>NC_092415.1:36639763-37250318 GCF_040894005.1 Engystomops pustulosus | reverse complement strand
TGTCCACCACCAGTCAGTCTTCCACGCAGTCCACCCATGTCACCGAAATCGCCACTCCTCCAGCTCCTGCACCTCAGCCTCCTCCCCCCCAGTCTGCCCCCTCCCAGGAAAATTTGGCATTTGAACCGGCATACTCTGAGGAACTGTTTTCTGGACCCTTCCCACAGTCACAAACCACTTGTCCGGTTGCTGCTGAGCAATTTTCCGATGCCCAGGTTTTCCACCAGTCACAGTCTGTGGGTGATGATGACCTTCTTGACGTAGTGGAAGTGTGTAAAGAGGTGTCCGACGATGAGGAGACACGGTTGTCAGACAGTGGGGAAGTTGTTGTCAGGGCAGGAAGTCCGAGGGGGGAGCAGACTGAGGGATCGGAGGATGATGAGGTGACAGACCCAAGCTGGGTTGAGAGGCCGGGTGAACACAGTGCTTCTGAGACGGAGGAGAGTCCTCGACCTGAACAGGTTGGAAGAGGCAGTGGTGGGGCCAGACGGAGAGGCAGGGCCAGAGCTGGTGCATCAGCGCCACTGTCAACTAGTGAAGCTCCCGTGGTGAGGGCTCTTGCGGCGAGGGCTAGATCTTCAGAAGTGTGGAGGTTCTTTAAGGAAACACCGGATGACCGACGGACTGTGGTGTGCAACATTTGCCAAACCAGGCTCAGCAGGGGTTCCACCACTACTAGCTTAACTACCACCAGTATGCGCAGGCATATGAATGCTAAGCACCCCACTCAGTGGCAACAAGCCCGTTCACCTCCGGCCGTGCACACCACTGCTCCTTCCCCTGTGTCAGCTGCTAGTCAGCCCCCTGCCCAGGACCCTGCCACAAAAACCCCATCGTCGCCTCCACGATCCTCCACAGCATCCACCAGCGTTCAGCTCTCCATACCCCAGACGCTGGAGCGGAAACGCAAATATAGTGCAACCCACCCGCACGCCCAAGCCCTTAATGTGCACATCTCCAGATTGCTTAGCCTGGAGATGCTGCCCTATAGGCTAGTAGAGACCGAGGCCTTTCGCAACCTCATGGCGGCGGCCGCCCCTCGGTATTCGGTCCCCAGCCGCCACTACTTTTCCCGATGTGCCGTCCCAGCCCTGCACCAGCACGTGTCAGACAACATCATCCGTGCCCTGACCAACGCCGTTTCTGACAAGGTCCACCTGACCACGGACACGTGGACGAGTGCTGCCGGGCAGGGCCACTATATATCGCTGACGGCACATTGGGTTAACTTGGTGGAGGCTGGGACCGAGTCTGACCCTGGGGCTGCTCATATACTGCCGACGCCGAGGATTGCGGGGCCTACCTCGGTCCAGGTGTTTCAGGCCTACTATGCCTCCTCCTCCTCCCACCCCTCCTCCACCTCCTCCTCCGAACTACCATCCGTGGGCACGGCGCCATCAGTCGGTAGCTCTAGGCACAGCAGCAGTGCCGTCGCTAAGCGACAGCAGGCGGTGCTCAAACTGCTGAGCCTAGGCGACAAAAGGCACACCGCCCAAGAGCTATTACAGGGCATCACGGCGCAGACTGATCTGTGGCTGGCACCGCTGAACCTCAAGCCGGGAATGGTTGTGTGTGACAACGGCCGTAACCTGGTGGCGGCTCTGCAACTCGGCAGACTGACACATGTGCCATGCCTGGCCCATGTGTTAAATCTGATAGTGCAGCGTTTCCTCAAGACATACCCCAATCTGTCTGATTTGCTCACGAAGGTGCGCCGCATCTGTGCGCATTTCAGGAAGTCCAGCCCAGATGCTGCCACTCTCAGGGCAGCGCAGCGCCGCCTCCAACTGCCCGCTCACCGACTGTTGTGCGACGTGCCCACGAGGTGGAATTCAACACTGACCATGTTATCCAGAGTTTACCAGCAGCGCAGAGCGATTGTAGACTGCCAGATGTCAACTTCCACCAGAACTGGTAGTCAGGTCAGTCAGCTTCCTCAAGTCTACAATGAGGAGTGGACGTGGATGTCTGATATCTGTCAGGTGCTGAGTAACTTTGAGGAGTCAACACAGATGGTCAGTGGCGATGCCGCCATCATCAGCCTCACCATCCCGCTGCTTGGCCTGTTGAAAAACTCTCTGGTCAGCATGAAGTCGGAAGCTTTGCGCTCGTCACAAGAGACGGGGGAAGAATATTCCCTTGTTGATAGCCAAAGCACCCTGAGGTCTGTTTCTCAGCGCATATCGGAGGAGGTGGAGGTGGAGGAGGATGAGGAGGAAGAGGAGGAGAATGTTGGCGAGACACAAGAGGGGACCATTGTTGAGTCCTTCACTGTTCAGCGTGTATGGGCAGAAGAAGAGGAGTTGGAGGAGTTGGAGGAGGAGGAAATGGACAGTCAGGCCAGTGAGGGGAGTGAATTCTTACGCGTTGGTACTCTGGCGCATATGGCAGATTTCATGCTAGGCTGCCTATCCCGTGACCCTCGCGTTCAAAGAATTTATTCCAGCACCGATTACTGGGTGTTCACTCTCCTGGACCCACGGTACAAGCAAAATCTTCCCACTCTCATCCCTGGAGAGGAAAGGAGTGTGAGAATGCATGAATACCAGCAGGCCCTGGTGCACAAGCTGAAACAGTATTTCCCTTCTGACAGCGCTAGCGGCAGAGTGCGTAGTTCTGCGGGACAAGTAGCGAGGGAGAGTAGGCGAGCAGGCAGCTTGTCCAGCACTGGCAAGGGTACGCTTTACAAGGCTTTTGCCAGCTTTATGTCACCCCAGCAAGACACTGTCACCTGTCCCCAGTCTCGGCAGAGTAGGGCTGATCTTTACAGAAAGATGGTGAGGGAGTACGTAGCTGACCATACCATCGTCCTAAATGATCACACAGCTCCCTACAACTACTGGGTTTCAAAGCTGGACATGTGGCACGAACTGGCGCTGTACGCCTTGGAGGTTCTTGCCTGCCCTGCCGCTAGCGTCTTGTCCGAGCGGGTTTTCAGTGCAGCTGGTGGCATCATCACCGATAAGCGTACACGCCTGTCGACTGACAGCGCTGACAGGCTGACGCTTATTAAAATGAATAAAGGCTGGATTTCTCAGAATTTCCAATCTCCACCAGGTGAAGGAAGCTCAACCTGAATAATTGATCCACTCCTCCTCCTCCTCCTCATTTTCCTCCTTCTCCTCCTCTTTGTACAGTAAAGCAGAGGAAACTGGCTATTTTTTGACAGGGCCCACTGGCTCTTGCTATAGTACTTCATGCATTTAATTTTTCTGGAGGGCCACCTACCCGGTCCTCTGTTTGAAACAATTTTTGTGAGTGCCACATACAGGCACTCAATCTATTCCATTTTACTGCAGGGCCACCTACCTGCTCCTCTGGTTTGAACAATTTTTGGGACTGCCACATACAGGCACTCAATCTATTCCATTTTACTGGAGGGCCACCTACCTGCTCCTCTGGTTTGAAACATTTTTGGGACTGCCACATACAGGCACTCAATCTATTCCATTTTACTGCAGGGCCACCTACCTGCTCCTCTGGTTTGAACAATTTTTGGGACTGCCACATACAGGCACTCAATCTATTCCATTTTACTGGAGGGCCACCTACCTGCTCCTCTGGTTTGAACAATTTTTGGGACTGCCACATACAGGCACTCAATCTATTCCATTTTACTGGAGGGCCACCTACCTGCTCCTCTGGTTTGAAACATTTTTGGGACTGCCACATACAGGCACTCAATCTATTCCATTTTACTGCAGGGCCACCTACCTGCTCCTCTGGTTTGAACAATTTTTGGGACTGCCACATACAGGCACTCAATCTATTCCATTTTACTGCAGGGCCACCTACCTGCTCCTCTGGTTTGAACAATTTTTGGGACTGCCACATACAGGCACTCAATCTATTCCATTTTACTGCAGGGCCACCTACCTGCTCCTCTGGTTTGAAACATTTTTGGGACTGCCACATACAGGCACTCAATCTATTCCATTTTACTGCAGGGCCACCTACCTGCTCCTCTGGTTTGAAACATTTTTGGGACTGCCACATACAGGCACTCAATCTATCCCATTTTACTGGAGGGCCACCTACCTGCTCCTCTGGTTTGAAAAATGTTTGGGACTGCCACATACAGGCACTATCCAAATTAAATTGTCTCCATAGCAGCCTCCACACGTTGTCTCCATTGCTACCTCCAAAAGTCGTCCATATAGCTGCCTCCATACATCGTCCCTTTATCAAACGAGGTGTGTCAGGCAGAAATTTGGGTTGTTTTCATGGATTCCACATCAAAGTTGTTAACTTTGTCGCCACCCTGCTGTGTTATCCACAAAATATACTGGCAAACTTTTACCATTTACGGATATTATTTCAGCGCTTCTTGCGCAGATGTTTACATTCCCCTCACCCGGCATATCCTAAACTTATAAGAACGCTACTACACTTGATCTTATACAAAAGGTTCTTAGAAGTGCTGTTTGGGGAGTAGCCTAGAGACAGGGGCTTGGATTGGCGAAAGCTCGCCTGGCAGCGGAACGCCAGCTCCATGCGCATCATGCGCTTCTTGCGCATCTGTTTACATTCCCCTCACCCGCCATATCCCAAACTTATGAGAACGCTACTACACTTAACTTGGTGCAGGCTGGGACCGAGTCTGACCCTGGGGCTGGTCATATACTGCCGACGCAGAGAATTGCGGGGCCTACCTCGGTCCAGGTCTCAAAGGCCTACTATACCTCCTCCCACCCCTCCTCCACCTCCTCCTCCTCCGAATTACCATCCGTGGGCATGGCGCCATCAGTCGGTAGCTCTAGGCACAGCAGCAGTGCCGTCGCTAAGCGACAGCAGGCGGTGCTGAAACTGCTGAGCCTAGGCGATAAAAGGCACACCGCCCAAGAGCTATTACAGGGCATTCCACATCAAAGTTGTTAACTTTGTCGCCACCCTGCTGTGTAATCCCCAAAATATACTTGCAAACTTTTACCATTTAGGGATATTATTTCAGCGCTTCTTGCGCATCTGTTTACATTCCCCTCACCCGGCATATCCTAAACTTATAAGAACGCTACTACACTTGATCTTATACAAAAGGTTCTTAGAAGTGCTGTTTGGGGAGTAGCCTAGAGACACGGGCTTGGATTGGCGAAAGCTCGCCTGGCAGCGGAGCGCCAGCTCCATGCCAAGATCCAACTAACATAGTTTTAACTGCAGCACCTTTAATCTACTACTAGTTCACTGCCTCCATACATGGTCCCCTTATCAAACGAGCTGTGTCAGGCAGAATTTTGGGTTGTTTTCATGGCTTCCATGTTAACTTTGTCGCCACCCTGCTGTGTAATCCACAAAATATACTGGCAAACTTTTATCATGTACCGATATTATTTGAGCGCTTCTTGCTCACCTCCTTTGGTTCCTCTCTGCTACCCATTGGTTTGAAGCCTGAGTCCATTTAGGGTATGTCGCCATGCCACTCTCTAGCCTGCCGCTGCTGCCGCTGCCTCTGCATGCCGTCCCCTATAGTGTCAGGGTCAATTATTGGATGTTTTAGATGCTATCTAGCTTCATTCTGTCACTCTGTCATGGCCATGCTGTTGCCCATAATTTTGGCATAATGGTGCGATTATGCAGCCTCAGAGGCATCCATGCATGCTGCCCCTGCTGTTTCCTGTCCATTTCCGTGGTGTTTCCATCCTTTTCTGAGGTTCCCAGGTGTTTGGCCAAGCTTCCCTGTGCAGAGCCTTGGTCCCCTTGAAAAATGCTCGAGTCTCCCATTGACTTCAATGGGGTTCGTTATTCGAGACGAGCACTCGAGCATCGGGAAAAGTTCGTCTCGAATAACGAGTACCCGAGCATTTTAGTGTTCGCTCATCTCTATTTATAATCCATGATTCTGATGGTAGATTTCCCTTAACACCTAACCCCTTAATGACTTGGCCATTTAGCACCTTCCTTACAATAAGTGGTTAAAACTTATTAGAACATATTAGAAAAAAAATTTTTAAAGAAAAAAAATTCTCCTTTTTTAAAATTAAAAAGTTTCTACTTTTCTGACATATAGTCATAACACCAAAATAAACGGATAACCAACATTTATCACCAAATGTCTGCTTTATGTTAGAATGTTTTTTTAAAGTTTCCTCATTTTTGTAGGATGTGATGAGGTGTTAAACTGCGGTATGGGCACACGCCAGGGCTGCGCCAATGAGAGTACATTTGGATTGAGATGTTTTAAAGGCTATAGAATTTTTATTTTGTTGGCAATTTGGGCATAAAAGGGCTTATTTTCTGAGGGATTGGATGCATCTTAAAACTACTTCATTTTAGTGGGTTTTTAGCTTATTGATGAAATTTTATTAACTCTTGAATATTTGGAGGAAAAGAAAATCATCAATTCTGGTTTCTCCATACCATACAAATAATATATTATTATTATTCTATGGATCACTACGATTACGGTGACACCTCATTTATATGTTTGTTTGTTTTTTACATATTTTTAACATTTTGCTGAATTATAACTAATATAGAGAAAATCTCATTTGTTGTAGTATTGCCACATTTTCAGAGGCATAAATTTAGTATTTCCGGTTCACAGAGCTGGTTTAGGGCTGATTTTGTGTGTTTTCTTTGAGTTCTTCTTTTAAGTGGTACCATTTTGGAGCACATGCCTTTTTTGATCACTTTTTAGTGATTTGATTAAAAATTTACATTTTTGGCAAGTTGTTCAGATTTGTATTTACAGCGTTCACCGATTGGTTCCAATAATGTTTCCGACGGACTCGGCAATACCAAATATGTGGGAGGGGGTGGTGATTTTGTGTTTTTTGTAGTGATGTGTATAGGAAATGGTGGTGTTTTGGGGATTTTCAGTTTACTTAATTAATTATTTATTTTTATTTAAAAAAAAACCTTGGGAACTTAAAAAAATTGTTTTAAAACTTTTTTTTTTTTTTACAGGTTGAGTTGAACAAGCAATCCTCTAATTGCTTGTTCAAGCTCATATTGAGCTATTGCAGTTCAATACGGATGTATTGCACTGTGTTATGCATAGCATGCTCAGTAGGTTACAGATGGGTCCTGCCCCTTACATACCATTGTCATGCTTGACACGCATGCTTAATGAGTGTAACAACAAGCAACTCTGTCGTGGCCAATAAAAACAGATAGAGAACTCTAGCAACCAACCAAATCTTTGTTCCAAGAGAAGCAACAAAAGGTTATTTGGCCACCATGTCGGAAAAACTTAAAGGGAACCTGTCATCAGGAGGCTTTTGCTGTTTCCCCCACGTCCCCATAGCGAATAGTGAACACATTGCCAAAGAGTTTTTCTAGTAAAACTGGCTTTTTAAAAAAAAAAAAAAGATAAGTTAGATGAAAGTTTACCTCTCTGTATGCAGAGCTGTGTCCCTAGTACTATGGGAGTGGCAAGTGAGGAGTGGGGCAGACATGTACAACGTCTGGAGGGGGGAAGCAATGGGGTGGGTAAGGGGGACATGGGAGTTTTTTGTTAATTTTAAATCGATGAATGACGGAGCGGTTTGCTGAAGGTGGGGGGGGGGGGTAAACAGCTCCTCACTGAGCACTCCCATTGGACTCTGCATACAGAAAGGAAACTTTTATCTAACTTATCTTTTTTTGGGAAAAACACAGTTTTATTATAAAAACTATTTGGCAATGTGCATACTATTCTCTATGGGGACATGGGGAAGCAAGAAAAAGGGCTCCTGATGACAGGTTCACTTTAAGAAAGAAGCCATAAGTATACAGTAGGGGTTGGAGCTTTATCATAATAAGACTTTATTGCACCAGAGGGTGCTATAGGATAATCTACGAGAAGACTGGTAATAAGAGGACGTTCAATGAGACAATTTCTTTAACATATTAGTATATCCACAAAGAAATATAAAGTTGGACAATCAAAGCTGAGATGTAAACCCCATTG
This sequence comes from Engystomops pustulosus, assembly GCF_040894005.1. Lineage (NCBI taxonomy): Eukaryota > Metazoa > Chordata > Amphibia > Anura > Leptodactylidae > Engystomops > Engystomops pustulosus. Next base: position 37,242,430 of record NC_092415.1, on the reverse strand, counting down.
AGATGAGATGAGGGTGTAAACAGGATATGAAGAAGATATCCTTTAAACATTGCAAGAACAAAAATCAATGAATGACTGTGATAAAGAGTCTACAATGATCTTTTATTACAGAATACTCTGTACACGTGTGTCTACAACTCTCTTGGAATTCTACTAGTAGTCACATGTCTACAATATACTTTTATTACAATATAAAGTACAACTACATAGCTACAGTTCTCATGTTATATAGTACAGGTATACATGGTACCCACATATATGCAATGCTCCATCATATCCACTATTCTTCTTTATCACAGTATACATGGAACCCACATATCCACAAGTTCTTGTATTAAACCATACAGTGTACCCCGACACATACATATACATGTTACTCACATATCACAATGCTGCTTTATTACAGATTACCCACATATCTATTATTCTTTATTATTACAGAATACAGTAAGCCTACAGAACTAAGGTCTCCTGTTCTACAGTATATATGGTACTCACATCTCACATCTACAATTTACTTGTACCGTATTACCAAGAATAGTACAAGCTGATTTCTACAGTTCACAAGTATTACTGCATACATTGTTCCCGAATATCTAGAGTTCTCCTGTTTTATAGTATATATGGTACTCACATATCTACAGTTCTCTTTTACCGTATTACCAAGAATAGTACAACCTGATTTTTACAATGCACATGTATTACTGCATACATTGTTCCAGAATATCTAGAGTTCTCCTGTTTTATAGTATATATGGTACTCACATATCTACAGTTCTCTTGTACCGTATTACCAAGAATAGTACAACCTGATTTCTACAATTCCCATGTATTATGGCACATATTGTTCCAGAATATCTATAGTTCTCCGGTTTTATAGTATATATGGTACTCACATATCTACAGTTCTCTTTTACCGTATTACCAAGAATAGTACAACCTGATTTCTACAATGCACATGTATTACTGCATACATTGTTCCAGAATATCTAGAGTTCTCCTGTTTTATAGTATATATGGTACTCACATATCTACAGTTCTCTTGTACCGTATTACCAAGTATAGCACAACCTGATTTCTAAAACTCACATATATTACGGCATACATTGCACTGGAATATCTGCAGTTTCATGTTTTACAGTATACAATGCACCTACATTTCTACAAATCTTATATGTTATAGTATATTATATACACACAAATCTACAATACACATCTTCTCCTTTATTACAGTACACAGTGCACCTCCATATCTACAATTCTAATGTATTACAGTATACAGTGTACCTACATATCTACAATTCTCATGTATTACAGTATACAGTGTACCTACATATCTACAACTGTAATGTATTACAGTATACAGTACACCTACATATCTACAATTCTCATTTGTTACAGTATACAGTGCACCAAATTATCATGTACGCACATATATACAACTCTCTCATATCATAACATATCATAATTTGCATAATAGTATACTTCCCTTTATCATAGAATACACTGTATTTACATATCTACAATGTTACATTATGGAATTTACCTACATATCTCACTCCTTCGCTGTCATAGTTACCACTGTTCTTACATATCTATAACTTTGTATAATAGTACACACTATACCCATATAACTACAAGTCTCCTATATCTATCATTTATGCGCTGACACGTACAACCCCATTGTATTTCTATATACACAATACTGTTATGTCTACAGTTATGTCTCTAGTATTACATACACCAGGGGTCAGGAACCTTTTTGGCTGAGAGAGCCATGAACGCCACATATTTTAAAATGTTATTCCGTAAGAGCCGTACCAAATGCACATGCCCCCCAGTAGATAGGTAGTCCCAGTGTCATGGATGCCCCTGCGATCTAGGTCTCGGATCGCAGGCACAATCGTGCCTCTCTCTGTGGTGGTGCTCCTTTCTGAGCTCACTCAACCCACCACTTTCTGGCTCGCGTCCTGGCTGTCCAGCACGCGCCAAAACACGCAGATTTAAAGGGCCAATGCCCTGCTGATTGCCTCTGCCCACTTCCCGGGTTCCTATAAAGACTGGCGGCTACCAGATGGCTACCAGGTAGCCATAGCACAAGTCCCCCAGTATATAGTTAGCCACAGCACATGACCCCAAGTAGATAGGTAGCCACAGCTGTCTGAGAGCCAGATGCAGGCAACAAAAGAGCCATATCTGGCTCCCGAGCCATAGGTTCCCTATCCCTGACATACACTGTACAGCTCTCATTACATTATAGCTTCATATTGCAGAACACAATGTACTCATTGTATTCATACCTAATGTTCACTGATACAATATCACACTCACTCATATCTATCTACAATATAGACTGAACCTACATATCTACAAGTCTCTCATATAATGATATATACTTTACAACTATTTATATATAATTCTATGACTGTACATCACAAATCTTCTGTTTTCTCTATTACAGTATACACTTCCCCATTCTCATCTATACTGAATAGCTATACATATACATGATCCAGAACATGCTGCAGCACATTGCACAATGTGTAGTTTATCATAGTGAAATCTGATTTCCCAGCAAGACAAATTGCTTCCAATAAACAGTAGGAGGTAAAGTTTCGTTATGAAAATGTGGGAAATTCCCAGTTTAGTTGGAATAAAAAGTAAATGAGGAAGCTGAAGGTACAGTCAGTCCGGCGAGACAGTATGAGAAGAAGGAGCCATGCTGAAGGCTGCAGGTAATACTGTAGCAGAGCGGCACCGGCTACATCCAGCCTAACCCTAATTCAGAGAGGACTACGCATGGACACAGAGGTCTACATAAAACGAGAACTATTATGGGTCAATGAAAAGGTCACGTGGTGAGTATAACAACTGGACATAGCAAGGTAAATTGGATACCTTAAAATCCAGTATGTTAATGTAAATCAATTTTTTTCTGCAGAATGTTCATGGTTTTCTGCACGGAACAATCATAGAAAAATCTGCATTTGTGAATTATAGACAGAAGAATGAGGACTGCGCATGTAGAGGATTATTCCCTGTCTCTCGTGATCATTACCTGGACACCACTACCTGCATGCTGTGCGGACTGTACCTGAGCACCTGAGTCTGCATGTGATTATAAGAGCCATAGTGACGCACACTGGGACTGAAGCCAAAGCCTACCACCAGGAGAACGCTGCTTACCATTTACCATGGTCTGGAAGGTGGGTATATGAGCTGGTGGCTTGTAGTCATCTTGAGGTGTCTGGCAGAAGTGTCTTCATCCCAGCACAGTCCATGTTACATTCTGTGCACCAGTCACTGACTCTGTCCGTCCGTAGCTGTGAACACGCCATGGACGAATAGCATTAACACACAGTATCCATGTCCCTCCTATGGGCTTTTCTAGTCCTCTTGAACTTCCGCGTTTCCACTTTCAGTTTCAGGCTTTGGAATGAATGGTGGCTGCCAGGAGAACACTGATGGATCCCTCTCAGGCTTGGGTGTGATTTGCTTTCGCAGTCAGACTTTTAACCCTCCTCTCGCACTAACTATCTGTAGTCCTAAGTCCAATGCACTGTTCTACGCTCTTCTCTGCTTATTTATTATAACACTAGTGTTCCGGTTCATTACTGACAAGCTGTTGCTCGCCCTAGTGCCCTAAATTCTCCAGATTGTACCCCCTATAACTCCCTAAACTGGATTTTCCACGTCGTATACATGAAGACCTTTTCCATTTCTGCTCTTCTAAATTGTACAGAAATCTCTACATCAATGACCCTATTAATTTTGGGCAAAGATAATCCTGATCCCTCTGCAGCTGAACCAATTCTATACGTAACTTTTCCCTTAAAACTATGGAAGATAGTTATAGTCATTGATCTAAGAAAACCTAGTGTGACACTGGTGTGATTATGATTTTTCAGTGTGTAGCTTCTTCCTCCCCCTCCCGCACAGACAGACACTTGCAGGACTGTGAGCAGCCCTGCCCCCAGCCCTAGGGTGCTGGCTGTATGAGATCCTAGAGGGGGGAGGGAGAAGGTAGAAAGCACGTGTATGAGCCCCTAGGTTAGAGTTCAGCAGTACATAGCCTTCTACACTGAGAACATGCACCCGCTCCATTAAAATAATCCAACAATTTCTCATATAGTGTATCAAATATACTTGAGATGGGTCATTGCTCAGATGTAGTCAGATCACAGTCAGTTCAGCTTAGACCTTGTTCACATCTACATTGTGGCTTCTGTTTTGCTGCATTCTGCTGGTATCTGATATACAACCAACACGGCAATAGACAAAACAGAAGCCACAATACAGGGAGTTTATAATGGCGTTTGTTTTGCTATCTATTACACTGTCCGGCTGCGTTCTGCTCTATTCTTGTTGACAATAGTGACATGTGATATTGTGAGGGGAAGCTCGGACACCGGTGTGCACAAAGCCGTAGTGACTTGAGACTTTGGGGCACATCCTGTAAGTTAAAAAAAAGAAAAAAAGTTTAGTAAAAGGGTGTAATTAAGGCTTGATCACATGACAGTACAAAGCACTGAATGTTTTTAGATATGGCTGGGTCAACTGCAATATTTTTTAATGGATCAGCGCCTCTGGCCGTTATGATTGATCCATTAAAATATAGAGCAGAACAGTTTTTCATGGTTCACTGAAAGTCTATAGTGGATCTATGAAGATCGATACGGAATGGAGGCTAGATAGAGGCAAATCAGCCATAAAAAACTGACACCATCCATTTTTCTTGGACGATTTTGGCCAAGTTCATGTGTAGTCAGCCTTGTAGTTTGCCTTTTTACTGGATGTGAAAAGCTGGATGTCATCCATTAGGCAAAAAACAAGATACAAGTAAAAATAAGATGTATCAGTAAAAAAAAAACAGACTTGATCCTAAAATAACTTTATAACTTCTTACCCAGTTTATGAAAAGTTGTTTAAGAGCTTTCAAATTTGATGTAAGTCTATTTTTCTGCCCTTTTACTCCAGCTTCAGAATATTTGATGAATGCTTTTCAAAGAAGTTTTCCAATAATCTGAAAAATAGGATTTGGGTAGGATTTGCATAGAGATAGGAAAAAAAGTGAATAGTGACATCTCTAGAGCTTCCCTATCCCTCCCTGGTCTCTGATGCTTATAGTCCTGTACTGTATGTCACCATCACAGTCATATGCCACTGGCTAATACAGTCTATTCTATTGGTTGATAAATTCAGTGCAAATTTGGCATTTCTTAGGCACTGAATCATATATAAATCTTATTCGCCTCATAAGAATCTGTAAAAATGATGGCTATTTAAGGCTACAGTCACATCAAGACATTTGGATGCATTATTATGGAGGCCATAATAGCATATGAGGGACAGATGCAGCTGTATTGCATCCATCCCCAGCCTTCACTGAGCGTGCACCCTGGGAGTTTCCTCGGTGATATAACTACCCATAAAAAGAAAGTTATTTTCTTCGAGATTCTCCCTAAACATCAGCAGCAGCTAATCAATGGCTGCTCATTTTTACTTCTCCTCCTGCTTTAAGGGGGCAGGAGTCGAAACAGAAGATGTATCTCAATGCATGAGCATATCCATTCTATGGATAACTATACAATGGAGACTGATGATGTGATGTAAGCCTTGCCTAATATTGTCATTCATCACAGAGCTTAGGGAAGGGGAATGGGATACTATATATTTATAGTAATAGTCTTCTCATATGGGAAAGTGACACCATAAGGGCCCCCTAAACCTCTTGGGCCCTGGTGCGGCCGCAACCTCTGCACCCCCTCAAGTTATGCCCCTGGGTCAGGAGATGTAGTCAACCTCAGGAAGAAAAGATCCATTTCTGTAGGAGAATGTACGGACTGACAAGTGGAAATAGAAACCTTGAACCTTGTGCAGTGTCTCAGCTAATAGGGAAGTCCAGCCATAGATGATGAGATGCAAGCCACAGAAACATATCAGGGTTCGTGTAGCTTGAGCACATACAACACGTTCAAGAAAGATTACAATGCATATCCCTGAGCCCCATTGACTCATCTCTGAGAAATGACTTGAATACTTGAAATTTTTGATTAAACATTTCGAGAAAAGGCCATTGATCTGAATGTCCGCAGAAATGTTGTGTCACAGATTTCAAATGAATGAATGAGAAATTTGGTTGTCAATAGATGCCGATGGTCATTTCTCAACATAACTAACAATAAAATGCTGACTTAAGTGCTTGATTACAACACACATAGATACCACAAGTAATATCCCAGAGCTTTCCCTCATTCTTGGACAGAATCTGCGGATGATAATTGAGACAGCCCTTATGTTGACTTTAATCTGGAAGGAGAAATCACAGTACAGGCAGTCCCTGGGTTACGTACAAGATAGGTTCTGCAGGTTTGTTCTTAAATTGAATTTGTATGTAAGTCGGAACTGTATACTTTATAATTGTAACCCTAGGCAAAAAATTTTTGGTCTCTTTGACAATTGGATTTTAAAAATGTTGGATTGTCATAAGAACCAGGGTTAACAATAAAGCTTCATTACAGACACCTGTGATAACTGTTACAGCTGATCATTGTAGCCTAGGGCTAAAGTACAGTAAATTACTAACATCCAGAGGTCCGTTTGTAACTAGGGGTCGTCTGTAAGTAGGGGATCGCCGGTATCTGACAGTTCAATACCAGCCAGGGGCTTCAGCCTATGTTTTACTGTATGGCAGACTTACCAATTTTTACATATTGGTAGCAATATCATGCTTTAACACAAATGGGATACAATGATTCCCTTTAGCATCATGACATTTTTTAAGCCCTTACCTAGAAAGTTATATACCTACTTTTTACAGTTACGGCAAAAACGGGTGATGTAAACAGAGCCAGAAGATTTCATTGGCATACGGCCCAGCGTCCATTCAAAGGTCTCAGGACTGTCTGGTCATATCCTATGACAACTGCCTGTGTACTCTAAATATGTTTATTATTGTACTGTTCCGCAAAAATAAGTTAATGCATCATAGCAACAAATATATAAAAAATAAGATGCAGGAGGTCCCTGATTTAAAGATGACGCCTAGTTACAAATGGACCTCTGTGACCTCTGGTGATGCTCTCTGCTTCTGGGTAATTTACTGAGCTTTGGCCCCAGGTTAAACATAAGAGTTTTCAAAGGTATCCGCAATGAAGCTTTATTGTTAATCATTGTTCCCATGGCAGCCAAAAACTGCGAAATGCACAGGGCCAAAATTTTTTTTGGGTCTGAAATAAGACTTTTTGACTTACATACAAATTTAAAGTTAAGAACAAACCTACAGAATCTATCTTGTACGTACAGAGCAAAATAACAAACTTTCTTTAGGATATGTATCAACCACACAACTTTACGGACCTGTATAACTGTATATAATTCATATTGGTTTCTGCATGACATTAAGAATACGTAGAGGAATTCATGTCTGCTTATTTTCATTGCAAAAATACTAAGGTATTGAAGGGGTTGTCCACTTTCAGCAAATAATTGATATGGTTTGTGTAAGCAAAAGTTATGCAATGTTCCAATATACCTTCTCTATCAATTCCTCACGGTTTTCTAGATCTCTGCTTGCTGCCCTGCTATAGAAAGCAGATATGTTTACTTCCACTGGATAGAAATCTATCCATGTGATGTGATGGACATGCACAGGCCCGGCGCCAGAACACGGCTTACCCGGGCAAGTGTCAGTGCCCTAGGGTGCTTGGGGGGACCACTCGGGGGCCGAAAAAATTTTTTGGCCCCTGGATCATTTGTACCCGTGTCACTTTAAGACACTGGTACAGATGATCACTTTGTGGCTCTTACTGTTTTCTGCCTCTATGCTGCGGTTGTTGGGAGTGTAACATAGAGACAGAATCCAAAACTCACCTTTCCTCGCTCCCCCGATGCTACGCTCCCGCTGTACTCGCTGGCACTGAAGCTGGTGCACATCATGATGTCATCAGCTTCAGAGCCGGCGTGTACAATGGGTGCGCAGCTTCGGGGGAGCGAGGAAAGGTAAACAAATAATTTTTTTTTCCCATTTGGGAAGGAGGGGGAACACTGTGGCTTATGGAGGTTTATGAGGACAGTGTGGGTAGCGGGAGGGGGGCTTGATGAGCCTATATGATTCCATCTTGAGCTGGTGTATCTAAGCCTATATGATACTGTTTACTGTGCTGGTGTATCTAAGCCTAAATGTTGCTGCCCACAAAGCTGTTATATCTGAGCCTATATGATTTCATCTACTTGATGCCTACGTAATGCTATCTACTGAGCTGGTGTATCTAAGCCTATATAATCCTGCTTACTCAGCTGGTGTATCTAAACCTGTATGAGGTGAGGGGGGCTGGGTGAGGAGAGTTTGAAGGGGGGTAGTGTGGCTTATGGAGAGGTGAAGACAGTGGGGCACATTTACTTATCGGTCCAGTCACGATCATGCGGCGCGTTGTCCGACGAGAATTCGGGTCTGCCAGGATTCACTAAGGTCGTGCGCCCGATATCCAGCAGGTGTCGCTGCCGCGCCGAAGGTCGCCGGAATTCACCTTTTTCTTCCCGGTGCATGTATGTGCTTGATCTGTATAACTTTTCCTTACACAAATCATTTCAAATATTTGCTGAAAGTGGACAACCCCTTTAAGTACTATAAAATGGGATAGAAATGTAGCGCAACTTTTCAGCAAAAATAAGGCCTTAGACATCTATATGTTTAGGTTAAAAGAAGTTATGTGCTATGAATTATTCCTTGCATAATTCAAACTTTTATTCAAAGTTTAAATCTGTAGAAAATAGGCATAAATAAGATAATTAAAAGGGTTGAATCTGCAATCATAATACATCTTAAGTAAAATGTATAGATCTTTCAAAAGCAGATAATAACAATAATTACAAATTGTTATTTACTGTACATACCAGCCTCATATTCTACAGGGCTTTACTGAGAAATATCATGGTCAGAAGGGGTGACACTGAAGGTGACATACTGTAGCTATACAGGGGTTGGGACATTCTTTATTACATATCAGAATAAATAAGTAAAGTAAATAAATAAATAGTACTGCAAAACGTGTATCAGTAATATATTATCCTGAGTATTAGTAAATACAGGCAGTCCCCGGGTTACATACAAGATAGATTCTGTAGGTTTGTTCTTAAATTGAATTTGTATGTTAGTCGGAACTGTATATTTTATCATTGTAATCCCAGGCAGAATTTTTTTGGATTTTAAAAATGTTGGGTTGTCATAAGAATCAGGAATAACAATAAATCTTAACTGCAGACACCTGTGATAACTGTTATAGCTGTTTATTGTAGCCTAAGGTTAAATTAAAGTAAATTACCAACATCCAGAGGTTTGTTTGTAACTCTGGGTCATCTGTAAGTGGGGTGTTCTTAAGTAGGGGACTGTCTCTACTAGTGTTGAGTGGACCCAAACCAAATCCGGGTTTGTAACAAAGTTTGCCAGTTCGTGTACCCCAGGGTACTCTCATTTTTATTTTCATGGGTCCAGCTTATTTTTGGTTTATTTTCATGGGTCCACTCATCACTAGTAAATTCCAGGTACACAAAGATTTTTTTTTTTTTGCTGATTTATTTTTATAACTGGTCTTTTTAAAATTATATATGAACTGAATGCACATTATGAGTAAGATGAGATGGAATTTATTTTTTTTATTAAGTATTTTAAAAATGAATGAAAAATTAATTCCCGGATTATTGATCGCTAGATTCGCTAGAGCTGTGTCTGTGGACCTTGGGGTGGAGGAATGGGGAAAGTGCATAATACTGTAATATTATTAAGTTACTGTTCCTGCGACTATCCTGTATTACCACTGAGTTGAGACAACATCCTCATTTATGGAGCGAGTCACTTGTATTATCTGAGCTTGCCTGATTTGTTCTATTCTGTGCATCCAAACTGTGCAGGTTTTTCTAATATGTTTTGTCTCTCTACGAATGCATTTAAAAAAAGTTAACTAAAGGTTAACTAAAGGTAACTTTTAATAAAAGGAAAATTAATTTAAATGTAATGCTTTATTATTAGAGATGAGCGAGCATTAAAATGCTCGGGTACTCGTTACTCGAGCCGAACATTTCCTGATGCTCGAGTGCTCGTTTCGAGTAACGAGCCCCATTGAAATCAATGGGAGACCCGAGCATTTTTTAGTAAAATTAAAAACTGAACGAGCACTGTTCAGTGCAGATGTTTTCACTAAAAGAACAGAGTGAAAGAACACTGCAGAACAGATTGCAGATGTTCGCGAACATCTGCGATCTGTTCCGGAGACACGCGTGCAGAAGGATGTTCTCTGCAATAGTATTTGAAGAACAATATGTGTGAAGAACAACTTGCAGATGTTTGGAAACATCTGCAAGTTTTTCTTCACACATATTGTTCTTCAAATACTATTGCAGAGAACACCGTTCTGCACGCGTGTCTCCGGGACATCTGCGATCTGCTCCGGAGACACGGTGTTCTCCGCAATAGTATTTGAAGAACAATATGTGTAGAGAACAACTTGCAGATGTTGTCAAACATCTGCAAGTTGTTCTTCACACATATTGTTCTTCAAATACTATTGCACCGTGCAAGCGTGTCTCCGGAACATCTGCGATCTGCTCCGGAGACACGCGTGCAGAACGGTGTTCTCCGCAATAGTATTTGAAGAACAATATGTGTGAAGAACAACTTGCAGATGTTAGACAACATCTGCAAGTTGTTCTCTACACATATTGTTCTTCGAATACTATTGCGGAGAACACCGTTCTGCACGCGTGTCTCCGGAGCAGATCGCAGATGTTCGCGAACATCTGCAATCTATTCTGCACAGTGTTCTTTCACTGTGTTTTTCAATTAAATAATTAAATTAAATGTTTTAATTGTATTTTTTTACTGTTCTTTACTTTTTTTTTTTTTTAAATTAAATGCTCGTTATCGAGCAGGGCAAATACTCGTCCGAGCAACGAGCCGGTCCGAGTATGCTAATACTTGACCGAGCATTAAGCTCGGACGAGTATACTCGCTCATCACTATTTATTATGTGTGGTGGACAACTTAGAGATTTATAAATTCAAAGTGCCTGAATGTTTAAGTACAAATCGATAAGGGAAAACATTTCTAATCACTTCTCCACTACCCAAAAAATATCATTGTTTGTCTTTTAAGTGGTTTACGACAAAGGTTTAAAGGAAATAAACTGACAGCAAAGTGTAATCTACTTTACCTGATACTTTTATTTTAAGTTTTCTCCAATTATTATGTATAGAACTACGGTTTATTTTTGGTTTCCATTTTTTTTTAACAAAAGCTAAAACACATGGAGTGATGGGTTCAAAAATGTATGCATAATTTCTGTCTCACTTCTATTCTATTCATGGTTTAGCAGAACCTGCATTATTATTTTCATTATTTTTAAATTATTATTTTTAAATATTTCATTTAAAATAATCTATTTTATATTTATTTAAAATATTGCATTATTATTTAAATATATCAAAATAATATAAGTATAAAGGAAGGATTGGAGGGACATGTGGACAACAATAAATGGCATTAAACAAATCGATTGAAATCAAATTTATTTCTTATATTCTCTTTTTTAACAGAAGATCATAAAATATATATAATCCTAATGGACTGGAACTATCATAGTCATTGAGCTCCTGTCGTATAAAAAATTTAATTTTTTAATCTATATTGTTATAAATGTTGTCTTATTTTTCTAAACACGTTATTACAGTGTCTGTACCTAGTTTTTTTCATTTGTTCAATGGAATTTGATGGATTTTGAAAACATTTTTTATATTTGTTACTTTGTTACAGTTTGGCCTAACACTGATAGAACAAACACTTAAATGGGTGTTCCCATGTCAGCAAATAAATGTTATTGTTTCTATATATTTTCCAATATATTTTCTTAATATTTATTCCACACAGTTTTCTAGATCTCTGCTTGCTGTTATTCTATAGGAAGCTTCATTGACCCTGGTCATGTGATGTCACACAGATGCATGGCTCGTCTGATCACACGGCTCTGAGTAACAGAAGCTTTCTATAGAATGAGAGCAAACAGTGATCTATAAAACCCATAAGGAACTGCTGCAGAAATAATATTGGAAAATTTCATATAACGTTCCACGTTATACAAACAATATCATTCATTTCTTGAAATGCAAATTGTAATAGAATCATCCTCTATATAGAATAAAAAAATTAAATTAAAAAATTAAATTTTTCTTTTGGACTTAGTCCTTTCAAGATCAAGGTCTTCTGATCTTAGGTAGGTGTTATCATTTTTTCCCTTCATTTTGCATCACAATCAAGGCTTTAATATAAATATGTTTTTATTTTTTTTAATTTTTCTATGAGAAGAAAATAGGGAAAAAATTTGTGTATTCTTTGATTTTCCTTTTACAATTTAAAATAGTTAATTTTAACAAAAAAACAAAAATTTTAAAGTGCAGCATAATCCCCTCACAGTTACATTTACGTTGATACCAGAAATGCTTTTGCCAATAATGGATCTACAGGCGGTCCCCTACTTAAGAACACCTGACTTACAGACGACCCCTAGTTAAAGACGGACCCCTCTGCCCACTGTGATCTCTGGGACTAAAGTAAAGCATCCAGGGAGCTTCATCAGACTGCAATGCTCAGCTGTAAAGTGTCTATAATGAAGCTTTATGGATAATCCTTGGTCCAATTACAACATAAAATTTTGAAACTACAATTGTCACTGGGGCAAAAAAAAAATTTTGTCTGGATGTACAATTATAAAATATACAGTTTCAACTTACATACAAATTTCAACTTCAGAACAAACCTTTGGAACCTATCTTGTATGTAACCAGGGGACTGCTTGTATGTGGTTGATTTTACTTTGAATAGTCTTGACACATAACAAGGATGCATTTTATTCTGTGTGTTTTATTCATTTTTTTACAAGGAGTTAAAAATGTCAGTTCCCTGGACTATGGGAGACTTGGGCCAATAATAACACACATTAACTCTATGCAGTAAAATCTGAGGATGAAAGATCCCCAAGCTGCACAGGGCGATATAAATCAGGTCACGATTTACAGATTTAATGCGGGAAAGGGTTAATATTTTTCTTTCTGTCAATAATGAGCATAAAGTATAAGGCTTTGTTTTAAAGCCATTTTTCACTTGTTTCCTCATAACACTTTGTACATCACATTAATTGAAAAATTTGGTAGTAGGTTTTGTTTATTTATGAAAAATACAGATATTTGGGAAAAATTTGGAAAAATTCTGGCTGTTCGAAATTCAAACTGTTCTACACTTTTAACAAAAAACAGCAAAAAAACTTGATAACTAACACTCACCGAAAGTCTACTTATGTTGACATGCTTTCTTATGCATCCTCTTATTTTTGCAGGAGGTTATGGTATTTTGAACTTTAGGTGCGATTTTTCACATTTTCATAAAATAACAAATTCATGCTGTTGAGGGACCTGCTCAGATTTCAAGTCATTTGAGAGGCCTAAATAATAACCCCATAAATTACCCCATTATAGAAACTACACTAAATGAATGTGTTTTTCAAAAATATACACAAAGTTTGATACCCAATCTCTTCCAAGTGTAACAATCCCCCATATGTGGTGGTAACCTGCTGTATGGGCACACGCCAGGGCATCGAAGGGAAGCTGCGCCATTCAGAGCAGATTATGTATTGTCACTTTTTAACAACTATACATACTTTTTTTTTTGCCAATTTGGACAAATAAGGGATTATTTCCAGCAACATGAGATGCATTTTACAAATACTTCATTTTAGTTTCATTTTATCAACTAATAATAATATGTTACCTTTATTCTATAGATCACTATGATTTATATATTTTTATATATATTTTGACAAGTTTACTGAACAAAAACTAATATAGAGAAAATCTAATTTTTTTTTCATATCGCCATGTTTACGGATACATAAATGTAATATAAATGTAATATTTTTACGTGTTGAGATGTTCATTTCAGTGGTACCATTTTGGTACACATAACCTTTTTTGATCACTTTTTGGAACATTTTTGTAAATGGATTTTATGAAAAATTTAAATTTTTGGAAGGTTTTTCAAGTTTGTTTTTACGGCGTTGACCGAGCAGTCTTAATAATCTTTCTGATTTATTGCACACATTGTTGCGGACGTGGCGATACCAAATAATTGGGGGGTTTTGTGATTTGGGTTTTTTTGTACTTTTTCGTTTAGGGGACTTTTACTTTATTTTATTATTTTTATTTTAAAAAACTTTATTAAGTGTTTTAAACATTTTTTATTTATTTATTTTTACAGGTTGGCTTGAACAATCCTCTGATCGCTTCTTCATGCTCTTATTCACCTAACACAGTGTTATACAGATGTATCAGACTGTGCTGTGGAATACACTAAGCATAATGCGCAGGAGGCAGAGCCGGCCAGCAGACATACATCTATGCGATGTAAAGACAAAAACTGATGGAGCTGAGTCTATTATTTTATTAGAATTTTTTTTTTAAAGAATGCTGATATGCAGAAGAAATATAGGTTTGGGTTGATTAAAATTTGGGCTATTCTTCATCAGAATTCCATTATTTCCAGGGGAGACTATTGTTGCATAATGAGGGAAATGTATTGCTTGTGTTTTAGGACACCACTGTGCTGTTTCTGAGTAACTGTTGGCTTCTTTACTGCAACAGATTAATGTGGGGCACAGACAAGGGTGCACCAGCCATGAGCCAAGTTGAGCCTCTTGCCTCAAGCAGCATTAACTGCAGGAAGGTGAGGGGCAGCATCAGGGGCATAGTCAGAAGGCCCTGACAATTATAAATAGTGTCTCTTCTCACCACATGTCAGCATGTGTGTGACACTGCATGAAAAACCCACCTAATAAAAAAATTACCTGATACATTACTATTGGATGGGTCAAAGTAGGGGGGTATGTTCTATAGTTCACTTCTGGCAGTAGAGAGTTTAAGTACTAAATGTGCGCCAAAAAAATAACATTTCTATTTTTGGCACACAGCAATGAGGCAGAAGGTCCAGATTATCTGTGTTTACATCAGAATCGGGTCGGAAAAACCATATTAATTTCCCTTCAATGTAATCATTTCTTCCACTCCTGTGTTAATCTTTGTTTCATGTTGCTTTATGAGGTTCTTCTATGTTGGGACTAGTTTTATATGCTGTACAGTAGGTGTGATTTATTTGTACATGTAAATTTCAAATTATGAAGAATAAATGTATATTTATATAAATGTATAAGTATTGTCAATATTTTTATGACCAATATTGATTTTTTTTAAATTAATTTAGTTTTACACTCATTATACATCAATACAAAATCTGACAATTCAATACAATACTAACAATTTAACATATAACATAAGAACTTAAATCCCCCATACACCTATTTATCTGTACCTACTCAACAAAAAGAACAAAAAAAGAGAAAAAGTTGTAACCTGGATAGATTTGTACTGTAAGCTCCAATAAAGCTACCAGATCAAGAATTGCAGTGCAAGATTTTGCAATTAAAATTGGGAATCCGCCACCTCTGCACCATGTGGGCGTGGAGTGGGGGGGGGGGGCTGCGGAGGTCAGTGCCTATGTTCTTTTGAAAAACAAGCACACTTTTGTTTTCTTGTTTTTACACAAAACTATACCAGGCTGGACTTGGCATACAGGCGGTCCCCTACTTAGGGACACCCGACTTACAGACAACCCATAGTTACAGACGGACCCCTCTGCCCCATGTGACCTCTGGTGAAGCTCTTTGGATGCTTTACTATAGTCCCAGACTGCAATGATCAGCTGTAAGGTGTCTGTAATGAAGCTTTATTGATAATTCTTGGGCCAATTACACCAAAAATTTTGAAACTCCAATTGTCACTGGGGCAAAAACAAAAATTGCCTAGAACTTCCATTATAAAATATACAGTTTCGACTTACATACAAATTCAACTTAAGAACAAACCTCCAGACCCTATCTTGTATGTAACCCGGGGACTGCCTGTAGTTTTGCCCTGGCTGCGGCTCCCACAACATGATGCATGCTAAGTCTCTTGATGTATCCGCTATTGTGTCATTTTATGATAAATCTCCCTCTTTGTATAAAAGAGCTATTTCTGAGTACTTATCTCAGAAATTTGTGACAAGACGGTTGATAAGCCAAAAAATTTTCTCCCAAAAACCTTTAATATGTAAACATTACCACCATACATGAGATTAATTGGCTTCTACATTACACCCTCTCCAGCAGCTTTTGTCTTGGTTTTTAAAAAAATTTTATCACCTTAGAGGTGAAAAATACCACCCTAATTGAAGTTTCCGATTTACTTGAAGATCCCATAGCTCTGTGCCAAGTGTGGATATCATTTTTTTTTTCAGTTACAAAAGTTTCCCATCTTCGCATATAATTCATCTTATCTTTGGTCTTTTCTGAAAATCCTGATATGTGATAGAAATTCCATTTTGTATATTTTTCTCTGAGTTTAAATAGATACTATAATTACTATTTATGCTCTTGTTTAGCCGACTTATGATTCCAGAGGATTATGGATTATTCTAAAGAATATGGATTTTTTTCAGTAATTAAGTATATTATTTTATCTCATGCTGAATGAAGTGTATTCATTGTAGAACTATTTTTCAAATAATAGTTTTAACTTAAATGTTTCATTTAGAAGGTTTCTATTAATAGAGATTATTTTAGAATTTTACAGCTACAACATACTGGCACATATTTACAGTGTATGCCTATTGTATTAGGTGTATTAATGTTTTACAGTACACATAGTTGATAGCAGGGGCGTAACTACAGCGGTAGCAGCCATAGCAGCCGCTATGGGGCCCGCAGAGTCAGGGGGCCCCGTCATCCGACCTGACACAATAAATAATGGAGGATGTGCACCATTATATCTATATTGTACTGCACATGTCCAGCATAATATGTATATAACATATACTGTGATGTATATATGTAGTATCTGTGATGTGTATATGGTGTCTATATACACTGTATGTGAGTATGTGAGTATGTTGCATATGGCACTGTATATATGTGTATATGCACAAGAGTATTATATATATATGTGTGTGTGTGAGTATACTAATATGTATATTTTTTAAATGGGAAGGGGATCCCCATGCAGTAGCCTGCTAGGGGCCCCTGTCTCTCCTAGTTACGCCACTGGTTGATAGGGCAAAGGACTTCAATACAGAGATGCAGCAGGAGTGAAGTTATGGACAAACCTAATATTTGCCAAATTTACTCTTTGTTATGATCTTGTCACAAGTTGCAAGTTAGTTTCTCAAACTGGCATCTGTCACTGGTCATGCCTGAAGATTCAAACCACCCCAGATCTCTGCTTGCTGTTATCCAACAGGAAGCTTCTGGATAAACACTAGAGATGAGCGAACATACTCGTCCGAGCTTGATGCTCGTTCGAGCATTAGCGTACTCGAAACTGCTCGTTGCTCGGACGAATACTTCGCCCGCTCGAGAATATGGCAGCTCCCGCCGTTTTGCTTTTTGGCGGCCAGAAACAGAGCCAATCACAAGCCAGGAGACTCTGCACTCCACCCAGCATGACGTGGTACCCTTACACGTCGATAGCAGTGGTTGGCTGGCCAGATCAGGTGACCCTGGAATAGACTAGCCCCTGCCCGCGCTGCTCGGATCATTCTGTGTCTGGATGCCGCTAGGGAGAGAGCTGCTGCTGGTCAAGGAAAGCGTTAGGCTGTTCTATTAGAATAGTGTTAGGCAGGAGTGATTCTACAACAACCCAACAGCCCTTCTTAGGGCTACAATAATACCATAGGAGAATCCAAACGGCTTACTTACGCCTACAATAGCGTTATATATATTTTATTTCTGGTTGATCTGCTGGTGGCTGTCCTTGCTGCAGTGCATCTACTACCATATTGTGAGGAATTTGTAGTGAGACTTGCGACCGTTGTGTTTAGCGCTTAGTGACGCACATATCCATCGCAAAGACCGAAGTGGGAAAATTTATTAGGAGTTTGATTTCAATTAGGCACAGTCTGCCATTTACTTTTTATTTTACGTTTATTTTTTCATAACTCAGCGTCATCTCATCTGGCATAGCAGTATGCTTTCATACTTGGCTAGAAAATAGCCATAGCAATAGGATAGCATCGTTTGGTTTTAAAAACTAAAAAACACAAAAAAACACAAAAAAAAGTTAAAAAAAAATTAAAGTTATAACTTTCATTTTCAAAATGTTTAACCCGAGGGCTAGGGGTAGAGGACGAGGGCGGGAACGTGGGCATCCAACTACTGCAGGGGTCAGAGGCCGTGGTCCTGGGCGGGGTGAGACACCACCTGTTGATGAGGGAGCAGGGGAACGCCGCAGAGCTACACTCCCTAGGTTCATGTCTGAAGTTACTGGGACTCGTGGTAGAGCACTGTTGAGGCCAGAACAGTGCGAACAGGTGATGTCGTGGATTGCCGACAATGCTTCGAGCAATTTGTCCACCAGTCAGTCTTCCACGCAGTCCACCCATGTCACCGAAATCGGCACTCCAACAGCTCCTGCACCTCAGCCTCCTCCCCCCCAGTCTGCCCCCTCCCAGGAAAATTTGGCATTTGAACCGGCATACTCTGAGGAACTGTTTTCTGGACCCTTCCCACAAACGACTTGTCCGGTTGCTGCTGAGCAATTTTCCGATGCCCAGGTTTTCCACCAGTCGCAGTCTGTGGGTGATGATGACCTTCTTGACGTAGTGGAAGAAGTGTGTAAAGAGGTGTCAGACGATGAGGAGACACGGTTGTCAGACAGTGGTGAAGTTGTTGTCAGGGCAGGAAGTCCGAGGGGGGAGCAGACTGAGGGATCAGAGGATGATGAGGTGACAGACCCAAGCTAGGTTGAGAGGCCGGGTGAACACAGTGCTTCTGAGACGGAGGAGAGTCCTCGACCAGAACAGGTTGGAAGAGGCAGTGGTGGGGCCAGACGGAGAGGCAGGGCCAGAGCAGGTGCATCAGCGCCAAATGTGTCACGTAGTGAAGCTCTCGTGGAGAGGGCTCCCGCGACGAGGGCTAGATTTTCAGAAGTCTGGAGGTTCTTTAAGGAAACACCGGATGACCGACGGACTGTGGTGTGCAACCTTTGCCAAACCAGGATCAGCAGGGGTTCCACCACTACTAGCTTAACTACCACCAGTATGCGCAGGCATATGAATGCTAAACACCCCACTCAGTGGCACCAAGCCCGTTCACCTCCGGCCGTGCACACCACTGCTCCTTCCCCTGTGTCAGCTGATAGTCAGCCCCCTGCCCAGGACCCTGGCACAATAACCCCATCGTCGCCTCCACGATCCTCCACAGCATCCACCAGCGTTCAGCTCTCCATACCCCAGACGCTGGAGCGGAAACGGAAATATAGTGCAACCCACCCGCACGCCCAAGCCCTTAATGTCCGCATCTCCAGATTGCTTAGCCTGGAGATGCTGCCCTATAGGCTAGTAGAGACCGAGGCCTTTCGCAACCTCATGGCGGCGGCCGCCCCTCGGTATTCGGTCCCCAGCCGCCACTACTTTTCCCGATGTGCCGTCCCAGCCCTGCACCAGCACGTGTCAGACAACATCATCCGTGCCCTGACCAACGCCGTTTCTGACAAGGTCCACCTGACCACGGACACGTGGACGAGTGCTGCCGGGCAGGGCCACTATATATCGCTGACGGCACATTGGGTTAACTTGGTGGAGGCTGGGACCGAGTCTGACCCTGCGGCTGGTCATATACTGCCGACGCCGAGGATTGCGGGGCCTACCTCGGTCCAGGTTTTTCAGGCCTACTATGCCTCCTCCTCCTCCCACCTATCCTCCACCTCCTCCTCCGAACTACCATCCGTGGGCATGGCGCCATCAGTCGCTAGCTCTAGGCACAGCAGCAGTGCCGTCGCTAAGCGACAGCAGGCGGTGCTCAAACTGCTGAGCCTAGGCGATAAAAGGCACACCGCCCAAGAACTATTACAGGGCATCACGGCGTAGACTAATCTGTGGCTGGCACCGCTGAACCTGAAGCCAGGCATGGTTGTGTGTGACAACGGCCGTAACCTGGTGGCGGCTCTGCAACTCGGCAGACTGACACATGTGCCATGCCTGGCCCATGTGTTAAATCTGATAGTTCAGCGTTTCCTCAAGACATACCCCAATCTGTCTGATTTGCTCATGAAGGTGCGCCGCATCTGTGTGCATTTCAGGAAGTCCAGCACAGATGCTGCCACTCTCAGAGCAGCGCAGCGCCGCCTCCAACTGCCCGCTCACCGACTGTTGTGCGACGTGCCCACGAGGTGGAATTCAACATTAACCATGTTATCCAGAGTTTACCAGCAGCGCAGAGCGATTGTAGACTGCCAGATGTCAACTTCCACCAGAACTGGTAGTCAGGTCAGTCAGCTTCCTCAAGTCTACAATGAGGAGTGGACGTGGATGTCTGATATCTGTCAGGTGCTGAGTAACTTTGAGGAGTCAACACAGATGGTCAGTGGCGATGCCGCCATCATCAGCCTCACCATCCCGCTGCTTGGCCTGTTGAAAAACTCTCTGATCAGCATGAAGTCGGAAGCTTTGCGCTCGTCACAAGAGACGGGGGAAGAAGATTCCCTTGTTGATAGCCAAAGCACCCTCAGGTCTGTTTCTCAGCGCATATCGGAGGAGGTGGAGGAGGATGAGGAGGAAGAGGAGGAGAATGTTGGCGAGACACAAGAGGGGAGCATTGCTCAGACCTTCACTGTTCAGCGTGTATGGGCAGAAGAAGAGGAGTTGGAGGAGTTGGAGGAGGAGGAGATAGACAGTCAGGCCAGTGAGGGGAGTGAATTCTTGCGAGTTGGGACTCTGGCGCATATGGCAGATTTCATGCTAGGCTGCCTATCCCGTGACCCTCGCGTTCAAAGAATTTATTCCAGCACCGATTACTGGGTATTCACTCTCCTGGACCCACGGTACAAGCAAAATCTTTCCACTCTCATCCCTGGAGAGGAAAGGAGTATGAGAATGCATGAATACCAGCAAGCCCTGGTGCACAAGCTGAAACAGTATTTCCCTTCTGACAGCGCTAGCGGCAGAGTGCGTAGTTCTGCGGGACAAGTAGCGAGGGAGAGTAGGCGAGCAGGCAGCTTGTCCAGCACTGGCAAGGGTACGCTTTACAAGGCTTTTGCCAGCTTTATGTCACCCCAGCAAGACACTGTCACCTGTCCCCAGTCTCGGCAGAGTAGGGCTGATCTTTACAGAAAGATGGTGAGGGAGTACGTAGCTGACCATACCATCGTCCTAAATGATCACACAGCTCCCTACAACTACTGGGTTTCAAAGCTGGACATGTGGCACGAACTGGCGCTGTACGCCTTGGAGGTTCTTGCCTGCCCTGCTGCTAGCGTGTTGTCCGAGCGGGTTTTCAGTGCAGCTGGTGGCATTATCACCGATAAGCGTACACGCCTGTCGACTGACAGCGCTGACAGGCTGACGCTTATTAAGATGAATAAAGCCTGGATTTCTCATAATTTCCAATCTCCACCAGGTGAAGGAAGCTCAACCTGAATAATTTATGCACTCCTCCTCCTCATTTCCTCCTTCTCCTCCTCTTTGTACACTAAAGCAGAGGAAACTGGCTATTTTTTTACAGGGCCCACTGGCTCTAGCTATAGTACTTTATGCATTTAATTTTTCTGGAGGGCCACCGACCCGGTCCTCTGTTTTAAACAATTTTTGGGACTGCCACATACAGGCACTCAATCTATTCAATTTTTCTGGAGGGCTACCTACCTGCTCCTCTGGTTTGAAAACTTTTTTGGACTGCCACACACAGGCACTCAATCTATTTCATTTTTTCTGGAGGGCCACCTACCTGCTCCTCTGGTTTGAAAACTTTTTTGGACTGCCACATACAGGCACTCAATCTACTTCATTTTTCTGGAGGGCCACCTACCTGCTCCTCTGGTTTGAAAACTTTTTTGGACTGCCACATACAGGCACTAACTTTGTCGCCACCCTGCTGTGTTATCCACAAAATATACTGGCAAACTTTTATCATTTACCAATATTATTTCAGCGCTTCTTGCGCATCTGTTGATTACACTGCTGTGTAATCCACAAAATATACTGACAAACTTTTACCATTTACGGATATTATTTCAGCGCTTCTTGCGCATCTGTTTACATTCCCCTCACCTGCCATATCCCAAACTTATAAGAACGCTACTACACTTAACTTGGTGGAGGCTGGGACCGAGTCTGACCCTGGGGCTGGTCATATACTGCCGACGCCGAGGATTGCGGGGCCTACCTCGGTCCAGGTCTCAAAGGCCTACTATACCTCCTCCTCCTCCCACCCCTCCTCCACCTCCTCCTCCGAACTACCATCCGTGGGCATGGCGCCATCAGTCGCCATGAAAATTATAATTTTTTCAAAGTAAACGCTTCTGGCCCCCAGGCTCATTTTGGGTGGGGAGGAGCCAAGAGACAGGGGCTTGGACAGGGAAAAGCTCGCCTGGCGGTGGACCGCCAGCTCCATCCCAAGATTAGGCAGCCTCAGAGGCATCCATGCATGCTGCCCCTGCTGTTTCCTGTCCATTTTGCCTCCACGATCCTCCACAGCGTCCACCAATGTCTCATTTCAACTCTCTATACCCCAGACGCTGGAGCACGAGAGCATATGCAGCACATCATCCCCTTATCAAACGAGCTGTGTCAGGCAGAATTTTCAGGTGTTTCACCAGATACATAGTGAAACTTGGCCCATATGTCGCCGCCATGCTGGAGACCTGAAGTTGCAATCATAGCAGCGCAATATGAATGCCCCATACTGTCGCTCTTAATCATGGAAGTTGTCTCCATGGCTGCCTCCACATGTCGTCCCCTTATCAAAAGAGCTGTGTCAGGCTCATTTTTCGGGTGTTTCACCAGATACGTTATGGAACTTGGTCACTATGTCGCCACCATGCTGTGTTATTGACTAAATATACCTTCAACCTTTTGTTCACATAGGAAATCATTTCACCTCCTTTGGTGAAACCTGAGTCCATTTAGGGTATGTCGCCATGAGACTCTCTAGCCTGCCACTGCTGCCGCTGCCTCTGCATGCCGTCCCCTATAGTGTCAGGGTCAATTATTGCATGTTTTAGATGCTATCTAGCCTCATTTGGTCACTCTGTCATGGCCATGCTGTTGCCCATAATTTTGGCATAATGGTGCGATTAAGCAGCCTCAGAGGCATCCATGCATGCTGCCCCTGCTGTTTCCTGTCCATTTCCTTGGTGTTTCCATCCTTTTCTGAGGTTCCCAGGTGTTTGGCCAAGCTTCCCTGTGCAGAGCCTTGGTCCCCTTGAAAAATGCTCGAGTCTCCCATTGACTTCAATGGGGCTCATTATTCGAGACGAGCACTCGAGCATCGGGAAAAGTTTGTCTCGAATAACGAGTACCCGAGCATTTTAGTGCTCGCTCATCTCTAATAAACACCTGTCCCTGGTCATGTAATGTCACACAGATGCAGCGGCTCGTTATATCACATTACTGTAATGAGCCGTGCGTCTGTGTGACATCACATGACCAGGGACAGATTCGTGTCTACAGGAAACATAGAAGCTTCTTATAGAATGACAGCAAGCAGAGATCTAGAAAACCATTAGGAATTGATATAGAAAGTATATTGGAAAATTGTGTAACTTTTCATCGTACAAGCAACAACATTTATTTGCTGAAACGGGAACCTACCTTTAAGTTTCTCTAACATTGGTAATGTACAAATGCTCATTGGTGCAACAGATGTTTTTTAAACATAAAACTAATTCAATTTTCCATTCTAGGAAAGTAACAGCACATTAGTACAGCTTGTCTTGTAGCATTTTTTTTTGTGCGGTCAGAACTTTAAAGCAAAAATGAAGGGAATCAATTCCAGTTCCCAATCCTAGCTATTTTGCTTTCTAATACAGGGTGTGTCTGTGCAGCCTTAAGTTAACAAGCTGTAACTCAACAAAGTAAGACAAGCACATGTAACATGTTTAATCTGTTATTTTATTGCTGTTCCATTTAATTTAATTTACCATATATACTCGAGTATAAGCCTAGTTTACAAACAAAAATATAGGTTTTACCAGGTTTTTGTGGTAAAATTAGGGGCCTCGGCTTATATTTGGGTTGGATTATACTCGAGTATATACGGTAGTTTTTACTACAGAAAAATTAATAGTCAAACATTTAGCACATGGCTGGATCAGTAATGACAGATTTACTTACCCGGTCCAGTCGCGATCCAGCGTCGCGTTCTCTGGCTGACACTGTTAATACCCTGCAATACATCAGTAATCAGATGATTGCTTGTTCATGTCCCATGGTGGAAACAGTAAAAAAGTAAAAAAAAAAAAAGGTTATTCAATAAAAAATAAAGTAAGAAATCAATAAAAATGCCCATAAGCCCCATAACATACAAAGAGACATATAATGCAAAAAAAGTCTAAATCATAACACAAACACCACATATATAGTATCACCGCGTCCTTAACAACATGTAGAATAACAGTGAATAATTATTGAACCCTCACGATGAACGCCGTTAAAAAAACTGTTATAAACCCTCCAAAAATTATGATTTTTACCTATTCAATCCCACAGAAAATGCTATAAATAGTGATAAAAAAACATATGTACTCTGGGAAGATACTGGTGCAAAGAACAACATGTCCCGCAAAAAACAAGCTATCAACCAGCTCCGTAGACAAAAAGTAATAATGTTATAACACTTGGAAGAAGGCAATGCAAAAATGATAGATTTTTCCAACATTCAGGTTTTATTTGACAAATTTAGTAAAACGGGAGAAAAATATTAATGTCTGGTATCCCCGTAATCGTATCAACCCATAGAATAAAGATAACAGGATTATTAGGATATACGGTGAACACCAAAAAAAAAGTAAAAAATCCAGTACAGAATTGATGCTTTTCTACTCCTGCCCTCAAAAAAAAGTTCCTAAATTTTCAGCAATATGAGATACCAACCCCAAAATGGTAACACGGGAAAAGCATCTCATCCCGCAAAAAAAAATTCCATCACATGGCCCCAATAACGAAAAAGCAAAAATTTTATAGCCTACAAAAGGGGCCAATGAGGAAACTAAAATCCTGGCAGCTGCAGGGCGCTCCCTCCCTTCTGCGCCTCGCTGTGCGCCCATAAAACAAGTAACGGCCACATGTCGGTGGTCTCTGTACTCGGGAGAAATTGCAGAACAAATTGTGAGATGGGTGATCTCTTTTTATCTTTTGGAAATGTGTAAATTTTAGGGCTAAATGAAATATAACTGTCAAAATTTTAGTTTGAGGGGTGCAAATTTGAAAATGGGTTGGTTATATAGGAGGGTTTGATGTTAAATATGTAAAATTTTATTCAAAACAGTATTCATCCCCAAAATAGTCAATTCTAAAAATCCAGAAAAGCGATATTCGATTTGTAAGCCGCGTGACATCAAAATAAATTATTTAGAAATTTCAAAAATGATGAAAATGTAAAGTAGACATATGGGAAATGTTATTCAGCAACTTATTTAAATCTATCTGCCTGAAAACTCAATGATATCGAATTTCGAAAATAGCTAATTTTTTAAAAAAATCATAATTTTTTCTTTTTTTTGTAAATAAACGTAAAACTTATCAGCCAAAATTTAGCACTAGAATGAAGTACAACATGTGGGGAAAAAACAATCTCAGAATCACTTTGATAAGTAACAGTGTTCAAAAGTTATAACCATATAAAGCAACGCAGGTCAGAATCCAAAAAATGGGTCTGAGCCTTAAGCTACAAAATTGTTGCGTCCTTAAGGGGTTAAATGATATTTGCTTAGTGTTTTTAATGGATAAAGTATAAAACAAGACATGAATCCCCACTTGTGTTCACGTGCCCTTAAGTGCCCAATAAGAAATACAGCCCAGTGTGTAGTAATCAATTATGTGTACATAAATAAATATAGGCGGTCCCCAAATTAAGAACACCCGGCTAATAGGAGACCCTTATTTCAAATGGACCTCTGTGGCCAATATGACTTCGGGTGATGCTCCCTGCATGTGGGTAATTTACTGATCTTTTGCCTCAGGCTGCAACGATCAACATTAAAGTTATCAAAGTTGTTCCCAAAATTATGAAAATCCTATTATAACAGCAATGAAAAAAAAACTTGCATATAGCTACATATACAAAATACATCTTTCTCCTCAGTTTTTTCCTCCTCAGTTGTCTCAGAGGGGTAGGTGGCAACAAGTTCTAGTATATATTCCATAACTCTATCTCTGAGAATCATCAGTGAGATCATGATGTCACAGGCCGTCCCCAACTTAAAGGAAACCTACCATGAGGAATTTACAATCAGGAGTAGATCTGATGGTAGATTCCTCCTGCTGCCTCTGCCCTGATCTGTAATTTAATAATCCTGGAACCTAACATAACTTGCTAAAAACTTTACTTTAGTAATATGTAAATTAACTGCAGAGGCTACTGGGGCGTGTACTAGCCCTAGCTCCCAGTTCTCAGCCAAGCAAGTACACGCCCCATTAGGCTTTGCAGTTAATTTACATATTACTAAAATAAAGTTTTTAGCAAGTTAGGTTTGGTTCCAGGATTATTAAATTACAGATTAGGGCAGAGGCAGAAGGAGGAATCTACCATCGGATCTACATCTGATAGCAGCTTTCTAATGGTAAGTTACCTTTAAGAACAACCGACTTACAAACGCCCCCTAGTTACAGATGGACCCCTCTGCCCCCTGTGACCTCTGGTGAAGCTCTGTGGATGCTTTACTTTAGTCCAATGCTGCAATGATCAGCTGTAAGGTGTCTGTAATGAATCTAATTGTCACATGCAAAATTATTGGCTGGAGTTACCCTTAATAAATATATATGTTCCCACTTACACACAAATTCAACATAAGTAAGAACCTACAAAACCTATCCTGTACATAACCCAGGATTGTCTGTATATAGAAGTACAGAACTGACCCGCAATGATGTGAATAAAGCAACTTCCTTTTTACCTCGATCTGTATTGGTGTATATCCTTTCTCCCTAGACTTCTATTTAATCCTCCTCCCTTTCAAAGTCTTAAACGTCTTGGTGTAATTTGAGACCTCCATAAGACGCTGCTTGTCTATTTCATACAAGTTGGATTTGGGGATTTGGGGTCTATATCAGTTACAAAGGGAAGAAAAGTACCAGATAAAAGAAGCCCTTTTTCTAATATGATATATTGGAAAGTTTCTCATAGAGGCAGTCGCCGGGTTACATACAAGATAGGTTCCATAGGTTTGTTCTTAAGTTGAATTTGTATGTAAGTCGAAACTGTATATTTTATAATTGTAGTTCCAGACAAAAATCAGTTTTTGCCCCAGTGACAATTGGAGCTTAAAAATTTTTTTGCTGTAAGGAGGATTATCAATAAAGCTTCATTACAGACACTTTATGGCTAAGCATTGTAGTCTGGGACTGTAGTAAAGCATTTGAGAGCTTCACCAGAGATCACAGTGGGCAGTCTGTCTTTAACTATGGGTCGTCTGTCAGTCGGGTGTCCTTAAGTAGGGGACTTCCTGTATTTACTTGAATTATTGTTTTATACAAAGTTATTATCCAGTTAGAGTGTCTGTAGTTTTGTAAGCAGTGGAGAAGTCTAGCAGTTTGATACTTATTCTAATCTACTACAGACAGCCACTGATTCATGCTATTTATAAGATGGAATCATCTGAGGATCTATGACGCAAGTGCGATGTATGTCAATAAGGCGTATATTTTACTAATGCTAAGATATAACAAGAGAAGTCAAGATACAGCGTGGTTAATGATTGTCAGGAAAAAGCAATGTCAGATATAATACAGTATTGTTATATAGGGGGCATTATCTGTTTATGCAAAATAGTAATCCTCATTCATTGGGGCTTATTTACTGAGGGTTGCGGACCGCACTTTTGTCGGACTGTTCGGCTGTTTCGGGATTTGCGCAGCTTTGATAGGTATGTAACAGGAGTCTGTGCTCGGATTATGTCGCATGCGATCAGATTGTGTCGCAGCTGCGCTGGCTTTCATGCGACAGAAATCGGGGGATGTGCCGTCGGACGATCTGACTGATTCGGACTGAGCGTGGGATTTAAGATTCAAATTGTGTTGCATCCAATGCACTTACATACACCAGGTGAATTCCGGCGGACCTGAGCAGGGAAGCGACACATGCAGGATATCGGGCGCACGATCTTAGTGAATCACGGCACAGTGCATTATAGGCAGACAATGCACTGTGGGTGAACTCCAAGGAACGAGTAAGTAAATGTGCCCCATTAAGTTTTTTTTTAGAAAGAGGAGATGGTAAAAATTGCACCAATGTCATTAAAAAGTGAACATCTTTCCATGAAATCATAAAAGGTACATTGTTATTTTTGTGAAGGTCCAATAAAGGAATCGGGAAGAGACAGTTTCGGGGGGGCATTAAGAGGGTATTATAACTGTGTGGAGACACCAAGGATGACATATTATTTTGTAGAGGGGGATGGGAACCTTTTTTTTCAGAGAGGAATAGATCTGGAAGAAGTTATCATGGCAGTCTGAACCTTGATAGACGATAAAAGGGAAATGGCTCTTTGAGATACTAAACACAAATACACGGTATTTATTCCTTCCTGTGTAGAACTGGTTTAAAGCAAACAGGGAAAGCTATAAAATATGTCTTTTATAGCCATGATATTTTACGATTCTAGCTGCCATCACAGTAGGTCACCTAAGGGACCCAATGTTTCAGATTGGCCATGGCATGTGACGTTGAAGATAAAAGCCCCCACCAGAAAAGCCTCCAGCATATCCATGGGCATATACAGGCAGATGGAGACAAATACTGTGGTATGTATACTGTAGCACGCTGCGTCTGTCCATCCTGCTCCGTCCTGCTGAGCCGGGTGTATGTTCAAAGTAGACTATTGGAGGCAGTGGGGGATGGATGCAAAGGGAGGTCCCCCATGATGTCACCAGTGACGTAACTACAGGAGTAGCAGCCATAGCAGCTGCTTTGGGGCCCGCAGTGTCAGTGGGCCCCAGCATCCGACCACTAATGAATAGAGGATGTGCACCATTATATGCATATTATGCTTCACATTGTACAGCATAATATGTACATAGCATATATGTCATATATATACAGTGCCATACAAAAATATATATAATATATAAATATATATATATATATATGCTGTATTTGTGTATGGCACTGTATGTGTGGGTATATTTGATGTTTATATTCTCTATTTGTGTGCATGTGTGTAGAAATGTACGTCTTTGAGTGAAGAACTGTGGGGGGCATTAATTATGGCCTTTCAAATGGTAAACTGGCAGTGTTTTTTTCCTCTCTGCACCTCTCGCACCTAAATTTATGAAGTGTTGGCGCCATAATATTGGTTTTTTCGATTTTTTGGCTCAAAACTTTAGCGCCACTTAGGACACTGCCTAAAGTAGAATTGCATTTAAACCTGCACAAGTTTAGCCAGCAGGAAAAGAACAAACCATCATGGAGCATATACAAGATTTTTGTTTTGCCTGGAGTTTCATTTTAATAAACTGTATACTGTTATGGGTGTGCATGCGTCTCGGTTGTTGTTGATAGTAAACCCAAAGAGGGGCATTTATTATGTTGCAGGGTGGTAATGGAACCGTTCTATATTTTTCATTGGGATATACCATATATACTCGAGTATAAGCCGACCCAAGTATAAGGCGATGCCCCTAATTTTACCACAAAAACCAGGGAAAACCTATTGACTCGAGTATAAGCCAAGGGTGGGAAATGCATTGGTCACAGCCTCCCCCATTATATAGCCTGCCGGACCCTGCCACATAGTATATAGCCAGCACCTGCCCCCCCAGTATATAGCCAACAGTGGGGGAAGCCGGAAAGGTGAGTTTTGATAATTTTTTTTACTCGAGTATAAGCCGAGTTTGGGTTTTCAGCACATTTTTTTGTGCTGAAAAACTAGGCTTATAGTTTAGTATATATACGGTAAGTTTGTAGTGCAAGGGATGAATGAATTGGCGTTTGGATTAAAAGGTTTAGAACTCCCTAGACCAGCTTTTAGTTGGTCTCTTTTTGCGCCACAAAAATTCAAAAAACCTGTCCAAAAAAGAGAAGTGCCAGAAAACTGGTGGATTCACAAGAGGCAACAAAATTTTGCTAAGTGTCGGGAAACACCAATATTGTGGCACCAACACATCATAAATTCAGGTGTAAGAGGAAAAAAAATACAACCAGTTTTCCGATTAAAAGCCAATAATAAATGCCCCCCATAATGTCAACAATATTGAGTGAACTCAAGAAAAAATTCTGAAAAATTTAAATCTTGTGAGGGATGTAGTGTGTTAAAAACATCATGAAAAAAAATTAAAGAGCAATATAAAGACATTATCATCAACATTCATCAATATGTTTTGGAGTTTGATGCAGAGGAGTTCTCTGCCAAATTATATGGCACAATTGTCCTGTTATTCGGGATTATTTTCAGTGTAACCTAAAACATCATAGCCATGTTGTCTCCCGTTTTACCTTGTTTGTATTGGCTCAAAACTTATAATTACTAGTAGCTCTTGACAAGCTGAAGCACAGTCCCTGCGTCATAGACTCATGTGCACCAAAAAGAAGCCACTATACTTAATAAACAGAATAAATGCCAAATCTCTGTTAACAATGATTGTATATTAGTATATAAATATGTAATATATGTCAATTGATATTTTCTATTAACATGCTCTGAAATAATCATACAACATAATACATAATACAACAGTTCTGATAATACCATAGATGATGTCACAGCTTATCTCCTCCCCCTCCCTGTACAATGACCTCTATATAGATAACACTGACCCATCATTACATCATTACTAACAATAGATGATGTCACAGCTTATCTCCTCCCCCTCCTTGTACAATGACCTCTGTATAGATAACAGTGACCCATCATTACATCACTACTGACAATAGATGATGTCACAGCTTATCTCCTCCCCCTCCCTGTACAATGTCCTCTATATAGATAACACTGACCCATCATTACATCATTACTGACAATAGATGATGTCACAGCTTATCTCCTCCCCCTCCTTGTACAATGACCTCTGTATAGATAACACTGACCCATCATTACATCACTACTGACAATAGATGATGTCACAGCTTATCTCCTCCTCCTCCCTGTACAATGACCTCTATATAGATAACACTGACCCATCATTACATCACTACTGACAATAGATGATGTCACAGCTTATTTCCTCCCCCTCCCTGTACAATGACCTCTATATAGATAACACTGACCCATCATTACATCACTACTGGCAATAGATTATGTCACATCTTATCTCCTCCCCTCTCTGTACAATGACCTCTATATAGATAACACTGACCCATCAGTACATCACTACTGACAATAGATTATGTCACAGCTTATCTCCTCCCCCTCCCTGTACAATGACCTCTATATAGATAACACTGACCCATCAGTACATCACTACTGACAATAGATTATGTCACATCTTATCTCCTCCCCTCCCTGTACAATGACCTCTATATAGATAACACTGACCCATCATTACATCACTACTGACAATACATGATGTCACAGCTTATCTCCTCCCCCTCCCTGTACAATGACCTCTATATAGATAACACTGACCTATCATTACATCACTACTGACAATAGATGATGTCACAGCTTATCTCCTCCCCCTCCCTGTACAGTGACCTCTATATAGATAACAGTGACCCATCATTACATCACTACTGACAATAGATGATGTCACAGCTTATCTCCTCCCCCTCCCTGTACAATGACCTCTATATAGATAACACTGACCCATCATTACATCACTACTGACAATACATTATGTCACAGCTTATCTCCTCCTCCATGTACAATGACCTCTATATAGATAACACTGACCCATCATTACATCACTACTGACAATAGATGATGTCACAGCTTATCTCCTCCCCCTCCCTGTACAATGACCTCTGTATAGATAACAGTGACCCATCATTACATCACTACTGACAATAGATTATGTCACAGCTTATCTCCTCCCCTCCCTGTACAATGACCTCTGTATAGATAACAGTGACCCATCATTACATCACTACTGACAATAGATTATGTCACAGCTTATCTCCTCCCCCTCTTCCCTGTACAATGACCTCTGTACTGATAACACTGACCTATCATTACATCACTACTGACAATAGATGATGTCACAGCTTATCTCCTCCCCTCCCTGTACAATGACCTCTATATAGATAACACTGACTACATATGATGTTACTACATAAAATAATGCAAAAGACATTTCAAATATCATCTGCAAATAACATCTGGTATTTCATTGGGAGACATATGCAAATTGTTAAGAATTGTAGGTACTATATATATAATTATAACCATTTTTACAGCCGGGAATTCACCAACTTTTTGACCAATTCCTAAGAATTTCTTATTTCAAAGCTTTTTTTTTGCTTTATTTTCATTACTAAATTGGAAAAGGTAGTAGAGTGATTATGATATAGCTTTTTATTTTTATAAAACATTGAACCATGTATTAGTTCCTTCCTGTGGGTTACTTGAAGGGTTTATGCAAATCCATATAATCTGTGACTGTGGACTGCAGTGAGCCAAATGCAGCACCGGATTATCCTAACAGTGCCCAGGTAACTATTGCCATAATGGAAGAGCTGTTCATGGCTTTTTAGCACTCATCAGAACCAGACACGTGCTTGTAGGTTGTTATTTATCAAAACTTGTGCAGTCTGTGCTATGTACATTTTGCCTTTGTAGTGTGCAGAGGGCGGCAGATTCATGATAACTGGTGCACGGTCTTCATGAACCTGGCGCCCCCTGCACTTCTCGGGAGAGTGTCACTAAATTTTTTTTTTTTTGCAGAATAGTAACGCAGAAATAATTGTGGAGCTCCTCAGTAATACATTTGGGGCAAACTCTGACGAAGTAGTAACAGCCCTTTCAGGTGGGCACCCCATCGGACCCCTTGTTTTAATGATCTGTGAGGGTCTCATCACGGAGACCCCCACTGATCAGCAAGTTAGGCCCTATCCAAATAGGGGGAAACCCCCTTTAATAAGTAAAAGAGGAATTGTTGTAGATACTATCCTGCTGAAGCCTATTCATATTACACAATAATGCAGAGCACGAGTCCTTTCTCGATAAAGGGGATTATACTTAGAAATTCATTGGGGAAAAGACACTTGGGGATTTTTCTCGCTGTTCCATTATCCTTCTCTTTCATCTAAATGCATCATGAATATCTGGTATATGAACCTGGAAAACCTACGAGATCTTCAAAAGGATCATTCTCTAGAAATTCCTCACTTAAGGGCAATCCCAAGTCCTATGAACCAGGTCTCCTAACACCTATCATCTTCTTAGATTTCGGACCTAGGAGACATTCAATCGAATTTCTTGTGAAATTTCCAATAATATATGCAGAAATAAAGACATAAGACGTAACATTTAAGACGTAACAGATGTAGTGAAAACTGATGACCCTTGGTTCCATAATCCAACCCAATGAGACCCGAGAGGTCCAATTTAGGCTGCTAGGGTCTTTTTTCCTGGGGTTTCATGGTGGGTGGGTCCTAAATAAACTTTATCTAGTGAGTTTTGGAAGACCCAGTCAGACATTGGCCTTTGCTATTTTTGGGGGCAGAATTTTTGGACATTATAAATGAGAGCTGATCACGCTGCTCTTCAATATGTTACTTGTTAGAATAGAAGTAGAACAATAGTGTTTTGATAGATGATTGTTTATTGTTGGTAAAATGTACTGAATGTGCTGTAATCAATGAAATATACACAGTATAAACCAACAATGAAAGACTTTTTGAGCTTTGTATTTTTGCCATAGACAACTGCCGATCATTCACTTGGCACTGAGAGTACTATTAAGTTAATGAATAATAACTGCGAGTACCGGATAATTATTTGTTTTGGCCAACACTTGATATGTATCGGCTACAGGAACTCAAGTATGATATAAACATGATCCTGCCAAACATAATTTTAGGGCAATGTCCAAGTCTTCTGTTTGGATGTGAGTCAGATGAGTGAGCACATTTTTGTGTACGAAGAAAGCTCTGCTCCTTTAACGGCATTAAGGGATGCACTTTACAGCAGCCTCATGAGCGGACCCAAACCACTTCAGCCAGAAATCCGGTATTTAGGTTCAGCATTCGGGCTCACCCCTGCCGGTAACACCCGTGATCAGTGTTGGCAAAGCTGCCAGCAACCTCAAACTTATTTAACCCCTGAAGGACTTTTCAAATCTGCCTTGTGTCATTATAAGTGGTTATAGATTTGGAATGCTTTAACCCCTTTGTCACCACCCATACGGATTTCTCCATTGGTCACTAACGGTCCATAGATTAGGCCAACACGTCGGCCTAACTTGAGGACATCACGGGCCCCATGTAAAGGGAGGAGCAGTGCCCCGGCTGTTATTAATTCAAATTCATAAAGGGGTAACAAGCTTCCTACCTGCTGTTTTGAATAGTTTGAGGGTTGAAGTTAATAGAATATGGGGGGGGGGGGGGGGTTATTAACAGAACTTCCAAACCCCCTATAGAAATTAAATGGACCCTAAAGTAATTTGAGAGAATGCTGTTTGATTTGTGATCTTTCTAGCGTCGTAAAAAAACAAAAGGACACTTCTAAAAGGGCGCCACACGAAGCTGAGATATGGTTAATGTTAGTTAGTCTTACTGCCCAAATTAGTTACTATCAGTTTAAAAAACAGAACATTTTGAAGTTTGAAACTAGCAATTTTTTTCAAAATGTTTACCAAATTCACCTTTTTCATAATGAAATGTTAAATATATCAACCAAAATTTCCCACTATTTTGAAGTACAAAATGTAACAGAAAAACAAACTCAAAAACACTTGGGTAATTTAAAGCCTTCTAAAGTTATAACTGGATATAGTGACACATTCCGGTTTGGAAAAATAGGCCTTGGTCATCAAGGCGCAAATGAGCTTGGTCACAAAGGGGTTAATATACACCGAAGATTATGAGATTGTTTTCTCCTGACACATTGGGGCGCATTTACTAAGGGTCGCGCGCTGCACTTTTGTCGGACTGGGAGCGTTCTTCATGGCTAAAATGGCTTGCACAGGTATTTAAGCAGTGGGTGGGCTGGAATTGTGTCGCACGTGACCCTTTTGTGGCACAGCTACACCGGCTTCTATGCGACACAAATTGATTCAGATTGGGAGCCATATTTAACGCATGCCCTATGTTAAAGATGCACCACAAAAAAGATGGTGAACTCTGTCGGACCTGAGCGGGGAAGCGACCCCCTTAGTGAATGGCGGCACGGTGCATTATAGATGGACAATGCTTTTTTAGTGAGCTCCAGTGACCGGGTAAGTAAATGTGCCCCATTGTACTTCAAATTAGTTTAAAACTTTGGATGATATCTTTTGTGCTA
Organism: Engystomops pustulosus; assembly: GCF_040894005.1. NCBI lineage: Eukaryota > Metazoa > Chordata > Amphibia > Anura > Leptodactylidae > Engystomops > Engystomops pustulosus. The sequence continues at coordinate 37,206,928 of NC_092415.1, read as the reverse complement.
AGTTATGAAAAAAACTGACATTTGGCAAAAATTTTGAGAAATTATTAATTTTCAAAAATTCTTTACATTTTATTAATTAATTACTTACATTTCCCATATGTTTGCTTTATGTTGCCGTGGTTTTTTAAGATTCCACGTATTTACTAGAATGTTATGAGGCTTAGAATTTGGGTCCCATTTTTCAAATGTTTTGGAAAATCACCAAGACCTGTATTTATAGGGACCTGCTCAACTTTCATTTCACCGTGAGAGGCCTAAGTAACAGCAAGACGCGTACATTATTACCCAATTATGGAAATTACACACCTCAATGTATGAAAAGGCACTTTTACAAAGTTTGGTAACCCTTTCAATAGGGGTTAGAACAAAATGTACAATATTTTTGTAAAATACATTTATTTTGGGCAGAAAATTAAACAATCACAATAGATTAAATGACAAAAAGCTCAACAAAGTTTGATACCCAATTTCTCCTGAGTGCGCCGATACCCCATATGTAGTGTTATTCTGCTATATGGCCGCACTGCCGGACATAGAATGGATGGAGCGCCATCGAGGGCAGATTAGCATTGTCAAATTGTACAGGCTATAATGTTTTTCTTTTTTTTTATGTTTATATATACTGGCTTATTTTTTTTGGATGTGATTCACCTTTCTGGTACAGAAAGCTAATTGATGAGATTTTATTAACTCTTTGTTGGTGGAAGAAATGAAAATCATCAATTTTTGGTAAGAAAATTTTTATTTAATTATTTTGTCCGTCCACATACAATAATAATGTTATTTTTATTCTATGGGTCGCTACGATTACGGAAATACCTAATTTATATGGCTTTTCTATTTTTTCCCAATTTTACTGAATTGCAAACGAATTTGGAGAAACTTTTGTAAATTTTAGCATCACCATCTTTTCAGCGGTATAAAGTTTGTATTTTTCAGCTGAAAAATCTGGTTAAGGGCTTTCTTTTTGCAAGAAGAGCTGTTCTTTTTAGTGGTCTTATTTTGGAACGTGTAACATTTTTTAAATCACTTCTTAGAACATTTTGGGTATTGATAAAAAAATTATCTATTTTGGATTCTTTTTGGGTTTTACTTTTATGGTGTTTACCATGCTGTTCCAAGCATGATTCTGTTTTATTATTTAGATTGTTACGGACGTGGCGATATATATGTTTTTTTTTTTTTTGCTTACTTGTGTTTTTTATACTTTATTAAGTGTTTGTGTGGTAAATTAACATTTTAGGGGATTATATTATATTTTTTAATTTTATTTTAATGTTTTAAATTTTAACTATTTTTTTAACATTTTTTACTCTATACAAACTTGAACCAGCTTTGGACCAGCTATGACTTAGGGCATGTGATTTCTCTTTTGCCTGAAACGTGTCAGCTGCTTAGTATGGATAGTCATGTTGATGTATTTTAATATGTTATAATAAAGGAAGTACCGTATTTTCTGGACTATAAGACGCACTTTTTAGCAAGAAAAAATCTTGCTAAAAAGTGCCTGCGTCTTATAGACCAAAGGTCAGGAGGATCCAGCACTGCCAGACCCCCCCTGACCGCTGTAATGGAGATCGGGTGATGCCCTGATACAGAGCTGCACCCGATCTCCCAGTGAGGAGTCTCCGTACTGCTCTCCCCGATGTCCTACAGTACCTGCCGTGATGTCAGAATCATGTGACTGATCACATGCTTCTTACATCACCACAGGTCTCATACTGCCATGCTGCCCTGGGACAGGGTAAGAAGAAGGGGAATGGGGGAAGTATGTGTGTGTGTGTGTGTATATGTGTGTGGTTCTGTGTGTGTGTATAGGTGAGCTGAGTGTGTATAGGTGAGCTGAGTGTGTATGTGGAAAGATGATGCAGAGCTGAGTGTGTAAATGTATGTCTGTTTGTGCTGTGCTTTAGTGCGACCAACAGGGATATTTTAATTGGTGTAAAATATATTTTTCCTTTTTTTGGAAGCCTAAATCTGGTGTGCGTCCTATAGTAAGAAGTGTCTTATAGTCCGAAAATAAGGTTTCTATCTTTTATCAATTTGCTGACCAAGTTGTTTGGCTGCGGCCTGACAGCCTGGCCCCAAGCTCTGATTTGATTTGAAGCAGGAGATGCTGAACAGAGAATACATAGGGGCTCATTTACTAAGGGTCAGCAGAGCACATTTTCGTCGGTTTTCCCGATGATTTCCGTTTTGCGCCGAATTCCCCTGCCGGCTTGCACCAGACAGAAATAGGGGGGGGGGGGGGTTTGGTGCCGTCGGACAACCCGACGGATTCGGACAACGCGCACGATTTAACATTTAGAATTGTGTCTCAAGATACGCACTTACAAGCACCGGGAAGAAGAAGGTGAACTCCGGCGGACCTCGGCGCAGAAGCAACGGGTGCAGGAAATTGGACGCACGACCTTAGTGAATCGCGGCAGACGTGAATCCACGTGGGACAATGCACCGCGGGATCACGACAGGACCGGGTAAGTAAATATGCCCCAATGTGTCCTATCTACACGCATCATGTGATAGAGCTGCAAGAACTAAGTATAATGTACAGAGTGTTCTATCTGCAGGAAGCATGTTATAGAGCAGGAAGAGCTGAGCAGATTGTACATAGTGTCCTATTTTCAGGCAACATGTTATAGAGCAGGAGGAGCTGAACAGATTGTACATAGTGTCCTATTTGCAGGCAACATGTTATAGAGCAGGAGGAGCTGAACAGATTGTACATAGTGTCCTATTTGCAGGTATAGAGCAGCAGGAGCTAAGTAGAATGTACATAGTGTTCTAACTGCAGGCAGTGGGGCAGATTTATCAAGTGTCTGAAAGTCAGAATATTTCCAGTTGCCCAAGGCCAATCACAGCTCAGCTTTCATTTTACCAGTGCTCATGAATATTTTAAAGGCGAGCTGTGATTGGTTACCATGGGCAATTGGAAATATTCTGACTTTCAGACACTTGTTAAATCTGCCCCAGTATGTTTGTAGAGCAGGAGGAGTTTAGCAGGTTGTACATAGTGTCCTATGTACAGGCAGCATGTTATAGAGCAGCAGGAGCCAAGTACAATGTTCTCTTTGTAAAGGTCACCATGTATAGTCTTTTCGGTAATTTATTAACAGAGACATTTTAAAATAGAGGCAAAAATATTGCAGACATCCTTCAATAAAGGAGTGGTATATAAAGTAAACATCTAACTACAGACTAAGTGTCTTGCCAAATTCCAAAGCTCAAAAAGTCTGATGCTGTTAAATTCTCTTCAATGTGTCCTAAAGGCCAAAACACTACATGTTTCATCAGACCTTGCTCCTCACTTACTGCCACAGGACCACAATTTAATGTCCCCTAGTACCATTGAAGAAAATAAAAAAATTTAAATAAGGTTTATTAAAATTTTATTTAAAAAACACGCAGATTAGAAGCAAAAATAAATAATTTTTTTCATTAAAAAGGTTTTTATTTTATAAAAGTGACTTTGGTATCACAACTGCAATTACTCTCCAAATTAACAAAAAAAACCTAAACTTACATTTTTCCTTTGACCTCTGGTATCAATATTAAGGATATAAAGGTTAATCAATAATTCCAATGTATTTTAAAACAGTATAAATAAAAACTCCACCTTATTTTGCTAAAAATAAGCGGGAATACGGAACATTGACCACAGTAAAAACAAAGTTATGATCCTTTGAAAGTAGCAACACAAAATAAAGTTGTTTCTTGAAAAAAAATTATTTAACATCCAACACCTATACGTATTCGGTAAAACTGTAATGTAACATGTTATTTTATGTGCACAGTGAATGGCCTATCATTGAAAAGAAATCTACTATCAAAATTCATCATGATAAACCAGAGACACTTTCTCATAGATCCAGGCACTGTGACTGTGGCAATTTACTTATACATGGCCTCCTTCCTTCAAAAATCAACTTTTAATTTATGCAAATGAGCCAGAGGGGATCTAGGGGGTGTTGCAAGAGTAATTTATGCAAATGAGCCAGGAGGAATCTGGGGAGGGGGTGTTACCAGAGCCCCTACGTGTTGTAACTTCACAGGCTACCACACTATCTCCCCGCCCCCTGCTTCCCCTTCTTCTACCTGATTTAAAATCACTGCAGCATAGGACGTTTCAGCAAACAGTGAAAGAGGGAAGTGCTCCTGTACAGTGTAACAGTGTGCAAAGCTGAAGCACGATGGAAATCAGGTAACGCCCCGAGCCGTTCAGACTCATTAACATAAATGTAAAAGTTGATTTTAGAAGGAAGTACCATGGATAACAAATATGTGAAGATCACCATAGTCACGGTGCCTGAATCTATGAGTAAGTGCCCCGGGTTTATCCATGCTTGCATTTGATGGTAGATTTCCTTTAAAACACATAAAACAAAGCCAAAATTTCAGTTGTCCATCCTCTCCCAGAAAGGGTTAATGAAAGTTATTCAACAAGCTTTATGTACAACAGTTGTGCTCCAACACAAGAATGCTACTGCAAATAAATAGTCTCAGCAACAAGAGGTTAATGCCCTGGTTTGGTTTAAAAGTGCAGGAAAGTAGGAAGATGTTATCATGGAAATGTGTGCTGCTGGAATGCACAACTTTTATCTTTACACAAAACAAAGTGCGGGACAGACGCAGGAGTGCCCAGCTATGCGGGCAATTTACATGTCAAATACCTCACAGAGGAATGCTGAGTCGCTGAATGTATGTGACAGATGACTTAAAGTGACCCTGAAAACTTAGTTTACCCTTAAAGGTGTCCACCTTTTAGGAATCCTATCAGGTGGACCACCATGGAAGCCATGGGATCCATTATCAAGCCCCAAAGCAACCCAACTGGAGTATCAGAATATCTATCAAACCATGTGGATGCCACTGTCATTATTGAGTGCAGCAGCTGGGGGGTTAAATTGCCTGCTCCAAGAGTCTCATTACTGACTGTGACAGCCAGGATGTCAATCACCACCAGCTTTCCTCTTTGATGATGTAACTCTACATCATGGTGCCTTAATGCGTAAATGTAAAGTTATAATGATTTTACCAAATTATTATACTTGATTCCCCCTTTAAAAACAAACAGAACGATGCTCCTACTGTGCTGCTCGCCCTTTTTTCTCCAAAGTTCTGGCATTTTCTGTTCTGAAAGTGTTTAACAAAAATCTCTCACCAGAGGTGAAGTGGGCGGAGACTAGTGTCTGTCTGTCTATGCCCTCAAGCTGAGACCAGTTAACTTGCCCACAGATCCCATGATGCCTTGTGTTCTCTCTCAAAGTAATTTAGCGTTAAATCAATTTTAGCAAATCAAAGAAGAGCAGAATTGTCTCAGGAACAGACTGCTGCAGTCAGAGGTGCAATATGTCTTGTGTCTCAAAGGTTCTCAACACAGAGATTCTTTATGGATTCCAAGGCCTTGAGCTGTGAATCACAGGGAACCTTCTCACTTTCTGTGTTGGTAACTTTTGAACCAGAAAAGATAATACTAATAATAATAATAATAGATTATTGTGACAATCGATTTCTGAGACAATTCTGATCTTCTCTGATCTGCTACATCATCACCTTCCCATAGGAAAAATAAAAGGCTGTCCTTAGCCATTACTGCTGAATATGTTTGGACAATGGCAAATTTGGACATATCGTGCATACACATGCTGCTGAATAGTAACTCAATTTGTAATTTATTTGTTTTTAGTATTTTGCTAATCTTCAAACAAATTTACATGTAAAAAGGTACTACTAGTCCCCTCAGTTAGGGTATGAAATGTCCTTTCTAGCATTCCCTCAATTATGTTAAATCTCACCTGTTTACCTAAAGAACATGTACCTCAAAGTCAGGCAAATATGACTCTTCTCATCCCATTTTCACATGAGATGAGTCAAGTTTAGTGGTTGCAGGATTAATGTCACTTCAAAAGCTGTTCTTTAGCGCCTAGAAACATGCTTTTTGTGTTGTATTAAAGATAAGGATCTCCTCTTTCAGAACACACCAGGCTTATGGCTTTTTGATCTACAGAACCAGAGACACAGGCAGCTACAGACACAATGGAAATGCGAGCTGCAGATAAAGATCCTGCTCCTGTCTATTATTTAGCTGCCTGTTTATCTATTTCTGTAACTCATAAGATGAAAAGCCTATTGTGATATGACACAAAAAGCTTGTTTATAGGTCATATAGAACCATAGATAGAGGATTCTGAAGTGACACTATCCCTGCAACCACTAAACTTGACTCATCTCATGTGAAAATGAGGCAAGAAGATTTTTTGTAGGTAAATGGGTGAGATTTCACATAACAGAGGGAATTCTACTAAGGATATTTTATACCCTATATGAGGGGGGGGGAGTTTAGTGGGGTAAAACCTGGTTCCTTTAATATAAAAGACAATCTTTATAAGCCTTTTTTTGTGATGGAAGAGGATGTCCAATTCTGAGTTTTATATTTCTTTGTTGGGATACAAGTGGTTAACTCATGCAATCAACACAAAATGGGGGTCATTTACTAAGGGCCCGATTCGCGTTTTCCCAACGTGTTACCCGAATATTTCCGATTTGCGCCGATTTCCCCTGAATTGCCCCGGGATTTTGGCGCACGCGATCGGATTTTGGCGCATCGGTTCCCGGCGTGCACGCGACAGAAATCGGGGGGTGTGGCCAAACGAAAACCTGACGTATTCGGAAAAACCGCTGCATTTTTTAAAAAAAAACTGTCGCGAAGCTTGCACTGAGGCCCCTTCCACACTAGCGAGTGTGATGCGATGAACTCGCATCACACTCGCAACGCAAGCTGCCGGGAACGCACGGCCCGAACGCTGCACCGCGGGAGTGAACTCAGCATGTCAGTTCACTCCCGCGGTGCAGGGTTCGGGCCGTGCGTTCCCGGCAGCTTGCGTTGCGAGTGTGATGCGAGTTCATCGCATCACACTCGCTAGTGTGGAAGGGGCCTGACCTTCACTCAGCCCGAGCCGGTGAACTCCAGTGCGTTCAGATGCTTTTCAGCGCAGCAGTGCCACCTGGTGGACGGCGGAGGAACTACCTTTATAAATCCTGGCCGAACCCGAATCCAGCGCAGAGAACGCGCCACTGGATCGCGAATGGACCGGGTAAGTAAATCTGCCCCAATGTGTATAAAATATCATGTTAATTTCGTAAGGTTTTACATGTATATTATAGGGATATATGTATTATAAAGGCCATGTGCTTCCATCTTTGCTCATCTGGCTTAGCGTGAGTAGAGGATCTATTTTAAGTGCTGAACATCCATTTTTTATTTAGTTGGCCACATGTGTAGAGAGCTGTTTAGTGTAAATGTCTAGAATCCCTTTCATTATATGTTACATCCCAAGCTGTGAGCAATTTTTATTCACAATTATACCAAAGTAGCAATAGAATCTAATTACCCACTGAGGGGGTGGATTGGGAATATAAAAAATAATATATTTTTTATAAAATATAAAAAATTTTTAAAAATTCTGCAGCTGGAACAAATTTGGCAGTCATGGTCAACATAAGTGGGCAGGATTAGCAAATCCTACATCATTGGGGGTTGAACTAAGTAATTTAAATAATATCCTTTGAATTTACATAATTAGCCACATGGCTGTTTAAGGTGATGTCACACAGGTGCAAGGCTCTTTATAACACACAGCTCTGATTACTGTAACAAGCCGTGCACCTGTATGACATCACAAGAGGCCAACGCTGAAATGCGTTGATCTTGTTGTTTGCTACAATAAACTTTGCCATTATAATCTGGAGGACGTTGACCTAGATTGTCCTTTCTAATTTGTTGCTGTACCTCGCTGGATCCGTGCACCATCTGACCATCAGGAGCAGTCGAGCTGGTTTTCGTATTCCATTGAAAATATGACGTGGTTCCATCACCATTGGTCAATATTTTGACTGACTCCTAAGACCATTTCCTATAAAGTAGTTATGAAATTCGTGCTCTAGTGAACCCTCCTTTCATCTGGAGACAAGCTGTAAATTTCGACTTTTCTGTTGCTGACATTGGAAAGCTCCGATAGATTGTTGTACAGTACGTGTCCGGATGGCATTGTCTCTTGAAGAACATCTAGTATTTGGATTTGTTGGCCAACAATAGTAAACACTGTGACTCACGCAGACATTAGTCATTGCTATGGAATTGGGAATGTGACTCAGTTATTTGTTTTCCTTCAGAGACTGGCACATTGACTTATCTAAGCCACAGGCACAAACATTTGCTGACACAGGTAAGAAATGGGCACAGGTAATTAGCATTTTGCAATATTTTGACTACACCAAACCACAATCCCTGGATCTTAATGAGAACCTGTCACCAGTCACCCCACCCCACAAACCACACACAGTAACTTTGTGATGTACTCACCTCGCCTTGGTCAAAATGGCATCGTGGCATCATGCTCATGGATGGTATCTGGACCCCTACATCACCGACTTTAGCAAATAATACATATCAATCTGACACTAGTTTTTGTTCACAGATTAAAAGCAAAATCTAGTAACACCATTCCAACAACTGGGGTATATTTCAGCTCACACGTTTTGAATGTTCCAACTACTTTTAATCATGACATACAATTTATTAGGTACACCATGCTAGTAACGGGTAGGACCGCCTTTTGCCTTCAGAACTGCCTCAATTCTTCATGGCATAGATTCAACAAGGTGCTGGAAGCATTCCTCAGAGATTTTGGTCCATATTGACATGATGGCATCACACAGTTGCCGCAGATTTGTCGGCTGCACATCCATGATGCGAATCTCCCGTTCCACCACATCCCAAAGATGCTCTATTGGATTGAGATCTGGTGACTGTGGAGGCCATTTGAGTCCAGTGACCTCATTGTCATGTTCAAGAAACCAGACTGAGATTATTCCAGCTTTATGACATGGCGCATTATCCTGCTGAAAGTAGCCATCAGATGTTGGGTACATTGTGGTCATAAAGGGATGGACATGGTCAGCAACAATACTCAGGTAGGCTGTGGCGTTGCAACGATGCTCAATTGGTACCAAGGGGCCCAAAGAGTGCCAAGAAAATATTCCCCACACCATGACACCACCACCACCAGCCTGAACCGTTGATACAAGGCAGGATGGATCCATGCTTTCATGTTGTTGACGCCAAATTCTGACCCTACCATCCGAATGTCGCAGCAGAAATCGAGACTCATCAGACCAGGCAACGTTTTTCCAATCTTCTACTGTCCAATTTCGATGAGCTTGTGCAAATTGTAGCCTCAGTTTCCTGTTCTTAGCTGAAAGGAGTGGCACCCGGTGTGGTCTTCTGCTGCTGTAGCCCATCTGCCTCAAAGTTCGATGTACTGTGCGTTCAGAGATGCTCTTCTGCCTACCTTGTTTGTTACGGGTGGCGATTTGAGTCACTGTTGCCTTTCTATCAGCTCGAACCAGTCTGCCCATTCTCCTCTGACCTCTGGCATCAACAAGGCATTTCCGCCCACAGAACTGCCGCTCACTGGATGTTTTTTCTTTTTCGGACCATTCTCTGTAAACCCTAGAGATGGTTGTGCGTGAAAATCCCAGTAGATCAGCAGTTTCTGAAATACTCAGACCAGCCCTTCTGGCACCAACAACCATGCCACGTTCAGAGGCACTCAAATCACCTTTCTTCCCCATACTGATGCTCGGTTTGAACTGCAGGAGATTGTCTTGACCATGTCTACATGCCTAAATGCACTGAGTTGCCGCCATGTGATTGGCTGATTAGAAATTGATTGTTAACGAGCAGTTGGACAGGTGTACCTAATAAAGTGGCCGGTGAGTGTATGTTAAAGGGGGATTGATTTAGTTTGTGTCCGATGACATAAAGTATGTCCTCCCGTAAATACTCAGGCTGTCTAATATATTATACAACTAATACATTAAAATCGTAATAGATAGAAAAACAAGGCAAAAATGTAGTACAAACATACATGGATTCAGAAGAAACAAAATGCTAAATCTGACTGATACATGTAGGAAGTAAAACATGCCTGCAAGCAACACTAGGAATACTTATCGCATTCGTACTGAGAAATGTTAATTTGCAAGCGTGATGGCAATCAAAACTGGTTACGAAATCCAAGCACGGAGTTGTCGAGATGCCTATGAAGTGGGATATGTCACCTGGGGAACCCCCTCACCACTGAATGCGGGGAGGAATGTGGGGGGATTAGTGTACATCTAATATAGACATCTTCACCAGGGCCCCCATCCTGCGGAGCGACATATGTGCTCAGTGTAGCTTAATATGTCTTTCTGTCCTGCTTTTTTTGGGGGACCGGAAGCACAGTGGCTAAACAGAGGCAAGAACTATGCTTCCAAACGTATTCCATGCCAAGCATATATGCCACGGGTTCCCCCGCGATCCGAGACATCCGTGCCCCTCTCTCACCTCTCCACGCTCTTGCTCCCTTCTGGCTTAGGCCGCACGCGTGTCCCCTCTCCTTAGGGCGCGCGCATGCCGGCCCTTAAAGATTTAAAGGGCCAATGCATTGCTGATTGGTGCTGGCACTTCCAGGTTTTCCTTAAAGGCCAGCTATTCCCATCATTCCCCGCCGGATCTTTGAGCTCATTGCCTAAGAGATAGCTTCCTGTACCTGCCTTGCCTTGATCTCCTGTTGCCAACCCCGGACCTGAACTCTGACCTATGTATCTCAGCTGCCAGCCCTGGCTACCTGCCTGTACCGGGCCTTGGCTGCCACCGTGGGCACCTGTGGAACGACCTGTTGGCACCCCGTTGTAGCAAGACCATCCCGCTTTGCGGCGGCCTCTGGTGAAGACCGGGTGCCACTTAGACTCCGGTCCCAAGTGTCGGCTAGTACCATCTCCTGTGGTGGTCCAGAGGGTTCACTGACCTTGAACCCTGACAGTATTCATCGGCCGCTTTCCTGGCATACGCTTAGCGTATACATAAAACGTGGTGTGAACCCAGGTAAAGGTGTTCAGTTAATCGCTCTTCAAATTTACGAATTGTACATCCCATATACAGCAAATCACAAGCTTTGCAATAAATAACATACACAACATAATTGCTGTTGCAGTTAAGATGTTTTTTTTTTAATATTGTATGTGTGTGTGTATTCTCTTTGTTTGAAAACATTTTAGTATTCCTTGCAACCCCGCATGTAACACATGGATAGATACCACATTTAAAAAAATCCCTTGGTAGTTAACCATGCATTTCTTTGTGATGGTTTAGTGGAAAACATACTAGGAGAAATTACCTAATGTGGGCAATTTCTTGGATACTACTATACACCCCTTTTTGGAGGATATTAGCAAGTTTTTCATTCTCGATTAAAATTGGAAGATGTTTCTGAATGATATTTAAATTTGCTTAAATTGATTACTAAATTGCAATACTAAACAGAGGGTGTTATTTTCTTGTTTATTGGGACTGTTTATTGTCACGGGTGCTCCGCCGTGTGCCCGCTGCTGTCCCCGCTGCCCCATGTGTATACTCACATGTCCCGGTTCCTGTCTCCTCGCTCCTGGCTCCGGCCCGTTGGGCGGTGCTCCTGCTGTCTGACGAGCTCGCGGGCGTCTCCGCTGCTAAGGCGAGACTCTCCAGGAGGGCCATCGTCCTCCTTATTGGCGCTGGCATTCCGGCTCTGCTATATAGCCTGGCGACTCCCAGCATTCCCGGCCAGAAAGCCTGCCGAGGTCCTGCCAGCCGTCCTGCCGAGGTCCTGCCTTCCCGTGGTCCAGCTTTCCCGTGGTCCATCCTTCCTGTGTCCCTACCTTGGCTGCCAAAGCGGGCCTAGTCGCACCCATGGAGCGACCTGGTGGCTCCCTGCCGCAGCAGGACCATCCTGCTTTGCGGTGGGCTCTGGAGAAGAACAGGAGTCCACTTAGACTCCGCTCCCGGGTTGCGGCTGGTATCTTTATCTCCCGTGGTGGTCCAGGGAGTCCACAAGACTTTAGTCCTAAGGGACTATTCCCCGAGATTGTGACATTTATGTGTTTACTTCTATGTAGCGGAACACCCTTTCACCGGGCACCAGCTATATCATTTCCCCGTTAACACCTATACTTCATGCCATGATTAAGAGAGCTTGGAACACTCAAAACGTATAGGCTGAAATATACCCCGCTTGTTGTAATGGCGTTACTATGATTTTGCTTTTAATCTGTGAATTTGCAAATCACAAAATTAAAGGTTGAAACAAACGACAACCGGTGCCGGCTTGTATTATTTGCTAGATTTCTTCTTTATACATGTCCCACTGAAGCCTGTATCAATAGGATAAGAGCCACTATTCTTCTAAAACTGACTTTTAATGATGTCTCCTTTTCCAGTCATGGAAGTGGAAGCTTTATAAAGTCAAATTATCTCGCCCCCTCACTCACAATGATGACCCCAACCCCCTCAAGGGCACTGCTAATCCTGTCCCCTCACTCACACTGCTAATCCTGCCCCCTCACTAAGGGTAAGGGGTGTCAGGTCCAGGGGTAGTGGACCCACTGGACCACCGCGGACGATGACGTAACCCGACACCTGGGACTGAAATCTAAGTAGCACCCAGTTTTCAACAGAGCCTGACACATAGCAGGTGGGACTTGCTGCGACGTGGTACCACCAGGTCTTTCCACAAGTGTGACTTTGTCTGCGGTGGCAGCCAAGGCGAGGCACACAGACATTAGTCAGAATCATAGTCTGGGATAGGCAGGAGGTCAGGACGGGCAGCATGGGATCAGAGTTGGGGACGTAACAACAGGTCAAGGCAGGCGGAACAGGATCAGAGTCTAACACAGAACGGGGTCACAACAGGAAATCAACAAACAGGAACTAGGCAGGGGTACAAGATTTTTCAACGATATAGAATATCCGGCAGCGAATGATGGGAGAGGCCGGCTTTTAACCATAACCTGGAATGGCCAGCACCAATCAGCGGTGTGCTGGCCCTTTAAATCTTTACGAGGCAGTCCGCGCACGCCCTAGTAGTCGGAGATGCATGCACACAGCAGCTAGAGCCAGAACAGGAATGGGCACAAGTAAATGGCGCGGTGCTGTGCTAGCGGGGAGCGAGGGACACGGGTGAGCCCATGACCTGCCTTATGGGTCACGGGAGCACCCGTGACAGTACTCCCCCCTTCAGCCTCTCTTTGGGCAGGAGAAATCTCTGCAGGACATCATGTTCCAGGATATTGTCCTCGGGCTCCCAAGATCTCTCCTCAGGCTCGAACCCCTTCCAGTCTACCAAGAAGAACCACTTACCTCTCGTTGTCTTCATGTCTAGGATCTTGGTGGAGTCAGCCTCAGGAGCAGGAGGAGGAACTTGTCAGGAGAAGCAGTTCGGGATGACTGGCTGGAGTTGAGATTCATAGAAGGAGTTCAGGATGTGCATGGTGGGAGAAAGGCACAGCTTGTAGGCAACAGGATTGATGCAACTGAACACCACAAAAGGACCCAGGAATCGTGGACCAAGTTTGTAGCCAGGGATCTTTAGCCGGACATACCTGGAGGACAGCCTGACTTTGTCACCTGGAGAGAAGCTAGGAGAAGGCCTGCGTTTCTTGTCAGCCTGGAGCTTGGTTCGAAGAAGAGTAAAGAAATCAGGCGATACCTTTTTGAGTATGTTTGATTGTGAGATTTTGTCACAAAGAAGAAGCCTACATCAGCCGGAGAAGAGAATTTAATATGAACCCCCTCTGCAGGTTCTCTTTGATGTAGTCCGACATTGCTGCGGTTTCAGGCACAAAGAGTGGGTACACCCGACCCTGAAGAGGAGACGTACCCGGCAACAGATCAACAGGGCTATACTTTGAAGGCATGGATAGTCTCAGTCTAGGTTCAGTGGCAGGCATACAAACTGGAGTAGCACGAGAAGCCATAGGAATCTGGCGCTGTTGCTGAGTTGCGATCAACTGCTGCAGGATGGCAGTGACTTTTCCAAGCTGTTTACCTTACGTGGCAATCAGCTGAGACTGCTGGACCACAATTGTGGTAAGATCAGCCAGTTTAGGTAGCAAACCGTGGCGGGGTCCATGGCCGGATCTTACTGTCAGGCTCCAGGGGTAGTGGACCCACTGGACCACCACGGACGATGAATCCGTGGCCTGTGTGTTAGGCTCTGCACATGTTGTGGATTGTCATGTGCACAGTTGGCATACAATACAGTACATGCAGTTTTATGTCCAATTTTCATGCAGATTTTTTGCATGCGTTTTTTCCCTCTGTTTTTTCCCATCCCTTTAGGCTGAGGGAAATCTACATGAAAACTGCACATTGATGCAGATTTGAGGATTTTCAACATTTTCAGATTTTCACTTTCCCATAGACTTCAATGTAAAAGTAACATAATCATTATTTTATTTTCCACATTGAACAACCATTTCCCAAAAGAAAAAAAAAACATCAGTCCGCGGAGTCTGCAAGGTGCAGATAGTACTATAGTTTTCTGATCAATTGATTAAAATTTTAAAAACCTTTGTATATAAATAAAGTTTCATTTTGTAACTTTATATTTATTTTTCATAATTTTTTAAATTTTGTCAAAAACATACAGTTGTTTATGTTTTTAATTTTTAAAATTGATGCTTTTAAACAGAAAAAAAATGATGATAGCTTAACAAATAAACTATCATAAAATGGGGTTGTTCACATTAAACCCCTCCTCTACCCCTCCCCCCTGCCTGAACACACATGTCACTCAGCAAGATGGAGATCCCCAGCGATTTCAGTCTCCATATAAGGGCACTGACTTCACTAGGAAACCACCAAATACATTGACAACAGCCAATCACTATCTTCTGCTGAGGTTGACTCCTCCCCCTGAATTCAGGGGGAGGATCAGGCAGCAGTATTGCCCCTTATAATCAGACAGTGATACATCAGTGATATACAGTGTAAGTGTAGTGTCCCAAAGTACACCTTTGGGCCCCTCCACAGCAGTGAAAGGGTTAATGTTTATTAATGTGATGTTATGTACTGAAGTGCACTGTTTATAATGTGATAACACTGTTCCCATTGCATTATCCATGTATGCTATGCAAATTGGTTGTACCACTTTAAGGTTCAAGCCCTGCTAGGTTGGGAGGTAGAACCTGTATATGTAGGAGTTACCTAATATTATGAGTGTCAGAGCAGAGTATATAAGGAAAGGACCACCCCCCCAGACATGTGCTCAGTGAGTGTGTCCTCAGTCAGTGAGTGTGTGCTGAGGAGAGTGTCAGCCTGACACAGCAGCAGGAGCCTGACCACAGGCAAAATACCATCATATACAGCTCACAGAGAGGGAGAAATATCACCCCATCACCAAGGTGAGAGGCTAAGGACCCCCAAGTCACCCAGTCTCCAGGAGCAGCTGGATGAATGTCCCAGTATACAGGCCACGGCCTACAACAAGGAGACCAGAGAGAAGCCAGAGGAGCTTAGGCCCAGATATAAGGGTCCAGTGAAGATAGAGAGCACTGCCACAGGAATAGAGGGGTGCAGCAAAGTGACAGTTTGGGGGCTTGGATCTTAATGATACAGAACTGTATTGGAACAAGTGTAAATCTGCTTTCATTATATGGACATTTGTAAGCATTGAAGTAAACTGAGCCGTGAGCTGGGCCTGTTGGATCATCACTCCTGCCTCCTGGTTCTTATTTTACCATCAAGGGCACCCCGATTTACCACCTATAAACCAGGAGATTATAAGCCGGGTGTTTGCCCCGGGGTTTACATGAATCCACACCCCCTTCCGACGCTACAGTGAGCCCCACATCAGTCAGCAGACTACAGAGATTGGTGGGATTAACCCGCTAGCCACTGTGACCCTAAAGCTAGCCAATCACCCTAAGAAGCAGACCGCCACTCGAGGGACCCGCCATCTTGAAGCCTCTGCATGGGCCGCTACGGTGCCCGCGTTAACCCCTCAGCTGCCACCTCACATGAGAGGGGTTCCTGCATCTGGCCTGCTGACTGTCGCCCACGGGCAAAACAGTGGTCCCGCTCCCTGCATAGCGAGGCTTGGCGTTCACGAACAGGATCACCGCCTCTGCGTCTGAGAGGTTGGAAGAGAATAGAGTGTACTGTAAAGCATCGCAGACAATGTTGGAGCTGCATGACCAGTGGTGAAAGAGTTAACAGCCAGAAGTTAGCTACACCAGCGAGTAAACCAAGGAAGAAAAAGAGCGAGAAAAAGGCTGAAAGTTGCCGCCATCTTGAGAAGGTACTGCAAGGACCGCTAGCCTAGCGGAGCAAGTGCTGAAGTTGCTGAGGAGCATTCCAGTGAGCTTCATAGAGACAAGTGTCCAGCTAAGCTGTAGAGAGTGGACTTAACCGTTCATCTGCCGTGCTGCATCCTGAGATTGATTGTGGTGAGTGTCCATTGGACAGAAAACAGGGTACAGGGAATTAAAGAAATAAATAGAGACTGTGTAACAGAGCAAGTTCCGGGTAGGGGACCCGAAGATAGTGATACCGGCAAGTTTAGCTGCCGCAGAGTGAAAATACTGTACTGTTGCTAGGGGCAACCAGCAAGTTAAAATTATAGAAGATGTCTAATGATGGGGACCGTGAGATGCCCAGCCCTAGTGGATCATCCCCAGCTATGAATGCTATGCCATTTGCCTTGCCTTACTATTTTGGAGCACCCTGGCTCCCACGTTACAAGGGAGATGTAGGCACCTTTAAGGACTTTCAGGAAAAGATCCGAGCCATGTTCCGGTTGTTTCCTGTGAATTCTGAACAAAAATTGGAGATATTAATTGGACAGTTAGAGGGCGCTGCCCTGAGAGAGGTCAAATCCTGGCCCAGCACAGAAAAGAGGTCTGTGGAACAAGTGCTTGAGAGATTGCAAGCTACATTTGATGTAAGAACTGTATCTGAGTTGAAAATGAGATTCTTTGGCAGGAAGCAAATGCCTGATGAGACTTTACGTGATTTTGCCCTGAGTTTGCAGGAAACCTTTAATACTTTAAAGCAGGAAGACCCCAATGAGGCAAATGATGCAGATAAGACCCTGCGAGATCAGTTCATAGAGGGAGCTAAAACAGAGAATTTAAAGACACAGTTGAGGATGTTATCCATGCAGCACCCTAATTTCTCCTTCCTGGATTTTAAAGAAACAGCCATCCGCATCCTTGGAAAAGAGTCTGGAAATTGCCAAGTGCAAACTACAATGTATCCTGCAGAAAATTATCCTAGTACAAAGCTTGTGTACTCCACGCAGATGAGGACAGGAGCTGAAGTGACTACTAGTCCAGGGGAAGTAATGGCCCAGTGTTCCCCTATGCAAGTGCCAGATCCTGTACAAGAACTTAAAGAGCAAGTAGCTGCCCAGCAAAGGTTTGTTAATAAAAGTGGAGAAATTGGAAGAGCTCGTACAATTGATTCACAGCCAGTGATTCTACAACCAGGTACAGAAACCATGGTGTGGTGCAGAGCCCGTGTGGGAGTTAGAGGTCAAGATTACCAGGCCCTTGTGGAGCCTCTACAGCAAAGTCCGCATGTTGCTATCATCCCTGCAAGAAGTCTTGTAACCGTTTCCAGAGGAAGAGTGCCTATACGACTCCTGAACCTCAGTGACACTACAGTGAGATTGCGTAAATTCTATCCTGTTGCCAGGTTAATGCAAGTCTCCTTTCAAGACATTATGGATCCTAAAGATACTGCAATTCAGCATTCAGTCAAAGCTCAAGCCAGCCCAGAGAAAACCCCAGGGAAGCCCTGGTGGTCGGAGATCCATGTTGGAGATAAAGATACACCCTCTGAGTGGGTTGAAGGAGTCCTGAAAGTTGCCCGTGAGCATGAGCAAGCCTTCAGCCAGCACCCCTTGGATTTTGGGAGGGCAAAGGTGATTCAACATCACATTCCTACAGCGAACCATCCTCCCATTAAAGAGAGGCATCGACCTATACCACCTACCATGTACCAACCTGTAAAGAGAATGTTGCAAGACATGAAAGATGCAAGAGTTATCAAAGAAAGCCACAGTCCGTGGGCAGCACCATTAGTGCTAGTCAAGAAGAAAGATGGAAGTATAAGATTCTGTGTGGACTATCGTAAATTAAACAACATTACCCATAAAGATGCCTATCCCTTGCCTAGGATAGAAGAATCCCTAGCAGCCCAAGGTTCTGCAGCATTTTTCTCAACTCTGGACTTAACTAGTGGGTACTGGCAAGTACCTATGGCACCAGAAGACTGCGAGAAAACAGCCTTCACCACTCCAATGGGACTCTTTGAGTTTTTGAGTATGCCGTTTGGTTTGTGCAACGCCCCTGGAACGTTCCAGAGACTGATGGAGTATTGTTTGGGGCACAAGAACTTTGAATCTGTTCTCCTATACCTAGATGATGTCATAATCTTTTCAAAGACCTATGAGGACCATTTGGAGGACCTAAGTGAAGTTCTCAAGACTCTGATGAAGCATGGTCTTAAAGTGAAACCATCAAAGTGTCATCTACTGAAGCCACGTGTGCAATATCTAGGTCACATTGTTGGTGCTGAAGGGATCATGCCTGATCCAGAAAAGATATCTGCAGTAAAGGATTGGCTTACACCGACCACGGTCAAAGAGGTCCGAAGTTTCCTTGGATTTGCAGGATATTATAGAAGATTTATTCCCTTCTTTGCTCACATTGCAGAGCCACTGCAAGAGTTACTTAAGGGTCACACCCAGGAGACCATGAAAAAGAGAATCCCAATTGAGTGGACACCTGCACACGAAATTGCCTTTAACCAGCTGAAGCAGCTGTTAACAGAACCACCCATCCTGGCATACCCTGACTATACTCAGCCATTCCGGCTGTATACAGATGCAAGTTACAGGGGACTTGGAGCAGTCCTAGCACAGGTACAAGATGGCAAAGAGCGAGTCATTGCCTATGGTAGCAGAGCACTCAAAGTAGCAGAACGAAATGACCAGAACTATAGTTCGTTTAAGTTAGAATTCCTGGCCTTAGTCTGGGCCATCACTGAAAAATTCAAGACCTATCTGGCTGCAACACCATTTGTTGTATATACAGATAACAATCCCCTGGCGCACCTGAGCAATGCGAAGCTAGGAGCCCTTGAACAGAGATGGGCCTCAAGACTAGCAAACTTCCAGTTCACAGTGAAATACCGGTCTGGAAAGTCAAATGTAAATGCTGATGCCTTATCCCGGGTGCCTACAGGAGATGAGCCTGCCCAGAATGAAGCTGAGTGGGAAGAAGTTGAAATGCCAGCATTTTATGAAAGGTTCTCACACCAAGCAGCTGTCTTGACCAGGAAGCAGAAGAGGTTCCCACCAAAGTCCAACATGCCTGAACCATCTTCACTGCATACTGATTGGATTCGCATCCAGAGAGAAAGTAGAGTTTTACAAGACCTTGTAGCTCACCTAGATTCAGGTCAAGAGCCTTGGAAAACACAGCATGGGAAAAGCATCCCTGAATTAGTCAAGCTATGGAGAAGTCGTGCCTACTTCTATAGAGAAAAGGGGTTGTTGCTACGGAGAACACAAGATCCCATTACTGGTGAGCGTATCCATCAGATAGTAATCCCACGACGTGATGCAGGAGTTGTGCTAGAAGCATACCATGATAAATCCGGTCACTCCGGTGTTCAGAAAACAGAAGCCACAATCAGGAGAAGATTTTATTGGATTGGAATGAGAGATGACATAGAAAGATGGTGTCGTGAATGTCCCTCCTGTGCCACCAAAAGAGGTGAGAGGCAAGATCAGAGAGCTCCCCTGCACTCTATTGTGAGTCACAGACCACTGGAGCTGGTTGCCATTGATCATGTGAAGCTAGAGCCAAGCAGAACAGGCTATACATATGCCATGACCATAATCGACCACTATACGAAGTTCACAGTGGCCATTCCTGTAAAAGATTTGACAGCGAGAACTACAGCAGAGATCTTCTGGAAGACTTTTGTGTTACCGTATGGATACCCAGAACAGATCTTGACAGACAAAGGTGCTGCATTTGAATCGCAGTTATTTCAAGAGATCTGCAACCTTTATGGATGTAAAAAGCTGAGAACTACCTCATACCACCCACAAGGAAATGGATTATGCGAAAAAATGAATCAAACATTGATTGACATGTTAAGAACTGTTCCATCTCATAAAAGAGCTGACTGGCCTAAGCTATTGCCAGAGCTGGTGTTTCTCTATAATAACACTAATCACTGTTCTACGGGGTATACTCCTTATTACCTCATGTTTGGTCGTCAGGGAAAGCTACCATCTGATGTTGCCATGGATGTACAGATACCAGATGAAATCAATCCATTGCCACAGACAGATTGGGTGTCCGATCATCAGCGCCGCCTGAATGAAGCTAACGAGATTGTGGAAAGTCGTATGGAAAGTGCCAGAAGAAGACAACAAGAGGACTTTAACCCCTTAAGGACGTAGCCATTTTGCAGGTTAAGGCTCAGCCCGATTTTTTGGATTCTGACCTGCGTCGCTTTATATGGTTATAACTTTTGAACACTGTTACTTATCAAAACGATTCTGAGATTGTTTTTTCCCCACATGTTGTACTTCATTTTAGTGGTAAATTTTGGCTGATAAGTTTTGCGTTTATTTACAAAAAAAAAGAAAATATGATAAATTTTTTGAAAAATTTGCCATTTTCGAAATTCAAAATCATTGCGTTTCCAGGCAGATAGATTTACCACCTAAATAAGTTGCTGAATAACATTTCCCATTTGTCTACTTTACATTTTCATAATTTTTGATATGTCTGGATAATTTATTTTGATGTCACGCGGCTTACAAAAAGAATATCGCTTTTCCGGATTTTCAGAATTGACTATTTTGGGGATAAATACAGTTTGGAATGAAATTTTACATATTTAGCATCAAAACCCCCTGTATAACCAACCCATTTTCAAATCTGCACCCCTCAAGCTATCAGAAACCGCTTTTACGAAGATTGTTAACCCCTTGAGATCTTCATAGTAATTGAATCAAAATGGAGGTGAAATTTAGAATGGTCAAATTGTTCCCTTATACGTCCATTTAGCACTAAAATTTACACATTTCCAAAATATAAAAAGAGAAAACCCACCATACAATTTGTTCTGCAATTTCTCCTGAGTACAAAGACCCACCATATGTGGCCGTTACTTGTTTTATGGGCGCACAGCGAGACGCAGAAGGGAAGGAGCGCCCTGCAGCTGCCAGGATTTTAGTTTCCTCATTGGCCCCTTTTGAAGGCTATAAAATTTTCGCTTTTGCGTTATTGGGGCCATGTGATGCCATTTTTTTTGCGGGATGAGATGCTTTTTCCATTGTTACCATTTTGGGGTTGGTATCACCTATTGTTGAAAATTTAGGAACTTTTTTTGAGGGCAGGAGTAGAAAAGCATCAATTCTGTACTGGATTTTTTACTTTTTTTTTTTTGGTGTTCACCGTATAGACTAATAATCATGTTATCTTTATTCTATGGGTCGATACGATTACGGGGATACCAGACTTGAATATATTTTCTTACGTTTTACTAAATTTGTCAAACAAAACCCTAATGTGGGGAAAAATCTATCATTTATGTATTGCCGTCTTCCAAGTGGCATAACATTGTTACTTTTTTGGCTACGGAGCTGGTTGATGGCTTGTTTTTTGCGGGACATGTTGTAATTTGCACCAGTATCATGTCGGAGTACACATGGTTTTTTGATCGCATTTTATAGCATTTTTTGTGGGATTGAATAGCTAAAAATCATAATTTTTGGAAGGTTTATAGCAGTTTTTTTTTACGGCGTTTATCGTGGGGGTTCAATAATGATTTACTTTTATTCTACGGGTTGTTATGGACGTGGTGATACTATATATATGGGGTTTGTGTTATGATTTAGACTTTTTTTTTAGTTATATGTCTCTTTATATGTTTTGGGGGTTTTGGGCATTTTTAGTGATTTATTACTTTATTTTTTTATTGAATAACATTTTTTTTTTTACTTTTTCACTTTTATACCATGGGACATGAAGAAGCAATCTTCTGATTGCTTCTTCATGATAATATTCTGCAATACTCATGTATTGCAGAGTATTATCAGTGTCAGCCTATACACTTGCATAGGCTGGCACTGTGCCAGTAAGATGACGTCACAGACGCCATCTTACTGGCAATTCTTGCAGGTAACTCTGGGGTCCAGATCGGACCCCAGAGTTACTATAGCAACGATCGGCGCACCCCGAAAACGGTTCGGGGGGGCCGATCGTGGGGGAAAGACCCCCCAGATACATGTTAGATGCCGCGGTCGCGCTGACCGCGGCATTTAACGGGTTAAGCACCCGCGATCGGAGACAACTCCGATCGCGGGTGTTACACTGGGGTGCCGGCTATCAGTCACAGCCGGCACCCCGTCTTTCCCGATGCCGGTTCGGCTCAGATCTTGAGCCAAACCGGCATCAGCTCAGCGTCCGATATATCGGACGCTGAGCGCTAAGTCACTGAGCTCAGCGACTCTGATGAAGCATGGTCTTAAAGTGAAACCATCAAAGTGTCATCTACTGAAGCCACGTGTGCAATATCTAGGTCACATTGTTGGTGCTGAAGGGATCATGCCTGATCCAGAAAAGATATCTGCAGTAAAGGATTGGCTTACACCGACCACGGTCAAAGAGGTCCGAAGTTTCCTTGGATTTGCAGGATATTATAGAAGATTTATTCCCTTCTTTGCTCACATTGCAGAGCCACTGCAAGAGTTACTTAAGGGTCACACCCAGGAGACCATGAAAAAGAGAATCCCAATTGAGTGGACACCTGCACACGAAATTGCCTTTAACCAGCTGAAGCAGCTGTTAACAGAACCACCCATCCTGGCATACCCTGACTATACTCAGCCATTCCGGCTGTATACAGATGCAAGTTACAGGGGACTTGGAGCAGTCCTAGCACAGGTACAAGATGGCAAAGAGCGAGTCATTGCCTATGGTAGCAGAGCACTCAAAGTAGCAGAACGAAATGACCAGAACTATAGTTCGTTTAAGTTAGAATTCCTGGCCTTAGTCTGGGCCATCACTGAAAAATTCAAGACCTATCTGGCTGCAACACCATTTGTTGTATATACAGATAACAATCCCCTGGCGCACCTGAGCAATGCGAAGCTAGGAGCCCTTGAACAGAGATGGGCCTCAAGACTAGCAAACTTCCAGTTCACAGTGAAATACCGGTCTGGAAAGTCAAATGTAAATGCTGATGCCTTATCCCGGGTGCCTACAGGAGATGAGCCTGCCCAGAATGAAGCTGAGTGGGAAGAAGTTGAAATGCCAGCATTTTATGAAAGGTTCTCACACCAAGCAGCTGTCTTGACCAGGAACCAGAAGAGGTTCCCACCAAAGTCCAACATGCCTGAACCATCTTCACTGCATACTGATTGGATTCGCATCCAGAGAGAAAGTAGAGTTTTACAAGACCTTGTAGCTCACCTAGATTCAGGTCAAGAGCCTTGGAAAACACAGCATGGGAAAAGCATCCCTGAATTAGTCAAGCTATGGAGAAGTCGTGCCTACTTCTATAGAGAAAAGGGGTTGTTGCTACGGAGAACACAAGATCCCATTACTGGTGAGCGTATCCATCAGATAGTAATCCCACGACGTGATGCAGGAGTTGTGCTAGAAGCATACCATGATAAATCCGGTCACTCCGGTGTTCAGAAAACAGAAGCCACAATCAGGAGAAGATTTTATTGGATTGGAATGAGAGATGACATAGAAAGATGGTGTCGTGAATGTCCCTCCTGTGCCACCAAAAGAGGTGAGAGGCAAGATCAGAGAGCTCCCCTGCACTCTATTGTGAGTCACAGACCACTGGAGCTGGTTGCCATTGATCATGTGAAGCTAGAGCCAAGCAGAACAGGCTATACATATGCCATGACCATAATCGACCACTATACGAAGTTCACAGTGGCCATTCCTGTAAAAGATTTGACAGCGAGAACTACAGCAGAGATCTTCTGGAAGACTTTTGTGTTACCGTATGGATACCCAGAACAGATCTTGACAGACAAAGGTGCTGCATTTGAATCGCAGTTATTTCAAGAGATCTGCAACCTTTATGGATGTAAAAAGCTGAGAACTACCTCATACCACCCACAAGGAAATGGATTATGCGAAAAAATGAATCAAACATTGATTGACATGTTAAGAACTGTTCCATCTCATAAAAGAGCTGACTGGCCTAAGCTATTGCCAGAGCTGGTGTTTCTCTATAATAACACTAATCACTGTTCTACGGGGTATACTCCTTATTACCTCATGTTTGGTCGTCAGGGAAAGCTACCATCTGATGTTGCCATGGATGTACAGATACCAGATGAAATCAATCCATTGCCACAGACAGATTGGGTGTCCGATCATCAGCGCCGCCTGAATGAAGCTAACGAGATTGTGGAAAGTCGTATGGAAAGTGCCAGAAGAAGACAACAAGAGGACTTTAACCCCTTAAGGACGTAGCCATTTTGCAGGTTAAGGCTCAGCCCGATTTTTTGGATTCTGACCTGCGTCGCTTTATATGGTTATAACTTTTGAACACTGTTACTTATCAAAACGATTCTGAGATTGTTTTTTCCCCACATGTTGTACTTCATTTTAGTGGTAAATTTTGGCTGATAAGTTTTGCGTTTATTTACAAAAAAAAAGAAAATATGATAAATTTTTTGAAAAATTTGCCATTTTCGAAATTCAAAATCATTGCGTTTCCAGGCAGATAGATTTACCACCTAAATAAGTTGCTGAATAACATTTCCCATTTGTCTACTTTACATTTTCATAATTTTTGATATGTCTGGATAATTTATTTTGATGTCACGCGGCTTACAAAAAGAATATCGCTTTTCCGGATTTTCAGAATTGACTATTTTGGGGATAAATACAGTTTGGAATGAAAATTTACATATTTAGCATCAAACCCCCCTATATAATCTACCCATTTTCAAATCTGCACCCCTCAAGCTATCAGAAACCGCTTTTACGAAGATTGTTAACCCCTTGAGATCTTCATAGTAATTGAATCAAAATGGAGGTGAAATTTAGAATGGTCAAATTGTTCCCTTATACGTCCATTTAGCACTAAAATTTACACATTTCCAAAATATAAAAAGAGAAAACCCACCATACAATTTGTTCTGCAATTTCTCCTGAGTACAAAGACCCACCATATGTGGCCGTTACTTGTTTTATGGGCGCACAGCGAGACGCAGAAGGGAAGGAGCGCCCTGCAGCTGCCAGGATTTTAGTTTCCTCATTGGCCCCTTTTGAAGGCTATAAAATTTTCGCTTTTGCGTTATTGGGGCCATGTGACGGCATTTTTTTTGCGGGATGAGATGCTTTTTCCATTGTTACCATTTTGGGGTTGGTATCACCTATTGTTGAAAATTTAGGAACTTTTTTTGAGGGCAGGAGTAGAAAAGCATCAATTCTGTACTGGATTTTTTACTTTTTTTTTTTTGGTGTTCACCGTATAGACTAATAATCATGTTATCTTTATTCTATGGGTCGATACGATTACGGGGATACCAGACTTGAATATATTTTCTTACGTTTTACTAAATTTGTCAAACAAAACCCTAATGTGGGGAAAAATCTATCATTTATGTATTGCCGTCTTCCAAGTGGCATAACATTGTTACTTTTTTGGCTACGGAGCTGGTTGATGGCTTGTTTTTTGCGGGACATGTTGTACTTTGCACCAGTATCATGTCGGAGTACACATGGTTTTTTGATCGCATTTTATAGCATTTTTTGTGGGATTGAATAGCTAAAAATCATAATTTTTGGAAGGTTTATAGCAGTTTTTTTTTACGGCGTTTATCGTGGGGGTTCAATAATGATTTACTTTTATTCTACGGGTTGTTACGGACGTGGTGATACTATATATGTGGGGTTTGTGTTATGATTTAGACTTTTTTTTTAGTTATATGTCTCTTTATATGTTTTGGGGGTTTTGGGCATTTTTAGTGATTTATTACTTTATTTTTTTATTGAATAACATTTTTTTTTTTACTTTTTCACTTTTATACCATGGGACATGAAGAAGCAATCTTCTGATTGCTTCTTCATGATAATATTCTGCAATACTCATGTATTGCAGAGTATTATCAGTGTCAGCCTATACACTTGCATAGGCTGGCACTGTGCCAGTAAGATGACGTCACAGACGCCATCTTACTGGCAATTCTTGCAGGTAACTCTGGGGTCCAGATCGGACCCCAGAGTTACTATAGCAACGATCGGCGCACCCCGAAAACGGTTCGGGGGGGCCGATCGTGGGGGAAAGACCCCCCAGATACATGTTAGATGCCGCGGTCGCGCTGACCGCGGCATTTAACGGGTTAAGCACCCGCGATCGGAGACAACTCCGATCGCGGGTGTTACACTGGGGTGCCGGCTATCAGTCACAGCCGGCACCCCGTCTTTCCCGATGCCGGTTCGGCTCAGATCTTGAGCCAAACCGGCATCAGCTCAGCGTCCGATATATCGGACGCTGAGCGCTAAGTCACTGAGCTCAGCGTCCGATATATCGGACGCTGAGCGGGAAGAGGTTAACCAGCGTGCTAAAGCTGAACCATTGAAGGTTGGTGATAAAGTTTGGTTGAAAAATAACCACCGCACCAGTAAACTTGATAGCAAGTGGGAAAGAGATCCCTACATTGTCAAGACCATCCCACGTCCTGGTATTGAGATATATGAGATTGGCAGAGAAGGCAAAAGTACCCAAGTTGTCCACCGTAATCGTTTGAAACCCTGCCTAAAAGAAGTCAGTGTTCCTGTTGTGAAGTCCATCCCAGCTGTGAAGCCTGTTAATACAGCAGATTCTGATAGCCTACAAGAAATGATTGTACAGCCGGACCATAACCTGTTTCCTCCAGGCTGGCCTTATGCACCTTGTTTGCCAGTCTACCTGCCTGCTGTTGTTCCTGAAAGAAGTGGATTACCAGGAGAGTCTGCATCCCCACCAGAGGAAGAAGAAGACAGGAGAAGAGAGTCCACAGTCGCAGATGAGCCATTGAGGAGATCTGAAAGAGCCACTAAGGGTAGGACGCCTGCCAGGTATCAGGACTGAGGGACTAAACCTGTTATTTGTTTTGTTTCCAGGACATTGATGGACTTAAAAGTTTATGCTTATTGAGAGACTGTTTGAGAAGGACTTTAATGACATTTATATTGTTCTTATGAAAGAAGAATTATTTGCCACCGCACATTTGAAATGTTTCCAGGTTGCACTTGAACCAGTATGATATATACTATTTTTCCTGTGCATGTTGTCCCTTTGTTCTCTCTTACAGGAGTTCCAGAGAGGAAGACGTCGCCGGGACGGCTTATGTCAACAAGGGGGGAAATATGTAGTGTCCCAAAGTACACCTTTGGGCCCCTCCACAGCAGTGAAAGGGTTAATGTTTATTAATGTGATGTTATGTACTGAAGTGCACTGTTTATAATGTGATAACACTGTTCCCATTGCATTATCCATGTATGCTATGTAAATTGGTTGTACCACTTTAAGGTTCAAGCCCTGCTAGGTTGGGAGGTAGAACCTGTATATGTAGGAGTTACCTAATATTCTGAGTGTCAGAGCAGAGTATATAAGGAAAGGACCACCCCCCCAGACATGTGCTCAGTGAGTGTGTCCTCAGTCAGTGAGTGTGTGCTGAGGAGAGTGTCAGCCTGACACAGCAGCAGGAGCCTGACCACAGGCAAAATACCATCATATACAGCTCACAGAGAGGGAGAAATATCACCCCATCACCAAGGTGAGAGGCTAAGGACCCCCAAGTCACCCAGTCTCCAGGAGCAGCTGGATGAATGTCCCAGTATACAGGCCACGGCCTACAACAAGGAGACCAGAGAGAAGCCAGAGGAGCTTAGGCCCAGATATAAGGGTCCAGTGAAGATAGAGAGCACTGCCACAGGAATAGAGGGGTGTAGCAAAGTGACAGTTTGGGGGCTTGGATCTTAATGATACAGAACTGTATTGGAACAAGTGTAAATCTGCTTTCATTATATGGACATTTGTAAGCATTGAAGTAAACTGAGCCGTGAGCTGGGCCTGTTGGATCATCACTCCTGCCTCCTGGTTCTTATTTTACCATCAAGGGCACCCCGATTTACCACCTATAAACCAGGAGATTATAAGCCGGGTGTTTGCCCCGGGGTTTACATGAATCCACACCCCCTTCCGACGCTACAGTGAGCCCCACATCAGTCAGCAGACTACAGAGATTGGTGGGATTAACCCGCTAGCCACTGTGACCCTAAAGCTAGCCAATCACCCTAAGAAGCAGACCGCCACTCGAGGGACCCGCCATCTTGAAGCCTCTGCGTGGGCCGCTACGGTGCCCGCGTTAACCCCTCAGCTGCCACCTCACATGAGAGGGGTTCCTGCATCTGGCCTGCTGACTGTCGCCCACGGGCAAAACAGTGGTCCCGCTCCCTGCATAAGGACACGTTGCTGAACCCCACAAGTTCCTATAATGTACAGTATGTGACAAAGGAAAGGTGACTCCAGCTGCATTATGTACAGGACACACAGGGATCGGACATTTCTATATACAAAGATGAAGCAGTTTTATTACAATTTAAACATAAAATGATACCCAAGTTTTAATTCTTATATTAAAAAAACAACCCCCACAAAAAATACTATTAGTCTGAAAAAATTTTCTAATTGTTATATGATTGGTTGTTTTCAGCAGAATTTTGACAGCTGAAGCTTATTTATAGGATTTTTACTTATTGAGACTTTTTACAAAAAGTAGCATTTCCTGCTCCATAATAACAGCCCCTGGGAAAGTAAGGGAAGCTGCATATGTCTCTAGTGTTAATGTTGGCAGATGGTCTCTAAATATTAGTTCCATACCTGCAGCATGGTGGTAGCAGTGATTCCTGTCAGTCAGGAACAGGGAGGCAGGGCTGTGCAGGGAACAATGAATATACAGGACTCACTTACTGGGATTCCACAAGATCTTCGCTTTCTCGTACTCTCTCTTATTTACAAACAAGACACATGTTTATTTGGTGAAGGTAGAAAGTAGAATACCACCATGAGTTGGTGCTTGAGAATTGTCTTGATCATCATTCCAGGTAGTACACACAATTTGTACTATTGTGATATTGAAGGCTCTGGAATCACAAACAGGGTATGGTGAGTGTTGGTAAGGAGCTTGGTATTATTAATGCTTAAATGCTTGGATAAAGTGCATCGAAACTGCACTGTGTGAATGTAACCAAATGGATACTTGGGCAGCTCCTCTTCATATGGTTTTACTATAGGAACAGTGATCCTCAGTTATGAATGAGGATGTGTTGTACTCTGTATAAATTGGAGCTGCAGATAAAACATTCCACTTCATTACGGTATACAGGATAAAAAGATGGATACAAAGAAACAAACGTCAACATGTTAAAGCACAACTCATGGTCATAGCATGTGTCCACTAGGTGGCTCCCCTCCGCCTCCCGCTTTCAGCTCTTTAAGGAGGACGCCTCAATTTCTCTATGTGTAGATGTGGATTGCAATGAAACATAGAGAACAAAGTTAATATGCAGCCTCATATGTAATCTCAAATATAAACTCATATGTATTTTATGATCCTTACAGAGAAGTACCTTGACCCCTTGCAATAACCCACAGCTTGTAAGACTAAGGCCGGCGCCACACAGGGTGCTTTGTCTGCGTTTGCAAACGCAAACGCAGACAAAGTCGCGCCCACCGGGGCGGGCCTCGGCCCGATCGCATCGACGTTTCTATGGAAATGCCTGCGATCGGGAACGAGCCGCCGGTGTTTTGCGTTAATTTAACGCGAAACACCGGCGGCTCGTTCCCGATCGCAGGCGTTTCCATAGAAACGCCGATGCGATCGGGCCCGAGGCCCGCCCCGGTGGGCGCGACTTTGTCTGAGTTTGCATTTGCAAGCGCAGACAAAGCGCCCTGTGTGGCGCCGGCCTTACAGATCTGCCTTGAAGAGTGATGATGTTGTGAGACACTGAAGGGGTTAACTGTGGATGGGTGGTATGTTTCACCTAGGTTTTGCTATTATGCAAGGCCTTAGTGCTGAGGTTGGGTGTCCAGCACCTTGGACACATGTGATGGGAGCAGCCCAATCAGGCTTTTTTTTAAAACCGCTCAGCAGAGCTGAGAGTGTTGTCTCTCTCTGGAAGGAGGCTGGAGAGCACACAGCCCTGACCTCTGTGCCTGGAGCAGCCAAGTGATTTTGTATAGTGGTGAGTTAGTGAACACCTGTATAGTTAGCACCCTGACGGGTAGGATTTTTGTTTATTTAATGCCTGAATGTAAAGGCTGTTTTATTTTGCTGCTACAATAAACACAGGCGAGACCTGTTTGGCCTAAACCTTGGTGTCACTGTCTTGAACTGCATCACAGCACCCCGCTACCACGGTCTCTACTGGGCCAAATCTCCCACATATGGTGCTTCAGATGCGGGCAGTTCAAAAGACACACACCTGAAAGGCTCGCTACATCCTGCAACGTTGCATGGCCTGGGTGAAAGCAGCAGGCAAAGTGCAGGATAAAGCCAAGATGGAGGACTTTATTAAAGCCATGCTCCAGCAGCAGGAGGAGAGGTCCCGCCAGCAGCAGGAGGAGTCCCAGACTAATCGACAGCTGCAGCAAGCCATGTTTCAGCAACAGGAGGAGAGGTTCCGCCAGCAGCAGGAAGAGTCCCGGGCTGATCGGCAGCTGCAGCAAGCCATGCTCCAGCAACAGCGGGAAGAGTCCCGAGCCATGTTCCAGCTGATGATGGAAACGTTTTCTGGCGTTATGGCAGCACCACAAGCGACGACTACTGAGGGGTCCCATACTGGTCTGCAAGGGTACCCGGTTGTCCAGCGTTCCGCACGGGCTGCAGTACAAAAGGCCTTACAAAAAATGGCGACGACCGACGACGTGGAGGCGTATCTCACTGTGTTCGAGCGAGTAGCTGAGCGAGAGGAGTTTCCGGCTGAGCAGTGGGCACCGTTCCTGACCGGCGAGTCGCAGAAGGCTTACTACGACCTGAGTGAAGCGGAGGCCCGTAAGTACCCCCAGCTAAAGGTGGAGATTCTGGCTCGTCTTGGGGTCACCGTTCAAGTTTGCTCCAGCCGGGTCCACCAGTGAGCTTACTCAGAAAAATTACCCCCACGCTCCCAAATGCATGACCTGATCCATCTTGTCCGGAAGTGGCTACAACCAGAGGACTGCACCCCAGCACAGATGGTAGAGAGAGTGGTCCTCGACAAGTTCACCCATTCTCTGCCCTCTCGGCTCCAGCGGTGGGTTGGACAGGCCGGTCCCACAAAAGCTGAGGAGCTCGTGTCCCTAGTAGAGAGGTATCGGGCTACGGAGGACCTTCTACTTACCTCTCGCACACGAAGCAGTGCCCGTGACAGGGTCACCAAACCAGCTGGTAAGACTGCTACTGCGGAAAAGGGGAGACATGTCAGGTTGGGAGGGGGTTCATTGGGGGGCGTGGATACCCAGAAACCCAGTGAGGCTCGTGACAGAGGTCATGGCCGTATCCAGTGCTGGCAGTGCCATGAAATGGGCCATATTGCTGCCAACTGTCCACTGTTAGTGGAGCCAATGGACTGCAACCAGACCCGGCGAGTGTCACTGTTTGCCCGGCCGGTTCTGACAGCCGAGTCGGTCACGGATGCAGAACCCCAAGTGTGCATGGTCACAATCGGTGGTCACACAGTGGAAGCCTTGCTAGACTCAGGGAGTCTGGTCACCCTGGTGCGGGGAACTTTGGTTGATCCTGGACTGTACAGCGGGCGGAAAGTGGGAGTGTTGTGTATACATGGGGACACCCGCGAATATCCCACTGCTGTCATCAACCTACATACCCCTTGTGGTACTATTACCCATGAAGTGGGGGTGGTGGGGACCCTGTTTTGGGACCTCTGGAGACGAAGACCCACCTCAGGTGCTGTTGCAGATAATGGACGTCAGGTATGTCCGGCCTTGGCCCCTGAACCCTTTGAGGCCGATGTACCCACACCAGCAGTAGGGGTGACCCCATGTGATGAATTCTCTCCCCTAGAGGTCCTAGCTGGTGAGGTCGAGGGCCACGAGGAGGTGGCCGACGTGCCGGACCTTGAGGTTTCCCGTGAGAATTTTGGGGCTGCACAGCTACAGGACCCTACCTTGTTTAAAGCACGGGAGAATGTTAAGGTGATAAATGGGGTACTCCAAATACCAGGGGCTGACAAAATATACCCCCGAATGGTGATTGTTGGGGAGCTGTTGTACAGGGTCGACCAGATACGGGGTGAGGAGGTTGAGCAACTTGTAGTACCCCAATCTCACCGTAGGCTGGTGCTAGAGTTGGCACACAAACATGTGCTGGGAGGGCACTTAGGTGCTGAGAAGACCCGGGAGAGGATCCTGCAGAGATTTTTCTGGCCCGGGGTGTGGGAGGAGGTAAACCGGTATTGTAGCTCCTGCCCTGAGTGTCAACTTACTGCCCCGGTGTCCCACTTCAGGAGTCCTTTGGTCCCGCTACCAATCATAGAGGTGCCATTTGAATGGATTGCAATGGATGTGGTTGGCCCCATAGTCAAATCCTCAAGGGGGCACCAATACATCCTGGTTATCCTGGACTACGCTACGAGGTATCCCGAGGCGATTCCATTAAGGAACACCTCCTCCAAAAATATTGCTAGTGAGCTGTTCCAGGTATTCTCATACTCATCATGACTGACCAGGGTACCCCATTCATGTCTAGGGTAATGAAGGAGATGTGTAAGTTACTGCAGGTAAAACAGCTCTGCACCTCTGTGTATCATCCTCAGACAGATGGCCTAGTCGAGAGGTTTAACAAGACCTTGAAGGGGATGCTAAAGAGGGTGGTCAGCAAGGATGGGAAGGACTGGGATTGTTTGTTGCCCTATTTGATGTTTGCCATACGTGAAGTTCCCCAGTCCTCCACGGGTTTCTCACCCTTTGAGCTGTTATATGGCCGTTCCCCACGTGGGCTTTTGGATATAGCCAAGGAGACCTGGGAACAGAAGAGGACCCCCCACCGTAGTGTGATAGAACACGTCTCCCTTATGCAGGACCGCATAGCGGCGGTAATGCCCCTTGTAAAGGAGCACATGACAAGGGCACAAGAGGCCCAGTCTAGGGTCTACAATAGGTCAGCCAGACTCAGGACCTTTAATCCAGGCGACAGAGTGCTAGTTCTGGTGCCCACCGTTGAGAGCAAGTTCTTGGCAAAATGGCAAGGACCATATGAGGTCATGGAGAAAGTGGGGGAGGTAACCTACAAGGTATCTCAGCCGGGGAGGAGGAAACCCGAACAGATATACCACGTGAACCTCCTAAAGCCATGGAGGGAAAGAGAGTCCCTGATGGCCGTGGGAGTAGAAAAAGCGTCTGTCCCCAAGAAGGGGACACCGGAGGTAGGTGTACCCGATGCCAAGGTGCCTGAAGTACGGATCTCGGAGTCCCTCTCCAGGGCCCAGATTCAGGAAGCAAAGGAGTTTGTGCTCCGAAATGTGGATGTGTTCTCTAAGTTACCGGGACGTACTTCAGTCATCAAGCATGATATCATAACCGAACCCCACATCCGGGTACACCAAAAACCCTACCGGGTCCCTGAAGCGCGCCAGCTTGCCATATCCGAAGCAGTCAGGCAGATGTTAGACCTGGGGGTTATCGAGGAGTCTAAAAGTGACTGGTCGAGTCCTATTGTGTTGATTCCCAAACCTGATGGTTGCCTACGGTTCTGCAATGACTTTAGGAAGTTGAACGAGGTGTCCAAATTTGATTCTTATCCCATGCCCAGGGTTGACGAGTTGATAGAACGACTTGGACAGGCTAGATTCTTCTCCACCCTTGACCTGACAAAAGGGTATTGGCAGGTACCCCTTACTGACAGGGCCAAAGAGAAGACCGCTTTTGTTACTCCTGATGGGCTTTTTCAGTACATGGTACTCCCCTTTGGGCTACATGGGGCTCCCGCCACATTCCAGAGGTTAATGGATCTCGTCCTAAAACCTCACCGGAGATATGCCTCGGCCTACCTGGATGACATCATAGTTTATAGTAACGATTGGGAGAGTCACCTGGCCAAGGTGCAAGCAGTGGTAGACTCCCTGAGGGCAGCAGGGTTGACAGCGAACCCCCAAAAATGTGCACTGGGTCTGGAAGAGGCCCGTTACCTGGGGTACCGTATTGGACGAGGTGTCATCAAACCCCAAGTAAATAAAGTGGAGGCGATCCAGCAGTGGCCACGACCTATGAGCAAGAAGCAAGTGAGGGCTTTCCTAGGCATATTGGGCTATTATCGCTGATTTATCCCCGATTTTGCTACCATAGCGGCACCCCTGACTGACCTGACCAAGGGTAGCAGTGCGGTGATGGTAAAGTGGAGTGAAGAGGCTGAGGGGGCGTTTCAGCGACTTAAGACGGTTTTGTGCGAGGGACCGGTACTTATCACCCCTAACTTCACCAAGACTTTTATTGTGCAGACTGACGCTTCTGACGTGGGCTTAGGGGCTGTCCTGTCCCAAGTAGTGGAGGGTGAGGAACATCCTGTGACATTCCTGAGCCGCAAGCTCACACCCCCTGAGAAGAACTATAGCATAGTTGAGAGGGAGTGCTTGGCGATAAAATGGGCTCTGGAATCCCTGAGGTATTACTTGATAGGGCGACAGTTTACACTGGTGACCGATCACTCTCCCCTCACCTGGATGAGTCAGGCCAAAGAGAGGAACGCCAGGATCACAAGGTGGTTCCTAATGTTGCAGAATTTCAAATTCACGGTAGAACATCGAGCAGGAAAGCTGCATGGGAATGCCGATGCCCTGTCTCGTACCCACTGTCTGATGGCCAAAAGTGTTCGCCCCCACAGGGTCAAACAGAGGGGGAGGGTATGTGAGACACTGAAGGGGTTAACTGTGGATGTGCGGTATGTTTCCCCTAGGTTTTGCTATTATGCAAGGCCTTAGTGCTGAGGTTGGGTGTCCAGCACCTTGGACACAGGTGATGGGAGCAGCCCAATCAGGCTTTTTTTTAAAACCGCTCAGCAGAGCTGAGAGTGTTGTCTCTCTCTGGAAGGAGGCTGGAGAGCACACAGCCCTGACCTCTGTGCCTGGAGCAGCCAAGTGATTTTGTATAGTGGTGAGTTAGTGAACACCTGTATAGTTAGCACCCTGACGGGTAGGATTTTTGTTTATTTAATGCCTGAATGTAAAGGCTGTTTTATTTTGCTGCTACAATAAACACAGGCGAGACCTGTTTGGACTAAACCTTGGTGTCACTGTCTTGAACTGCATCACAGCACCCCGCTACCACGGTCTCTACTGGGCCAAATCTCCCACAATGTGTAATGTAAAACACATGTACCACATAGTTTAGCTAAATTATAATGTGTGATGATCTCATAAATTTGAATATGTCACTGCTAATGGAGGGGAGGATGGGGCCTGTACGAGAACTGCACCTTGTTATCATGGAGACAGTTCTTCCCATCCACCTCATATTCCACAGGCCAAATTTACAAGATGTATAGCATGTACATACAATGGACTGATATATAATATCTATATATCAGACTGACAGATAAGACCGACGTGGAGAGAAAACCAAACACAGCATCAGATCATAGCGATCTCGCGCTGCATCGTAGACTCTTCACTCCTCAGCAGCACCAAAACATTTCTGACTAGTAGCTTCAGAATAGAAAGAATTCCATACGTCTGGGAAGAAAAAGTTGAGCAGCAAAAGGACACCACTATCCTGGACTCTATAACACCTAGAAACATGTGAACCTCAGATTTCGAAACTTTAAAGCATTATAGACCTATGTGCTACAGAACCAGAGATACTGGTGGTTAACCAGGACCTTCAGGGCCAAATTTTTTCAGGTATTTGTGCTTCCGTTTTTCCCATAAACCTTTTCTAGTGGAACCAACTAATATTCTGTGCCATGTACTGGAAAGCTGGAGATACCAAATATATATAGTTTGGTTATGTCTTTATACCTTCAAAACAATTTTAAAACTTTATATATTAAAACAAAAAAAAAAGCCTTGTGTCGCTATATTCTGACACCAGTTACTTTTTTATGCTTAATTGTATGCGATTGGGTATGGTGCTGTTTGCGGGATGAGATTGATATTATGTAAAGTATGGGTAACTCAACATGTCACACATCCCTAGCTAGTATATAGTAAAGAAGAAAAGGTAGGATGTGTAAAAGGACAACTGTATTCAACAGTATTAAGCAAGAAATATCAATTTATTTATACAAAACACTTAGACACTGACATTTAAAAACATTTAAAATGAGCACTCCAAGAGTAAAGTGCTATCCACAGTGCATGACAATAGCATGTCCTGTTCTCCCCCTTCTAGAGATTGTAATGTATCTAGGCTTGGTGTTGGTATGAAAAATGATGTAATCAATGATAGACTATGCATTGGTTGCCAATATGGTCAGAATATAGACAGTTTCCCACAATCAATATATGAAATGACGCTATAGATAGAACCAGACAATGCAATGAAGTCTAAATATAAATAAAGAAAGGTTGATATCACCAAGTTGTAAGATGGGGGAAATCACGCGCCCCACGCGTTCCGCCTACGTTGTGGCTTCCTCAGGGGTCTAGAGTTTAGTGCCCTAGGGTGATGTATATATATTGTAGTAGTGATTGGAGAGTTGGCTCACATGTATGGGGAGACGCTGTCAGGCTGGCCATGCGTGTGTATGTGGGCGGCCATGTCGCGGTAGCTCCGCGCATGCGCGATCCCGGATCTCACGCGACTGACACAATCCTCCACCTCCAGCTTGCGTCAGTCGCGCGTCACCAGGAAGGCACACCCCCGGAGTCCCGTGGTTGTCGTACAAGGGAAATTGTGAGGTGTCTTAAATTGGTATATTATGACCTCCGTAATTGGAGGACTGAAGAAACAAACAGTTTAGGCTAATATGTCTGTGTGGATTGACCTTAGAATGTAGTCCTGTATCTTGGATTAGATATATTGACTTCCTATTCTGAGCATGCATGCAATACATGAGGGCTAGTAGTAAATAGAAATAATCTATGGAATAGTCTGTAAAATTATGAATTGACCAAATATATATATTAAATGCAGGTACATATACCTATATGGATCATGTTAATCTAGGATATAATAATAAACATATTAGTTAGAGACCACTATGGATACATTGTGGCTGTGGCGACGTTTTTAAGTGAAAAAAAACTAAAATCTATAGTGATATTGTGACAAAAATTATAAGTGTCCCCATGGTGTGCATTTTTACTTTTTCTTTTTCTTTTTTCTTTTCGAAGGAAGAAGACCATCTATGATTTCCTCCAGATTGCGTGAGTAGGTGATTATTCTTTTTTTCTTTTTTTCTTTTTCTAGTGACTTTCGGAACTTCTCCCCTTGTGTTGATATCACATCTCTGGTGAGAAGATTTTATTCTGGGCTGAATTTGGCCGTGCCTCCTACTTCTTGTGTAATGATGACATCCTCATCAGACAGTGCTGTGTAAAGAAGAAAAAAAAAAAAAAACAGTGAAAGGGAATATAGAGAAAAGAAAGAAAACTTTTTTGAAGAATTATTTTAAAGTGCATATATCATACACTCCATACGTGTTTTTTTAGCCTCAGCAAACAATGAATGACCATGATGATTACGGATTAAGGGTCGACTCTAGAATGGGACCAGGATCATGGTCATTCATTGTTTGCTGAGGCTAAAAACACGTATGGAGTGTATGATATATGCACTTTAAAATAATTCTTCAAAAAAGTTTTCTTTCTTTTCTCTATATTCCCTTTCACTGTTTTTTTTTTTCTTCTTTACACAGCACTGTCTGATGAGGATGTCATCATTACACAAGAAGTAGGAGGCACGGCCATATTCAGCCCAGAATAAAATCTTCTCACCAGAGATGTGATATCAACACAAGGGGAGAAGTTCCGAAAGTCACTAGAAAAAGAAAAAAAGAATAATCACCTACTCACGCAATCTGGAGGAAATCATAGATGGTCTTCTTCCTTGGAAAAGAAAAAAGAAAAAGAAAAAGTAAAAATGCACACCATGGGGACACTTATAATTTTTGTCACAATATCACTATAGATTTTAGTTTTTTTTCACTTAAAAACGTCGCCACAGCCACAATGTATCCATAGTGGTCTCTAACTAATATGTTTATTATTATATCCTAGATTAACATGATCCATATAGGTATATGTACCTGCATTTAATATATATATTTGGTCAATTCATAATTTTACAGACTATTCCATAGATTATTTCTATTTACTACTAGCCCTCATGTATTGCATGCATGAGATTGATATTATTGATACCATTTTGACAACTGTTGATCACTTTTTGTTCAAATTTTTATGGGAATTATTTAAATTTTTTCAAACTTTGATTTTTCAACTATTATTTCAGACCCCAAGATATTTGATGGCCAATTCTAGCTTGTTTGCTGCGCCAGGGGAAAACTGAAATGCCCCCCCCCCCCCCCAACAAAAAAAAAAACATGCGGGTGTTGAAGATCCCTCCTGGACTGGAAAAAAGTTGTACTTGTATTTCACGGTTGTTGATCCAGCAAACCAGACACTTATACCCAAATCGTTGAAAGATAAAACTTCATGCTTTATTTCGGGACCTTGGTCATGTTACAATAATCCAACATAACGCCTAAAAAATTATAAATCAGCAACGCGTTTCAAACTGTGCTGTGTAGCACACATACTATAAGGGCTGTTGGGTGCCTTCCTGATTGGAGCACCTGGTCTTATCACTCCGCCCCTTCCTGCCTGTGTGCATACCATGTGTTTTGTGTTATATTAAAATCAAACAAACTACCTTTTTAAAAACAACATTATACCGATTATAATACATTACATATAAGATGGAGAATGTGAAAATGGAAAAAGATCTCAGTTTCTAATGTCTCTTTCCTTGATTCATATAATTCCTTTTCTTATCTTCCCTTTTGCCAAACAGCATTGTAATTAATTTGAACATTCAATATACATGTATAAATATATAATATGGTTCCTACTGACATCTCTTCCATCCCATCTCTTTGTATATGTGTGTGAACATCGTCCTATTATCACTACCACTAGTTGCCATCGCCCCACTATATTACACCTGTGTGTTTAACTACTTGGGTAACCAAGGAGATGAGGATGTCACATATCCTCCCTGTTCTTACTATCAACAATTTTCCTAACTCTACTTAGCGTCCATTTGGGATAACCTTTCTCACTTAGTCTCTGTGTTACTTGTGAGGGCTTCCCTATTGTAATCCTCTTCTTGTGAGCAGTTCCTTTTTCGCCCTCATCAGTTATCCTACCGGTATGGCTTGTATTGTATGCTAAGAACAAGAACAAGATAAGAACTTCTTGCATGGAGGATAGTATTGCCTGCTGTACTCTTTCTGTGTGTTGTGGTTCTAATTGGTTTCACCTCCTCTGCTCGTAACACCCAGTCCAAATATACAATCTTGTCCCTACACATGGGGTATGTGAATTTGAGGTTTATAGAATTATTATGGAGGTAGGAGACAAATTCCGGTACAGCAGGCACATCACCCGACCAGGTAGCAGCTTAAATCTAGAGTCCTTAAAGAGCAATTTCCTTCACCAAACTAGTGAGGAGGGTAGCCGCCACCAGCAGCAGGACATATACCAGAGCCTGCACCAGCAGGTGGTGGCCTACTTGGACAGCACTTTACCACCTCAGGTGCCGGATACCCTGGACTACTGGGCAGCCCAACTTGATGCGTGGCCGCAACGTGCGGAGTTTGCAGTAGAGAAGCTGTCCTGCCAGGCCAGTAGTATGGCATCAGAGCGGGTGTTCAGTGCGACGGGGAGCCCGTGAGCCCTCTCCGTGCACCCGCATCCGGCATGTTACGTCACATGCCATGATTCGATTTGGTTTGAATAGAATTTTCTCTGAAAATTTGCTGAACTGGGTCAAATCGAATTTACATAAATTCGCCCATCTCTAGCTATAAAGACGAGGAAAGGGAAACAATTCCCCTGCAGCCTCTCGTCATGTCCTCATTTCAGGTCATATTTATAAGATCTGAAATTTAATTTTATAGGTGAACTTCCATTTTTTAACATAAATCTAAATATTAGAAAGGTTATCACAGACCCCCATGAGTGTGCTTTTAGTTTGGTGGTCTAGAAGACAATTGAACAAACGCATGTAATGGGTAGTCAATGTAAAGTGTCTATAACGTGCAGCAGTTACAGTATAATGTAATACTACTTCGGCATTTCCATAAATTTCATGAATTCCTGTAGATTAGCCTTAGTATGCACTAATGAACGCAATGAATGTAAATCATGCAACTTGTTTTCATTACTTTCTACAAATCTTACGTACTTACTGTTGCTACCTATAAGTATGTTTTCTACTAGAAGAACAATCTGCACATAGAGTCAGGGAATTTCATGCGTTTACTGGAACAGTACAAGGAAGGGAAAGTAAAGAATCAGTAAATAACATCTTAGTTTAACCCCATAGCGCAATAAGACGTAACCTTACATCTTGCTGCGCATGGGGAAGTATGAAGAGGGCTCACGGGCTCATAAAAATTCAAATCACCCCCCTTTCCCTAGAACTGATATAAATATAAATAAACAGTAAAAATCATACACACATTAGGTATCACCGCGTCCAAAAATGCCCGATCTCTCAAAATATAATAACCGTTTTCCACTGCGTTTAACCTCGTAATGGAAAATAGCGCCCGAAGTCGCAAATGGCATTTTTTTGCCATTTTGAAAAACAGAAAAAATTCTATAAAAAGTGATCAAAAGGTTGCACAGTCCTAAAAATAAAAGCATTGAAAACGTCATCAAAAGTCGCAAAAAATTAGAGCACCCACAGCTCTGTACACCAAAGTATGAAAAAGTTATTAGTGCAAGAAGATGGCAAAATGAAGAATTTTTTTCTGTACAGGAGGTTTTAATTTTTGTAAATGTATGAAAACATTTTAAAACCTATACCAATTTGGTATCCCTGTGATCATACTGACCCAATGAACGAAATAGACCTGTCATTTGGGGCGCACAGTGAAAGCTGTAAAAACCAAGCCCACAAGAAATGGCGCAAATGTGTTTTTTCATCATTTTCACTGCATTTAGAATTTTTTTTCCCAGTTCCCAGTACATGGCATGGAATATTAAATACTACCACTATGAAGTGCTATTTGTTACGCAGAAAATAAGCCATCACACAGCTCTTTACATGGAAAAATAAAAAAGTTATAGATTTTTGAATGTGGGAAGTGAAAAATAAAAACGCAAAAACGAAAAAGGGCCTGGTCCTTAAGGGGTTAATATTTACTGTAATTATACATATATACACTCATCGGCCACTTTATTAGGTACACCATGCTAGTAACGGGTTGGACCCCCTTTTGCCTTCAGAACTGCCTCAATTCTTCATGGCATAGATACAACAAGGTGCTGGAAGCTCCTCAGAGATTTTGGTCCATATTGACATGATGGCATCACACAGTTGCCGCAGATTTGTCGGCTGCACATCCATAATGCGAATCTCCCGTTCCACCACATCCCAAAGATGCTCTATTGGATTGAGATCTGGTGACTGTGGAGGCCATTTGTGTACAGTGACCTCATTGTCATGTTCAAGAAACCAGTCTGAGATGATTCCAGCTTTATGACATGGCGCATTATCCTGCTGAAAGTAGCCATCAGATGTTGGGTACATTGTGGTCATAAAGGGATGGACATGGTCAGCAACAATACTCAGGTAGGCTGTGGCGTTGCAACAATGCTCAATTGGTACCAAGGGGCCCAAAGAGTGCCAAGAAAATATTCCCCACACCATGACACCACCACCACCAGCCTGAACCGTTGATACAAGGCAGGATGGATCCATGCTTTCACGTTGTTGATGCCAAATTCTGACCCTACCATCCGAATGTCGCAGCAGAAATCGAGACTCATCAGACCAGGCAACGTTTTTCCAATCTTCTACTGTCCAATTTCGATGAGCTTGTGCAAATTGTAGCCTCAGTTTCCTGTTATTAACTGAAAGGAGTGGCACCCGGTGTGGTCTTCTGCTGCTGTAGTCCATCTGCCTCAAAGTTCGATGTACTGTGCGTTCAGAGATGCTCTTCTGCCTACCTTGTTTGTTACGGGTGGCAATTTGAGTCACTATTGCCTTTCTATCAGCTCGAACCAGTCTGCCCATTCTCCTCTGACCTCTGGCATCAACAAGGCATTTCCGCCCACAGAACTGCCGTTCACTGGATGTTTTTTCTTTTTCGGACCATTCTCTGTAAACCCTAGAGATGGTTGTGCGTGAAAATCCCAGTAGATCAGCAGTTTCTGAAATACTCAGACCAGCCCTTCTGGCACCAACAACCATGCCACGTTCAGAGGCACTCAAATCACCTTTCTTCCCCATACTGATGCTCGGTTTGAACTGCAGGAGATTGTCTTGACCATGTCTACATGCCTAAATGCACTGAGTTGCTGCCATGTGATTGGCTGATTAGAAATTGATTGTTAACGAGCAGTTGGACAGGTGCACCTTATAAAGTGGCCGGTGAGTGTATATGTGTATATATATATATATATATATATATATATATATATATATATATATATATATACATATATATATTGTGTAATTATTCCAATTCTGTTTTGTTTTGTTTTTTCCAGAGTTTCTAGAGTTTAGTTAAGGACCTGCTCTAAATATGTTCTCAGGGAAAACAACAACTTCCATCACTCTCCATAACGATTCTGAGATCATATACACCTACAATAACATGAAATCTACCATCTGCTTCATATCTTATACAGCCACATCACTGACTGAATCCACTATCCTTTTATGGTCTCCTTTTCCTAAAAAAATATGTTACAAGTTCTCCCAGCTCCTTAGCATATTTTTAAGGACATCATTTTTAGGAAAAGGTGACCATTAAAAAACTATTACAAGGTCAAATCCTGCATCTGATCTTGAATGCTAAGAGGATTCAGTTAGTGACCCTGCTTTTTAATGTATGAAGATGTTAGATTTCCTGTAAGCCATCGGCTGTCCCAATTATACTTATTTTGAGAGCAAGGTCCCTTGCACACAAACGTATGCAACGACCACAAGCTAGTCACAAAAGTGGTACGATGAGCACAGATGAGCACCACATTGTCCTATTCCTGCCTGTATTTGTAGTATGGACGCTCATCTCCCTATGGCGAGGGGAGGGGTTAGCAGCACCCCCCACCTTCTTTTTGTGCAAGGGGCTTAAGCTTATGTATTACAGCATAAAGGGGCCCTACACCCCCACTTGCATCAAATTATACTATAAAATTAATAGGATCCTTTGTAGTATCTCTGGAGAGGTAGTTTTACCATTGCCATAGACAGGGGGGTTCCTACACTAAAGGAGATGCAGTTTTACCATCACCATAGACGGGGGGCATCCTCTACACCTAGAGGAGAGGTGGTTCTACCATCACCATAGACAGAGGACATCCTCTACACCTAGAGGAGAAGCGGTTCTACCATCACCATAGACAGGGGGCATCCTCTACACCTAGAGG
The DNA here is from genome assembly GCF_040894005.1 of Engystomops pustulosus. Lineage (NCBI taxonomy): Eukaryota > Metazoa > Chordata > Amphibia > Anura > Leptodactylidae > Engystomops > Engystomops pustulosus. The sequence continues at coordinate 37,163,422 of NC_092415.1, read as the reverse complement.
AGAGGTGGTTCTACCATCACCATAGACAGGGGACATCCTCTACACCTAGAGGAGAAGCGGTTCTACCATCACCATAGACAGGGGGCATCCTCTACACCTAGAGGAGAGGTGGTTCTACCATCACCATAGACAGGGGACATCCTCTACACCTAGAGGAGAGGCGGTTCTACCATCACCATAGACAGGGGGCATCCTCTACACCTGGAGGAGAGGTGGTTCTACCATCACCATAGACAGGGGACATCCTCTACACCTAGAGGAGAGGCAGTTCTACCATCACCATAGACATGGGGCATCCTCTACACCTGGAGGAGACACGGTTCTACCATCGTCATAGATAGGGGGCATCCTCTACACCTAGAGAGCAGGTGGTTCAACCATCACCATAGACAGGGGGCATCCTATACACCTAGAGAAGAGGCGGTTCTACCATCACCATAGCCAGGGAGCATCCTCTACACCTAGAATAGAGGAGGTTCTACCATCATCATAGACAGGGGGACACAGGCCCCCTGAGGAAGCGGCAACGCGAAACGCGCGTCGGGGTATCAGCGCCCACACCAAACAGAACATGGGTAAGCCATTCCGTACATTGTAAAAAAAAAGGCATATAACGCTTAAAACTCTAGTCACATATTTATGTCGGGTTGTGCTGCCATTTATTGTTGCACTGGCACTTTACAGTATTTTTTGTGATAAACCTATGTATGGATATTGGTGCACTGGCACTTTACAATAGCTTTTTGACTAATTTACATGTGGACAGTAACCTGGATATATTCCTGTGTTTCTGTGGAGTGTGGACGCTTTAGTGGAACTCCCGAGGATAACTCATTTTTTGTTTGTATTTTACAAATTACATTGTCATACTGTTGTTTTTAAATAAATGTAATGATTAAATAAAAGGAATTAAATTTTAACCAAATGGTATAATGAGATTTCTATGAACCAGATTTCACTCATGTGCTCTTCTAAGGTTTTGTTAAGGTATAATAGAGTGGGTTCACATAAATTTACGAACAAATGACACGACTGAATTTTGTGCTAACTTCTTGGTTTGGTGTATCATAGACAGGGGGCATCCTCTACACCTAGAGGAGAGGCAAAACTACCATCATCATAGACAGGAGGCATCCTCTACACCTAGAGAACAGATGGTTCAACCATCACCATAGACAGGGGCATCATCTACACCTAGAGGAGAGGTGGTTCTACCATCACCATAGACAGGGGCATCATCTACACCTAGAAGAGAGGCCATTCTACCATCACCATAGACAGGGGGCCTCCTCTACACCTAGAGGAGAGGTAATTCTACCATCACCATAGACAGGAGGCATCCTCTACACCTAGAGAAGAGGCACTTCTACCATCACCATAGACAGGGGGCATCCTCTACACCAGTGATTTTCAACCTTTTTTGTGCCGCGGCACACTTTTTATACTTAGAAAATCCTGGGGCACACCACCAACCAAAATAGCACAAAATGACACTAAAACAGTCATAAAAGGCCTCCCTTTACTAATAAAAAAACCCCTAGCGCCCTCCCTTTACTAATAAAAACCTCTAGCAGCCTCCCTTTACAAATCAAAAGCCCCTAGCGGCCTCCCTTTACTAATTAAAAGACCCTAGCGGCCTCCCTTTACTAATTAAAAGACCCTAGCGGCCTCCCTTTACTAATTAAGAGCCCCTAGCGGCCTCCCTTTACTAATTAAGAGCCCCTAGCGGCCTCCCTTTACTAATTAAAAGACCCTAGCGGCCTCCCTTTACTAATTAAAAGACCCTAGCGGCCTCCCTTTACTAATTAAAATACCCTAGCGGCCTCCCTTTACTAATTAAGAGCCCCTAGCGCCCTCCCTTATTAATTAAAAGCCCCTAGCGGCCTCCCTTTACTAATTAAAAGACCCTAGCGGCCTCCCTTTACTAATCAAGAGCCCCTAGCGGCTTCCCTTTACTAATTAAGAGCCCCTAGCGGCCTCCCTTTACTAATTAAAAGGCCCTAGAGGCCCCCTTTTACTAATTAAAAGGCCCTAGAGGCCCCCCTTTACTAATTAAAAGGCCCTAGAGGCCCCCCTTTACTAATTAAAAGGCCCTAGAGGCCCCCCTTTACTAATTAAAAGGCCTTAGAGGCCCCCCTTTACTAATTAAAAGGCCTTAGAGGCCCCCCTTTACTAATTAAAAGGCCCTAGAGGCCTCCCTTTACTAATTAAAAGGCCCTAGAGGCCTCCCTTAACTAATAAAAAGCCCCAGCCTCCCTTTACTAATAAAAAAAAAAGACCCTAGCTTCCTTCCTTATACAAATAATAACCTTATATACTTACCCTTGATGTCTTCTTCCCGTAACTTCTCTCCTAATGGCGATCCGCTCACCTTCTGCAGCTCCTGCACCGCGCGGCCCATGTCACGTGACATGGGCCGCACGGTGCAGGAGCTACAGAAGATGGGCGGATCGCCGACGCGGGGCTTGTAGGTAAGTATGGGGGCCAAAACACAGGGGCGCGGCGGCAGTGCTACACAGGGGCTCCCCACGGCACACTCAACCATGTGTTGCGGCACACAGGTTGAAAATCACTGCTCTACACCTAGAGGAGAGGTGGTTCTACCATCATCATAGACAGGGGGCATCCTCTACACCTAGAGAAGATGTGGTTCTACCATTGCCATAGACAGGGGGCATCCTCTACACCTAGAAGAGAGGAGGTTCTACCATCACCATAGACAGGGGGCATCCTCTACACCTAGAGGAGAGGTGGTTCTACCATCATCATAGACGGGGGCATCCTCTACACCTAGAGAAGATGTGGTTCTACCATCGCCATAGACAGGGGGCATCCTCTACACTTAGAAGAGAGGAGGTTCTACCATCACCATAGACAGGGGGCATCCTCTACACCTAGAGGAGAGGCGGTTCTACCATAACCATAGACAGGGGGCATCCTCTACACCTAGAAGAGAGGAGGTTCTACCATCACCATAGACAGGGGGCATCCTCTACACCTAGAGGAGAGGCGGTTCTACCATAACCATAGACAGGGGGCATCCTCTACACCTAGAGGAGAGGCGATTCTACCATCACCATAGACAGGGGACATCCTCTACACCTAGAGGAGAGGCGGTTCTACCATAACCATAGACAGGGGGCATCCTCTACACCTAGAGGAGAGGCGATTCTACCATCACCATAGACAGGGGACATCCTCTACACCTAGAGGAGAGGCAGCTCTACCATCACCATAGACAGGGGGCATTCTCTACACCTAGAGGAGAGGTGATTCTACCATCACCATAGACAGGGGGCATCCTCTACACCTAGAGGTGAGGTGGTTCTACCATCATCATAGACAAGTGGCATCCTCTACACCTAGAGCAGAGGTGGTTCTACCATCACCATAGACAGGGGGCATCCTCTACACCTAGAGGAGAGGTGGTTCTACCATCATCATAGACGGGGGCATCCTCTACACCTAGAGGAGAGGAGGTTCTACCATCGCCATAGACAGGGGGCATCCTCTACACTTAGAAGAGAGGAGGTTCTACCATCACCATAGACAGGGGGCATCCTCTACACCTAGAGGAGAGGCGGTTCTACCATCACCATAGACAGGGGGCATCCTCTACACCTAGAGGAGAGGCGGTTCTACCATCACCATAGACAGGGGACATCCTCTACACCTAGAGGAGAGGCAGCTCTACCATCACCATAGACAGGGGGCATCCTCTACACCTAGAGGAGAGGTGGTTCTACCATCACCATAGACAGGGGGCATCCTCTACACCTAGAGGAGAGGCAGCTCTACCATCACCATAGACAGGAGGCATCCTCTTCACCTAGAGGAGAGGCAGTTCTACCATCAGCATAGAAAGAGATTCTTTACTATAAGAGCAGTGATACTCTGGAACTCTCTGCCACAATATGTTGTAGTGGCTGATAATTTGGCCTGGATGCCTTTCTGGAGATCAATTACATTGTAGGGCAGTGATGGCAAACCTTTTAGAGACTGAGTGCCCAAACTACAACAAAGAGCCGCTTATTTATCTCAGAGTGCCAACACAGAAATTTAATTTGTGATTTATACTCCCTTCTCTGTCACAGTTTTCATTGATACCAGCACCTGAGGACCCCAATAAAGCAGAAAATAGTCCCAGGTAGAGCTGTCACTTTAAAATAGCTCTGTGCACAGCAAGTCCTGGGCTGTCTGGGACTGCAGGAAGATACCTGGAGTCATCTCTGGTGATGCCATGAGTGCCCACAGAAAGGGCTCTGAGTGCCACCTCTGGCACCAGTGCCATAGGTTAGCCATCACTGTTGTAGGGGAAGCAAAGTTTTTACGCCTTTGTTGAACATGGAGTAATTCGGACTGCCAAATTAGGAGTTGGAAATTGGCTTTGGGTCACTTGGCATCCCCCTTACAGGTTTTTTTTTGCCTTTTTCTGGATCAGCATGGTATAGTTTATTAGGTTGGACTTGGTGGACTGATAGCTTTTTATAACCTTATTCACTATGATGCTATGTTAAATATAAACATAGAATTTACATTAACCTTTTCAAAATGTTGATCAATATAAGATTAGTGTGGTATAACAAATAAAAGAAGATTCTGAAAGCTCTGTACCCAATGTGGTATTTGAAGCTGATCTGCAGTAACGTTGTTTGACCACTGCACGAAGAATAAAACTGTCATCTTCCTTTACCATCCTGTGTGTATCAGCAGCTGAGAACAGGGGTGTCTGGTGTTGGACTCCTTTCTGCTTGAAGTGAAGGGTCTAGTCTATTGACAATTGGCCCAAAAAAACCCCTATAAAAATGGCAAAGTAAGAAAATACATGAAAAAAATCAAATAAAAGTGACCAGGTATTTGTGACTTTATAAACTGCAATTAAATATGTTACAAAAGTGGTTACTGTATAAAATGCTTCATCGCTTCCAATGTGTGACTTCACGAGACGCTGGTAAATGTGAGCCCTGTATACTTTGCAGGTTTCCAAACTGTGATAAAACATCTACAATATAACAACACTAAACATCACATTAGTTCCCAAAGTGCTAATTGCTTTAACAACTGTGTCAGTTCCAGTGCAACGTTCATTACATTAGGATTCTGTTCACTGAAATCCACTGACAAGACCAGACTGTACGCATAAGATAACTACGGTAGTATAATAATTGGACATATTTCTTGTTTTTTTTGCTGCATTTCCTTTTACTATGTTCCTTGTTTTCTTCCATTTCAGTATTTAAAGGGAACTTGTCACCAGGAGACCCATTTTTAGCACTCCCCCAGTCCCCACAGAGCATAGTACATACACTGCCAAAGTGTTTTTGTATTAAAAATTGGTTTTACAGAAAAAAAGATATGTTATATCAGTGATGGCTAACCTATGACACGCGTGTCAGTGCTGACACATGTAGCCATTTTCACTGACACGCGGCTGCCTGAGAGTTAAGTTTCATCCTACATGATCAGGTGCAGTAGCCGGGAGGCTGAGAGATTGCACTGAGCTTCCAGCACTCCCCCCTCCTCCTCCTCCCCCGGGCCGGCCACTCCCCATGTGTGAGCTGTGCCTAGTGTCTCCAGTCAGCACAGGTATCAGCACAGGGCACAGCAGGAGAGGTGACCCGGCCATACACCCAGGAGGCTCCTCTGCAGCTCCTGATAGTTGTGGTGGGGGTAGGATGGCAACACAGTCAGAGGCCACATTGCTGTGCTGTGTGATGTCCCAGCAGCTGCCACCTCTACACTGACCAGCTCCAGAGCAGGGATGAGGGAGGACAACCACTCCCATCATACAGTGAGTAAGGTCAGTGCACTGTATGATAGAAGACAGTCATCAGGGCTTGTGTGTCAGTTTTGTGACGTACAAGCCCTGAAATAATCGCAACGCCTTGCAAATCGCCAGACATTGCGATTATTTTGCTCCGCACACCTTCTCCATGCCAAGAGGGCTTGAAGGAAATGCGGACAGCGGTGCCTGCGCCCTCGCTATAACCTGTGAACTTTCATGACTGAAAGTTTGCAGGTTGCTAAGCAATTTCACACCTGTCTGATTGTATGGCAGTACATGGTAGGATCAATCAGACAATCCACGGTTAAAGTACCCTAGAATACAGTACCCTAAATAGTATACATATTTGCTATTTAAACTATAAATATCACAAAAATATGTTTTTTGTCAAGGTGACACACCACCCGAGTTATGCTCGGTTTTTTGGCGAATTTTGACACACCAAGCTCAAAAGGTTGCCCATCACTGTGTTATATTGTACCTTTCATTAGCATCTGCTGTGTGACTAGGCAGTTGCCCACGGGGAGTGGCTGGAAAGGAGCAGTTTCCCCCCACCCTTGGGAAACAGCTCCTCCATATGACCTTTTCAAATATATGAAAACACCCATCACTTGGCTTAGCGACGCCCCCTGCTCCTCTACAGCCAATCCCGAGAGTGGGGAGTTATTCATATATTTGAAAAGGTCACATGTTTCCCAAGGGGAGGGGGGGAATGCTCCTTTCCAGCCCCTGGGAGAGTGCTAAAAATGGGTCTCCTGGTGACAGGTTCCCTTTAATGGAAGTGGTTCAGCCATATTGAACTTTGCATATCTGCCTAAACGGGGGTAGAAGATGGGCTAATCCATCTACTCAGTAGTGGATGATAATATAGGTGGCTTCAGCGTTAGCACATGGACCCCCAAACCATCCACCAAGTTTTATACTGAGAAGGACCTTCACGCATAAAATGCTGGTAAATATGTTCCTCTTCTCAATATACATGTACACAAGAGCCATTTCAGGAGCCTTGAGGGTCCTCCAAAGGTCCAAAAACTGCAGAATGAAAGCAGGCAGAATGGACACATCCTCCATTACCCAAAAAGTTTGATTCTAGTACCTGTTGTAAGAAGTGAATTCCAGACTTGTAGGGGATATAATATTCACACAGCCCAGGGCCCATGGCAGTCCTGACCATCCCTACTATATAGGCTATACTAACACTTGGATGAGGTTGGTGCTGTCATTCACAGAACTTATGTAAAAACTACATATTGGTAATTTTTATCAATTTTGCATGTAGTGGAAGGATGACATGTGATCTCTTGTTATACACTTTTTGTTTTTTTTATCACTAATAAGCTAAATTTGCTCACTAATATGGAAAATGTAATTTACAAAATTATCGAGCAAACTATATTTCTGTTTAATAAAGTAGCAAACAATTTTTTCTTTGCCCATCGCGATCCTACATTTACCTCAAAAGCTTCTAGTATAATTGTCATGTAAGCACTGCCTTGTCATGTGACTGCAAGGGGTTAATTTATTTACCCAGGAAACTGCTTTGTCCCTCCAAGATAACCTAGGCATTCGGTGTGAATTAGGAGAACCTGAAGGGACAAAGCAGTTTCCTCTCCACATTGGACTGGGGAGAAGGGAGCCCCTTCACCCATAATTCATAATAATCTTTACCGTGGTCGGTAGTTCTAAGAACTTTTCACGTTTTCATGACATTCCAATGTGTGTTGTTTAATGGTTGTATTTATTTATGGTATGTTGTTTCTGTCTTTTTTGTATTACTGATGTGTAGCTGTAGCTCATCATTGTAGCTGATTTCCCTTTTTGGATGAATATTTGATTCAATTAAAGGGGTTTTCCCACGGAACAAAGTTATGCCCTACCCACAGGATAGAGCTTCACTTGCTGATCGGTGGGGGTCTTAATAATGGAACCCACACAGATCAGTAGAATGTGTGTCTAATGGGGTCCAATGTACCCCAGTCTGAACCCTTGTCACACCATGAGCTGGAGCTGAGGGGAGGGGGGGGGGGGGGTTTGAGATTCGCCAGGTACAACTAATTACCTAGAAACTGCCCTGAGCTATTCTTTACTGTGTATTGTTTACATTAGTTTATTTTAACCCCTGATCGACATCCGCCGTAATAGTACAACGCACAACTCACGGGCTGAGTCCTCTCCATTGCCATTACGGCTTTGCTGCACATTGCAGCAAACACTTACCGGTAACACCTGCAATTAGTGCTAGTGTTATCCTGTCAATCGCTGATGGTAAAGCAGCCAGCAGCTTGGTGAAGATCGTTGCTACCTGTGACGTCGTTTTAACCCATTCATTACATTGAAAACTTCATCTAAAGTCGCAAAAAATGACATCACCCACAGCTCTGTACACCACAGTATGAAAGAGTGAGTTATTAGAGCCAGAAGATGGCAAGGTAAAAAAAATTATTTGTACAGGAGGTTTTGATTTCTGTAAATCTATAAAGACATTATAAAACCTATACAAATGTGTTATCCCCTTGATTGCACCAACCCAAAGAATAAAGTAGACATGTCATTTGGGGAGCACAGTGAAAGCCGTAAAATCCAAACCCACAAAAAAACAGCGCAAATGTGTTTTTCCCCATTTTCACTGCATTTGGATTTTTTTCCCAGTACACAGCATGGAATATTAAATACCTTCACTATGAAGTGCAATTTGTTGTGCAGAAAACAAGCCCTCCCACAGCTTTTTACGTGTAAAAATAAAAAAGTTATAGATTTTTGATAGCTTTGAATTTTAAATCCCACGCTTAGTCCGAATCAGTCGGATTGTCCGACGGCCACGCTCCCTGATTTGTGCCGCATGAAAGTTGGCACGATTGCACCAAAATCCGATCGCGTGTGCCAAAAACTTCTGTTATAACCCGCGTAAATCGGAAATAGTCGGGAAACCCAACGAAAATTCGGTCCGTGGACCCTCAGTAAATGTGCGCCATTAAGTTTGAAACTTTGAGACGGACAAGAAATAAAGGGCTTTGGAGCTCTGTCCTGCTAATACTGCACAGGAGGATAACACAGCAGGATAGTACTGGTAATTACTATCAGGAGGATAGTACTGGTAATTACTAAATGAAGTGAGAAAATACAATTACAAAACTTTAAATATTTTTAGCTTGTTCCATTAAAAGGACATCAAGAAATGTAATCGTTGTGGCTTTTTGTGGCCCTTACTTTTACTACATTGTTCATGAAAGCCCATACAGATATTTATTATTGTTAGCAGACCACGGTGCTGTACAATCAATAAAGGGTTTACATACATTACATAAGACAAGAACAAATGCAAGTACCAAACATAAAAAATACTTTTACAGATGCAACCCTCTAAAAGGAGGCATTCGTGTACAGTATGTATCTCATTTTACTACCTGTTTACAAATTCCAGGTTGTTGTGCACATCACAAAGTTCTAGTAATATTTTGGGATAGACTTGACATGAGAAGCATAAATTGGTAGTATATATGAATATAAAAAGACAATGGGGCAAATTTACTTACCCGGTCCAGTCGCGATCCCCAATCCGGACGGTCCGACGAAGATGAAATCCGGCGTGATTCATGTAGCTCGTGCGCCCGAGTTCTTGCATGAGTTGCTTCCCCGCCGAGGTCCGCCGGAGTTCACCTTCTTCTTCCCGGTGCTTGTAAGTGCGTGTCTTGCGACACAATTCGAAATCCTGTGCGTAGTCCGAATCCATCAGGTTGTCCAATGGCCAGCCCTCCGATTTGTGTCGCGTGCAAGCCGGCGCTGATGCGCCAAAATCCGATCACGTGCGCCAAAATCCCCTGTTAAATGTGGCGCATAACGGAAATCGTCAGGAAACCCGACGAAAATGTGCTCCGCGGACCCTTAGTAAATGAGCCCCAATGGGGCACAAAAGGGCAGCGCACTCTGTAGTATGTGCAGTTGCCTGTGTAGTGTGCAAGTGGCGCCAGATTCAGGTTTTTAGTGCCCTTTCTTAATGAATCTGGCGCCCCCTGCACTGCTCCAACACAATGCACCACTTTTTTTGGTGCACTTTTAACATGGGACGTGCGACACAATCCTTTTGGCCTTTGCATGTTAAATCTGCACAGAGTACCAGAACGCCCCTATTTTGTGTCGCATGAAAACTAGTGCATCTGTGCCACTAAACAGTCGCATGTGACACAAATGTAGCGCACACACTTCTTAAATATTTGTGCAAGCAGTTTGCACTAAAAAGAATGTGGAAAAGTGGCGCAAGGGCCTTAGTAAATGTGCCCCAAAATATTGTAATGGAAGTGTGCACTCTCATCCTATCAGTCTTCAATCTTTTTTCTTTGCCAGTAGATGAACAAAGTAGCTACAATTTTCCAGTCCTCAGCAAATCCATCTGGAAATGGTAAAATAAGGTATTGGGGGGAAGGATGGAAATGAGAGATTTTTGGTTGGAAAACTACATGTGCACTATATCTAATATACATAAAATAATAAGGTCCTGTTCAACCTAGGATCAATGATAACAATAAAATAAAACATTACAAAAGTACAAAGTGCTTTTAAACAAACAATACACTTGACACAAATAAATGTGACATGGAAAAGTCTTTAAAAAATCATGATAAAGGTCCTTAAAGGCAACTTATCATCAGCTTAATTACATATTCCTGTACTTACAATAAACATACAGTAACTAGTGAAGAGTGGACCCGAACTGGAACCGGTACATACTGAACTTTGCAGGTTCAGGTCTCCCAAACCCAGCCCCCAACTTCATTAGATGTTAAGGACCAGGTGTGGTTGTGGCTCAAACCCACTCGCCGTTAATGCTCATGTTAACTCTTTAAATGCATTTATATAGGTAAACCCTTGCATGTAGGTGGTACGGGGAGCCACAATTTTGGGGAGGATTGTCGCCCTCCCGGAGTGGCTATCCTCTCCAAAATAGCGGCGCAGAGCACTGCCTGCATGTCAGTGGCAGCATGCATGAAGCTGGACTAATTAGTCGGACTGTCCGACGCCATGATCCCTAATTTGTGTCACATGGAAGCCAGCAGAGCTGCGCCACAAAAGGGTCACGTGCGCCACAATCCCAGCGCAGACACTTCTTAAATACCGATGCAAGGCGTTTTAGCCATGAAGAATGGCATGACCCGACAAAAGTGCAGCACAACACTGTAATTGATGGTCCTGCATCCAGAGACATCACTAACCAGATCTCCTGAAGCCCAATGCCTGATGTCAGTCACAGGGGAGAAGGCGTTCAGAGGAAGGGAGAGCTTGACTTCCATGTTAAACTCTCCCTGTGCTTGACTTAATACAACCAATTTACACCTCACTTCAAAGTAGATTTTCTGTATGATAGAACTATGCAGGGCCATCAAAGAAACATGATTTGGAAGATGTAAAGTTGCTAGACAACATACTGGTAATCATTTATCACACCAATTTCTAATGACAGGTTCTCTTCAACACAGTTTAATACACTGACCATTACTACACGTTGACTTCACTGTCTCTATGTACATACACCGAGGTGTACACGTCACTGTACAGTGCACATGCCTGGAGTTGGGAGTCGAACTGTATAATGACCACATGTGCAAGATTTAAACCACCCTGTCAAATACATCATCAAAATGGAGGGAATAGGGAGCTGAGAGTTTTACTGTGATGACTCTTAGACTGTGATACTTTTAGCAAAATATAAAGCTAGGTTTTGTGTGCTGTCATTCTGTGTATCTGTCATTTTGTTTATAGGTAAAAACCTGATGACAAGTTCCCTTTACGTAATGGGTGCTTTTGATTCCACTTTCACGGATAACTGCGATCAATGTGGAGGGTAGACAGGACTGAACATTGACAGCACATAACGAGCGTTCGGTAGGGCAGGTGTAAATGTAAATTTTAGAATAAGAAACATTATACAATATGTATTTTAGACAGAATTTGCTTTACTTGAATAATGAGGACTGTAATGTCCGCTTCTGGTGTTTCCATTTTGCCTCTTGTAGTCACAGCTAATAGATCACATCTGAAATGTAGACATGTTCATGGAATTAATAAAGCAGCACTTATTGACTTGTTCTCATTATTATGCAATTCTGTAATTACTTATTGATCATTAACCACCAGTGATTCTTGGAATTTGTGACATTTAAAAGTGACGCATATCGATTTACAACATGAAAGGAGCTTCTTTATAATTGTGCCGAAAATTGTTGGGCTTTGTTTGAAATTACAAGTATAGAATTTGTCAGCTCAATAGAAACTATTATTCTCACTGTTAGAAGTTGGAACACATCATTAAGGAGAGGTTTCACCTGCTTGGTCTTTCAAGACCCTCTGGGAATGAAGGATCTGCAAGGAGACGTGATGTAGGAAATCGGCATAAGGAACTTTGGTGCATTTGTTCTCTTGATAATCTAGTCCTCATGGAGTAATCCATCACTGTATATAATTTTATTGTTTATTCTCATAGAAAAAAATCCCTTTAGTCTTACCATAACCAACACAGAGGTTTCTTCTTAAAACAGGGCCGGCACCAGCACTGGGTATACCCAGGCAAGTGCTGGGGCCCAGGGTTGCTGGTGAGGGGGGCTTATATAAAGTAACCATGAGGGAGCTGTTGAGGATAATAAACTAGGGAATATCATAAGGAACAGGAGACTACGTAGTTTCTAAATTTTTAATGCCACCATGTGAGTTCACTACAAAGGGGCCTACTGGGGCTCTGTTATACAGGGGCCTACTGCAACCTGGAGCTGACCCTGTTTTTGAACAATCCCTTTTAGTTAGAAGGGTTCCTTTAGTTAAACACGAAATACTTAGTTTCCAAGTCGGTTTGCATTTTTTTCTGGCCCCATTAGAGGTTATTATTTGTTGTGTACACAACTACAGCTTAAAAAGACCCCTCTATGTTACCTTGTACTGTGCCTAGTATGTTTGAAAAGTGGGAAACTTATTGACTTGAGTAAAAGCCTAGTGTGGGAAATGTAGCCACTACTCATTAATAAAATGCCCAAAGCCTCAAAACAGCAAAGCCCCCATTGCAATGTCTCCTGCAATGACCCCATTGTAATGCCCGCATTGTAATGCCCTCTTAAAAATAAAAAAACCCTCTATACTCAGATCTGACGCGCCTCTTTTCCCTGTGGCTCCAGGTTCTTCTTCCCCCGGGATTTCCCGGAAGTCGGCAAGAGGCACATCTATGCGTGCTGCCATTGCGCACACACTATGACACGGCCAATTATGACATAGTGTGTGTGCGCACACGCAGTGGCTCTTGCTGTCTGTTGGGAACCCACTGGTAAAGAAGGACCTGAAGCCATTGCAGAAAAGGAGTGCTGGAAGTAAGTATAGAGTTTTTTATTTTAAGGTCTTTTGGTCGTTGCCCAGGATCGGGTGTTCCATGGCCCAGTCTTGGGCCCTAGAACAATGGTCCCCAACCTTTTTTTGCCCAGGAATCAGCTGTAAAAAGACATTTTCTATAGGGACCAGTGGGTGGGGGGGATTCAGTCTTGTGTCATAGTTCAAAAACATGTGTTTGACTGACCCACCATAACTCTATGTGTGCCAACTTATATTGTCCCACTTCCTGAATGAGCAACCCTCACTTATATTGTCTCCTTTCCTGCAGCATGCCCCCTCCAATGTCTCCTTTCTTGCATCATGCCTTTCTTCCATGTTCCCTTTCCTTTGGCTGCCACCACCCTCTGCCTCCAATGTGTCCTTTCCCAGCTGAAACTCTTTTAAAAAAATACTCACCTTCCTCATTCTCCTGCAGCAGTCTCCTCTTCCGTATTAATGCATGGTTCTATTGTTGGTAGACACGTTGTCAGGACATCATGACGCTGGCCCTCCACTAGAGCAGTGCATTAACGTGGAAATCAAGTGAAGGAAAAGAAGACTGCTGCAAAGAAACAAAGAAGGTGAGTATTGTTTTTTCTGTTTGTTTTTACAGAGGTCGACCGCAGCCACTGACCAGTAGTTGGGGAACATTGCCCTAGAAGACATAACAAGCAAGTGAGTTAGTAAATCTAATGGTAGATTTTCTTAAATCATTTATTTGTAAACATTTGAATATGTTGATGTATATAATTCCTCCTACAGTGCCATTCAGAGGCATTCTATTAGGTCCTGGCAGTGATGTACCAAGAAGGCGGGCCTGGAGTTAAGGTCAGAGTTATCTTCAACCTTAAATTTTAAAAAATCTATTAGAAATGGTGCAATAGCTTTTTTCCAATCTTACCCCATTTATCAGGTTTTTCCAGCTTCCTATTACCTGTCATCAGGAGCCTTTTTTCTGCCTCCCACATGTCCCATAGAGAATAGGTTACACATTGGCAAAGAGTTTTTATGGCAAAACTGGCTTTTTCTGAAAAGGACAAATTAGATAAAAGTTTATCTTTCTGTATGTAAAGCTGTACCCCTAGTCCCATGGGAGTGGGCAGTGAGGAAGGGACAGTGCACAGTTTAAGGAACAGGGGTCTCCTCTGTGTACATCTGGACAGGGTGTAAATAAGTCTGTGACGTATAAGATATTGGGGCACATTTACTTACCCGGTCCATTCGCATTCCAGCGGCGGCTTCTCCGACGAGCGTTCGGGTCTTCCGGCGATTCATGAAGGTCCTGCGCCCGATGTCCACTAGGTGTCGCTGCCCCGAGGTCTGCCGAGTTGCGTCAGAGTTCACTGATCTCTTCCTGGTGCATGTGAGTATGGCCCGTGCAACCAATTTTTTGTTTTAAATGCGGCAGTTTTTCCGAATCCGTCGGGGCAATTCAGGGGAAATCGGCGCAAATCGGAAATATTCGGGTAACACGTCGGGAAACCGCGAATCGGGCCTTTAGTAAATGAGTTAGTATATATTTTAACAATATCACTAAAGTTTATAATTTAATCTTGACACTTTCCTGCTTACCCATTCCTTAAGTGAAGTGATAATCTATATCGGTGGTGTACACCTTGGTAAGAACACATACGTTCATTCGGAATAACCTTTTCAAATAATAATGACCTCTGGTGGAGTAGGTCATCTGAACACATTTGTGTAGGGGGCATAGACCCACCATTAATCAGCTGTTCCAAAATAATAACAAAACTGGAAACAAAAATTTCCTTCCCTATATTGGTGGCATGCTTCTACTTTACACCGGCTGGGAACTTCTGCTACTGGTTCCATTTAACGTATGCTGTATGTCCTGGAATAAATGATTGGTGTGGGGCTTGTCAGACCAGGTCCATTTGGGTCCAGTTGACCTATCCTACAGAGACTTCAACCGATTCAAAAATCATTCTGCAAACAGAAAACCCCTTTAAGGGGTCAGGCTAGTCCCCCACAAGGGTGTCCTTAGCAATATTCTCCTTAAAACTTGAATTTTATAAAATAAGCTTTAAATTAGTAAATTTTATCAGCAGAATAATTACAAAAATCTTATTTTTGTTATGTAGAAAACTGATGATGGATTTACACAACATGCTGCAGTGATTTACTCCGCTGCGCAGGAATCTGCTGCTGAGGATCATTTTCTTTTGTCACATGAAGAATGCATGCAGTCATAATCGAAAGCAATAAAAACATCACACTGCGTTTTTTTTATTGTTCATCTGTTAAATTATGCACATTTATTATTAACCTGGAATAATTTTAATCTGCTATAGCTTTTGGTCTTGTGATGGAAATATCTACCATATTTCAGAATGTTTATTATATTGTGTCTTGTGAGAAGAGTGGAATATAAATTGTTTTACTACAGGGTTCAGTCTTAAAAACCAAGATACTTAAAGAGGTATTCCCACAAAGACAAGCTTATTAAATGTACTCAGAATAACAAAATAACACATTCTCAAATTTACTGTTATTTTACCAAAAATACAGCAGATATGTAGCAGAGCTGACAGTGTGTAATAGGCATCTCATGGATCTCATCATCTCTGATCTGTCTCATCTCTGATCTATGTGTCAGATACTAGCACAATGTTCAGAAGGTAAATGAAAGTGTATATAAACCTGTACCCTGATAATATGACCACATTGTCTGCACACAGAACTAGATGCATAATGAAGTGTCTACTTAGAGAGTCCCCACAAACGCCCTGGAATTTTACACTGGCCATCACTGAGTGATAGGAGCTAAAACAGCAATAACACTGAGATCTTGATTATATAATTCTGGCATTTCATTTAGTCTCATTGCTAAAGGTGTATACAAAACAACCCCGGCCACATAGTCTGCCTATGAGCAAAGCCACCTTTCCTTCTTCTGCACCCTGCTGTCATTGCTAGGTGAGGGCTTGTTTCCGTTCACAAAAACTGTGAAAGAATGGCCCATTATAAGGACAGCAGTGTCAGGCTGGGGCTGCTTGGGCCTTAAAATATTCCGGTGGCCCAGCTTCAATCAGCTTCTGAAAAATTCACCC
Organism: Engystomops pustulosus; assembly: GCF_040894005.1. NCBI lineage: Eukaryota > Metazoa > Chordata > Amphibia > Anura > Leptodactylidae > Engystomops > Engystomops pustulosus. Next base: position 37,147,222 of record NC_092415.1, on the reverse strand, counting down.
TCTTAGCCTCCAAATTTGGTTGTCTTCTGTTGGTCAGCACTGGATTTGAGCCATCACTGCAACAATTTCTTGCAAAGTGTAAGTGTAAGAACCCCAGAAAGGCGGCGATGAAGTGCAGGCAAGGTACAGTCACATTGCGCGGACATGCAGATCCAGAGCTCCAAACCCCCTTTTTTACTGAATTCGGCACATGAATTGTAATTAGAGATGAGCGAGTATACTCGTCCGAGCTTGATGCTCGTTCGAGTATTAAGGTACTCGAAACGGCTCGTTGCTCGGACGAGTATTTCCCCTGCTCGAGATCGAGCATTTAATTAAAAAAACACAGTGAAGAACAATGAAGAATAGAATAAAAACAGTGAACACAGGATCATTTAAGTGAAAAAGACAGTGAAGAATAGATTACAGATGTTCGGCACATCTGCTTACTTGTCGGAAGATATGCGCGCGGAGCGGCAGCAGGGAGACATCAAGCAGCAGGGAGACATCAAGCAGCAGGGAGACATCGGGCAGCGGGGAGACATCAAGCAGCAGGGAGACATCAAGCAGCAGGGAGACAGACATCGGGCAGCACGGGAGAGACAGACATCGGGCAGCACGGGGGACACAGACATCGGGCAGCACGGGGGACACAGACATCGGGCAGCACGGGGGACACAGACATCGGGCAGCACGGGGGACACAGACATCGGGCAGCACGGGGAAGACAGACATCGGGCAGCACGGGGGAGACAGACATCGGGCAGCACGGGGGAGACAGACATCGGGCAGCACGGGGGAGACAGACATCGGGCAGCACGGGGGAGACAGACATCGGGCAGCATGGGGGAGACAGACATCGGGCAGCACGGGGGAGACAGACATCGGGCAGCACGGGGGAGACAGACATCGGGCAGCACGGGGGAGACAGACATCGGGCAGCACGGGGAGACAAACATCGGGCAGCACGGGGAGACTTCAGTGGAAGAAGAGGAGCGGATCCCGGGACAGCGTATCAACCCGACAAGTAAGCAGATGTGCAGAACATCTGTAATCTATTCTTCACTGTGTTTTTCACTGCGTTTTTCACTTAAATCATCCTGTGTTCACTGTTTTTATTCTATTCTTCACTGTTCTTCACATCTGTTAACTTGTTGGGAGATAATATACGCACGGAACAGTGAAGAATAGATTGCAGATGTTTGCATACATCTGCTAACTTATCAGAAGACATTCTTTTTCAATTAAATAACACATTTTATTCCCGAACCATGGTCCCTTTGAAAAATGCTCGGGTCTCCCATTGACTTCAATGGGGCTCGTTATTCGAGACGAGCACTCGAGCATCTGGAAAAGTTCGTCTCGAATAACGAGCACCCGAGCATTTTAGTGCTCGCTCATCTCTAATTGTAATCCTCGGAATGGAAGTCTTACATCACCAAGCACTATGTCAAGTTTCGGCCTGGTGTAAAGCGCCGTGCCAGGACTAGACTCTGAAGCGATGAAAACGTGTTCTGTGGAGTAATGGATCACGCCAGGAGAACATCACCAGGAGAACTTTGTCTAAACTGCATTGTGCCAACTGTAAAAGTTTTGTAGAATGGACAATTCTATGGGGTTCATTTTCATGCCAATTTGGTCCCTGAGCTACTTTTTTTTAGGAAAATCCAAATTCTTCCACATCCCAAGATATTATCTGAAAGTTTGGCCCGTGTCTGGACACTTAAATTGAGAAAGCAGCATGCATGCTCCTCCAGCATTTATATGCCGAAGATGGCTCAGTAATTTAAAGAGTTGAAGGGGTTGGCCACTTTACCTCATGGATTTTGTAAAGTGTGTAAGTGTGTGGGGCAGGGAATTTGGTAATTTACCAATAGACTTCTATTAATAATTCTGCTCCGCTTTCTTGTTATGTAAAGTGAAGCCTCCTGTCTTTAACCACATCAGGCAGAGATTCCTGACCATAAAATGGCCACAGATGGAGGGTCATGTGATCTTATCTGTTCATTAGCACTCAACCTGCCAGGACCATATGAATATGCTCAAGCCAAAGCCAAAGACCCTCCATCTATGGCCATTTTATGGTCAGGAATCTCTGACTGATGAGGTAAAAGACAGGAGACTTCACTTTACATATCAAGAAAGTGGAGCAGAACTATTAATAGATGTATATTGGTAAATTACCTAATATCTTGTCCCCCACACATATTACAAAACAACCCCTCTTTAACACCCGCCATCATTACCAGCGTGAACCCAACTCCGAACCTGAACTTCAGGTTTAGGTCCTAGTTTGGTAACACTTTCTGTTCCATCATGACTGTGCCCCAAAATGCAGAGCAAAACATGGTTGGATAAGTTTGGTGTAAAAAATGTAAATGACTACATAGTGAAGAAACTTCAACCCCATAGAAAATCTTTTGGGTAACATAGAATGGAGATTGACATTATCTGACATTAGTCTTTTTCTGGATGAATGGGAGAAAATTATCAATCATTCAAATATCTAATACAAATAATCTTGTGAGAGTGGAAGTTATTTTATCTGCAAAGCCAGGACCAACTCCATCTGAGAGGTCGTAAGACAATGGGGCACATTTACTTACCTGCCCCATCGCGATCCCCAAGGTGCGTTGTCCGACGAGGATTCGGGTCTTCCGTGATTCACTAAGATCATGCGTCCAATTTCCTGCATGTGTCGCTTCCCCCGCTGAGGTCCGGCGGAGTTCACCTTCTTCTTCCCGGTGTATGTGAGTGCTGATCTTGCAACACAATTTAATTGTGGGGTTTGTCCGAATCAGTCGGGTTGTCCGACATCCAAGCCCCCCGATTTGTGTCGCATGAGAGCCGGCGCCGATGCGCCACAATCCGATCATGTGCGCCAAAAACACCTGTTAAACTGTGGCGCAACTCGGAAATCATCGGGAAACCCGAGGAAAATGCGGTCTGCGGACCCTTAGTAAATGAGCCCCCTTGTGTAGGTGTTATGTATCAGATGTCTCAGTACTTTTGTCCTTGGTGCACATGGACCGGACTAATATCTACAGAATATGAAATAAACAATCTGCAACACGACGGTGGTGGGGGTGAGGAACCAGGAGAAACCAAGCCTATTAAATAACAGCTGTCTCTTTTGGAAGATAAATGGATATCATATAACCTTGGGAAAATGCAATTTAAAAGGCCTCTTGATAAGATGCATTTTATGCTATTTCTACCGTTCAGTGACATCTTCTGTGAAGCTGCTGACATGGAAAAATGTCCTGGCTATACAAATAATTGTTATGTAGATGTGAGATATCACTTTACAGTGTGTCAGGAGTCTAGGGCGTCATATACATAGTAAATCCGATATATTCTTCCATTAAATGTTATAGAACTGTCTCTCAGCTTCAGGCCACCGAGGCTCAAGTGTCGATAAAACTGCCCCATATTTTATACATATTATTAGTCTCTGTGCTCCTGGTGTAGATGGGTCTCAGCTTTCCATACCAAGGTACAGAGATATTAAACTGCAGTAACCAATGAACCGAGATGAAATGATGTTACATTTTGTTGCTCTGTTTAAATGTTAAAAATTGTATGACAAAGCTGTGGCTTCCTGGTGTTGCTTAAACTACAATGTAATGTAACCACATTTCTCCTGCAGGGTGGGAGATCATTTAGAAGGTAGAATATTTATTCAAGAATATATGTGGTGAGACAGTCCCACTAAAAGGAACTTGTCAACATGGAAATGCTGCTCAAACTGTGGTAAAGATCTTATAGAGCAGGAGCAGCTGAGAAGACTGTACATAGTGTCCTATCTGCAGTCAGCATGTTATAGAGCAGGGGGAGCTGAGAAGACTGTACCTAGTGTCCTATCTGCAGGCAGCATGTTATAGAGCAGGGGGAGCTGAGCAGATTGTACATAGTGTCCTATCTGCAGGTAGCATGTTATATAGCAGGAGGAGCTGAGAAGACTGTACATAGTGTCCTATCTGCAGGCAGCATGTTATAGAACTGGAGGAGCTGAGAAGACTGTACCTAGTGTCCTATCTGCAGGCAGCATGTTATAGAGCAGGAGGAGCTGAGAAGACTGTACCTAGTGTCCTATCTGCAGGCAGCATGTTATAGAGCAGAATGAGCTAAGCAGATTGCACATGGTATTTTATCTGCAGGATGTGTTGTATAATGGAAGGAGCATAACAGATTGTACATAGTGTCCCATTTGCAGGCAGCATGTTATAAAGCAGAATGAGCTGAATAGATTGTACATAGTGCCCTATCTGCAGGCAGCTTTTTAAAGAGATAGAGGAGCTGATTGTATGTGCTGTTCTATCTGTAGACAGTGGGGGTTATTTACTGAGGGTCCCGCGGCCGCATTTTCGTTGGGTTTCCTGACTTTTCGGTGATTGTGTCGCACGCGATCGTTTTGTATCACAATCGCGCCGGCTTTCACGCGACACAGATCAGACGATCTGACGGATTCGGATTACGCGCAGGATTTAACGGTGCTATTTGTGGCGCAAGCCAAGCACTTACATACACCGGGAAGAAGATGGTGAACTCCGGCGGACCTGATCGGGGAAGCGACACATGCAGGATATCCGGCACACGATCTTCATGAATCGCGGCAGATGGGCATTCTGGCGGACATTCCGGATCAGGGATCGCGCAGGGACCAGGTAAGTAAATGTGCCCCAGTATATTGTGCAACAGGAGGGGCAAAGCACATTGTACATAGTGTCCTATTTGCAGGCAACATATTATAGAGCAGGAAGGGCTGAGCAGGTTGTACATAGTGTCCTATCTACATGAAGCATGTTATAGAGCAGGAGCAGCTCAGCTGATTGTACATAGTGTACAGGCAGTGTGTTATTGGGTAAGAAGTAGATACTTATGCAGGATTATATATCAATCAATTAAAAAAAGGGTCATTGGTCGAAAAGTGGTTAAAGGGAACATTTTAGCAGATTAATGGTGCTTCAACCATGGGTAGCATAATATACACATAAAATACACTTTTAAATGTCTAACTCTGAAATATATAATGTCATCTGGTCTCCCTGCCTGGCGCAGCTTGATTGATACGTCTCTCATTCTACATAAATAGACCTGTCAATCAGTTGCTATATGTAGAATCGGTGGACACATTCTGGACATCCCTAGCGATCTTTGTAAGTATTAGATTTATGGGTATATATTTAAGGGTTCCAAACCTGGAGTTCAATGGTAACTCCCTGGGATCTAGAATTATGTTCCAACAAAAGGTCCACAGGTATCTGACAGGAGCAGAGGGCAGGGTCCTCTATCTGGATGGCAGACGCTGATTATAGAGCAGTAGAGAAACACGTAGCACACATCCTTTGTGAATTTAACAATTTCTTTTAATTCATATCATATATTGTATACAGCTCCACCATAAAGATCACAGGAAGATCATATAAAATAATAACAGATCAGTTTTTTTTTGTTTTTTTTTACTCCTACCTAAGCGCCTAAATACTACCTTTAAATTACAGATCATGCTTGACAAAGGTCGACTCAGACCGAAACGTTGCTGAAAGAATTATTTGGATCTGTTATTATTTTATATGATCTTCCTGTGATCTTTATGGTGGAGCTGTATACAATATGATATGAATTAAAAGAAATCGTTAAATTCACAAAGGATGTGTGCTACGCGTTTCTCTACTGTATATTGGGGTTGAGTACCCGATGCAAGCACCATCCACTCTACATAGGAGTGCGGTACCCTTGTTTTCTCGGGCTGATTATAGAGCAATCCCTTATTTTTAGGGGATGTGATACAGGCCTCTCCCCTGTAGTCACACAGTCTGTTCCCCATGAGCCCCTAAATAGAAAACAGATCATGGGATGCATATAGAATAGAATATGATATAATTCAGTAATAACATTGTCAGATGGACCCTGCTCACAAGAGCTTACAATCTATGAATGTCACATTTATTTTACCTATAGAAATTACAATATCACAATATCACAAATGTATAGCAAACCATAGTAGAACGACATGCAGTATTCAAGTCTATACATGTATATTTTCCTTAATTTGTTCTTAATCATCCAGTGGTCGGAGTACCAGAAGACTCAACCCTTTTTTGGACTACTTTTTAAACCTGTGTGTAAACCCATGTATTCATTTTCCTATCATGAACAAAAAAATGTAAATAGTAAGACTGTGAAACAGAAAGTAAAGCAGTAAAGTAGAAAGTAAAGCAGAATAACACTAGTCATTGATAAGGCTTAAAGGGGTTGGCCACTTTACCTCATATTTTTGAGTGTGGGGGGCAGGATATTAGATAATTTACCAATATACATCTATTAAAATGTCTGCTCTGCTTTATTAATATGGAAAGTGAAGCCTCCTGACTGTCAGGTTCCAGGGCTAGTGGACCACCACGAGCGACGACGTAAGCCGACACCTGGGAGCGGAGTTTAAGTGGCGCCTAGTTTTCACCAGAGCCCGCCGCAGAGCGGGTTAGACTTGCTGTGGCAGGGTACCACCAGGTCGCTCCACAGTCGCAACTTTGCCCGCTGTGGTGGCCAAGGTGAGGTACAAAGTCAAGAGGCAGAATCGCGGTCGGAGACAGGCAAGGGGTCAAGACAGACAGCACGGGATCAACGTCAGGAACTAAGCAGGAGGTCAGGGCAGGCAGCACGGTGTCAAAGTCGGGAATGGAACCGGAATCACAACGAGAAATCAGCAGACAGGCACTAGGCAACGAAACAAGCTTTCTCTGAGGCATATAGCACAAAGATCCAGCGGGGAATACAGGAATTCCAGGAAATGGCCAGAACCAATTAGCGGTGTGCTGGCACTTTAAATCTTCGAGCTGCTGGATCCGGAGCAGGAGCTTAAAAGTTTTACCTCATCAGCCAGACATTCCTGTCCATAAAATGGCTACAGGTGGGGCGTTATGTGATCTCTAACTGTCCTTGAGCAATCGCCCTGCCAGGACCTTGATCTAACATTCTTAATGGACAGATAGAGATTACATGACCCTCCACCTGTGGCCATTGTATGGACAGGAATGTTTGGCTGATGAGGAAATAAACAGGATCATTTGCTTTACATATCAAGAAAGCAGAGCAGAAGTATTAATAGATGTATATTGGTAAATGACCTAATATCCTGCCCTGGTATCCTGGTAAAGTGCCAAACCCCTTTAATAAAAAGTAAGGAATACATAGAATCCATTTCCCAAATCTCATCATTTCTTGTCAGTTTCATTACACTACTAGAAATTGGATGAAACTCTCCTGTTCTTCAGGACTTTCAGAAATCAATCAAATGTCACTGCCTTTATAATCGCCAATTATCATGCATCAGTGGCGATGGGAGAAGACGTGCTGCAGGGCCGGAGCATGTAACGTACAACTACGTATGTCAGCAGGTGAAACAGAATCACATCACCTTTATACTATGGGACACATTTACTGGTATTTAAGAAGTGTCCGTGCCACATATGTGGTGCAGCCTTTTGTGGGGCAGCTGCACTATTCTTCATGTGACACAAACAAGTCCCACAGAATTGTGTTGCACACCCTATGTTAAAGGTGCACCAAAAAAAAGAGCAGTGCAGGGATCGCCAGATTCATGAAAAACATGAAATGCTGAATCTGGTGCCCCCTGCACACTACAGAGGCAACTGCACATAGTACACACTGCACTGTTCTTAGTAATAGCGCCCCCTATATGTCATGATACCCAGATAGCCATCTGTCCTGGAATGCATTTTCACCTCCATCTCCTCCTTCTCCTTCAAGATCCTATGGCCAGTTTTTCATTACTCTTTAGGTGAAAATGGCTGTTCTTAAGAAAAGAGTCCTGTACTTAATAATTTACAGACCACAGGGGGCCGTATTTCCTGGAAAAAACACTATTACAAGGATGGAACTCAAATCATCATAGTTATATTTGATACTGATAGTCCCTGTTTTCTTTCTGAGTTATGATTACATTATTTGGCGCTGTTGTATAGCTATAGCTTAAAGTCCTGTCCCCAAAATAAGTTGCGGGTGGGATTGGGTATGAAGAAAAGCTGTGTATGAGCGTTTTGATATATAAGGGCTGAGTGATTTCAGGTGAGTTAATGTATGTAGCAGACCTGAGTATGTGTGTGAGTGAATAGTTGTAGTAAAGTTTTGCGTAAGTGAATGGTTGTGGGGTACACCTGATTCCTTAAGGAAGGTACCCCTAGACTGGGGGCTGAAGTTAATAGATGTGAAGGGGTTAAAATGTGGATACTATTATACTTTAATAGGGTTGGTGAACTGTGTCTTTAAGATGTGTTTTCACCCGTCCCGTATTGCTTACCCCATGACGTCCTCCCCTCCTAGAGGATGTGGAGATTTATATAGCTGATCCTCGTTTTACTCTCCCTCTTTGAGGCAACACTCAAGCTGTTCCTCCTTCCCTATATCAATCAGATATTATGTTTTTTGTAATGTTTTTCTTTTGTATTTTATAGTTAATTTCAAGTCACAGCAGGTGGAATGGTAGAAGATTTGAAATGGTGGTTCCTCGGTTGGCCGACTTGCCAGCTGGGTGTCCAGCTGGGCCTTCAGCTTTGTGGGCTCAAAGTTGTGTGATTCTATCCAAAGTGCCTGATATATGGATGATTTCCATAAAGTGTTATGTTGCATGCCCTGCAATCTGTAGCAGAACTGTGTGAGTAAATGGATGTAGCAGGGCTGTGTGAGTGAATATACACTCACCAGCCACTTTATTAGGTACACCTGTCCAACTGCTCGTTAACACTTAATTTCTAGTCAGCCAATCACATGGCGGCAACTCAGTGCATTTAAGCATGTAGACATGGTCTAGACCAGTGGTGGCGAACCTATGGCACGGGTGCCAGAGGCGGCACTCAGAGCCCTTTTTGTGGGCACCCGGGCCATTGCCCCAGCACACCAGACAGGACTCAAAGAATCTTCCTCCAGTTCCAAGCAACTTAAAATATGCTGCTTTCAGTCATATTATGATACTTACATCACTACTTGGGACTGTAGGAAGAAGGAGAATGAGTAGACAGGGGCAAATTATCTTAGGGGGACCTCCTGCTGGCCCCTACAGGTCTACAGAGGGACACTGGAAAGAAGCTAAAATGATGAAAATTTTCCATCTTTCTACTGTGTTGGTGTCCTCAGGAGGCAAATATGAAGTTGTTGAACATGGAGCAATAAGTTACTGCTTTAATTTTTGGTTGGCACCTCGTGATAAATAAGGGGGGTTTTGGGTTCAGTTTGGGCACTCGGCCACTAAAAGGTTCGCCATCACTGGTCTAGACAATCTCCTGCAGTTCAAACTGAGCATCAGTATGGGGAAGAAAGGTGATTTGAGTGCCTTTGAACGTGGCATGGTTGTTGGTGCCAGAAGGGCTGGTCTGAGTATTTCAGAAACTGCTGATCTACTGGGATTTTCACGCACAAATCGCCAGCCGTTACAACCAAGGTAGGCAGAAGAGCATCTCTGAACGCACAGTACATCGAACTTTGAGGCAGATGGGCTACAGCAGCAGAAGACCACACCGGGTGCCACTCCTTTCAGCTAAGAACAGGATACTGAGGCTACAATTTGCACAAGCTCATCGAAATTGGACAGTAGAAGATTGGAAAAATGTTGCCTGGTCTGATGAGTCTCGATTTCTGCTGCGACATTCGGATGGTAGGGTCAGAATTTGGCGTCAACAACATGAAAGCATGGATCCATCCTGCCTTGTATCAACGGTTCAGGCTGTTGGTGGTGGTGTCATGGTGTGGGGAATATTTTCTTGGCACTCTTTGGGCCCCTTGGTACCAATCGAGCATCGTTGCAACGCCACAGCCTACCTGAGTATTGTTGCTGACCATGTCCATCCCTTTATGACCACATTGTACCCAACATCTGATGGCTGCTTTCAGCAGGATAATGCGCCATGTCATAAAGCTGGAATCATCTCAGACTGGTTTCTTGAACATGACAATGACTTCACTGTACTCAAATGGCCTCCACAGTCACCAGATCTCAATCCAATAGAGCATCTTTGGGATGTGGTGGAACGGGAGATTCACATCATGGATGTGCAGTCGACAAATCTGCGGCAACTGTGTGATGCCATCATGTCAATATGGACCAAAATCTCTGAGGAATGCTTCCAGCACCTTGTTGAATCTATGCCACGAAGAATTGAGGCAGTTCTGAAGGCAAAAGGGGGTCCAACCCGTTACTAGCATGGTGTACCTAATAAAGTGGCCGGTGAGTGTATATATAGCAAAGCTGTGTGTGAGTGAATAGTTGTAGCAAAGTTTTGTGTAAGTGAATAGTAGTAGCAAAGCTGTGTGTTGGAATATGCATTTAGCAGGGCTTTGTGTGTGTCAATTAATTAATGGATATAGCAGAATAGAGTTGTGCCTGTGCATGACCAACATGGAATTTTTAATTGGTGTTAAATGTATATATTGGGGCACATTTACTTATCTGTCCGGAGGAGTTCACCGAAAGTGCATTGTCCGATGATAATGCACTCTACCACGATTCACTAAGATCGTGCGCCCGATATCCTGCATGTGTCGCTTCCCCGCTCAGGTCCGACAGAATTCACCTTCTTCTTCTTGGTGCATGTAAGTGCATTGGATTGCGACACAATTGGAATGTTAATTCCCCCGCTCAATCGGATCGTCTGACGGCCCGCCCCCGATTTCAGTCTCATGAAAGCCAGTGCAGTTGTGACAAAATCTGATCGCTTGCGACACAATCCCAGTGCACACACCTGTTAAAGACCTGTCAAAGCTGCGCAAATCCTGAAAATGTCGGAAAATCCGACTAAAGTGCAGCCGCAGACTTTTAGTGAATAAGCCCCATTATTTCCTTTTTTAATATGATTAAAAAGGTATTTACCTTTTCTGGGACTATACTATACTATGCTGTGGTCAAATACTTAAAGGACATCTACCAACAGATTTCTGGTGGTAGAATGTCCTTAATCGGCTGCTCGTTCCATCTATGTGATTTACATATATTTCAGCATTTTTATTTCCGGAAATAACAACTTTGTAAAAGTGCCGGAGGCATTTAGGCAGACGGTGCTCGAGCGCCTCTCGGCTTCCCCAGACTTTAATATTTGCACATATATTATGTATTTATGAAAAATATCAAGAAAAAGAAAACCGGAACCAACTTCTCCGCATTCGAACAGCAAAAGTCAGTCCAGCACATTGGCAGCACGTGTGAACAGGCACAAGAGATCCCCCGTCGGGTTGCACGTAGAAATCCACAGCAAGCGACAATCATATAGAAATAGACAAACAACACTCCCCTGCTTCAGGGTCAAACTTTACTTTACTGAAGGGATGTCGACAGTGCAGGGGGGATGCACGCCACGGTAGGAGACGGGCCTTTTCACACAATGTGGCAGATTTGCTTACCCGGTCCATACGCGATCCAGCGGCGCGTTCTCTGCGGTGGATTCGGGTCTTCCGGCGATTCACTAAGGTAGTTCCTCCGACATCCACCAGGTGTTGCTGCTGCGCTGAAGTCCGCCGAGGTCCGCCGGAGTGCACGATCCATTGCCGGGTGAAGGTAAGTGCGTGTCCAGCGGCACATTTTTTTTTAAAAATGCGGCGGTTTCTCCGAATCCGTCGGGTTTTCGTTCGGCCACGCCCCCCCATTTCCGCCGCGTGCATGCCGGCGCCGATGCGACACAATCCGATCCCGTGCGATGAAATCCCAGGGCAATACAGGGAAAATCGGCGCAAAACGGAAAAATTTGATTAACTCGCCGCAAAAACGTGAATTGGGCCCTTAGTAAATGACCCCCAATATAGGCGCTCGGGCGCCATGTGCCTGATTGCCTCCAGCACTTTTACACTTTGTTATTATTTTGCCAATAAAAACACAAAAATATATGTAAAACACAATTCTCCCAACCCTGAGACGTATCAAACAGCCAATTTAGGACACTCTACCTCCAGTAATCTGGTAGATGTCCTTTAAGGTCATTGTTATCAATGTGTTGCATTCATGTTTTTTTAACATTTACAAAATTAAAAATAAAGCCTTTAGAAAAAAATGTGATTCGCTGGGCGTTCCCCCTGACGACACATCAGTCAGTTTTATTATGCTGCAGAATGTATACAAAATATGTTGTATTTTAGTCCTTATTTTCACTGTGTGAATGATTTTGTAGGAATAATTTCCTTCAGAGAATAATCTCTCCTTACATGCGGCGCTTGATGGGGCGGGAGTAATCATATATAGCGCAGTGACAGATATCTTCCGCACAGATCCCTCGTTTGTAGGAATTAGCAGCACAATTACAATTTGTTGTCTTTTCACAAGCAAATCTTGCCTCGTCGCTGGCGTGCTCCAGTTTCCTCCAGTTTATAGTAATGACACATAAAATCTACCATTTACGGATTCCTAACATGTCCCTTATGCGTCGCTTATCGTCTGGTAATAGTTCTGGGAAAGCCAATTAATAGTTCAGCGCTGCTTTCTAATAATAATATCTTAACAAGTCGGCTATAAGATTGAGGAATTAACTACTAATAGCATTACTGAACATTACAGGCTTAATACGGGCAGGGGCGTAGTATGGAAACATCTGGGGAAGATGTAATAGTTATTTTTATTATTTCTCCTAGCACAGCACCTCGGAATCCAAAAAATGAATCTGTAATTTTACTTAAATGTGTAAAACCTGCAAATGTTGGTCTGAATTATTCCTAAAAACTGCTATTGATGTCTCTCTACTGCTGACAAATATCCTGTAAATGCAAAGACCCGTTTTAGCATTTTGTAATATTTAAACGGGGATTCCCGAATCAGGCACAGGAAAAACTCTCCCTAAAGGGCCAATTTAATTTCAGTGTTGATGTTTTTTCCCCTATTATACTCTATGTTGCTTTATGAGCAGATCACCCCTTTAAAAGACTAATATTCGTTGAAAAATTGGGCAGTTTACTCAAACAGGCTCATTGTATACTGTAGGAATGATAGGGTCCCACAACTGGCACACCCACCAAAGGTTGTATGCAGCTGACTCCGGCACTTCAGGCAACACAGAGGGGCACATTTACTTACTGGATCCGCAGAGTTCACCGAAAGTGCATTATTCAACGATAATGTTTTGTGCCGCGATTCACTAAGATCATGCGCCCAATATCCCCCAGTTGTCGCTTCCCCACTCTGGTCCGTCGAAGTTCACCTTCTTCTTCGTGGTGTATGTAAGTGCATTGTCTTGCGAAACAATCTTAAATCCCGCGCAAAGTCCAAATCAGTCAGATCTTCTGACGGCAGACCCCCCCCTGATTTCTGTCTCATGAAAGCCAACGCAGCTGCGCCAAAAAAACTGCAGCACAATCCCAGTGCAGATACCTGTTAAATACCAGTCAAAGCTGCGCAAATCCCAAAAACAGAAAACAGTCCGACGAAAGTGTGATCCGCAACCTTTAGTAAATAAGCCCCAGAGAGCGGAGCTGGAAGTACAGGTGTCTTTAGGCCTCATAATAATAATAATAATAATAATAATAAATCTTTATGTATATAGCGCTATCATATTCTGCAGTGCTCATGTAATAGGGGCAAGTAGTTTTTTGTAGTATTACCAGACCAGTAGTACTAGCATTTTTTAGCACCTAATACATGGCCCCCTTACTTTCTGTGGTGCACCTACTGCACCGGGACCAAGCAAACTGCCCACGCTGCAAATTATAGAACAGGTCCTATTCCCTCCAGGACAGTCTATTTCTATTGTCATCAGTGCTGTGAGTGGTGCTCACCTACCGATGACAGAGAGGTCACAAACAAGAGATCACGTTTCCTTATTTGTGACCACAATCAAGCACACGTTCACTTACTGTGCAGTGGTCGGATTGTGTCGCTGAAGTACAGCTCCCATTTATGTTTGTTACAGTAAATACTTCCACATATTATATATATTCGAAATAAAACAAGAACTTTAGATCATCTTTTCCTTATCCCGCTCTGTTGTGCAGTTCATTTGTTATTCATTATAGAAATGTCTAGGTCGTTTTCCATGTGGGTGTCACCAATTGGGAAGGGGTGTCTCCGCACAGTCTGAAATTGTCCACACTGATTGGATAGTATATGCACAGAGACACGCCGCCTACCAGTAACACCCACTTGGCTAACCACACCAATTTTTTTTTATAGAACTAACAGAGCAACTCTGAAAAAGTTATAAAAAAAGTAGTTTTTTTTTCTGGAGAATTTCATAATATAGCAAAGTGAGGAGAGATGACAAGTCTTCTTTAACTTCTTCTAAATATACTGTGTAGATGAGTAAAGGTAGATTCCTCCTGCCAGCCTCATCCGTAAACTGAATTTTCTAGTCCATGTAACTTGCCGATTTTATTAAAAACAGTGCCACCTCCCTGTGTGTCCTCGTCACTCTCCTGAGCTGGGTCCAGGATAGAGCAAATGATATTATCACTCATTTGGTAATGTGCTCTCTAGTGGAGGGTCAGTGTTAATTCATTCAGATATTGATTTCCAGTTGTTTGGGAAAAAGATTGATAAGGAGGGCACCTTGGGGTGTTGGCTGTGCTTTTGCAGTTGATGAGTCAAAAGGACAATAATAGGATCTTAGTCATAGTTGATTCTGATCCGAAATTAGACCGGGTGCACCTAAGTGCAAAGAAAATCATTACAGACACTGAAATATAAAATTAAAAATCTTTAGTCAAGATGCCAGTCTATATGACATCTGGTGCACCTTGTATGGTGAGGAGGAGACCTTTTCATGCCATAATAGATCACATAAGACTTTGTCAAGAATAGATCTTGGTTTGACCTGCCAAGATCTTTTGGGAGGAATTCTAAAAATGTACAATAAACTGGACATTGGAATACCGGTGTCAGACCCACTGGACCACCACGGGCGATGACGTAAGCCAACACCTGGGACCTTAATCTAAGTGGCACCCAGTTTTCACCAGAGCCCGCCTCAAAGCGGGTTAGACTTGTTGTGGCGTGGTACCACCAGGTGCGACTCTGTCTGTGGTGGTGGCCAAGGCGAAGTACACAGACGGCGATAGGCAGAAGGTCAGAACGCGCAGCACGGGATTGGAGTTGGGGACATTGCAATAGGTCAAGGCAGGCAGCAGAGGAACGTAGTCAGAAACAGAACCAGGTCACAACAGGAAATCACAATAACACTGTGGGGCATGAGACAATGCTTTCTCTAAGGCACAAGGCAAAAATCCGGCAGGGAACACAGAAAGAGGCTGGAAATTTATCAGAATTGGCAGCCAGAAGGTGGGGACGTGTGCGCCAGGTCGACAGAGCCAACAAAACTTGAGAAGATACAGTGATGCATCAAATGACCAATATCAAAAACAATCTTTATTCAATAGTAATGTACAGCAACAACACAGAATATAAAAACCATGAAAAAGGTGCCCAATCAGCACCTAAAAAGGGGACAGGATAAGTACAAAGCCATGTCCCTCATTTGTTCTCCCCATTCCCTGGCATGGAAAAAGTGCACAATAAAGTAATGAACTAGTGAATAATCTCAATGACCGCACAATGAGAAGTAATATAAACAATTATGTAAGAAGTCGACAGAGCCAGCGCGGGATCGTGTAGAGGTGAGAGCACATGCAGGGGTCCGGGCACAGTCAACAGCTTGTTGAGTGCTGCTCTGGCTTTTCCAGAAGCCACTCCGGTGAGTCCACAGCTTCCCATGGCTGCACTGGCCTCCCCTGAGGCCGCTCCAGAGTCTCCACCGGCCTCCCCTGAGGCCGCTCCAGAGTCTCCACTGGCCTCCCCTGAGGCTGCTCCAGAGTCTCCACCAGCCTTCCCTGAGGCCGCTCCAGAGTCTCCACAATCGTGCCGCCCCTCCCCACTTCCTGTCATGTGTATTGAGCAGGAGGGGGATGGTGTGGAGAAGAGGAAGAATACATGAGACACAGGCACACACAGGCTGCAGCTGCCCCTCCCTGGGGACTCACCACATGCTGCTGGCAGGGAGCCAGATAATATGCATTAAACTTACATAAAGTACTCAAATGATTCAGAATGCTGACAAAGGCATTTTTTAAGATCAGCAATAGCAAAGGCTATTGTAACCTGTCATCAGTTAAAAATGACATTTCTGGTGACAGGTTCACTTTAAAATTCATGTCTTCTTCATCTGCTTCTAGAATGAAATGATTTCACTGCTGCTTTGACCTTTCCCTAATGAATTGGCAATCTCTCTGTGTTGAGTCATGCTCCTCTAATAGAAATATTGTTTGTCGCTCTATGAGAACGCCGCCTGCTTCTGATTTCTAAATAACCATAACACAATAGTGGATGCATTGACACGGATTAGGATTATTTTGTAAAACTTTTGTGTTTGTTCCTGTTTTTGATCCACAGTTCAAGTCTAATTAATGACATAAGTGAGAGCGACGGAGACAGACGCTTGGTACATGTGATAACTGATTGAGACGTCTAAAGCTTTATCTTACTGGAATGACCGGTCTGCTAATGATCGGTGGGAAGTGCTATATCTCTGCTAATAAAGGCTCCAGATACCTTGACATGTTGTGAAATAGGAAGTAAACAAGCTATAAATACCATGTCCAATATATACCATTATCAGCCCTATGTCAATATGGGCAAAACTTAAACTATTGACATCTGAAACATGCTGGGAAAGGTCAGAGTTGTGGGTTACGAATCAAGAATGAAGAGCCTTCATATTTTGCTGTATTTAAAACTTGTCTATCAGCAGTTTTGACAATGGCCGCCCTGGAAGCCTTGGTGTGTGTGACTGTGAAAATGGAGTTAGCTTTTCTAAATGCATTTGGGGTGTGTTCTCACACTGCTTTCCTATTAGTTGCCCCACCCCTCTGCTCTAAGTGACTGCTGTAGTATTTAACCCCTTAATGAACTGGCCCTTTTTTTGCATTTCCATTTCTCACTACCCACCTTCAAAAATCTATAACTTTTTTTATTTTTCCATGTATAGAGCTGTGTGAGAGCTTGTTTTCTGTGTAACAAATTATTCGCTAGTGTTTCATGTCGTTTACTGGGTAGCGGAAAAAAAATCCAAATGCAGTGAAATTGGTAAAAAAAAAAAAGCATTTGCAACATTTTCTTGCAGGCTTGGATTTTACATCACTCACTGTGTACCCCAAATTACATGTTTACTTTACTCTTTGGTTCGGTACAATCACAGGGATAACAAATTTGTATAGGTTTTATAATGTTTTTCCTACATTTACAAAAATTAAAATCTCCTGTACAAAAAAATATATATTTTACCTTTTTCTGAAGCTAATAACTTTTTCATACTTTGGTGTACAGAGCTGTGGGTTGTGTAGTTTTTGCTACTTTTGATGACATTTTCAATGCGTCTAATTTTGGGACTGTATGACCTTCTGATCACTTTTTGGAGCTATTTCCCGTTACAGGGTTAAACACATTGAAAAATCGTTATTATGTTTTGATAGATCCGGCATTTTCGGACATGGCGATACCAAATGGGGGTCATTTACTAAGGGCCCGAATCGGGTTTTTCCGTTGGTTTACCCGAATATTACGTTTTGCACTGTTTTTCCCTGAATTGCCCCGGGTTTTTGGCGCACACAATCAGATTGTGGCGCATCCGCGCCGGCATGCACGCAATGGAAATCGGGGGGCATAGCTGTCAGAAAACCCGACGGATTTGGAAAAACCGCCATATTTTTTTTAAAAAGTGTTGCTTGACACGCACTTACCTGCACCCACAATAGGATGGTGAACTTCCGTGAACTCCAGCGGACTTCAGTGCAGCAGCGACACCTGGTGGACATCGGGCGCACTACCTTAGTGAATCCCGGCTGGACTCGACCGGCCCGACTGGACCGGATAAGTAAATGTGCCCCAATGTGCTTATGATTTTTACTGTTTATTTATATTTATATGACTTCTAGGGAAATTAGAATTTTTTAAGTTTTTTTTTATATATATTCATTTTTACTTTTTTAAATTTAATAAATATTGAAATTTTATGATTATTTAATAAATAATAATAAAACACTTGGCACTCCATTTGATGCAAAAACACAGAATTTTACTGGAGTACAATGTATGACAATCCAAATTCATGTAAAGTTTTGGTCTTTACTATAGACATTCTTCAGACACTGAAAGTGAACATAAACAATATAGAAACTAAGTGAAGCTATCAAAAAATCATAGCTATAATTTACATAGACATAAAGGGTATAATACAATGTGATGGAAAACATACAGAACAGTATATACGGTATATATATATGGCACATAACATCATGATAGAGGGATGTTGGAAGTCACAATGAAGAATATATGAGAATAGGATTACCGTATTTTTCGGCCTATAAGGCGCACCGGAATATAAGGCGCATTAGTCCGATGCGCCTTATATATGTAATAATTCCATATATAAGGCGCATCGGACTATAAGGCGCGGGTCGGGGGCGTGGCGGAGGTCCGGGGGCGGAGCGGAGACCCGACGGGACGAGACGCGACGCAACGCCGAGACGCGACGCGACGCGGAACGCGGGGAAGGTGAGCGGGGAAGGTGAGGGGGAGGTGGAGGATGGCAGCGGACCATACTTACATAGGTCCCCGAGACAGCAGATCTCCAGCGGGAACTGCAGACCGACGCGGTAGAAGTTGTTCGTGCCGCGTGGTCTGCAGTTCCCGCTGGAGATCTGCTGTTTCCGGTAGCGGGGACCTATGTAAGTATGGTCCGCTGCCCTGCGCCATACATAGGGCGCACCGGACTATAAGGCGCACTTTGGATTTCTAAGGAAATCCAAGGCTTTTATGTGCGCCT
The DNA here is from genome assembly GCF_040894005.1 of Engystomops pustulosus. Taxonomy (NCBI): domain Eukaryota; kingdom Metazoa; phylum Chordata; class Amphibia; order Anura; family Leptodactylidae; genus Engystomops; species Engystomops pustulosus. The sequence continues at coordinate 37,128,440 of NC_092415.1, read as the reverse complement.
TATAGTCCGGAAAATACGGTATGTCTTATTCGGATATTCCGGTGTAGTGGCACATGGCCCACAAGGACAGTCTAAACAGGGGCACGGGAAGACGGAATACGGGATTACAATACCAGTGATGCATAAACATAATTATGAACACATATAATCAGAGGTAAAATGATGGACAAGTGTAATAATGAGCCAAAATATCGCTGGTGGACTTGGAGTATGCTAACAGTGGAAGAGGATGATGATGAGCCACTGTGCGTCGAGAGGCAGTAGAAAAAGCAGCAACAGAAAGTACTGCTGAGGAGTAAAGCCTAAAGTCGGATGGATCGGTGGCATAATATGGCATCCGGACCGGAAGTTGCAGACTGTAAGTCGGTCACCAGAGGTTCCGGACCAGAAGTGTTACAGTATGTGGGGATTTTCCTCCTCATTCATTACAATGCGAATCGCACACAGTAATGAATAGGTTAAAACGAGAAGCGAGGCTGTCATGGCAACCAATCGACGCCCCCCCAACGACGTCAAGGGGAGCAACGATTTTCACCGCATGGGTACTGCCATCTTTTTGAAGCCGCCGGCAAAGAGATGGACTGCTACCGGTGAGCGTTTGCGGCGATATGCAAATAACACTTAACAGCTATGGAGAGGATGCAGCTTGTGCCTGACATATGATTACTGTCCACGCCGGAAGAGATTAAAGAGAACCTGTCACCAGCAAACTCGCCACAAACCACACTCAGCGAACAGAGCCACCAACTTCTTTAAAAGACTTTTATTGATGTCCTCTGTTCCAGTCATGGAGGCAGGGAGCTGAACTATACAGTCTGTATAGCCCCTCTCCTCACCGGCACTGGTACTAGTAACCCAGTCCACTCATCAACAAGAGAGACATGTCACTTAGTGAAGAGGATTCCTGAAGGCAGCATGAGGTAAATTTCTCTTCATGTAGCCAGGTCTCTCTCAGCCCCCACCTTTCTGAGGGAGTCTATAATGATGTAGCAGTGCTGTTTCACACACAACCCATGTCTGTCTTTCTCTCAATGTTCCAGCAAGGGATTGTGTAAAATTCGCCATAGCCCCTGCTGTGGAAAAAAAAAGAAGCTGCGTATGTCGGTGATTAAAAATTGGCAGATGGTAGCTAGGTACTAGTTCCATACCAGCAGCATGGGGGTAGCAGTGAAACCTGTTAATCCGATACAGGGAGGCAGGACAGTACAGTGAACATTGCATATGCAGGACTCACATTAATATGATTGTACTCACATCAGGTGAGTTACAAATAAGTTTACAAACTGATTTTTTAACATTGCAGCCATTGAAAGGAACCATTTAGGGATAGGGGAAATGCTTTTTAATCATAGTTATTAATGAAGTATTTATTTTGGGTGAGTTCATTTGAATGGCAGGTTCCCTTCAACCAAAAGTCGTAGTCACTCAAATCAGTGGGGAGGGACTGTGAAGCAGTTCAATGCAGAGAGCACAGCAGTGTATGAACACATTGTGCACTTGTACTGCCTATAGTTAAAGACTCACATACATCTATAATATACAGACTAACAGTTGTAGACAAGGGCGTATCTACAGGGGTAGCAGTCATAACAGTATGGGGCCCACAGTATCGGGGGGCCCGGACATCTACGGTATTGGGTGTGCTGTATGTGTTTGTATGTATGTGTGGTGTGCATATACTGTATGTGTGTGTGTGTATATGCTATATGTCTGTATATGGTGATGTTTATATGCTCATGATGTGTGTGAGGCCCCTTCCACACTAGCGTTGCATTTCACGTCAGGGTGCAATGCGTGAAAAACTGACGTTTTTGGCTGCGTTTTTGTTCCATTTTTCCTTGGAGTCATTAGCATTTTCGGTGCGTTTTTCACGCGCGTTTTTTAAGTCAATGGGACTTTTTCCAAGGGACCATGGTTCGGGAATAAAATGTTTTATTTAATTATTTAACTGATAAGTTAGCAGATGTATGCAAACATCTACAATCTATTCTTCACTGTTCCGCGCGCGTATATTTTCTCCCGACAAGTTAGCAGATGTGAAAAACAGTGAAGAATAGAATAAAAACAGTGAACACAGTGAACACAGTGACCACAGGATCATTTAAGTGAAAAACACATTAAAGAACACAGTGAAGAATAGATTACAGATGTTCGGCACATCTGTTTACTTGTCGGGAGATACGCGCAGAACGGTGCGAACAAAATAGCATGTGAAGAACAATATATATGTGTGAAGAAGACATTGCAGATGTATGGAAACATCTGCAATGTGTTCTTTACACACATATATATTGTTCTTCACATGCTATTTTGTTCGCACCGTTCTGCGCGTATCTCCCGACAAGTAAACAGATGTGCCGAACATCTGTAATCTATTCTTCACTGTGTTCTTTAATGTGTTTTTCACTTAAATGATCCTGTGTTCACTGTGTTCACTGTGTTCACTGTTTTTATTCTATTCTTCACTGTTCTTCACTGTGTTTTTTAAATTAAATGCTCGATCTCGAGCAGGGGAATTATTCATGTCACCTAGCAACCCATCCATTTAAAACGCATTGCACTCGCATTGCACTTGCAATGCTTGCGAGTGCAATGCATTTTTGATGCGTCTCCATAGACTTGAATGGGGCGTGCAAAACAACGCAAATGAGGAAAGACCCATTGGAAACAATGGGACAGAGTGCAATGCAAGTTATGCGCGTCAAAAGCACGCGCAGAACTCGCGCGTGAAAAACGCTAGTGTGGAAGGGGCCTGAATGCTGTATGTCTTTTTTTGTGCTGAATTGGTGTATAAGGTAGGTTTTGTGTGTATATGCTGTATGTATATTTATTCTGTATCTGTGGAAATGGTGTAGATATGCTGTATATACATATAAATTTGTGTATATATGAGTGTATAAATGTGTGTGAGTGTAACTCATGTGTTAGTTTTCAAATGTGTCTAGTTTTTAAGGGGAAAAGAAGTCTGCTATGGGGCCCAGCCTCTCCTAGTTGCGCCCTTAGTTGTAGAATCACTGTTTGAGCTACAATGGAAGGTTAAAGACTGACTATACAGTACCAATCTGTGGTCAAATTTTGGGTGATTCTCAAAGAAGTGTGATTAATGGGTATAGCTTAATTAATGTAGGAATGTGTAGTGTCAAACCTGGAGGGTGGATTTGTCCCTGCCTACTTGACAACTGAAGGCAGCCGAAGGGAAAGCCAAAGTAAAATCAAACCAAGAGAGACATATCAGAGACAATATTGTAACTAATACGGTAGTCAGACATACAAACCAACATGGCAAGGCAATGCAAAAGCAGAAAGCAATTCATATCAGAATAAACACATAAGTAGGTAGACCAAATCAGTGTCAGGGAAATCCAGCCCCAAGGAAGATTTACAAGCTGACTAATGAAATGATTGAGAGGGAGTAGAGCAAACCACTCAAGGAAACATAGCGGTTATTTGGCAGTTGACACATGTACAGCATGTAAAGGGTGAGTATGGAGATTGGGAAGTCTGATTAGTGAAGTCTGATCCATTGTATTGTCACCTGCTTAAAGTTTTTTATCGGCTAGAACAGAGCTGCAGGTCAGTCATGGTCATTGCTTTAACAAATTGGATTTCAGGGACCGACCACAGTGCTGGGGATGGGACTCCATGCATCATAGTGCTATATGATGCAAGGAGTTCCTTCTTCCCCAGTGGAGTGGTAGTGCTGAGCGTAGATCCTGTCAGGTGAAGTTACTGCAAAATCAGTTCCTCTGATTTTTTTCTGGAAATTTAATTTAGATGAATATGACCCTAAATTAACAGTGCAAAAAATTAGTTATGTATGAATTTACCTTTAACCTTTTGAATATTAACTTGAGCTGTTGATATTAAATTGAGTCAGAGTATCCGTGCAATGGGCCCTAATTGTATACAAATCCCATCATGGACCATTAACCCTTTAAATGTGATTATTTAATTAGATCACAACATGTGAGGGTTTACTTTCATTTTTATTGAAAGTGAAAGTGAGGGAGCAGCTCCCTCCTGTGGAGCTGGATTTCTGTTCAGAAAGCCTAAAGCCATTTTGCCACTTATAAAAAGTTTAACTAAAAGTGATTAAAAGGTCAATGAAAACTACAGCGGATTCAGCAAAAATTACCCTTTCACTGTCAGGTTCGGTCATATGTACCACTTGCATTGCATTTATACCACTTGCTGCTTATATATATTTGGAATCTCTGTGATCATACTGAACCATAGAATAAAGGAGATGTGTAATTTGGACTATGCAGAAGGGGACTGGGGGTCGTTACCAGAGTCCCTCTGTGCTGCATCTTCACAGACTGCTGGACTATCTCCCTCTTTCCCTCTGCTCCATCAGTTTAGGTACAATAGAGCTGAAGATAGGGGCATCTGAAGTGATGCTCACCCTCCAGCGCCAAAAAGCGACTCATCTAAGGCAAAATAAGACTCTTCTTAGCTCATCTGAATATGATAAGAAAATATTTTTGCTAAAGGTAAACGGGAGATATTTCACATCAAGAGGGAAATTTAGAAAAGGACATTTCATACCCTACCTGTAGGGAGAGCTTGACTTCAGTACTAAACTCTACGTCTCCATTACATTATACAATAATTTTACATCTGTCTTCAAAGATTAATTTTCTGGATGATGTTGCCACACTGGGCCATGAAAGAAACATGATCTGTATGATGTTAAACTGCTTGACTACATACTGCTGGTGCTTTATTAGGTATACTCCTGATGCCGGGTTCCCTTTAAAGGCAGAACAGATCTGTATATTTATAGATCAAATACATACAAAAGCATAATGTTGTTTATCTTCAAGAGGTACATTGATTGAAATTTTTTCCATGACTGAAATTGGACAAATATTACTGAAATTAGGTCTCAGTGAATTAGCACCACAGAGGAACAGTGCCGGCTATTGTGTGCGATCATTGATCCCTCCGAATAGAGGAACATGCGGCCTGCTGCTCTGTTGCTAGGAGACTTTATTGACCCTCTAACTACCTGTTCAGACCTCATCTGCTGCGAGCGATGGAGCAAACCACTTACCCCAGTCACTCGCTAGTCACACGCTTTAATATTAATGAATCCAACGTTTTAACAATCAAGAGCCTAAAAGTCTCATCCACATTCCTGCTAATTAAGACCAACGCCCCTGGGGAATGTCTAAGAAGGGCTCTCAGGCTTTCTATTTGCTGTCTCCATTTCGGTGCTTGTCTCTTATAAATGCTGTAATTTTCATGTCATAGTCATAGAATCCATGTACATTATATAATAGCATGATGTATTGTGTTAAATTATACATATTACAACTGATGTGATGGATTGTCCAGTTAGTAATAAAGATATGTAAAGTAGATATGATATAAAAAAACGGACGGAAATGTCACAGAAATATATGAGGATACCTCTAGATGTAATAACGATAAGGAGTCTAGAGTTATAGGTATCTAACTTAAACCGGGAGAATTGGGAGGTAAAAGGTTGTAAGCATATGAAAAGCATTATGGAAGATGGAAGAATGATGCCTTTCAGGGCATTACAAAAAGGAAAGGGCTTGGAATCAAATCAATCAAATGCCTTTTTTCAATATTCACAGTTTAAAAGTATCATAGGGCAAAACAAAGTACAAGGGGCGATATAAGAAAGGTAGCCCTATTTGATAACACTAGTTGCCAGGCAAAAAAAACTACAGGCAGTCCCCGGGTTACATACAAGGTAGGGTCTGGAGGTTTGTTCTTAAGTCGAAACTGTATATTTTATAATGGAAGTTCTAGACAATTTTTTTTATTTTGCTCCAGTGACAATTGGAGTTTCAAAATTTTTGGTGTAATTGGACCAAGGATTATCAATAAAGCTTCATTACAGACACCTTACAGCTGATCAGTGCAGTCTGGGACTATAGTAAAGCATCCAGAGAGCTTCACTGGAGATCACAGTGGGCAGAGGGGTCCGTCTGTAACTATGGGTTGTCTGTAAGTCGGGTGTCCTTAAGTAGGGGACCGCCTGTATAGCCTTATATACCTGCCTATTCCCATCATACCTTGCTGGTTATTCTTCAAGTCCTACCTGTGTATCTAGTGCTCTTGCTGTTTTGTTTGGTATTCTGTGTTTTGTATCCGATTGTGTACCTTTTGACCCGGTTTGTTTGTCTCCACTTGTCTGCCTGTATCTGGACCTGACCTGTATGTAACCCGATTGATCTTGACCTGTGTATATCCCGCATGTCTTCCTGTATCTGTTATTTGTTCCTCAGTATTGTTTATCTCTTCGTGTGACCCTACCTTCCTGTATGTCTTGTGTCGGTTTCTGTGCACCAGTGTGAACACTGACCTATATCTGTATTCCGGTTACCTGTCCGCTCCACCATCCAGCAGCTGCCAGACAAAGTAAGTCTTCCTTGTCATCTTGTAGGACCACTCAGGGACCGTCAATTATTTTACTGATAGTGGGTTCACCCTTTCCAGGGCAGTTTATCTGCTTTAGGCAGGGCCTTAGCCCGCAGGGACTCCACAGGGTGAGTTTACCACCACCTACCTAGTCTGACAGCTGTGTGGTTGTGGCTGTGTGGTTTGCTTGACTGGTACTGACAATAGGGACTGAAGAAGTATTACGAACATCAACCTATATTAACCATCTAGAACAATTAAAAAATGTACACACAAGATGGTAGCTTTGCCAGATACAATAGCACACTGTGTGGAGAATTACTCAAACTGGTGTTGGATAGGGTGTCAGAAGATAGGTACCACATTGAAATTTTTTAAAAATGATATAGCGCACACAGATTAAGCAGCGCTGCACCGAGCTTTCCAAATCGGTCCCTGTTCCCAATGGGGCTCACAATCTAATCGACCTACCAGTATGTTTTGGAGTGTGGGAGGAAACCGGAGGATCTGGAGGAAACCCACGCTAAGACACGGAGTGAACATACAAACTCTTTGCAGATGTTGACCCTGGGACACATGCATGTCTGGTGGGAATGTCTTGGTATACAGAATTTCTGGACCCAAATCTTTAATATAGGGTGTAGGAAGGTAGACCCCGGCCCAACAATGGCATTACTACATTTAGGCCTGGAGAATTTTGACCCCTCTACATGGCCAATATTGCATATTCTAATAACAGCTAGATAATGTATAACCAGGCTCTGGAGATCCGCAAGGTTCCCCAATAAATAGTATGTAACAGATTTAATGAGCAGATGCATTATGAAATTTCCCTAGCCTAAAGTATAAGACAATAGAAATATAGAAAGAAAAAATGGCATACATGGGAGATTAGCCCCATCTTAAATGAATAAGGAAGTTAAGGGCTTTTTTATATTTAGAAGCAATGTTAATCAAGTGGGACATGGTATGGTTTGGACAGTGTGACTGAATGGGGGTCATTTACTAAGGGGCCGATTCACGTTTTCCCGACGTGTTACCCGAATATTTCCGATTTGCACCGATTTTCCTTGTATTGCCCCGGGATTTTGGCGCACGCGATCGGATTGTGGCTCATCGGTGCCGGCATGCACGTGACGGAAATCGGGGGGCGTGGCCGAGTGAAAACCCGACGGATTCGGAAAAACCGCCGCATTTAAAACAATAAAAGTGTCGCTAGGGACACGCTTACCTTCACTTGGTCCGGCCCAGTGAACTCGAGTGCGTTCAGATGCTTTTCAGCGCAGCAGCGCCACCTGGTGGACGTCGGAGGAACTACCTTGATGAATTCCGGCCGGACCCGAATCCACCGCAGAGAACGCGCCGCTGGATCGCGAACGGACCGGGTAAGTAAATCTTCCCCAATGTATGTAGAATAGAACCTTTCATAGTCACCCCCTTTTTTTGTCATGTTGATTATAAATGGGAAAAGGTTGATCTGGATAAATGTATAATTTATATGTATGTAAAATTATATGTATAGTTAAAATCAAATAAAAAAAAGTAATAAAGATATTTAAATGTCCAATTTTTAGTTAAAGTGCAATGTAATACCCCTTTAAATCCTTAAGAGGGTATAGTTGCCATGATAACAAAAAGGGTAAAGCATTTCCATAGGCAGCAGCAGACACATGCAGCTCCGAATGTTCCTCTTTACCTTTTTCCATAGATCCCTAAACCCCTCTTTAGTCTAAAAATATCATAATTATCATACATTGGGATAATAGATATATATGAAACAAATGAGTTTTCTAGGATTTAGGCTGCCTCTAACAGAACATTCACAAATTGGACATGAAAAATGGATGTTAACATCTGATTTTTCACAGCCATTTTGCATAAGTCTGGACTGTTTTTCACAGATCCTCATGAACTATGTGTGAAAAACTGTTCTGACTAGAACATATTCTTCTTTTTCACTGATCTATTTAAAGGTATTTAGTGTATCCTATCTGCATACAGCATGTCATAGAGCAGGATGAGATGAGCAGGTTGTACATAGTGTCCTATCTGCATGCAGTATGTTATAGAGCAGGAGGAGCTGAGCAGATTGTACATAGTGTTGCAACACCCTCGCCGATGCAAGGCAGAGTGGTTGTTGCGAATACGTCCCACCATGTAGCTTGCAGCCTGTGAAGGGTCTGATCAGCCCCACAGCATGTCACTACATAACACTACATAACACAGATGAGCACTGCAGTGGTAGATCCTGCCTGGTAAGTAAGGAGTTAATTGTTTTATGTGATGTAATTCCAGCAACCAATCACATGTGTTATACTCTGTTTCTGTGAGCTGAGATGTAATTGGAGCAGTAGCCACCACCTGACCAGTGGGAGTAACAAAACCCCTGGTCAGGAAACTTCTATAGTCCAGTGTGAGGAGAGAGTTCAGTCAGTCAGACCAAGGAGTCTGAACAGATCAGAAGACAGACTCAGAGGAGTCTGTGCAGCCAGCACACCAGACCATAGCAGGTGAGCCCAGCTCCCTGCCTGAAGAGTGGAGCTAAGAGCTAGTTAGTGAGAGGAAAGGGTTATCATCCTACCTTCAAGGGTGATACCTGAAGCAACCCAGGACAAGCTGAAGCATCCTTCCAGGACACAGCTATCTCCCAGCCTGCCATTGCATCCAGGCTGATGAACTACTCCTGTGGCTCCCTCCAACTACATCTCCAGCATCCTACCATTTGTTAAGGCACATTGCTACTGTTCCTGTCGGTTCCAAAAAAGAACTGTAAGTTATTTTTGTTTAACGTCTGCCTCCGTCTGGTCCCTGCTACTACGGCTGTCACCATCATGGGCACCCTATCAACTACTCAGGGACTCATACTCCAGACCCCAAAGGGTTGCCCCAGGGAGAACCGCTATAGCAGCCTCTCCCTCATCATTTCTTGCCAACACCACCCTTCTGGAGACCTGCCAGGCTGTAAGACAGCCCTCTGGTTCCCCATACCAAGCACCGTGACACTAGCGTGCCAAGGCCGCAACCGCCAGCCACTCAGGTACTGCGGGCCCCGGCTGTCTCCAGACCCCAAGAGAAGACTAGGCCCCGGTCGGGGATGTTGCAGTGTCCTATCTGCATGCAGCATGTTATAGAGCAGGAGGAGCTGAGCAGATTGTACATATTGTCCTATCTGCATGCAGCATGTTAGAGAGCAGGAGGAGCTGAGCAGATTGTACATAGTGTCCTATCAGCAGGCAGCATGTTATAGAGCAGGAGGAGCTGAGCAGATTGTACATAGCATCCTATCAGCAGGCAGCATGTTATAGAGCAGGAGGAGTAATCTGACGTAGAAAATGATAAACTATTGCATCTGGATATGAGTTTGACTACAAACTTGTTGACTGTTTACCATGACAACTTACTAACTCTCTGGGGTATAATTAAAGGGATTTCCTGGGAGTGTAATCTTGATGACATATCCTATTATCAAATTCAGATCAGTGGGCAACATGTTTCGTCCCCAATGATCATCTAACTAAGTACAGGATTGTATATAAGATAGCTGTTACACGCGGGAGTGGAGTTAAGCCCCATTCACTTGAGTAGGACAGAGTTCTGAGCAGCCAAGGATGTGAAGTCACAGCCCAGTCATGGTTTCGATGGTTCCTTACATTACAATAAAATGATGTCCTATCTTCAAGAAAGGTCAACGAAAACCACTTTAGGGTAAATGTTTGAGACTTTATTAAGAAGAATGACTGCGCTATGAGGGTTTGCAATTCCCCATTGTTATCCTTTCTTCATCTCACCTTCATTCAGATCTATAGAGCAGACGATTTTTACCTCTATATAAAATGATGAACCTTTAGAAGTCTATAGTTTAGGCTGCAAGTATATGACAGGGAGTTTTAATTGGCTTTTTAATATGCATCATGTGGGTGTAGAAAGTGGTGAGATCTCCTGGTAATAAAATCTGATTTATTCCTAGTCGTACAGTTAATTGAATGTCCAGAGAACTTAAAGTGCAATGGTTGAGGCAGCGGAGGAGTATTCACTGGCATTTCATAATGAAACAAACCTATTCATAGAATTGCTATATCATCCTGTCTATTGATCGTAATTACAAGGAAAACTCATTTGCATAAACCCCTGCAAATTGTATATGCATCTTGAGAATGGGGTCTCGCTGCTTAAAATATTCAAGTACATGAAAGCCCTGTGGTAATTGAGATATCAATAATGTCTACACAGTCTACACAATATTTGCTTCTGGGTCTTCTGGTTCTATGAAGGCTCCTCCTTCCTGCTACAAGGAAATCCTAAAAAAAAGGAAAGACCAGAAATAAGAGCAACACATTTAGTGGCAGATGGGATTTCATGAGTTACAGAACTTAACATCAACTTAATGTAATATGGCACCATGCTTACAGACACCTTGAAAGGAAATAATACATAAACTCAATGGCCATACAGAGACACATAAGGGAGATTTATCAGAAATATCTGAGGTAAAACTGATCTAGTTGCTCATGGAAAACAATTATAGCTCAGCTTACATTTTCCCACAGCAGTTTATTAAATTAAAGGTGAACTCTGATTGGTTTCCATGGGCAACTGGATTAGTTTTACCTCAGACACGTCTGATAAATCTCCCCCATTAAGCCAAATTTGTCAGAAGTGTCTAAGGTAAAACTGTTCTAGTTGCCCATGGAAACCAATCAGTGCTCAGCTTTCATATTATAATCAGCTGTGGGAGGAATAAAGCTGAGTTTTGATTGGTTGCCGTGGGCAACTAGAACAGTCCTGCTCTCAGACATTTCTGATAAATGTCCCCTAAAATTAAAGGGGGAATTTATTATGACTGGGTTTTCAGTTGTGATACTCTTCCACAGCAGATGATGCGTCTGGGTGAAATCTAGACCATGCAGTATCTGGCACAATGTCTGTCATCTCCCACCCACTCTCTCTCTTCGTGTGGAGGTGACATAGGGGATAAAAGTACATATTCCAGAAAACTGGTGTACAAGCCATGATAAATTTATAGCATATCACCTCATGACAAAATGTTGTCTTGAAGAGTAGTTCTTTCTGTGATGCACATATCTGGACATGTCAAGCTAAGAGTAAGGGTACATTCACACGGCGGTAAACCCGCCAGGCGCACATACTGCCGTGCACTGGAGAGGAGGTGACCCCTCCACCCTCCAAAGAAAACAGCGGCACACACATGAGAAAAGATTATAAAGAAAGATATTTTTTCCGGTGTACGGCGCAGAAGTTACCGCTGCTGGGACGCTATTGTGGGAACGTATATGTGGCTGCAAATTTGCAGCCGTATATATATCCACACAGACGGCCATCTGAATGAGGCCTAAGGTTGCGGTCACACCTACTGCTTTGACTCCATTTAGAAAGTATGTGATCAGTAACCAGCACCCGATGTTTTTCATTTTATCAATACAAGACAGTGGGTGCTGGTTACTGATCGCATGGGTTTCTTTAAAATAACAGTAAACACAAATGGCCCTCTCCCCGCTATGTATTTATTACAATGGATACCCAATTTGTGATTATAATCCGAAAATTGCATCCTTTAATGAGACCAAATCCAGAGACGCGTGAAGTTTCTAGGTATATTGGGATAGGCCACCAATATGTCATCAGTAAAACAGTATATAAAAGTATCAACAGAATGAGACACAACGTATCCAGTAAATGTAGAATATTGACCTGTCATCATCACCTCTGACATGTCTAGTTTAGTAGATTCTTGATAAATCATTGCTGGAACATCTTCTCTTATACAGTAAATGTGGCTTCTGCTTTTCCTCTGTATGACCAACATGGAAAAATGACTTTGCTAATACGTATGAAAAAAATCAACAACTGGGTGTTGCCATTCTTCTTTTCAATAGGATGTGTAGTGCAATGTCAATGCATGTTTACAAGATTGTTGCAGTGTAATGGAAGGTAATAAATGGTCAATGCTAAAAGTCCAACGCAGCAAATTTGGTTCTGAAAAGAGGTATTACAGTCTCTTATTTTTTTTTAAGTCACTTTTTAGTTTTTCTTCTGCTTATCTCAAGTAAATGTATTATTTTCTATAATAAAATATAAACTGATATCAGAGCCGTCGAGTGAAATGCATTTTAACATGGCCTTTGACAATGAATAAGTAATGAACTCAGAAAAGCAGATTATGGCATAGGACCTTGCCTCATTCTCTATGCGCTGAGCCGCTCAGGCATTTCTTGTCCACCGCAGCCAAATACTTCTCACTTCATGAATAATCAAAGACTCCCATAAAATTCCTCTGAGCAGTAATGTAATGTACTAATGCCCATTTTCTTATAAAGGCTAAAACTTTGAAATGGAAGGAGGAATTCTGGGTCATTTTCTACTATTTCGTAGATATCATTTTAATCCTTGGCTGACTTTCTCACAATTGATTCGAGTTTATCGAACTTTACAGAAATAATAATCTACAATACTGTGCCACAAATCCACACTTTTCCTGATTGCTGAACTTTACGATTCAGGACGGATTATAGGGAGGGTTCCAGGGGCACACACCCTGGGGCCCCCACCACTTATAATGTGGCCCTGACCAGCAATGTCCGAATTCAGCTTACTGTTCCTGGGAGTGATGCATAACAGAGGTGCCACACCCTGCACATGGGGCTGCCTCCAAGCTGTGACAGTGACTCACTGGCTCTGTTAGTGAGAGTGTGCCCATTCAGGCATATTCAATCATATTCTGCATGCAGCATGCTTTTCAGGAGCTGCACTGTATGTAGAATGACACCTGTTCCCCTTCTTTAGTACCTAATGCTGGTTGGCTAAACTTATTTCCTCATAGATCACTCAACCCGATCGGTGAGAGGTGGGGAGAGAACTCTCAGGGAAGCAGTGGTGCATGGGACTGGTAGTTAGTACTATTGCCACTGTTCCAGCTAAACCAGCAGCTAGGCTAACATGTAAGTAGGAGAACGTTTAGAATATTAATGACAATTCCGTATATTTTTGTGTATTTTTGTGTCTGGGCTACATTCAGTGGGAGGCCCCACCAGATTTTGTGCCCAATGGTTTCCACATACCTTGATCCAGCCCTATTTATAATCCATAAACTGATGACCTGATGAATCAAGTTTCTGGAGTTTGTGTCCTCCCTTGGTGTTCCTTAAAAGAATTTTCCAAGTAAAAGCTAATCTAAAGTAGCACTGTATTAAAATAGGTAAAATAAATACCCTCTGCTCAAGCCTTTTTGGAACACAACATCACCCCATAGCAAGTAGTGAAGCAGCAGAGCATCTACATGACTATCACTCTATTCATTAAGCGGTACAAGAGACATTTCTTTCTATGATAGTTTGGAATCCCAGGCAGCAGTAAGATGCCTCCAATCTTATCCTTTATGGGGTCAGAAATCATTTTGGGTTCTTTATTTGGGTCTTTATTTATATGTGTTTCTGTAGAGGGTGAGGATAGCTGTATAACACGTAAATACAGGGCCAAAGATATTACGGTAGGGAACTCTGCTGTCATCAGGAAAATCAGATGAAGAAGGAAAGGAAAGAGAAAGTCTAGAATCAGACGTGTCAGCAGGTTTATAGATGATCTGTCAGCTCTCCAGTAAATATGTCTATTCCCCGTGTGACTGTAAGATCTTATCATGAATATTCAGTCTCTCAGTTCTCATAAATCCACTTCAAGCTAAAGATGGAGCCTGACATATTTGTAAAAGAAACACCAGGGATTTTTTCTACTGATGACTCCAAAAAATTGGTTAGGGTTTATTTTTTCCATGAACAAAAATTCACATTTATAAAATCATGGTATCGCCTTCCGAAAGCCTTTAGAATCATTGGCCCCAATCTCTCATGTCAAGTAATGGCACTTTGCTAAAGGGAAATTTACCATCTAAATCCATCATGATAAACCAGGGGCACTTACTCATTGATTAGGAAGGAGACCATGGATACCCAATATAAGAAGATTATCACAGTCACATTTTCTGGATCTATGACTAAGTGTCCCTGGTTTATCATGATGGATTTTGATGGTAGATTTCCTTCCAGCAAAGTGCCATTGCTAGACATGAGAAATTGGGAACAATAATTCTAAAGGCTTTCGGAAGGTGATTACATGATTATATTTGTTTTTAGATTAGATTTCCTTTAAGGAAAGTGTCATTGCTAGACATAAGAATTTGAGGCAGTAGATTCCCATATACAACTTTTTTCGATGTACCAATGTACCTGTTTGTCAGCAGCCTCTTCCCTGCAGCTCCCTTTTCCTCCTTCCTCATGCTTCCTTCTGCTTACAGATGTGAGGGTACCACACTTCACATAGAATATCTTCTGTACTGAGAATCTCCCCTGTAATATAACGCAAGGATTGTGTTTGTAGGTGTTACAGTTACTGAGATATCCCGTAAATAGTCAGTCAATAGCAGGTGCTGTATTTGATAATTGCTCTCCCATATGTAAATTTTACAGTAGATATCGCTATGTCTATGGCATCTAGAAACACTAACCCTGTTTTGAAATTAACGGGAGACTCAGTGTTTGTAGGAACCACGGTTCTGGAGATATTGGGCCATATTTATCAGGACCACGTCATAATCACCCTGAAAATAATCGCAAATGCTAGCTTATTGCCAGCACCTGCAATTATTTGCCCCAATCCGCCAGTGGGGTATGAAGGGGGGCGCGGCCTGCCAAGTGGAGGGTGCGGCAGGCTGGGAGTGGGCTGGCGTGGTGCGTTACTGTTCCCACACCCGCGCACTCGCTGAAAAGGGTGTGAAAAGCCCCCGGCTGCGTTCATTTCTATGCCAAGCAGAATTAGCGGAAACCTCTTGATGTATCCCGCTGAGAATTTGCAGTGCCAGGCATATCATACATCCCCCATTGCCTTTATACTAGGGCTCATTTTAAGAGTAGGTCTCAACTTTCAACCTTACTCCAAAAAGGCTGAAAAATCAATTTAGGGCTTTGGCCAAATTCCGACGAACGCATGCCCACCGGGCCATAGCCATGCAGGCCATGCCCGCGCACACGTGGAAAAGTAGGACATATTCTATCTTTTCCCAGTGTACAGAGCAGTGTGGCATCATATCGCTCCATGCGGTCATTGCTGTCTATGCAAACTGCAAGCTTGCGGCCGTACATACGGTCATGTGAATTCGGCCTTAGTCTTGGGGTAGTTGTTTTTTAGCTTTGTATTTGAAGGTTGGAAAAAAATTTAAAAAACTGAAAGTTTAGCCAACACCTTCTAGTTTTCACGTTTTTTCAGTAGCCCAAAGTCCTTACATATGCATAAACAGCTTGGTCGAATATATATTATTTATATCAGGAGAGGGAAAAAGCTTGGACGGAAGGAAACATATTAAAGACTTACACCCCCGTAGATACTTAATGGTCAAAATCGATGAGTTTGAATGATATTCATCTAACATTAGATTTTTAAAGTAAAATTAAAGTAATTTTTAAAGATCCCATCTTGATAGTTTGTAGCATTAACACAATAATCCCCATCCGCCTGTTACTCACAAGCTTGTAGAACCCCAGGTGGGAAGAATTACACAGAGAACAGAGAACTTATCAGCGCGCAGAGTTTTCCTGAATGTAGAGCAGATCACCAGCTGTTAAGAGACAGATTTCAGTATTGATTCAACTTCTGTGGTTTAAAAACAATTTACTTGATGTTCAATGCCAAAAGGTAGAGCGTAAACTCTTCCTTGAAAAATCGCCTTGAATTCCCCAATCTCCTTCATTCCAGTGTGAATGATATTAATTATGCATCACACTCATGTAGACATCTCATTTATTTTTTCTTTCCATTCCCATCTGCTAATTTCTCGACTCCAGCACTCGCAGCTCGATCTCTGAATCTTTGCATCGTGATATGTCTTTTGTTTCCACTGCTTGGGTTATTAAGGACACCGAGCTGGAAACCAACTTAAAATTTCTTTCTCATACAGCAATATAAATCATTACTGTTACATTAATTGTAGATCATTATAACATTACCTCATATATGGCCTTTTACATAACATAAGTGCTCAATTGTGTCTCCAAATCTGAGTACCGTAATTGGGAAATAACAAATTGTCTGTAAAATGTTTAATGTCTAATTATGATGTTTCATAATTTCTTTTCAGTTGCTAATTTAAGGGACTCCCTGGTTCTATGAATCTTCTATTTCAAAACATGTCAGGCTTGCGGTTGTGTGTTGCACAGAACCAGAGATATGGATAGTTAAATTCATAGTTGGGATTGTGAGCTGCAGATAAAGATCCAATTCAAGCCAATGGGAGGCATTTATTATTTTTGGCTCTAGCTGATTTTAAGTTGATTTTATGTTGATTTTATATTGTGGTGCATGGCCTTCATGTATGTGGCACACCAAAGGATGAAAATATGAGCATCAAAAATGTCAAACCACATCCATGACAGAGTTTAGAAGTAAGTAGACTTGCTTTTTGTTGGTCTAATTTTGTGCCAAAAAATTGCACCCAAAAAAATGGTTGGGAAACTAGAAGGGTAGGAAAAATGTCAGGATTGTATTGCTGTGGCCAAACTGAAAGACAAAAAAGTGTCAGAAATGAAACAAAGATGTGGCGCCAAAATATAATAAATATGGAGCACATGGCGCAGCTACAAAACAAAAATAACATGGCCGCTAAAAACCTGGCGCAAAACCAATAATAAATGCCCTAATTTGTGTTTAGTTGCCTGCATCACCAGAACCATGGTTGTAGCTGTTAAAGAATATAAAAATTGTAGGAATGCTAGAAAGAACATTTCATGCCCTAAGTAAGGGTTCTAGAAGTTTAGTGGGGTAAAAGCTGATGACAGATTCCCTTTAAGTAGATAAATTAAGTTTTGATAATTTCCTTATTCCATCGATTGCGCCAGTGTATGATAGCCCCGCCGCTGCAAATTCGCAGCCCGATACATCAAGAGGCTTCTGCCTCTTGATGTATTGGGCTGCCAGCAGCGCAGCGTTTATCCTACGCCCACTCCCGTCCAGCCGCGCCCTCCGCTCGGCCGGCCGCACCCCCAGTTCATGCCCCTTCGCGCCCCACTGCCGTGAAGGTGGCGGATTGGGGAAAATAATCGCAAAAGCTAGTAATAAGCTAGCATTTGCGATTATCTCAGGGCCTCTGCGCCACTGGCTGTGCACAGAGGTCCTGATAAATATCCCCCAAGGTGTTCAAAAATAGCACTTCTAATAAACTGAAATGTTTATGGTTTTAGAATTTGCTGAATTGCTCCACAGTATTTTGAATGGGATCAGGTGTGCAGAAAAACCACACACAGGGCTGTATTTGATTGACAAATGCCTTACAGGATCTTTTCATTGGAGTTCAGATTGTTTGCAGCTGTGGCTTGAGTGATAGACTGCTAAACCAGTCAGCTTCTGGGGCGGCGTCCATTACTCTCTTTATATTCTTCCCAGTTCCATCAGTCTTCTGGAGTAGCCACGCTGTGGAACAGGAGCCACGGCTACTCCACTCCCCAGCAGTATATTTTAATCCCTACTACCCAGCTTCTCTTCAGTGTGCAGCTCGCTGTAGCTGCACACAATTGCCTGCAAAGCTGGAGTTCTGCTCATGCGCAGTAGCTCCGACTTTGGAGATGAACTTAAATTGCTTTAGCTGAGCACACTCGTCTGCAATCCTGGAGCTTCTGCGAATGTGCAGGTCTCTGGCTTCACCAACAAGTGCCCACAACTACCAGAGCGTTGAATAGCCATAGTGCCTGCTCCACAGCGTGGCTCCTTCACATCCCAGTAGCCTAATATGCATATATGTAAGACAACATTTTTACACAGTTCTGATACTCTAAAAGTTTAAACAAAAAGCATAGGGCTGTGGTATAGTATAGGACACTGCCATTGGAACGACCTTATTAGGTAGATTAATGATGGTAGGCTTCTTTTAAGTCATTGTTTGCAATTTTAAAAAATTACATTATTTTTCTTATGAGGGTCCTGAACATGAGATGACTTAATTGCTTGTACAACGCACTGTAATATTTGTAATATATCTATAGTGGTTGCATTGTCCTATTAGTTTCGTCTTATTATCTGAATTTACCTGCATGAGCCTCACAATTCACTGACTACTTAGGTAATTAACAGCTGAAGACCCCTATGTCTGTGTCTTGCATTAAAGGGATTTTCCCAGTGATGGGACCCACGCGGATCACAATAATGGGGGTCCGATGTACCCACATCACACCACTCATAGCACCAGAGCCAGTTGTGCATATGACGGCCGCCCCTGTTCATCTCTATGGAGCTGATGGTGTACGGAGTGTGGTGCTCGGCAATCTCTGTTAGCTCCATAGAGATGCACGGAGCGACTGGCTGCACCAGCATCTTGGTGGTACTACAAAGGGTGTGACGGGGTATGTCCATCGGACCCATGCTCTTGTGATCTGTGGGAGTCCCATCACTGAGACCCCACCGATCAGCAAGTTTGGCACTATCCCGTGGATAGGGCCTAATTTGCTTTGTGGGAAAATTCGCTTTAAGATGCTGTTGTTGACATTGACAATCGTTATGGGCATATACATTGTACATTCTAATAATAATAATAATAATATTTTTGATTTATTTAATGGGGTTGATCATTATTTAACAAAATGAGACTCCCAACTATACTGAAAACTACCCAGCTTGATGAAGTGGGACCCACTCAGAGATGGTAATTTTGTAGAAAATATGCAGGTTATGTGCAGCATTTACATTTTTTTTAATTATCTACAGAAAAAGGCTCCTTCCTGACAATTATAGGCATCCCAGTTTAGAACCTGCAGCAGGAAAAATTAATTTACCATGAAAATGTAATAAATCAAACATGATCATGTACAAGACGTCTCATTTATTGTTCTGATTTGTCCGAACATGTGAAATGTGCATGGGGAACACAGAGTAAGCGTATATTATTACAGTAACAGTAGCTGGATATACTCCATCTGCTGAAATCAATAGCTTCAAGCTGATACATTACCTAATAGCTCAATATACCATAGAAGAGTGTTAGCTTCTACAGGCAACACCTCCAGATATCATCCGTACTTCCCAGCAGACTCCACTAAATCTTTCCTATTGTGTACACTTACACCAGTCATTAGTTGTCCTGATCTCATTATTGATTAGGAATAGCGATATCATCAGCTGTGTGTTCTCAGCAGATTTCATTACATCCTATGTGATATGACACTGCACTTTTCTGTATTAATGCTGCATATTCTCCATAGTTTTCAGTTTACGTCTGACATTTATCCCTTTTTGTAACAGCATTTCAATGCCGGTCATCTCACGACACACATATCTGGACAACTGCATCGGGAAGAGACACAGTAACTTGCCTCAAAAGTGCCAGATCTTTAGAAAATTATACAAAATTGCCAACTTTCAAGATCTTAATCTCTGTGAATGTTTTATTTTTTCTTTATAGATCAACTTGAGCTCTGACTGCACTATATAATGTTAATATAGTTGCTACATTCAGTCACCAATAGAGGGAGCTCAGGAGCTAATGGTATACAGTTATGAGCTGAGATCAATAATACAGTATATAGAAATCCTCCTGCTGTGATGGGTAACAGCATGCTATATTTAAGAAAATATGTATCCACAATTTCTGCTGATTTATTTATTATATTTTTGCAAATTAATTCCAGGAGTAACGGGAGTTTCTTAGCAAATTAATGTGCAGTTTTGTTGTAACATCTGTAGAAATGTTCAATTATTCATTAAAATTTGTGTTCATTATGGGCTTAGGAGACTAATGTGTAGTCTAATCAGTAGATGGCTTGTTCTGCAAATTATTTTCTTACATAATTATCCATGTTCAGTTCCTTCTGCTCTATAACAAAATTCCTGAAGATAGAACACCATGTACAATGAGCTCAGCTTCTACTGTTATATAACATGCTGATGCTGATAGGCCTCTGTGTACAATTTGCTCACTTCCTGCTGCTCTACACCAAGCTGTCTGCAGATAGGACACTATGGGGCAGATTTATCAAGTGTCTGAAAGTCAGAATATTTCCAATTGCCCATGGCAACCAATCACAGCTCCCCTTTAAAATATTCATGAGCACTGGTGAAATGAAAGCTGAGCTGTGATTGGTTGCCATGGGGAACTGGAAATATTCTGACTTTCAGACTGCTTGATAAATCTGCCCCTATATCTAATCTGTTCAGCTTCACCTATAGCCAACTCCTAGGACTGGGTAAGTAAACGTCCTGCAATGTGCTAGGTTCCTCAAGCTACCAACAGATAGATCCCTAGGGCATGTTACCACAAAGGTTTTGGCCACCATGCCCTATAATCACAATGGGGTCTGGATACGCCCTTCTGGCTGTAACTATGGACTGATGACTGCAGCACCTATTTCCTATAACCATTGTCTGGGAATGATTGGAAAGTCTGAGCTGCTTAGCAAAATTGTGGTTGGACCCTTCCTCCACATAATTAGAAACATTGTTGCTACATCCTAAGGGTTTCCATACACCGTACCCCAGCAATGAACATTGTATAACTTCTTTCCTGCTGCATTACTTTGGCCGACATAAGCGCAATAATAATGGGGAATCTTCATTTGTAAGATAACAATAGAACTAAAGGAGGAGAACACTTGGAAGAATAATGCATATGCCTTCAATTCTTACTTCCAAAAGGAAGTGGGATGATTTTATCTCAGCGCCTTATGACATTGATGAATGAACTGCGCAGTGTAAAAGCAGAAGTGGATACAGAAAAGGAGAGCGATCGATACTGAGTAGAGGATGTGAGAAAGGAGACAACTGAGAGAAGGAGGGACAAAAAATATACAAGAAAAAAAGAAACAAATAATAAGAAGCAATAAAAAATGTACAGTCTATAACCTAATGTTTATCAAAGAGGGAACCAAAAACATGGCTGCATTTTCCAAAAACAGTTCCCTACCTGTCCATGGGATGAGTTGTAGTAACTCATGGACCGCTGGGTTTTTGGTGGAAAGTGAACGTCTTTCTAGATCTCCACAACCCTTCAAATTATTATTATTCAATGCTGTAACATTGTTATTTCTATAAGAAATGTATGTATGGCCAACTGGATGAGCAACAGCATAGTGTGATACTGCGAGTACTGATAGGATCGAAGGTCTGTGCAGGGACAACCCCGACAAGCAGGGGCACCATCATGGCAATACCACTGGTACCATGTGGCCACGTAATACGGTTTTCTATGGAGGTTGCTCTTTAAATCAATGAGGTGGGTGGTGGGGCGCTACACATAAATAGTAATCTATGAGGTGGTGATACTCATTGCTAAAGTGTAAGCGGGTAATTTAAAACCTGTCACCAAGTTGATATGGTGATACCTCATTCATATAGATTTTATGTATATTTTACGATGTTATTGAAGAAAAACTAATATAGAGAACATCTGATCTGTTTTAGTATCGCCATCTTTTCAGAGTTCTTCTTTCTAGTGAAGGGAATTAATGAAAAAAAACATTTTTTATGATGTTCACTGAGTGGGTCCAAAATGTTTCTGATTTATTGTACAGATTGTTACTGACACGGCGATACCAAATATGAGGGGGTTTTGTGATTACATGTGTATAGTAAATGGTGGTTAGGGGACTTTCACTTTATGTAAATATTTCTTTTTTAAAAAAATGTATTAATTGTTTTAAATCTTTTTTTTTTACAGGTTGGCTTGAACAAGTGCTCCTCTAATTGTTCGTTCAAGCTAATACTGAGCTAACACAGATGCATTGCAGTGTGCTATGTAACACAGTGAGCATGCTCTATAGATTACAACCGGGTCCTGCCTGGAGGCAGGGCACGGGGTTCACAGGCATTGCACAGCACCAGTGCACTTGTCGAACCCCGGGGCTGCCATCAGAGGATCAGACACCACCTCCCTCTGCAAGCTGGGGCTTGACCAGGCTTGCGGGTGTTATAGGCGGGTGTTAGCTGTAATATACAGCTGACACCCACAGCTTCTGGCACTGGCTCTGATTGGTAACCAAAAACAGGACATAATAGTAAGGCACGGGTCGGAAAGTGGCTGGCGGTTGCGGCCTTGGGCACGCTATGGTCACATTGCTTGGTATGGGGACCGGAGGGCGGCTGTCCTACAGCCTGGCAGGTCTCCAGTAGGTGGTGTGTGCAAGAAATATGGAGGGAGAGGCTGAAGTACTTGTTTCTCCCTGGGGCAACCCCTGAGTGTCTGTAAGATTTGTCTCTGGGTGATGGATGGGGAACCCATGGTGGTAACAGCCGTATCCAGGGATCAAGAAGACTTGGCACTCCTTATTTGCGTTTTGAAAAATCAGTGAATTTTATTTCACAAGAAAATTAGTGTGGCAATCCAATTTAAACATGCAACGTTTCAGTCTACACACAGACCTTCGTCAGGCACTGAAGAAACAAATTGAATAAGGGTCAAAAGATGGTGATACAATACTCCATTATATATATAATTATATACACAATTATACATAGTAAGTTCTGGAGACATCTGGGTGGCTATTTGTGCAATGGAAGTCACGGAAGTTGCCATGTGTTTGTTTCTTGGAGGTAGATCTTGGCGATGTAATGGTCTCCGGAGTATCGCCAGGGTCAGCGAGTAGAGGTGGAGGTATCGGTCAGGTGTGGGGACAACATGTCCTAAATGTATGAGATAATCCTCATAATGCCAGGGGTAATTTCCTCCATTTAAACAGACAGCCACAATACTTAATCGATCACTATATCATTACACTTTACTCCTATATACATATTACAACTGATTATATCCCTTATTCCACCTTTCATTCAGCGACACATGGCCCATTAACACACCTTTAACATTTCACACACCATATACTTACGTTTTCATTCTTCATCCTTCTGCTTCGTTCCCTGCGCGAACGCTTAGGACACTTGATAAACTTCCGCGTTCCACTCTGGAACGCAAGCGACCGATAGCTGAAACCGGAACGCACTTCCGGTTTCCGGTCTGCTCCCATATACACCAGCGATCGCTGCAGAACGCCAGCGCTTTCCTCCAGAGCGGACGCTTCCGCCATCTCTCTTCCAGCGCCATAGCGGCCACAGCGCCGCAAATCTATTCAAATTTTCCACATATACCATGCAATCCGGTGAGTGAAATAACTCTATGCTCAACAGTATCAACTTGGTTTGTACTCATTACCTGCACTATCGTATACTTTGTACTCAGGGCATTGTATTGTAAAATCTTTACTATGGATCCTTTTGAATGCCTATTTGTTGATTAATCTACTGATACATATGCATGAGCATGCATGTGGCGCCCATCTCCATACCCCAGGTCTTTTACACATCATCTTCTATATGTTTATTTCTATTACCCCCGGTCACATGAGGATTGTTTATTTCTATTACCCCTGGCATTATGAGGATTATCTCATACATTTAGGACATGTTGTCCCCACACCTGACCGATACCTCCACCTCTACTCGCTGACCCTGGCGATACTCCGGAGACCATTACATCGCCAAGATCTACCTCCAAGAAACAAACACATGGCAACTTCCGTGACTTCCATTGCACAAATAGCCACCCACTTCCATTGCACAAATAGCCACCCATGTCTCCAGAACTTACTATGTATAATTGTGTATATAATTATATATATATAATGGATTATTGTATCACCATCTTTTGACCCTTATTCACTTTGTTTCTTCAGTGCCTGACGAAGGTCTGTGTGTAGACTGAAACGTTGCATGTTTAAATTGGATTGCCACACTAATTTTCTTGTGAAATAAAATTCACTGATTTTTCAAAACGCAAATAAGGAGTGCCAAGTCTTCTTGATAATTATCAATGGTTCTGTAACCTATTTGAGCACCCGGAAAATCAGCTAACTAAGAGTGACGTGTACCAACTTCAAATCAAAAAGTATCCAGGGATCAGGCGGAGGCAACGTTGTGCAAATCAACTAACTGTTCTTTATTGAACAGCAGACAATGGCCAAACATGATTAACAACAGATCCTTTATGCTGGGATGCTCATGGAGAGTTGGTCCGCAGAAAAGATGCAAGAAGCCTGATGCGGGTGGGCTGGTTCAGATGGAACTGAGTCCAAGTGGTGGAAGTTGCAGTTCTGGGCTCAAGTCTCCAGACTTGCCCTGTGTGCCAGGGAGTAGGCCGGAGGCACTAGTAGTTCCTGGGATTGATGGTTGAGGCAGCACTGAAGGTGCGCTCCTCACTCTGTCTC
This sequence comes from Engystomops pustulosus, assembly GCF_040894005.1. NCBI lineage: Eukaryota > Metazoa > Chordata > Amphibia > Anura > Leptodactylidae > Engystomops > Engystomops pustulosus. Next base: position 37,103,805 of record NC_092415.1, on the reverse strand, counting down.
CTTAGGATGAGACCACATAGACCCCTGCTCTCACCCAGCAGGGGTTTTTATACTCCCCTTGGTCAGGTGGTAGCACCTCTCCAATCACATTCCAGCTGACACAACAGCCACATCATTGGATAATTACATACACCAGTGAACTATTGCCTTAAAGCTGCAATTACACAATGCCCAGGTTCTAGAACCTTTCTAGTGGGTTCGCGACTCCCCCTAAAAGCTCCTGACCTGGAGAGGGCGCTATTCGTAACTACCAGCCTGCCTATGCATTGACAGGGGCATTACACATCGTTAATGGTTTGAGCCTTCAGCCTCCTTATATACTGCTGCTGTTTTCATGGTTCAGAACTCAATTACAATCTGTTTCACTTTTCTCATTCATTTTAATGGGGCAAATAACAGATAATACAGATAATACAACGACAGGACATTTCTCAGACACAAAAGTAATTGAACTGGTGCAGGTGACTTCAAAAGGCAATAACCCTGCTTAATACACAGTTTTCTAAAATTGTTCATGTAGATGAATGACAAGAATATTCTGCAAACTCTACAGGACTCTGCCTGGCTGTTCATATATAGATTCTCACGGTTGTGATGTGAGTGAAGGATGTGCTAAATTTGCTAAATGATGTATCGGTAGTATTATATTTCTTGGTTTACCTTACAGATTCCATTAAAGTATCTGACAGCTAATTAGGCAGTGCGGAGTTTAGTGTTTCTACGGCACACGGCTTTCTGTATGATGAGTCTGCGGCGCTCAGGTCAATCTCTGTTATATGAGGATTTCTATAGATAAATCTGTCATGCATGCAAAGTAAATTACCCTACATAGATGTATGTTCTGAGAATAGTTACCTCGTGCCGAAAACCTGCTGTCTATACATGGAGGATGTATGTATAGTGCTATTACTAGTGACATTCATTGCATTACAGTACATGCAGTACATTCATTTAAAAGGAACTTGACACAGAGAGGATGTTATAGAGCACAATGTCCTACTCAGCTCTTCATGCTATATAACAGACTGCATGTAGATAAGACACTATTTACAATCTGCTGTGCTCCCCCTGCTCTATAACATGCTGCATGCAGATAAGACACTATTTACAATCTGCTCTGCTCCCCCTGCTCTATAACATGCTGCATGCAGATAAGAAACTATTTACAATCTGCTCAGCTTCTCCTGCTTTATAACATACTGTCTGTAGATAAGACACTTTTTACGATCTGCTCTGATCCTCCTGCTCTATAACATACTGTCTGAAGATAAGACAGAGTGGGGGAGGAGATTTATAAACGCACTTGCGCCACAATACTGGTGGTTTCGCGCCCAAAACACTGTCTAATGTGCCCTGCCCAACAGTTATCAAGGCTTTTAGACCTTTTTTTGGCACTTTCCCAACTTGTCCAATTAAGGAGGCGTGGCCTTCTAGAGATGGGAGTGGGCTCATGAGAAAGGGTAGTGGCTTGCGGGAAATCACCCACGCGTCCAAAGTTAAAAGTAGGTCTAAAGTAGGAACTGACAGTCTTATCCTGCACCAGAATTCATCATCAAAGTGATAAATCTGGCGCAGCAAAGGACAAGCGTTTTCCAGCTAGAGACTTGCGGAACCTGAGACAGATTGTTAAATCCCCCCAAATTTGTTGACAAGACCGAAAACTGTGCATGTAAAGTGGTGTGATAGTGCTTAGTCAGAGTTTGTGACACATTTAATACAGCGACTCAACATAATTGTGTCGCACACTTTGGGGCACATTTACTTACCTGGTCCCTGCGTGATCCCCGCTCCATACTGTCCGACGAGGATGAACTCTGCCGTGATTCAAGAAGATCGTGCGCCCGATTTCCTGCATGTGTCGCCTCCCCGATCAGGTCCACCGGAGTTCACCTTCTTCTCCCCCCCGGTGTATGTAAGTGCATGGCTTGCGACACAATTTTTAAGTTAAATCCTGCGGTTTGTCCGAATCTGTCTGATCGTCCGACGGCTCGTCACCCCCCCCCCCCGATGTGTGTCGCATGAAAGCCATCGCGTTTGCGATAAAAAAAACGATCGCGTGAGCCAAAAACCCCTGTATGTTAAAGGTGCACCTCAAAAACGAAGGTGCACACATGGCAGTTTTAGAAATTTTTTTTTTTACAATTCTCCATAGGAAAAAAAAACTCCATATTGATTTATACTGAATCATTTCTATATCCGATGCCTATCACAATGAACCACATCTACTAAGAATAGTGCAGTGTGTACTATGTGCGGTTTGCCTGTGTAGCGTGCAGGGGGCGCCATGCAGATTTCTGCCGCACATTCTTCATGAATCTGTACTGCCTGGATTGGACTTTGCATGATAACTGTGGTGCACAGTACGACTGAGCACCGGAACGCCCCCTTTGTCGTTTATAGATTAGTGCAACCGCAACTCAAAGGGGTTATGGGCGACACATGTGCAGTTTGTACTGAAAAGAACGTGCCAGAAAGCTGGCGCACGGCCCTTAGTAAATGTGGGCCAGTGTCTTGTTTCGCTCTTAAATTGTTGATCCATTTGCGAGGCTTTTGTAAAGCATTTACACTTTTTAAGTTCAGTCTTCACTTTCTTTGTCATTCTAAGACAAACTCCACACCACATCAATTTTACAAAACACTTCAATGCTTCTTGTCAGTAGGGTTTCTCTGAGTGCTGAGACGTTTGGAGGATAAATTGAAGTTATCTTAAGTCGTTTATACTTTGACGTTCATGGAGCCCTTTGAAGTGAGCAGCTGGAGGACAATGTATTCCTAAGAAGCGGCACAACAGCTTATAATTGTATTTCCTTTCATGGTTTAGAAAACTTACTTTACACATTTTTTGTACTCAAACGTTTCACCAGACGAATAGGAACCATTTCCACCAAACTCCACTATTTGTGCTGGTCTCAGAGGTGTGACATCACATCAGATAAGTGGGGTATGTTCTCTTTATATCCCTACATATCCTCTTCTCATAGGGGGACATGTATCAAACATGTATCAAATTCACTTAGTACAATATAGAGTTTGCAGAGGAAACTCCTATTGCCGATACTTATGTGAGGCTGGAGTATATATCCTGTAATAGTGTATAAGTATATATACTGACATCCTGTCTGCCGAGCAGCCGCAATGGAACTGTAATAGTTAAAGGGGTTGTCCGAGTTTTGAAAAAAAACTATATGTGGCCGGGAGCGGGCTGCTTAAAACAGTAAAGATGTACTTACCTTCCGGTGCCCTCCGGTATCTCCCCTCCGCTGCTGTCGCTCCGGTCCGGGCGCCATGTAAACAAAGATGGCCGCTGGAGCAGCGCTGCATTCAGCTTCCGGCCGGCCGTGGCCGGGTACGCCTATCCGTCCCTATACACAGCATTGTGTATGGGGGCCGGAAGGTTGTCGGGTCCGGCCGGAAGCTGAATCCAGCGCTGCTCCGGCGGCCATGTTTGTTTACATGGCGCCCGGACCAGAGCGTCAGCAGCGCTGGATACCGGAGGGCACCGGTAGGTAAGTACAGCTTTATTGTTTTAGGCAGCCCGCTCCCGGCCACATATAGTTTTACATACAATTTTTGTGCTGAAAAAGCCTCATTTGGTTTATACACGAATATATGTATAAACCAAATGAGGCTTTTTCAGCACAAAAATTGTGCTACAAAAAACAGCTTATACTCGAATATTTACGATACATAATATTTTTCCTGTTGCCAGATTCCCTTTAAAATACTTTCTGGAGAGGAACTTTTGTTTGTTGATGAAAAGACAGTAAGAAAACAAATTGTCAACATTACATATAAAATATACATAAAAGTTATGAAACTGCAGCGAAGAAAAAACTATATTATAGTAATCTTGGAAGACATGATGTTCTGTATCCGTCTCCTCTTAAAGAGACTAACAGCAAAATATAAACTGCTGAGATGAGATTGATCCTTCGTCATCTGCACTGGAAGCAATAGATAAGGGGGGTCATTTACTAAGGGCCCGAATTGCGTTTTTACGGCGGGTTATCCGAATTTTTCCGTTTTGTGCCGATTTTCCCTGAATTGCCCGGGGTTTGTGGGGCATCAGCGCTGGAATGCACACGACAGAAATTGGGGGGGGGCGTGGCCGAACGAAAACCTGGCGGATTCGGAAAAACCGCCACATTTAAAAAAAGTGTCGCTTGACATGCGCTTACCTGCACTCGGCCTGGCTTGGTGAACTTCAGTGCATTCCGATGAACTTCAGCGCAGCAGCGACACCTGGTGGACATCGGAGGAACTGCCTTAGTGAATCGCCGGAAGACCCGAAACTTCCACATAGAACGCGCCGCTGGATCGCGAATGGACTGGGTAAGTAAATCTGCCCCAATTTGTCCCCGCTGGTATACAAACCTATGACATGGCTCCTAAATCACAGAAGCCTTTAGACAGACTGTAATTTAAAAGAAGACATACAATTACTTTGTGAATATAGTATTAAGAAATAACCACAGGAGAACAGTAACAGGTACACAAAATAAGACATTTTTGAGCAATCCATTCAAGTCTCTATCTTATGCCGGCAGGGGAGTGCGCAAAAATTATCGACTTAAACATCAATATCTGGAGTCCTAAGATAAATCAGACGCAGCTCAATAAATCTCAGTTGAGACAAACTTTGCTAGGTGGGTGAAATAGTTGCAAAAATTGGTGCAAATCCACCAATGGTCCCAAAAAAGTTGCAAAAAGTTTTTTTTGTTTTGCCACCACTGTCGTGATCGCTAAAGGATTTTCCAGAATTCCTGGATGTTTTTACAGATTTTTATCTTTACATATTGTTGATTCAGACATTTTAGTATAATAAAAATACTTACATTAAGAAATACCTTTTTTGCTGTGAAGGATGGTGCCATAAATCATTTTTTTAGAATCTGAAGTGACCACAGGTGAGGCTTAGACAGTGGAGCTCATTTACTTAACCGGTCCTGTCGCGATCCCGTGGCACGTTGTCCGACGTGGATTCGGGTCTGCCGGGATTCAATAAGGTTCTGCGCCCGATATCTGGCAGGTGTTGCTGTTGCCCCGAGGTCCGCCGGAGTTCACCTTCTTCGTCCCAGTGCATGTAAATGCTGATCTTGTGACACAAAACATTTTTTAAATTGCGCATTTTTTTCCGAATCTGTCAGACAACGCCCCCCGATCTTTTGTTGCGTGAAAGCCGGTGCCGATGAGCACAATCCGATCGTGTGCGCCAAAAACCCAATTCAGAGCAAATCTGTAATTTTTAGTATTAAAACTCCAGGCATTTATTTTAGAAATATTTCAGTCATCCCTCGAGAGTAATACATCTATTCTGAACATGTCAGTCACACAGTGACGCTTTAGCACAACTGTTTCTATGTTCCGGACAAAAATGATTTGCTGTGACTGGTTTTGTTTTTTTCATCCTTGTCGTTGCGCCATAGGCTACAGTTATAAAACCTGCGCTGTGCATGATTGATGTGCCGTGCATGTGGTCCATTACAGGAAATTTGTTGTTTATGGAAATATGTTTCACGGTCACGTCTGTAGCTTTTATTGTCAAGATATGTAATGCTTAAGATTTACATGAATGTTTCAGGAGGACATTCTAAAATATTTGTATACAGAATACTATAAATTCAGTATTTATCGGAGGATTTTTTGCTGCCCTGTGTGAGCAGGATATGATATAGGGGGAGACGTGAGCCCTCTGATATATAGGATTATGTGACAGGATTTCTGATTAAAATCAATGCAAATTCCAGACCACCCAGGAGCGACAGTCAGAGCCCCACTTATTACCCCTTCACACAGTGATTGACAGCCTTGTGTGTATAAAAATTCATATAGCGAGCTGTCAATCATCCTGTGGGGGTGGGGTAATCAGGACTCTAAGGCTATCAACACATGAAGCAGAAAGCCAGCGGATCATAAATCCCCAGAAGAAAAATGTTTGTGCTGCAGATTTTGTCTGCAATGTGTATATGGGATTTGGATAAATACACAACACGGTTGATACAGAATTACATAGCAAATACATAGCGAAGTAACCCATACCAAGGATTTCCTGTAAATTTTGAAATATCTGTGTTAAAGTCTGCCATGTAAACTTTTTTTTAAATCAACAATAAACTTTATTGATCGGAATAAAGGGAAATTATATTTGCATATGAGAAAGCAATATGGTCACGCAGGACCCACATCACTAAATATAATGAAAAAGTGGGTGAAAGATTAACATTAATCTATGGAAACTTGTGTAATGGCCCGCTGGATGAGTCATTACGAAAAGTTAGCTCCACTATAGCCTCCTGGTTACTGAATAGAGTGTGGACAGCAATAACCCGCTACCATTGAGGACTCTATCTACCAAAACTGGCAATTCCACTCATCTGCTGTCCTTTTTTCCCATCTAATATCATTTAGTACTACAACTGCAGTGTGATATGCCTGTCCCTAGAGGTTTAAAGTTTATATTAAAAGTTGTGATGTTTGTAATTCTTTTTGTAGATTGAGGCCGGTGATTGGTTGGAGCCCTTGGAAATCCCCAGATCTGAGAGCTTGTAAATGTAGTCTCATTGCAAGACTCTAGGTTCAGTCTTCAGAGGCTTTTTTGTCTTTCTCTCAGCTCCTGTCAGTAGACATAACCAGGTCTCTCTTTCATAATCTGTGAGATTATACCACAGATTATACCACAGAGACTTCCATCCAGATTGCTGCCAGCCCCTAACCTCTGGACCAGGGTTGAGGTATGCTCCAAAACTCCGAATTCACTACCTCTGTGAACCAATTGGAAAAAATTTTGATCTTACCTATAGACTGCCATGAAACAAAGAGTGAAACAATAAAGGGGTCTTTCTGTACACCTGCGTCGAAATAAAAGTCAATATTTTTGTTTCCATGGAATTATTTTTCTGTTCTAATGAAGTTGTCAAAAAAGCTCATTATTTAGCGTATTATATAATGAATTGCAGAAAAAAATCATCTCAACTAAATAGTTCAGTAATAGAGATGAGCGAACATACTCGTCCGAGCTTGATGCTCGTTCGAGCATTAGCGTACTCGAAACTGCTCGCTGCTCGGGCGAATACTTCGCCCGCTCGAGAAAATGGCATCTCCCACCGTTTTGCTTTTTGGCGGCCAGAAACAGAGCCAATCACAAGCCAGGAGACTCTGCACTCCACCCAGCATGACGTGGTACCCTTACACGTCGATAGCAGTGGTTGGCTGGCCAGATCAGGTGACCCTGGAATAGACTAGCCCCTGCCTGCGCTGCTCGGATCATTCTGTGTCTGGATGCCGCTAGGGAGAGAGCTGCTGCTGGTCAGGGAAAGCGTTAGGGTGTTCTATTAGAATAGTATTAGGCAGGAGTGATTCTACAAGAACCCAACAGCCCTTCTTAGGGCTACAATAACGTTATACATTTTTTTTTTTATTTGTTGTGGCTGGGCTTGCTGGCACTAGTAGTGCAGCTAGTACCATATTGTGAGGAATTTGCAGGGAGACTTGCTACCGTTGTGTTTAGCTCTTAGTGACACACATATCCACCTCAAACACCAAAGTGGGACAATTTATTAGGGCTTTGATTAGAATTAGGCAGAGTCTGCTGATTTATTTTTTTTTTTTATCTTTATTTCATTTTAAACTCAAACTCATCTTGCAAAGCAGTGTGCTTTCAGTGTAGGCTACAAAATAGCCATAGGAGAACCCCAACGGCTTACTTAGGCCTACATTAGCATTATATTTTCCTTTTTTTTGTTTGCTTGTGGCTGGGCTTGCTGGCACTAGTAGTGCAGCTAGTACCATACTGTGAGGAATTTGCTGGGAGACCTGCGACAGTTGTGTTTAGCTCTTAGTGACACGCATATCCACCTCAAACACCAAAGTGGGACAATTTATTAGGGGTTTGAGTAGAATTAGGCAGAGTCTGCTGATTTTTTTTTTTTTTTTTACCTTTATTTCATTTTATAGCTCAAACTCATCTTGCAAAGCACAAAATCCAGTTGTGTGCTGTCAGTGTAGGTTAGAAACTAGCCATAGCAATAGGATAGCATCGTTTTGTTAAAAAAAATAAAAAACTAAAAAAAAATAAACACAAAAAATTTTTTTTTCAAGTTTACACTTTAATTTGGAAAATGTTTAACCCGAGGGCTAGGGGTAGAGGACGAGGGCGTGGACGTGGGCGTCCAACTACTGCAGGGGTCAGAGGCCGTGGTCCTGGGCGGGGTGAGACACCACCTGCTGATGAGGGAGCAGGGGAACGCCGCAGAGCTACACTCCCTAGGTTCATCATGTCTCAAGTTACTGGGACTCGTGGTAGAGCATTGTTGAGGCCAGAACAGTGCGAGGAGGTGATGTCGTGGATTGCGGACAATGCTTCTAGCCATTTGTCCACCAGTCAGTCTTCTACGCAGTCCACCCATGTCACCGAAATCGGCACTCCTCCAGCTCCTCCACCTCAGCCTCCTTTCCCCCAGTCTGCCCCCTCCCACCAAAATTTGGCATTTGAACCGGCATACTCTGAGGAACTGTTTTCTGGACCCTTCCCACAGTCACAAACCACTTGTCCTGCTGCTGCTGAGCTATTTTCCGATGCCCAGGTTTTCCACCAGTCGCAGTCTGTGGGTGATGATGACATTATTCACGTCGTGGAAGAAGTGTGTAAAGAGGTGTCGGACAATGAGGAGACACAGTTGTCAGACAGTGGTGAAGTTGTTGTCAGGGCAGGAAGTCCAAGGGGGGAGCAGACTGAGGGATCGGAGGATGATGAGGTGACAGACCCAAGCTGGGTTGATAGGCCGAGTGAACACAGTGCTTCTGAGACGGAGGCGAGTCCTATAGCAGAACAGGTTGGAAGAGGCAGTGGTGGGGCCAGACGGAGAGGCAGGGCCAGAGCTGGTGCATCAGCGCCAAATGTTGCCCGTAGTCAAGCTCCCGTGGCGAGGGCTAGATTTTCAGAAGTCTGGAGGTTCTTTAAAGAAACACCGGATGACCGACGGACTGTGGTGTGCAACCTTTGCCAAACCAGGATCAGCAGGGGTTCCACCACTACTAGCTTAACTACCACCAGTATGCGCAGGCATCTGAATGCTAAACACCCCACTCAATGGCACCAAGCCCGTTCACCTCCGGCCGGGCACACCACTGCTCCTTCCCCTGTGTCATCTGCTAGTCAACCCCTGCCCAGGACCCCGGCCCAAACACCTCCCGTGCGAAAACCCCATCTTCGCCTCCACGATCCTCCACAGCATCCACCAGCGTTCAGCTCTCCATACCCCAGACGCTGGAGCGCAAAAGGAGGTATAGCGCAACCCACCCACACGCCCAAGCCCTCAACGTCCACATCTCCAATTTGCTTAGCCTGGAGATGCTGCCCTATAGGCTGGTAGAGACCGAGGCCTTTCGAAACCTCATGGCAGCGGCCGCCCCTCGGTATTCGGTCCCCAGCCGCCACTACTTTTCCCGATGTGCCGTCCCAGCCCTGCACAAGCACGTGTCCGAGAACATCCTCCGTGCCCTGACCAACGCCGTTTCTGACAAGGTCCACCTGACCACGGACACGTGGACGAGTGCTGCCGGGCAGGGCCACTATATATCCCTGACGGCACATTGGGTTAACTTGGTGGAGGCTGGGACCGAGTCTGACCCTGGGGCTGGTCATATACTGCCGACGCCGAGGATTGCGGGGCCTACCTCGGTCCAGGTCTCAAAGGCCTACTATGCCTCCTCCTCCTCCCACCCCTCCTCCACCTCCTCCTCTTAATTACCATCCGTGGGCATGGCGCCATCAGTCGGTAGCTCTAGGCACAGCAGCAGTGCCATCGCTAAGCGACAGAAGGCGGTGCTCAAACTGCTGAGCCTAGGCGATAAAAGGCACACCGCCCAAGAGTTATTACAGGGCATCACGGCGCAGACTGATCTGTGGCTGGCACCGCTGAACCTGAAGCCAGGCATGGTTGTGTGTGACAACGGCCGTAACCTGGTGGCAGCTCTGCAACACGGCAGACTGACACATGTGCCATGCCTGGCCCATGTGTTAAATCTCATAGTTCAGCGATTCCTCAAGACAAACCCCAATCTGTCTGATTTGCTCACGAAGGTGCGCCGCATCTGTGCGCATTTCAGGAAGTCCAGCACAGATGCTGCCACTCTCAGGGCAGCGCAGCGCCGCCTCCAACTGCCCGCTCACCGACTGTTGTGCGACGTGCCCACGAGGTGGAATTCAACACTAACCATGTTATCCAGAGTTTACCAGCAGCGCAGAGCGATTGTAGACTGCCAGATGTCAACTTCCACCAGAACTGGTAGTCAGGTCAGTCAGCTTCCTCAAGTCTACAATGAGGAGTGCACGTGGATGTCTGATATCTGTCAGGTGCTGAGTAACTTTGAGGAGTCAACACAGATGGTCAGTGGTGATGCCGCCATCATCAGCCTCACCATCCCGCTGCTTGGCCTGTTGAAAAACTCTCTGGTCAGGATGAAGTCGGAAGCTTTGCGCTCGTCACAAGAGACGGGGGAAGAAGATTCCCTTGTTGATAGCCAAAGCACCCTTAGGTCTGTTTCTCAGCGCATATCGGAGGAGGTGGAGGAGGATGAGGAGGAAGAGGAGGAGAATGTTGGCGAGACAGAAGAGGGGACCATTGTTCAGTCCTTCACTGTTCAGCGTGTATGGGCAGAAGAAGAGGAGTTGGAGGAGTTGGAGGAGGAGGAAATGGACAGTCAGGCCAGTGAGGGGAGTGAATTCTTGCGCGTTGGGACTCTGGCGCATATGGCAGATTTCATGCTAAGCTGCCTATCCCGTGACCCTCGCGTTCAAAGAATTTATTCCAGCACCGATTACTGGGTATTCACTCTCCTGGACCCACGGTACAAGCAAAATCTTTCCACTCTCATCCCTGGAGAGGAAAGGAGTGTGAGAATGCATGAATACCAGCAGGCCCTGGTGCACAAGCTGAAACAGAATTTCCCTTCTGACAGCGCTAGCGGCAGAGGGCGCACTTCTGCGGGACAAGTAGCGAGGGAGAGTAGGCGACCAGGCAGCTTGTCCAGCAATGGTAGGGGTACGCTTTACAAGGCCTTTGCCAGTTTTATGTCACCCCAGCAAGACACTGTCACCTGTTCCCAGTCTCGGCAGAGTAGGGCTGATCTTTACAGAAAGATGGTGAGGGAGTACGTAGCTGACCATACCATCGTCCTAAATGATCACACAGCTCCCTACAACTACTGGGTTTCAAAGCTGGACATGTGGCATGAACTGGCGCTGTACGCCTTGGAGGTTCTTGCCTGCCCTGCCGCTAGCGTGTTGTCCGAGCGGGTTTTCAGTGCAGCTGGTGGCATCATCACCGATAAGCGTACACGCCTGTCGACTGACAGCGCTGACAGGCTGACGCTTATCAAGATGAATAAAGCCTGGATTTCTCCGCATTTCCATTCTCCACCAGGTGAAAGAAGCTGAACCTGAATAATGTATGCACTCCTCCTCCTCATTGTCCTCCTTCTCCTCCTCTTTGTACACTAAAGCAGAGGAAACTGGCTATTTTTTTGTCAGGGCCAACTGGCTCTGGCTATAGTACTCTATGGGGCACATTTACTTACCCGGCCCATTCGCGATCCAGCGGCGCGTTCTCTGCACAGGATTCGGGTCCGGCTGGGATTTAAGATGGTAGTTCCTCCGCCGTCCACCAGGTGGCGCTGCAGCGCCGAAAATAATCTTAACGCCCCGGAATGCACCATCCCATAGAAGGTGAAGGTGAGCGCTCCCCAAGCGACACATTTTCGGTTTTTAAATGCGGCGGTTTTTCCGAATACGTCGGGTTTTCGTTCGGCCACGCCCCCCCGAGTTCTGTCGCGCGCATGCCGGCCCCGATGCGCCACAATCCGATCGCGTGCGCCAAAAACCCGGGGCAATTCATGTACAAGCGGCGCAAATCGGAAATATTCGGGTAACACGTCGGGAAAACGCGAATCGGGCCCTTACTAAATGACCCCCTATGTATTTAATTTTTCTGGAGGGCCAACTACCCTGTCCTCTGTTTTAAACAATTTTTGGGAGTGCCACATACAGGCACTCAATCTATGTAATTTTTCTGGAGGACCAGCCACCTGCTCCTCTGGTTTGAAAACTTTTTTGGACTGCCACATACAGGCACTCAATTTATTTAATCTTTTTGGAGGACCAGCTACCTGCTCCTCTGGTTTGAAAACTTTTTTGGACTGCCACATACAGGCACTCAATCTATGTAATTTTTCTGGAGGACCAGCTACCTGCTCCTCTGGTTTGAAAACTTTTTTGGACTGCCACATACAGGCACTATCCAAAATAAATTGTCTCCATAGCAGCCTCCACACGTCGTCTTTTTAGCTGCCTTCACACGTTGTCTCCATTGCTACCTCCACACGTCATCGCCATAGCTGCCTCCAAAAGTAGTCCATATAGCTGCCTCCATACATAGTCCCCTTATCAAACGAGCTGTGTCAGGCAGAATTTTGGATTGTTTTCATGGCTTCCATGTTAACTTTGTCGCCACCCTGCTGTGTAATCCACAAAATATACTGGCAAACTTTTATCATTTACCAATATTATTTCAGCGCTTCTTGCGCATCTGTTTACATTCCCCTCACCCGCCAGAACCCAAACTTATAAGAACGCTACTACACTTGATCTTATACAAAAGGTTCTTAGAAGTGCTGTTTGGGGAGTAGCCCAGAGACAGGGGCTTGGATTGGCGAAAGCTCGCCTGGCAGCGGAGCGCCAGCTCCATCCCAAGATCCAACTAACATAGTTTTAACTGCAGCACCTTTAATCTACTACTAGTTCACTGCCTCCATACATGGTCCCCTTATCAAACGAGCTGTGTCAGGCAGAATTTTGGGTTGTTTTCATGGCTTCCACATCAAACTTGTTAACTTTGTCGCCACCCTGCTGTGTAATCCACAAAATATACTGGCAAACTTTTATCATTTACCAGTATTATTTCAGCGCTTCTTGCGCATATGTTTACATTCCCCTCACCCGCCATATCCTAAACTTATAAGAACGCTACTACACTTGATCTTATACAAAAGGTTCTTAGAAGTGCTGTTTGGGGAGTAGCCTAGAGACAGGGGCTTGGATTGGCGAAAGCTCGCCTGGCAGCGGAGCGCCAGCTCCATCCCAAGATCCAACTAACATAGTTTTAACTGCAGCACCTTTAATCTACTACTAGTTCACTGCCTCCATACATGGTCCCCTTATCAAACGAGCTGTGTCAGGCAGAATTTTGGGTTGTTTTCATGGCTTCCTCATCAAACTTGTTAACTTTGTCGCCACCCTGCTGTGTAATCCACAAAATATACTGGCAAACTTTTATCATTTACCGATATTATTTGAGCGCTTCTTGCTCACCTCCTTTGGTTCCTCTCTGCCACCCATTGGTTTTAAGCCTGAGTCCATTTGGGGTATGTTGCCAAGACAATCTCTAGCCTGCCGCTGCTGCCGCTGCCTCTGCATAGTCCCCTATAGTGTCAGGGTCAATTATTGGATGTTTTAGATGCTATCTAGCTTCATTCTGTCACTCTGTCATGGCCATGCTGTTGCCCATAATTTTGGCATAATGGTGCGATTAAGCAGCCTCAGAGGCATCCATGCATGCTGCCCCTGCTGTTTCCTGTCCATTTCCGTGGTGTTTCCATCCTTTTCTGAGGTTCCCAGGTGTTTGGCCAAGCTTCCCTGTGCAGATCCTTGGTCCCCTTGAAAAATGCTCGAGTCTCCCATTGACTTCAATGGGGCTCGTTATTCGAGACGAGCACTCGAGCATCGGGAAAAGTTCGTCTCGAATAACGAGTACCCGAGCATTTTAGTGCTCGCTCATCTCTATTCAGTAACTACTGAATTCACCAGATATTGCTAGGGGCCATGTTCCTTCTACAGGTGGTCCACTAATTAAGAACACCCGACTTAAAGACAACCCCTAGTTAAAGACGGACCCCTCTGCCCCCTGTGACCTCGGGTGAAGCTCTCTATATGTTACTATAGTCCCAGACTGCAATGATCAGCTGTAAGGTGTCTGTAATGAAGATTTATTGATAATCCTTGGTCCCATTACAGCATAAAATTTTGAAACGCTGATTGTCACTGGGGCAAAAAAAAATTGTCTGGATCTACTCAAAATTATAAAATATACAGTTTCGACATGCATACAAATTCAATTGGACCTATGGAACCTATGAATGTAACTGCCTGTACTCTATCATCATATATAGCCTGTAATAATCTGGATTATGTGGATATGATATGCTAATGATAACACGTTCTCTCACAGTTTACATTTCTGTCACTGCATGAAAATAAAGTAATGTCATTTTATTTTTACTCAATCACAGTTTGGGCTTTAATCCAAACTTTTACAATTAGTTCCATGACTTCAAAGTATAAAATTGAACAGAGACAAATCTGAGCCACTCATCTCAACCTCACAAAAAATCCCCATTGCTTGGCCTATTTCAATGGCCAGAGGGAGACATGTTGCTGCCAAATTCTGAACTCCTGAATGAGGTTTATTGTATCTGTAGGCAAAACAAAGGACGCATGAAAATTATTCATTGTAGAAAATTGGCCAGTTTGGAAAAGTTTCTGCCCCCCAACAAGGGAGGTTGTGGAGAAAAGCAGAATCTGTACTTACCCCTCTTCCTCCCTAGGTTCCAGCACCACCGCTCCTGTCCCTGTCCATCTACAGTATATGTACTCAGAGACGGTGCAGACTAATGGTATGTTCAGGTAAAACCAATGTACCATATATACTCGAGTATAAGCCTAGTTTTTCAGCACAAAAAAATTTGCTTAAAACCCAAACTCGGCTTTTTCTCGAGTAAAAAATATATCAAAACTCACCTTTCTGGCTTCCCCCGTTGGCTATATACTGGGGCAGGGGGCTGGCTTTATACTGGGGGATATGGGCTGGCAGGCTATATACTGGGGCAGGTGCTGGCTATATACTATGGCAGTGATGGTGAACCTTTTACAGACCGAGTGCCCAAGCGACAACTAAAATCCACTTATTTACTATGAAGTGCCAACAGGGCATTTTATGCAGTAACTTATTGCTACCTGTTTTTACACACCTTTCAATTGTATCTGCCCTCTGAGGCCACCAATACAGTTGAAATTCACACTGTCATTGTAGCTTCTCTCCAGGGTCTCTCTGTACAGGAAGAATGGTGGGTACAGCAGATGGACCTCCAAAGATAATGCAGTTCTGTCTTTTAAGTTGCCTGGGACTCCAGGAAGATTTGGTGGATTTATTCCTGTCTGGTGAACTCTGTCCTGGGGTGATAACCTGAGTGCCCACAGAAATGGCTCTGAGTGCCACCTCTGGCACCCGTGCCATAGGTTCGCCAACACTGTACTATGGCGTCCAGCAGGCTATATACTAGGGAGGCTGTGACCAAATGCATTTCCCACCCTCGGCTTATACTCGCGTCAATAAGTTTTCCCAGAGTTTTGCGGTAAAATTAGGGGTCTCGGCTTATACTTGGGCCGGCTTATACTCGAGTATATACGGTAAGTATTTCCATACAATATCCATTTAGTAATCAAGAGAGAAAATAACATTTATATACAGTTATTGGAGAAGTGTCACCACTAGAGTGTAGTTTATGTACAAACACTTATGATCCTACACTTTGGCCTTGGGATAGAGCTGTACAGTATTTACTTACAATATCAGAAAGAATTGTGAGCTGCTAAGCTGGAGATGTATTATATACAAAGGAAGTATTAACAGCATTATATTGTATGTGTCGTACCAGATGCAAAAATTCTGAGAGTTCTGAGTGTGGAAGTAATCGGAGAGTGATGCTGTATATCCCGTATCCATATACTTTTTTAAACCAATCTATCCATCCATCCACAATATCTATATCTATCTACAGCACGGGTGGGATTTTTAACAACAGGCTCCCAACAGGCGAGAAGTCTGCCCCATTAAGTGTCGCAAAAACAAATGCTACTTACTTTAATCAACAATTTTCATTTAAAATGCACTTTATATTAATATTTTATTTTAAATAAACAATTTTATATTTAAAAGTATTTAATGAATGTATTAACTCATACTGTATATAGACATATGAAGCCCCTTTACCAACCCACAAATACAAAAATGTTACTTTAAGTTAACTATAGATTCAGAGCTAGAACACCCACAAAACAAGAACCAAGTTATATACAACACCTGAGCCAAGATCATACCAAAAGTCACAGTGCTTGCCCACAGTAGCCAATAGTCATAGTGCCTGTTTCAAGTAGCCAGTAGTCACTGTACCTGCCCCCAGCAGCCAAATGTTGCAGGGCATGCCCCAATAGCCTCATAGTGGTTGCCCCAGTAGCCAATATTCACAATGTCAAACTTCACTAGTCAGTAGTCAAAATGCCTTCAGTATCCAAAAGTAAAGATGCCTGCCCCAGTAGCCAGCAGTCAAGGTGCCTGCTCCAATAGCCAGTGTGCCCGCACACAGTAGTAAAGTTGCCTGTCCCACTATTCCATGTGCGTGCCCCAGTAGCCAGTAGTCAAGCTTCTTGTTCCCAGTAACCAACAAATCTGGCACAGCAGCAAAGGTGCTTACCACACAGTAGTCAATGATAAAAAAAAATCAAAAGATACTTAACTTATTGGCACCGGTGACACAAGACATCTTAGCTTTTAGTACTCAGCTGCTTTTGAAACGGGGAATATGAACGCATCATCACTTGCTGCCTGTGCCACATCTACCATCACACAGGCTATATTCCGATGGCCCATGTGATGGAAGGAGAGCATGCTTTGCTGCAGCATGTAAGGTTTGGGAGCAAGCTCACTGTCCCGCTTCTCACGGGATCGAAGAGTTTTATCTATCTAGTTCTAAAAAGAAGGCAACACTCCCAGACTTGTGATCAAACAATGGAGGACTTATTTCACCTCATCTGCGACGTTTCAGCTGACCTGTCTTAGTCTTTCTTTGTATGGTTATCTCACAAGCCTGGGAGTGCTGCCAATTGTTGGAATAACCTGAAGGACCTCATTGGGTTGAACTATTTGAGATATCACCCATCTCTCTATAACAGACTGTGGTGCCTATGTTTTTCTTTTCTATCTATCTATCTATCTATCTATCTATCTATCTAAAAAAGTGTGGCACACCAAAATATAGTGAAAAAAGAAATTACTTTATTCCCATAGTGCTACAATACGTTTCAGCTCCATAATCAGGGGCCTTTCTCAGCAGTGGGTCGCTTAACTATTTAGCAACCCCCCCCTGTTGAGAAAGGCTCCTGATTGATGAGCTGAAATGTAGCTCTATGGAAATCCCTTTTTTCACAATATTTTGGTGTGCCACCATTTTTTTGATATTAAAGGAATCTAACAAATTTCCTGGTTGGGCACCCGAATTTACATGGACTGGTGCAGCTGAAAAACTTCCTCTTTGTTATCTATCTATCATCTGTATGCAGGATTCATCTATCCATCCATTTACAGTATTTATCCCTCTATCTGTTTATATATCTACTATCCATCATCTGTCCATTTTTGGATTTGAGAATTGCTTTAGTTTTAAGTTAAATACAATGGCCCTTTAATGGATTCTACGGCATCACCTGCTTCTAGTCTGTGCCATAGCAATGCAATACCAGATATGATTGGCACCCATGATGCTTATGCAACATCCCCAACCGGGGCCTAGCCTTTTCCTTGGGGACTGGAGGCAGCCGGGGCCCAGAATACCGGAGTGGCTGGTGGTTGCGGCCTAGGCACGCTGTGGTCATGGTGCTTGGTATGGGGACCGGAGGGCTGTCCCACCGCCTGTCAGGTCTCCAGCAGGTGGTATGTGCAAGAAATTAGGTGAGGGAGAGGCTGTGGTACTGGTTCTCCCTTGGGTTACCCCTGAGTGTCTGTAGTATGAGTCACTGGATGATAGATGGGGGCGCCCTTGATGGTGACAGCCATAGCAGGGATCAGACAGAGGCAACGTTGTGCAAAAATAACGTACAGTTCTTTATTTGAACCAACAGCAGCAACAGGCCAAACAATTCCTTACAAATGGTCGGGTTACTGGGAGTGATCTTGGAGAGGAACCTCAGGAGTTAGGTCACCAGCCTGGTTGCAGGTGCAGGCTGGGATGTAGCTGTGTCCAATGCTGGAAGCTGCAGCTTTAGTCCTGGTTGTTCTGTGTGAGCTCACTAGAGGTGTGAGGCACATGCTGTCTCTGGTCACTCAGTGTGGAGTTGCTATGCCCCTCTGTCAGGAGCAGGCTTACAAGAGCTGCTCATGAGGTGAGAGCTCAGCACTAACTAACTGTCACTTCTCATCAGCCCCTGGTCAGGTGGTTTCACTCTCCAATCACACTCCAGTTACAAAGGTAGAACATCATTGGATGACATTAGTAAAACAGGTTAACATTTGCCTACCCAGGCAGTATCTACCGCTGCATATTACCACTTGTTGTACTGAATGGTACAAGGGGCTTATTCGCAACCACTCCTCTGCCAAGCGCATTGACAAGGGTGTTGCACTTACAAAGGCAACTTTCATTATGTTCCTAGCTCACAAAGGAAAAGACAATATAGCAGTCTGAGCAGACCAGAAATGCTATCACCATCTACCACATTGGATTATGGGGTATGAGATTATCTCCCAATTGGTCCTTGGTATCCGGGCTTCAAAAGATTAAAATGTTATTGGGAATGGAACAGTCAAGACCCTCAAGGACATTGTGGAAAGAGAAAAAAGAGAGAACACTCTAAAAGATACAGTGGGGGAGATTTATCAGAAGGGTCTGAGACCACAACTGTTCTAGTTGGCCAAGCAGAGCTCAGCTTTACTTTTCTTGTTTATAAAAATGAAAGCTGAGCTCTGATTGGTTTCCATGAGCAACTAGAACTGTTTTGGTTTCAGACACTTCTCAAAAATATCCCCCACAGTGTATGAAGTTATGTGCTTCCAGGGTCTTTATACTGCACTGTAATAAGCTGATCGGTGCGAGGCCTGAGGTCAAACCCCAATGATGTCCAATTAATTACCTATCTTGGAGAAAGACTGTTTCAAATATTTAGAGTTTTCAAATATTTTTTTATTGTTGGCTTCATGCTGAAGAAAACACCCAAAGGAACTGTCCATACCTCCAGTTCAGCATGGTTCCTAATTGCAGCTGGTCCAAGTCAGAGCTGCATGTCCGCTGTGACAGGAGGAGTATTCGGTATTTGTTGTTTTTACTCCACCTTAGAAAATATTGAGTGAGTGCTGATCTCTGAAATCTACTATGGGACAAAGGAACATTCAAGAATAGAGATGAGCAGACCTGAACTTTAGATTTGACAGCTCCGCCTAACCTGGGCATGTTGCTTGATGGGCTGCAAAGCCGAATGGAAGATGCGGAACCAAAAGTAGAAATGACTAGAAGACAGATGCAGGAAGCTCCCAGATGTCTTCAATAATGTAGCCAAAAGTTCTACTATTGAGTAATAGGGAAGATATTTTTTTTCATTTCATGTCATGTGCTTTTTTTTCTTCTTTGGTTCTTTTTTTTTTAATGACTGCATGTGTTTAGATGGTCATTTTTATTGCAGAATACATTTGGACATGATATATAAACAGTCTGGTTATAAATAATCTCAGCTGCTATAAATAGTGTGCTGATATAAATAGAAAGACGTAGAACTTTCTATCAGGAAACCTCATGGTCTGCACAGCCAGACTGGTCAGGGTCGGCACGTATGTGAATTATTTCAGCTTTGTTTTTTGTGAAGGTTATGATGTTCCCAGTCACATGGAGCAGCACATGCCTTATCCATTTAGTCTGAAATGCTTAATGTGTATTCCGCTTGGATTAGATGTGGTGTATTTTATCATACCACTGGTCTGGCGATGTGTCAAGTGAAGCAGATGTGTTTATGTTAGTTATATTTATGATCATTTATGAAATTACTTTCATGTACTGACCATCGTTACTTATTTTTTACTTAGAATAAGACATTAAAGGAATTGTCCAGGAATATATAACTGGAGCTTATACGGAGCTTATACTTACCTTTGCCGGCGCTCCCGCTCTCCTACGCCTCTTTATATAGAGAGGTAGGGCACAACAACCAACCACTGCTACATGCCCGACACACCATTAGATTCAAGTTGTTGGGTTAGCTCTGCATATAGAGACACTGCACTGACGGGAGACGGTGCCGGACAACAGCAGTGCTGGCAAACATTTTTTTTCTTTTCTTATACCCCCCCACCCTTCCCGTTTGGTTATATGTTTTAGATTAAACAACCCTTTTAAAGCAATTAGACATAGACTCCATGGATATTGTCATCTTACAAGTCCGTGTCACACCTAATAATTGATACAATGTTATGGTACGTACAGTTTTGGATTTTTGACTGCCAGGCCATTGTATTTGGTACTTCTGTCATTCCCTGTCAGGAAAGACAATAGAGCTTGTCTGTTTCTTAGGTATCAGCTACATGAAGAGGTTCTGGCTGCAATGTTTCCCTTAAAAAACCTAAAGATGATAAGGACAAAAGCATTGAGATGCCACAGCATCACAACTGCTGACATCCCAGTTCCCCTGGTGATCTCCAGTTTTCAGCCATGAATAAGAACTTCATTGTCAGAAACAGGTTGGTGGGAGGAACCTTTTTTCTCAGCTTTTTTTTGTTCAGGTCCAGGTCCAGGGTTTAAGTGTGTCCAATTTGACCCAACATAGTGCCGGATTGGTGGCCATATAGCCAATCCAGCAAATTGACCCACATACCTAATAGCAATGGCTGTGATTGCCCATTGCTGTCAATTTGCTGGATTGGCTGTAGGACCACCAATCTGGCAATATGTTTGTGTCACATGGAACACCGAACCCGAACTTAAAAAGCAATAACACTCATTTCTAGTGGGAACCTTTTAGTATTCCAGTGTGTTGTGAGCCAGGTATTCCGTTGATTAGGAGCAGCACAAGACAGGGTAGTCTTAATACACCAGCCCCAAAGAGTTTATAAATGACTAAAATATACTAAAAGTGGGGAATAGCACATACGCTATAGATCCATTTTATAAACATGATCTGCAGGCTGTTACACTCTCGGTAGAAACTGACAAGTACCCATCTTAAATACAGGAACACTCTTGTGTGACGGCTCCAGTACAGAACCTTATCTCATATCATAATGTCTTGGAGAAGTCTGGAACCACTTACTGTGAAATTCACCTGTCACTCACACCATGTTCATGCGCCTCTGAGCCTCACATTCTGCATTTCTTCTGTTTGTAAGTGGTTGATGATAAACTATATGCCGTGCATTTTCCCTGGGCGGCCGGAATCAGTTGTTTGCTTTCTTTTTGCAATGTTTTGTTTATGTCGTTAATAACAAGTCATAATAATCATCGCATGATAACAGTTACCGGAACCTCTAAAATAGGATGGACCTGACAAGCAGAAAAAATTACACATACAAATCATTAGTTTCTATCTTCTTTCTTTATCCTGAGAGATTAGTCTAGTCAAAATGAACAGACTAAACAAGACTTGTGGGCGCTCTCATTATACATTCTCTGCTATCATAAATATATTAATGTGAATATATCAGGAAGCAGACCGTGCCGAGTGTTCCTGGGATTCCTTCCATCTGTGCTCTGCCGAGGAACTGGCACATTATCTTACCAAATAATTCCTGCTGTATATATACTGGATGGAGCATTACCTGTTTCCAGTCTATGTCTTGGACCAATTCTTTTAGCATCTGGAAATGCTAAACTATGCTAATTAAGATCATAATAATAGATCTTAATTATAATATAGCATATACCAAATATACCATATGTATACGTATACCATAATTTATTTATACAGTACAACACTTTAAAGGAAATCTACCACCAGAATGAAGGATTGTAATCCAAGCACACTGACATACTGGTGTGTGCCCCCTCTGGCAGAGGATGCTCTTCTTGTTGCTTTGTATGCCTTTGTTTTTTAGAAAAAGAGGTTTTAAAAATTGTGCAGATGAGCCTTCAGCTTCAAGCTCCATTGACATCTGAGGCTCATTTGCATAATTAGTAAACCCTTTTTATTGTAAAAAAAAAAGGTTCTAAGAAGCTAAAAGAAAAGCAGAACCTGCCAGAGGGGGCACACACCAGTATGTCAGTGTGCTTGGTTTACAATCCTTCATCCTGGTGGTAGATTTCCTTTAATATAGTGTATAAAAATCTAAGGCTGTCCCATGTTCAGGACCCTAAACTATAAGCAAGAGCGACGGGTCAATGCTCATAGCTTTCAATAGAAAGTTGTAATGCTATTGTTTCATCTTTTGATGGCGCTGCTGGGGAATACTACTACTTCTATATTACTGAAGCACATTCACCAACTGGCTGTCTTTAAGTGGCAAAATGTACAAAATTGCCTTCTCTGTGGTCAGGTTTCAGCTGCCCAGATGCGGGTTTCATTTAAAATATAATTTACATGGAGCGCAAGTACAAATATACAGAGGGAAGCAAAAGTATTCTTCAATTGAATCAAAAGAAAAGCACATAACATTTTTTTTTTATTTTATATAATTGTATTTTTATTGTAGTTTCTCCAAATAACATAACAATAATTATCAACATAAATAAAGCATTGAAATTTTCCAATAGTGAGACAATAAAACAAATTTTTTTGACATCTGTATCATTCCATTACTCTGGCTGGAGATCTCCGACCCAGCCACCGCAATGGTATTACAACAATTGTCTAGCATATTTCCAGATAACACAAGGTATAAACAGCAAGTGAAACCTATATATATGGTAGGTGCATGTCTCATAAGGCGGTTGGTTCTGTTTGTCTCACACTAGACTTTTCTCCTTCATCCTAAAGACTCGGAAAAAGTAAGAAGAAACAAGGATAAAAACACAGGGGAACCATTCATACTCACAATGACGACAAGCAACATTTGGGAAAAAAAAAACAAAGGGGGTGTCCATGTCACTCTTCCTCTCGCCCTAACTCCTCCGCCCAGAAATGGTCCTACTGGTCCCATGTTTTTTCAAACGATAAGATGCGGTCATTCAAGGAGCCGGTCAGGGATTCTATCGTGCGAATTTCCCTTATCCTGGAGAGAAGGTTTAGGCGGGAAGGGGCGGCTTGCCTTTTCCAGAATTATGATATGAGACACCTTGCTGCAGTAAGTATAAGTAAACTCATTCTAGTGGCTGTCTTGGCCAGAGGCTGGGGAGAGACATTCAGCAGGTAAAATAGAGGGCAAAGTGGAATATCCACCGCTGTGACTGCTTGGATGAGGGTCCTCACCTACTGCCAAAAGGGCTGAATATATGGGCACGACCAGAAAATGTTGAAGGGTCCCACCAGCTAGGCCACAACGCCAGCAAATGTCAGGTGAATCCGTAAACAGTTTGTAAAGTAAAGATGGGGTATATAACAGTTTTTTTAATATTTCACCAATATTTTATTTGAGAAAACCGCACAAAGTATCAATAAAACAAAGTGAACCTTACTCCAGTAATGTCATTTTTAGCTGGTGACAGGTTCCAATAGTCTATGTTATGCTGATTTTAAAAATTACTTTGTCCGAATTCTAAATCATTTCAGTACTTTATCTAGGGGGATGAGTGTGGAGAAGAGGAGACTGCTAACACAAGGACACACAGGCTGCAGCTGCCCCTCCCCCGGGACTCAACACACTCTGCTGGCAGGGAGCCAGGTAATGTGAATTAAGAATATAAACTACTGAAATTATTCACAATGCTGACAAATGCATTTTTAAAATCATCACAGCATAGGCTATTGGAACCTTTCACCAGCTAAAAGTCACATTCCTGGTGACAAGTTTGTGGCTGTAACATTTATAAATGAGGATAATGGGAAATGAGTACTTTTATAACCCATTGTATATTTGTACCTAGGTTGAAGGCAAACTTATTCATAACATATGTGTGACAATAGTAGTTTCATTCAGCCTCAAACCCCCTCCCCCAAAGTTAAAAACTACAATACAAAGAACAAAAAATACAATTTAGACAAACAAGTCTTGATCCATGGCTGTAAACTGGAGATCCTTGGGAGCACCGGGATGTCAGCAGTCACAAGTCACCAGAGTTACAAGATGGAGACATCCTCTTCACGATGGGAATGTTATCAGCCAGTTGGCAATTTGGTGTCCTAAACTACAGAGAGACTATTGTGGAATACATGGAATTACTATGATAGACATCTGAGGCAAGTAGATCCCTTCTCTATAAATCAAGAGTTTCACTGATCCTACTGATACTTCCTTTCCTTTTATTTGCCATTAAGACTCCCTAAACTATAACAGTTACTTGTACAAGACCCTCCCAAAAATGTTTTCAATGAAACACAAAGAAATCCAAGTCCTCTAAAAAAAATACCAAGATTACAATAAATTAGATTAAATGCTAATTTTTATTGGTTTATTAATGGGTGAAACTCAACATTGGGGCACATTTACTTACCCGGTCCAGTCGCGATCACGCGGTGCGTTGTCCGATGAGGATTCGGGTCTGCTGGGATTCACCAAGGTCGTGTGCCCGATATCCAACAGGTGTAGCTGCTGCGCCGAGGTCCGCCGAAGCTCACCTTATTCTTCTTGGTGCATGTAAGTGCTTGATCTTGCGACAAAATCGTTTTTTATATTCCGTGGTTTTTCGAATCCGTTGGGTTGTCCGACAGCCACGCCCCCCGATTTCTGTCACGTGAAAGCCGACGCGGAAGCGTCACAATCCAATCACGTGCGCCAAAATCCCCTTAGTAAATGAGCCCCATTGTGTTTTAGAGGTAGTGTTCACATTAAGGAATATTATCCAGGATAATTGAGACACATTAAGGTTATTGTTGAATTATTTTGCTAATGTTTCCAATGGGATATTTTGGGGTGAAAATGTATGAAATAATAATATTGTAACAAAGGACCTTTTATCTCCCTATCTTCCCAACAGTTCCATGTCTACCATCTCATCTTCTCATCTATTTTTTTTCTACGCAATGTATCATTAGAATCCTTGTATGATATGTGGCATAGTGATGGTTACAGAAGTCAACAGGAATCCTCAACAGCAACACTTCCACAACTGATGGCCCTCGTGTGCTGGCCTTGTTCCTTTTCTGGTGGTCATCTCACTAAAGTAGTCTCCTTGCTGTCTGAGGAATCATCATCTTACAGATTACTTGGATGTCAATACACATTTCACACCAGGAGATGCAATTTTCACAGTCCGCAATAAGTCTTTCGTCTCATGTGGCAACTCTCCCCTTTTACTCCATTGTGGCCTGTTCTCTACCCTAATTAAATGCCCCCTTATTGCTAGTTAGAAATGGTGTAGTAACCGGTGTTCTCTTTCAAAACCCTTGACCAGTGGATCTCATACTTTAAAGGATTCAGCCATTGTAACTATAACTACGCCCATAAACCAGGGGGCACAAGCCCCTTTCCAAACACTGAGATCTCCTTTGATGCCTGTCATCTCCTACACGTGATTTTGGCTTGTACCTTGCACTTCTTAATCATTCCTGTCTAGTTAAAATGGAACTCTGGTGGCCAGAACATGTTCTTCAGCAACTGTTGCCATTTTTTTGACTGAACTTGTATTTTGCAAAGACGATAGGAATGTTTAAGGTCATTATCTTGTTTTACTGTAAAAACCACAAAAGAGTATTTCACGTTCACCACTTGGTCACACCGTCTTCCTTGTATCCACCTGAGAAGCAACAACCTGACTAGCTGTTTTCAATCAGTTTCATGTGGAAGATAAATGGTCAATCAAGGTTGTCTAGGTCATGGTTGACCATATACACCAGGGGTGGCGAACCTATGGCACTGGTGCCAGAGGCGGCACTCTGAGCCCTCTCTGTGGGCACCCAGGCCATCACCCCAGCATGAAGTTCACCAGACAGGACTCAAAGAATCTTCCAACAGAATCTTCCTACAATGATAGATGAATTTGCCCTCCTCCTTTCAACTGCGTTGGTGTCTTTAGGAGGCTGAACGATTGAAAGTTGTCAAAGAACAAGGAGAAATAAATTACTGCTTACATTGCGGCGCTGGCACTTTGCAATAAATAAGTGGCTTATGGTTGAAGTTTGGGCACTGAGGTTCTGAAAGGTTCGCCATCACTGATATACACTGTTGTTTTCAGCATATCTATATCCACCAACTTCTATGGGCAAACAATTTCTTGCAGATGGTCCTGTGGATATCGCAAAGCAAATAGTAGATAGCATTTGGATTGAGAACTCCTACCTAGAAAACATTCAGAAGACAACTTTTCATACATGTTTTCTGTCCATCTTTCTTCACCATTAGGGTCTTAATTAAGTCTCCTCCATGTGTCATATCACCAATCTATCAAAAGACAAGACATCAGTGCATCAATATGTATCCATCTATTCTTATACCTTTGAGAGAATATTCATGAGAAAACCATCTATTTTGACAGCAATCCTCCAAGTGATAACCCGAGAGCCTCAGAAACAGAAGCCATTAAGACCTGCAGTGTTCCTCCTGTGAGAGAGTTCAGAAAATGTCCAATTAGGAATCAATCATTGAAGGGAAGACTGTTTCCTGCAAACCACTGGATTCTAAGGTCACACAACTAACTAGGAAATATGAGTCAGACATGCAATTCATGTGGATAAAAAGAAAAACCCTAATTTAGTACAAGCAAACTGAGGCCTACCGCACGTTCATGACAGCTCTCATTTAAACTTGACATACAAAAAATTCATAAAAACTGAACTTGGTCTGTATTTATTTTGGTAGTTCAAAATGATGCTACCCTGAATAACACTGGACTACCATGCTGTTTTTAGGAGCTATCAAAGGTAATGCTTAAAGGTATGAAACACCATGAATATTGCTGTGGTATGATGTGCCCGATATATACTACGAGGCTAAAGCATCTTGGTTTTTCCGGTCCATGATATGTAATGCTATTCCAGGTCCAGCCTAGCTTAGAATTCAGCTATGGTTACTGTCTTGGCCGTCCAAATTCCAAAGTCGTGGAGACGGTGTAAAGGGTCAAAAAGTCATATTTCTTGACCATGATCCAGGATTTGCAAATTTTTCATGGTTTGTACACCAGAAATTTGGCACACAAGCAATAATAAATTCTGGTCCATGGACCTTACCTTGTAATATTTGGGATTCATTGGCCCACATTTATGAAAGTGTTTACGCCAGTTTCAGTCTGACTTTGCGCTAGAAAGAATGTGCAAACTGCTAAAACACATGTATTTATAAAGTGTCTGCACCAGGCAGAAAAAAATGTGCACCAAAAGGGTTGTTCCGGTGCACAGTCGGATCGCGCACCACAATTCTGTCTGTGCCACAATTCTGCAGCATGAAGAAAGTGCACCAGAAAAAAATGCCAGATTCCTCTCCACTTACTATATATGGAGAATTACTTTTTCCTACCTCTACCTGATGGGGCCCGTAGTTTAATACGTTGAAACCTGCTGAAAGGTTCCCTTTAAGCATCATCTAATATAAGTAGACTACATGCAGTATCTCCTACTACATTTTACAAATTCTTGGCACAAATCTGCATTCCTTAGGAGACAGCTAGCACAGGGTGTTTACGCCACCCATAGGACACTTACTGCTATGTCTGTTGAGTTTAATATCCCAGTGTTGAATAAAAGTGCTATAAAAATATATGACATTCTGTGGTACTTTACTGATCATTGTTTTTGGCAATACTGGTTTAAGTAATAAAATAATGCATTTTGTAAATATACGACCAGCAAAAACAACCAAATAGGTCAAGCAGACACATATTGTATATCGTGGACACAAAAAATTATGGACTATACGATATAAAAGAAATGCTAAATTTATTATCCATAAAAAAATAGAAAAATTCTGCAAATACAGCATCAAAGACTAATTAAAAACTCATAAATAAAACATAAAAACACACCAATTTATTAATACACCACTGTAATGTGGGATAGTTTATAAGGATCCAAGGATCCAAAACAAAGTCTAATACATTGGGGGTCATTTACTAAGCGCCCGATTCGCGTTTTCCCGACGTGTTACTGGAATATTTCCGATTTGCGACGATTTTCCCTGTATTGCCCTGGGAGGATTTTGGCGCATCGGCGCTGGCATGCACGCTACGGAAATCGGTGGGCGTGGCTGAACGAAAACCCAACGGATTCGGAAAAACCGCCGCATTTTTTAAAAAAAGTGTCGCGGAACTTGCACTTACCTTCACTAGGAGTAGGCTGGTGAACTTGCGTGCAATCCGGGGAACTTCAGCGCAGCAGCGCCACCTGGTGGACGTCGGAGGAACTGCCTTAATGAATCCCGTCCGGACCCGAATCCACCACAGAGACCGCGCCGCTGGATCGCGAATGGCCCGGGTAAGTAAATCTGCCCCATTGATTTGAAATGAGCAATCACTGCAAGGTAATGAGAAAATACCCACAAAAGTAAAGATCAATGGAAAAGAATTAGAAAAATAATCTTATATTTGCCCTGTAACACATGCACATATGGAAGAAAAAGATGCCATGGAAACAAAAAGTATAATTATGTTCTAAACGGTCAATTACTTAGTAAAACTGAAGCTGAAAAGGACTTGGGGGTATTGGTGGATGGTAAACTTAATTTTAGTGACCAGAGCCAGGCGGCTGCTGCTAAAGCAAATAAAATAATGGGATGTATCAAGAGAGGAATAGATTCTCATGATAAAGACATAGTTCTGCCCTTATACAAATCACTGGTCAGACCACACATGGAATATTGTGTACAGTTTTGGGCACCAGTATATAAAAAGGATATAGTAGAGCTGGAACGGGTGCAGAGGAGAGCAACCAGGATTATTAGGGGAATGGGGGGACTAGAATACAATGACAGATTACAAAATTTGGGATTATTCAGTTTAGAAAAAAGACGACTGAGGGGAGACCTCATTACAATGTACAAATACCTGAACGGACAGTACAAGGATCTCTCCAAAGATCTTTTTATACCTAGGCCTGTGACCAGGACAAGGGGGCATCCTCTACGCCTAGAGGAGAGGCGATTCTACCATCACCATAGACAGGGGGCATCCTCTACACCTAGAGGAGAGGCGATTCTACCATCACCATAGACAAAGGTTCTTTACTGTAAGAGCAGTGAGACTATGGAACTCTCTGCCGCAGGAGGTTGTTATGGCGGACTCTATGTACATGTTCAAGAGAGGCCTGGATGCCTTTCTGGAGAGCAAAAATATCACGGGTTATGGGGATAAAACATTTATTTAATTCTTGAAGGTTGGACTTGATGGACTTGCGTCTCCTTCCAGCCTTATATACTATGATACTATGATACTATGCCGGTGATGTAATCAGAAAAAATAAAAAGGAATAAAACATTGACAAAACCGACCTACATAATGATACAGGGATCCACAAGAAGGGTGACAGAGAGGGGCACATTTACTTAGGTCCTTGTGCCACTTTTCTGTCGTACTTTGCACATTCTTTTATGAGCAAACTGCTTGCACAGGTATTTAAGAAGTATCCGTGACACATCTGTGTCGCACACGACCCTATTGTGTCGTGGCTGCACTATTTTTCACGCGACACAAATTTCGTCACTGAAGGGGGCGTTTGCACAGTCCGACCATGTGCAACATTTTCATGCAAGGCTCAACAGAATTGTGTTACAAGCCCCATGTTAAAGGGAACCTGTCACCAGGAGACCCCTTTTTAGCACACACCCCCCAGTCCCCATAGACCATTGTGCATACACTGCTAAACATTTTTGTATAAAAAATGGGTTTTACAGAACAAAAGATAAGTTATATATCACCTTAGAATGACATGTGCTCTGTGACTAGTTAAGTCGCCCCTAAGGGGGGCTGAAGAGGAGTAGTTTCCCCCCCACCCTCCGGAAACCGCTCCTCCTTGTGTGATTTAAAAAAACACTAATCCCGCCCCTCACCCGGGGGTGTGTGTGGACCCTACTAAGAGGCCCCTAATTTTAACCTTTACAATTTTTTACTTCCCAGTATATAGCCTGCCAGCAGCACCCCAGTATATAGCCATCCCCTGCCCCCTAATATATAGCTAGTGCTTGCCCCCTAGTATATAGCCAGTAGCCCCCTGCTCCCGTATATAGCCAACAGCCTCCTAACATATGGCCTGCCCCCTAGTGTATGGCCAGCTAGCCCCCTGTCCCCTAGTATAAAGACAGCAGTCCCCTTGTATATAGCCAGTGCCTGCCCCCAGTATATAGCCAGCAGGCCCCCTTCTATATAGCCAGTGCCTTCCCCATTGTATATAGCCAGCAGCCCCCCTTGTATATAGCCAATGCCTGCCCCCAGTATATAGCCAGCAGCCCCCTTCTATACAGCCAGTGCCTTCCCCCTTGTATATAGCCAGCAGCCCCCCTTGTATATAACCATGCCTGCCCCCTTATATATAGCCAGCAGGCCCCTTCATATAGCCAATGCCTGCCCCCTTGTATATAGCCAGCAGCCCCCCTTGTATATAACCATGCCTGCCCCCTTATATATAGCCAGCAGGCCCCTTCATATAGCCAATGCCTGCCCCCTTGTATATAGCCAGCAGCCCCCTTGTGTATAGCAAGTGCCTTCCCCTAGTATATACTCAGTTCCTGCCCCCCCAGTATATAACCAGTGCCTGCCCCCCGAGTATATAGCCACTGCCTGCCCCCCGTATACAGCCAGTGCCTGCACCCCAGTATATAGCCAGTGCCTGTGTCCCATTTTTTTCATTATTAGCTGTCCCTGTACCGGGTAGACGCCACCCCCAGACGAAGGCTCATCCCGAGCAGAAACGCGCGGCGAGGACGCGGTCTATCCCAGACAGTTGAGTTTCATCATTTTTCTTGACTAGGTAAGAGCCGGCACTTATTTCCTAACACTTACCCAACACAACCAGCCCCTATAGAGGGGATTGCTGCAACTGTTTATACTAGGTATTTTAACATATGGTCCACTAGGATGCCCTATAAAATAAAATAAATGTTTATTTTGTGCCCAGCTTCACCTTACTACACCTTGTATACCATCTCTCCTCTGCATTGTCCGCTTTCTATCTGTGCCATACCACTCGGTATTTTATTGCATTTTACCTGTATTCACATTATAGTGCCATTCCATGCTGGCAACTTTTGTGTATATGTTTTTTGTGTGTTACTAATAAAGATTACATTTTATGCTCACACGTCTAGTTTCTATCTGTTTTTCGCCTGTGAGTAAAGGGTTACCTTTGTTGTTAATTCAGTTACTTTGGACCAAATAACTAGGTGCGTTACTATATTGGGTGACCAAACAGAGGGCTACATTCATGGCCGTGGCATACATATAGAGATTTTTCCAATCCTGCCAAATAAAACCCACTATCTGTATCCAGTTTGTTTATTAGTGCCTGCACCCCAGTATATAGCCAGTGCCTGCCCCCTCGTATTTAGCCAGTACCCCCCAGTATATAGCCAGTGCCTGCCCCCTCATATTTAGCCAGTCCCCCCCCAGTATATAGCCAGTGCCTGTCCCCTTAGAGTATAGCCAATTCCTGCCCCCCCAGTATATAGCAAACAGCCTCCTGCCCAGCCTAAAAAACAAAAAAACCTGTGCCTAACGCCCCCTTCTGTCTTCAGCCAGCAGCCCCCCTTGTATATAACCATGCCTGCCCCCTTGTATATAGCCAGCAGGCCTCTTCATATAGTCAGTGCCTGCCCCCTTGTATGTAGCCAGCAGCCCCCTTGTGTATAGCAAGTGCCTTCCCCTAGTATATAGTCAGTTCCTGCCCCCCCCAGTATATAGCCAGTGCCTGCCCCACTTGTATATAGCCACTGCCTGCCCCCCTCATATATAGCCACTGCCTGCACCCCGGTATATAGCCACTGCCTGCACCCCAGTATATAGCCAGTGCCTGCCCCCTCGTATATAGCCAGTGCCCCCCCCACTATATAGCCAGTGCCTGTCCCCTTAGTGTATAGCCAATTCCTGCCCCCCCCCCCCCCCGTATATAGCAAACAGCCTCCTGCCCAGCCTAAAAAACAAAAAAAACCCCTCTGTACTAACTTTTCCAATGCCCCCTTCTGTCTTCAGCTCTGGCCCCGTGTATGGCTCCTTGCGCGGTACTGTCACATACACCATGACTTCAGCCACTTGCTGACATCATAGTGTGTGCCAATGGCAGCGCACACAATGTGATGTTGGCATGCGGCTGATGTCATGGTGTATGCGACAGGACTGCACGGGGAGCTGGAGCTGAAGACAAAAGAGGACCTGCAAGGGAGAAGAGGGGGGGGGTGTCGGAAAGGTGAGTACAGAGGGGGGGGGGGGGGGGTTTAGACTCGAGTATAAGCCGAGTTTGGGTTTTTCAGCACATTTTTTGTGCTTCAAAACTTGGCATATACTCTAGTACATTGATGGCAAACCTTTTGGACACCGAGTCCCCAAACTACAACCAAAACGCACAGCCTGTCACAGGTTTAAATTGTATAGGTACCTAGGAAACCAATAAAGTTGAAAGAAAGCAAAGTCTGGAGCTTCCTAACAGGGTCCTGGGCTGCCTGGGAGTACAAGAGGCCTTGAGTCCTGTCTGGCAAACTCAGCGCTAAGGAGAAGTTACGGGTGCCCACATAGAGGGTTTTGAGTGCCACCTCTGGCCCCCGTGCCATAGGGTTGTCACCACTGCTCTAGTATATACGTTAAATTGTGCAGCACAATGGGGCAGATTTACTTACCCGGTCCGTTCGCCATCCAGCGGCGCGTTCTCTGCGGTGTTCCCACGTTAGTAAAATAATAGCCTGGCTTATTGTATGCCGCACAGATGCCCTGTATCCCATACTGTGATATAATGAAGAGCTGTGAGAGATGAGAACCTCTACCCTGCTAATCTACATGATGAAGGCTACAGCCATTTAACAGTTAAATTATGCGCATTTTATTGCACATTCTCAGTATATGGAATATATCATTGCAGTTTACAGCTATTTGAGATTTTGGTTATTTCTTTGTGCTGAATAATATATAAATGTAATGTAACTTCGATGAATTTGAATAGAAAGACTGAATTATTCAAATACAGATGGGATGACATTAAGTCTGTATTGGTAATATCAAATACTGTACATCTTACGGTTTTCTTAAAACGGCCTCATTAGCAATAACATGAGACGTCCGTTGTGTCTTATTTGAAGACTCTATAGGGTCAGTCCATCAAATGGATGTTTTATGGGCAATATTTATTTAATGTCCTGGGTAAGGCTCCTCCACTGATGCCAAAGGACTGTTTGATATGCAGCAGGTGACACTTGACAAATCAGACAGTCTACTTACTGCCCTGATGGATACCCCGTCCATTCTCATCCTACAACGCATTAAGCCTCTGCCAAAGTGTATAAATGTCAGTTTTCTCATTATAATGCAAGGAAAGGCATGTAACATTTGTCACTATTGTGGAAGGGGGGCAATGTTCTAGCTTTTACACTGATCAATGTAATGTAAGTAATAGAGTGATATGAATAAGGGATTCCGTAAAACATACATTTCTGCAAATAACGTCATCCATGATAGAGACGCACAAATAATGACCGGAAAACCTTTTAGCATTTTGTACATATAGGGGCTCATTTACTAAGGGTCCGCGGAGCGCATTTTCGTCCGGTTTCCCGACGATTTCCGTTTTGCACCGAATTGCCCAGGGATTTTGGTTCACGCGATACAAATCGGGGGCGGGGGGGGGGATGGGATCGGGCCGGCAGACAACCCGACGGATTCAGACAACGCGCCACATTTAACATTTAGAATTGAGTCACAAGACATGCACTTACATACACCGGGAAGATGAAGGTGAACTCCGGCGGACCTGAGCGGGGAAGCAACACATGCAGGATCACGGAAGCAGGATCTTAGTGAATCGGTGCTGCACCGCTCCGTACATTGTGAAAAGATAGGATGTGTCCTATTTTTCCCTGTAGAACAGCGCATGCGCCATGTATCGCTATGGAGAGGGGACGGGTCTCCTCTCCATCGAGGCGAATGTATGCCCGCCAGGCTACAGCTAGGCGGGCTTACGTTCATGTGCATCTAGACTTATATCAAAAGGTTGTAGCTTGAGGTGAAGGGGACATATGGCTTAAAGGAAACCTACCACTTTAAAATGACCCTTCTGACCCACAAATACCTTAAGCTAGCTCAGGATGAGCTGATGCCGAACCATATTTTCAATTAAACCAGAAACCGCTGTATTTGTAGAAAAATGATTTTCTTGTGGTAGTAAAATCTGTCTTCGGCGCTTCTGTAAGCGTCATGCGGCGCGCACCCCGGACCCTGCTCCGCGGTCACGCTCTCGTCAGCGCCGCTCCCGTCACTAATTTTGCAGTGCCCGAGAGCCGGTGACGTCACCGAGCTCTCGGGCACACTAGCGCATGCGCACCACCTCCTCCCGGCGCGTCGCGGCCGGATCCCATTGCGCATGCGCGAAGTCCCGAAGCCTCGTAGTATCGCGAGGCTTCGGGACTTCACGCATGCGCAATGGGATCCGGCCGCGACGCGCCGGGAGGAGGTGGTGCGCATGCGCTAGTGTGCCCGAGAGCTCGGTGACGTCACCGGCTCTCGGGCACTGCAAAATTAGTGACGGGAGCGGCGCTGACGAGAGCGTGACCGCGGAGCAGGGTCCGGGGTGCGCGCCGCATGACGCTTACAGAAGCGCCGAAGACAGATTTTACTACCACAAGAAAATCATTTTTCTACAAATACAGCGGTTTCTGGTTTAATTGAAAATATGGTTCGGCATCAGCTCATCCTGAGCTAGCTTAAGGTATTTGTGGGTCAGAAGGGTCATTTTAAAGTGGTAGGTTTCCTTTAAGGAAAAGCGTCATGGCCAAAATATTGTTGCAAACCAAGCCACCACTAGGAGGTGTAATGGACGACTAGTAGACCATCAAATAATGTTATAAAGTACCATATTTTTTGGACTATCAGGCACACCAGATTAAAAGGCGCACCTGATTATAAGGATGAATGACCAGCAGGTGGCAGACCTGTGCACAGTTCAAGGCGCACCTTTGATTTCTGAGAAAATCTAAGGCTTTTTTGTGCGCCTTATAGTCCAAAAAATACGGTACTGGTAAGTCTGCTCTCCTTGGTACAATATTTCTTCACTTATGCTGATGTAATAATATAATTCTTTCATTTCTAGACTGAACCAGTAACATCAGCATTAAGAAATCCTGTGACGGGGCCAACATTTCACTTTGACTGGAATCTGGATAAAATTTAGGCACAGATGACTAATGTAGGTCATACTGGATTCCTATAAGGAACAGACTGAAACTGAATTGATTTCCCATAATAACATGGCCTTCTCATCAACAATGTTGTGTTAATTATGATGAGACTTCTCCCACGCAGCCTGAAGATACCACATTAGACACCCACATCACACAGCAAACGGGGAACCTAAAATTAGACAATGATTAGCAAATGAGTTATAAATGTTATCAAACGTAGCAGCATATCTTATTATTTAGAGCAGTACATTGATATTGTTGTGCCCCTGATAAGGATAATACTGTAGTTTTGAGATCCACAGTAAAAGTCTCAATGGTTGCCATGGTTACAGTATCCCTTCACATAATAATGGGAGCAATAAATGTTCAGCTTTCTGTGTCACTTGGATTTATCAATCTTGTACTTTCTGGACCTACCAAAATAATTTCATTTAAAGTAAAAAGAAAATGTTTACACTACAAATGAGGTCCTCTGGATAAGGAAAAAGTTTCACTATAACTGCTGGACAATCCCTTTAAAGGGGTATTCCCACGAAGACAGTGGAGCTCATTTACTAAGAGTCCGCGTAGCGCATTTCCGTTGGGTTTCCCGACAATTTCCTTTTTGCACCACATTTAACAGGGGATTTTGGCACACGCGATCGGATTTTGGCGCATCGGTGTCGGCTTGCACGCGACACAAATCGGGGGCGGGCCGTCGGACAACCCGGCGGATTTGGACTACGTGCGGCATTTAACATTTAAAATTGTGTCGCAAGACACGCACTTACATGCACCGGGAAGAAGAAGGTGAACTCGGCGGGGAAGCGATGGATGCAGGGACTCGGGCGCACGAGTTCGTGAATCGACCCGGACTTCTACGTCTACGTTGGACCGTCCGAATCTGGGATCATGACAGGACCAGGTAAATAAAT
Source organism: Engystomops pustulosus (assembly GCF_040894005.1). Lineage (NCBI taxonomy): Eukaryota > Metazoa > Chordata > Amphibia > Anura > Leptodactylidae > Engystomops > Engystomops pustulosus. The sequence continues at coordinate 37,067,636 of NC_092415.1, read as the reverse complement.
TTGCCCCAATAACAAAAATACTGCATTTCACAGATATAATTCCAACCTGTCTCTATCAGTCCTGGTGTACACAATTTCAGTTGCCCCAAGATCCAACCGTTAATCTTTTGACTTGAGGGTCGGGAAGACATATTGGGGGAGATTTATTAGTCAGTCTATGACAGATTTCGTCGTAGTTTGCACTAACTCAACAAAAGAGTTGTGGTCTCCTGCCCCCACCCTTGCATTCCAAAACACACACAGACTTCCTGCAGGCAAGCAACAGCACGAGGAGAGTAAAGCTATAGGCAGGTGATCTGTCTCATCTCTCTTATCCATGACAGGGGGAGGAAGGCACAGGAGATCTGACCGTATGTGTAGCTGAGATTTAGTGGAGCTGAGAATGTGTAATGTGTGTTATGTGTAATATCCATCTCATTGATCTCATCATCTCTCATCTGTGATCTGTCTCATCTCTCTTTCTTTTTGTCAAATACTAGTGAATGTTCAGAAGCTAAATGAAAGTGTAGATAAACCCTGTACCTTTATAATCTAAGCACATTTCCAGCACACAGCATCTCATAGCACAGCGGAATCATGAAGTGTCTACTTAGAAAGTCCCCGCCCACACTCTGGAATATTACACTGACCATCACTGAGTCATAGGAGCTAAAACAGCAATAAAACTGGGTAAAATTGTAAAGTAAGGGGGTTAAAAATTATCTTTATTGTATAAATATCACTAGAGGATTTTACAAAGATTTTAATGGTGGGCCTTTGGCTCTCCATCCTGACACTGTATATATATATATATATATATATATATATATATATATATATATCTCATCCAGCATCGTATCTGTATATCTGAAACAGTACAAGCCCCCTATCACACTTGGCGTATGGAAACGTATAGATATATGTTCCCATAGATGGCTAATGGCGTCTGAGTGGCACGTTATTGTGCATGAGGAAATGATAGAGCATGCTCTATCTTTACCCGTGTTTACGGCCGGGCGCTGGGCTTCTCTATGGAGAGTGGAAGGGGGAGCAGCAATTACCCCTCCTCCTCTCAAGCACTGGTTGTATGCTGCTCTGGGTACGGCCAGGCGAGCATGCATTAGGTGTGAAAGCAGACTAGGACTTACTATTAGAACGCTTGTAGTTTATCTGCTCTATTATATTTGTTTGGAGTCTTAAAAGGCAACTTGTGTCATATTTTCAACATCTGTATGTATCCTTTACATGTTTTGCCAGATTCATTGCAGATTTTGTCCTAAATCTTTGGAGAATCTGCTATAAAATGTTTTTAGAAGACGTCCCATTAGCACCTTAAAGGAAACCTACCATGAGGAATCTATTATCAGAAGTAGATGTGATGGTAGATTCCTTGTGTCTGCCTCTGCCCTAATCTGTAATTTATACAGATTACTATATTTTAGTAATATGTAAATAAACTGCAGAGGCTACTGGGGTGGGGAGTAGCCTTAGCTCCCAGTGCCCAGCCAGGCTAGTACACGCCCCAGCATCCTCTGTAGTTTTAACAAGTTAGGTTAGGTTCCAGGATTATTACATTACAGATTAGGGCAGAGGCAGCAGGAGGAATCTACCATCACATCTACTTCTGATAGTAGATTCCTCATAGTAGGTTTCCTTTAATGGTCAATAGTTAAAAGGTATTAATGAACAAGCATTTTTGGGATGAAGTGGGGTTACCGTTTTGCGCCACATTTAAAAGGGGATTGTGGCACACGCAATGGTGCCAGCTTTCATGCAACAGAAATCAGGGGCGGGCCATCGGACGATCGGACGGATTCGGACTGAGCGCAGGATTTAACATTTAAATTGTGTCGCAAGACAATGCACTTACATGCACCGGGAAGGAGAAGGTGAACTCCGTCAGACCTGAGCGGGGAAGGAACACATGCAGGATATCGGGCGCATGATCTTAGTGAATCGGGCCGGAGTCCATGATCGTCGGACAACGCACAGTGGGGATCGCTACAGGACTGGGTAAGTAAATGTGCCCCATAGAGCTGGTTAATAATTAACATTTTTGAACAATTTTTTTTGTTTTATTTAGGGTTGAGCTGATGTCCACCTGCCAAAACGGGCTTGTTTGTGGTCCGCTTTACACACATGATAGTGTGCATGAGGTATGTATCCAGGGCCGGATTATAGGCGGGGCTCCCGGGGCTAGAGCCCCGGGGCCCCCACCATCTTGCCCCCCCCAGGGGGCCTCCACCAGATGGCACCCCCCGCGCCTCCCTTCCTGAGCCGACATCTCCCTGAACGCCCCCACGGCACAGGTCACAGCCTCCCCACACGCCCATCCGCTTGGATGGTCAAGCCTACCACCCTGCGCCCGCCCTCCACCTATTCCCCTGCAAGGCCGAGTCACACGGCCCCCGGCGAAGTGGACCGCCTCCATGCCCGCCCACACCCCGCATGGCCGAGGCTCCAACCCCCTGCCCCAACAAGCAGCCCCGAAAAAGCACCCGCCCTCCGCAACTCCCCCCCGCCCCCCGCCAGAAAAAGCACCCGGCTGAACAACGCCCCCCTCCCCCCCAGGCCGGACAAGCAACCCCGCTCGTACTCCCGCCGCCCCCCGCCCGAAAAAGCAACTCCCCCGTCGGAAGATGCACCCACCCGAACACGGTCCCCCCCGCCCCCCTCCTCTCCCGCCAAACAAGCGACCCATCCCCCCGGCCGTACAAGCAACAGTGCGACCGTCGCCCCCCCCGCGGGCCGAACAAGCACCCTCAAGACCCCCCATCCGCTCAAACACCCGCTTGACGCCACGGCTGGTCACCAGGAAATGTAAGTTTATGGTGTGTAAATATGTATTTAGTTGTGTATATATGTGTATATACAGTATATATATGTATATACAGTATATATATGTATATACTGTGAATATGTGTATATATGTATATACTGTGAATATGTGTATATATGTATATACTGTGAATATGTGTATATATGTATATACTGTGTATATATGTATATACTGTGTGTGTATATATGTATATACTGTGTGTGTATATATGTATATACTGTGTGTGTATATATGTATATACTGTGTGTGTATATATGTATATACTGTGTGTGTATATATGTATATACTGTGTGTGTATATATGTATATACTGTGTGTGTATATATGTATATACTGTGTGTGTATATATGTATATACTGTGTGTGTATATATGTATATACTGTGTGTGTATATATGTATATACTGTGTGTATATATGTATATACTGTGTGTGTATATATGTATATACTGTGAATATGTGTATATATGTATATACTGTGAATATGTGTATATATGTATATACTGTGTGTGTATATATGTATATACTGTGAATATGTGTATATATGTATATACTGTGAATATGTGTATATATGTATATACTGTGAAAATGTGTATATATGTATATACTGTGAATATGTGTATATATGTATATACTGTGAATATGTGTATATATGTATATACTGTGAATATGTGTATATATGTATATACTGTGAATATGTGTATATATGTATATACTGTATATGTGTATATATGTATATACTGTATATATGCGCATCTACAGCGTATATACAGTGTATATACTGTGTGTATATGTTCAACTACAGTGTATATACTGTGTGTAGATGCGCATCTACAGTGTATATACTGTGTGTGTAGATGCGCAACTACAGTGTATATACTGTGTGTAGATGCGCATCTACTTTGTATATACTGTGTGTGTAGATGCGCATCTACTGTGTATATACTGTGTATGTATACAGTGTGCTGTAGAGGAGGAGGAGGTGGCCCCTCCTTCCTCCATAGAAAACAGCGGCGCACGGCCGCACACTTGCAAAAAGATAGAGCATGCTCTATCTCTTTGCGGTGTACGGCGAGGTTCGGCACCGTACCGCTGCCGGCCAGCCATTGCCCTCTATGGGGACATATATGCAGCCACATGCACGTCCTCCCAGACGTCCGTGTAAATTAGCCCTTAATATGTATATACTGTGTAGATACTGTGTATATATGTGTATATATGTGTATATGTATATACTGTGTATATGTGTATATATGTATATACTGTGTATATGTGTATATATGTATATACTGTGTATATGTGTATATATGTATATACTGTGCATATGTGTATATATGTATATACTGTGTATATGTGTATATATGTATATACTGTGTATATGTGTATATATGTATATACTGTGTATATTGTGTATATATGTATATACTGTGTATATTGTGTATATTGTGTATATATGTATATACTGTGTATATTGTGTATATATGTATATACTGTGTATATGTGTATATATGTATATACTGTGTATATGTGTATATATGTATATACTGTGTATATGTGTATATATGTATATACTGTGCATATGTGTATATATGTATATACTGTGCATATGTGTATATATGTATATACTGTGTATATGTGTATATATGTATATACTGTGTATATGTGTATATATGTATATACTGTGTATATGTGTATATACTGTGTATATGTGTATATACTGTATTTATACGCGCATACATTTATATCAGCATATATGTGTGCACCTTTAAAGGAAACCTACCAGTTAGAATGGTAGGGGTAAGCAGTAAGTACCGAGCACCAGCTCAGGGTGAGCTGGTGCCGGTACTTACTTTCGTTAGTGTTATTAACCGCTGTATCACGGTTTTAACACTGTTTAAACTTTAGAGCAGAAGAGGCTTCGGCGCTGCGTGCACACATAGGAAATGCCGGAGACGTTGCGCATGCACGGTCGCGCGCAGCGCCGCAGCCTCTTCTGCTCTAAAGTTTAAACAGTGTTAAAACCGTGATACAGCGGTTAATAACACTAACGAAAGTAAGTACCGGCACCAGCTCACCCTGAGCTGGTGCTCGGTACTTACTGCTTACCCCTACCATTCTAACTGGTAGGTTTCCTTTAAATATATATATATATATATATATATGTGTGTGTTTTTGTATATGCTGTGTATATAGTATATATGTATATGCTCTATACAGTGAATGTGTGTGTGTGGCTGTGCGGGCTGAGGTGTATGTTACATGGGACTGCATATCTGGTAGGGGTGAAGGTAGATATAAAGATGTGTTACTGGGGATGAGGCGGCTGTGTTACTGGGGATGAGGCGGCTGTGTGTAGCTGTGTTACTGGGGATGAGGCGGCTGTATGTAGCTGTGTTATTGGGGGTGAGGCGGCTGTATGTAGCTATGTTACTGGCGGTGAGGCGGCTGTATGTAGCTATGTTACTGGCGGTGAGGCAGTTGTATGTAGCTGTGTTACTGGGGGAGAGGCGGCTGTATTACTGGGGGCGAGGTGGCTGTATGTAGCTGTATTACTGGGGGCGAGGTGGCTGTATGTAGCTGTATTACTGGGGGCGAGGCGGCTGTATGTAGCTGTATTACTGGGGGCGAGGTGGCTGTATGTAGCTGTGTTACTGGGGGAGAGGCGGCTGTATTACTGGGGGAGAGGTGGCTGTATGTAGCTGTATTACTGGGGGCGAGGTGGCTGTATGTAGCTGTATTACTGGGGGCGAGGCGGCTGTATGTAGCTGTATTACTGGGGGCGAGGTGGCTGTGTGTAGCTGTGTTACTGGGGTGAGGCGGCTGTATGTAGCTGTGTTACTGGCGGTGAGGCAGTTGTATGTAGTTGTGTTACTGGGGGCGAGGCGGCTGTATGTAGCTGTGTTACTGGCGGTGAGGCAGTTGTATGTAGTTGTGTTACTGGGGGCGAGGCGGCTGTATGTAGCTGTGTTTCAGCTGGGATAGTGGAAAGTGAGCAGGAGGACGTGTATGCACGCTACAATCAGTGGGGGCCTCCACCAGATTTTGCGCCCAGGGGCCCCCACCAGCCTTAATCCGGCCTTGTATGTATTCACTAACATATAACATCATTACATAGAAAATTGGTGCGCTATACGTTTGTCAACTAGTATATGGTAAATGTACTAAGTCTTGTGAAGAGAAGTCGAAAAATAGAGGATATTTGTAAATAGATTTGTAGACATAAATTAGTAAATGTCAAAGCGTATTTTTTTCCCCGCTGATCAAACATTTATTTACCCCATCTACTGAACAATAAAGATAAGGTAAATGCAAGAGAAAGTAGTATAAAATTCCAGAGCATTCTCCAAAATATTCCTGTAGTGATCTCATCTTATAGGTATTGATCATATTGCTTTATCACTGACCATTGGTCTAGTCCGTTCATTTCCTCAGCTTTGACACTAGTGATTAATTTTTATTGATTGTAAAGCCAATCTCATGAATTATTCAAAACTCAGTATTGCCCCCCCCCTCCCCGTATCTGTTGTCTTCCGCTTTCCTTGTTATCTGTCTTCGTGATAAAATAAATTCATGTTTGTTCAAGATGGATGTTCCATAGAGCAATATTGCATCGGCTCCCTATCTCAGAGTACGGTATATTCATGCTTTCAGGGATTGTATGACAAAGGGAGGGACAATATACAGGACAGATGGTAATTCTCCCCTCTTTTTAATGTGTTCTTAAATTGCAGAAAAGACCTGAATGTGGAAATCCAGCCAACACATGTCAGTGGTGTCTTGTTAGTGTTTAATTAGCAATGTACCAATTAAGATTACATAGGTCTCCGCCTTCCCAGACTTCCCATTCAAAGAGCAGAGACTGCTGCGCTAAAGGGAGATGGAAGTATAATGGGAGATGATGACTACACAGTGACATGGAGAACCAAGCAGGATCATAGTCCTCCGTAGGTTTCCCTGCTGCATTATTTGTTACATGTGACATGAGACTTACTGATAAGTAAGAGAATAAAACTGCAGCAGAAATCAGCTTTTTTTTAATTTTGCCGGCTTCTTGCGCTAATTACGTTTTCATACTTTGGTGTGGAATTTTTAATTTTTTTAAAATGGCAAAAAAGTGCCATATTTTACTTTAGGCGCGATTTTCCATTACGGGGTTAAATGCAGTGAAAAACCGTTAGTATATTTTGATAGATCGGGCATTTTCGGACGTGGCATTACCTAATGTGTTTATGATTTTTACTGTTTATTTAGATTTATATCAGTTCTAGGGAAAGGGGGGTGATTTGAATTTTTATGTTTTTTTATTATAATTTTTTTTTTTTTAACTTTTTTTTTATTTTATTTTTACTATTTTTCAGACTCCCTAGGGTGCTTTAACCCTAGGTTGTCTGATAGATCCTACCATATGCTGCCATACTACAGTATGGCAGTATATGGGGATTTTACTCCTCATTCATTACAATGTGCTGATAGCACATTTCATAGTTTATACGGTTGAAAAAAGACACTTGTCCATCAAGTTCAACCAAGGAAGGGAAGGGATCGGATGAGGAAGGGATTTAGGGGAAACAATTCTATATAACATAACCATCAATGTTATTTAGGTGTAAAAAGGCATCTAGACCAGTGATGACACACCTTTTACAGACCGAGTGCCCAAGCAACAACTAAAATCCACTTATTTACCATGAAGTGCCAACAGGGTGCAACACCCTCGCCGATGCAATGGCGAGGGAGTGTTTGCGAATACGTCCCACCTGCATGTAATCACATCACGCTACATGGTCCTGATAGGACATAGGGGTATTGCAGTGGTGAATCCTGCCTGGCAGGGCAGGAGTTAAGTATTTTGTATGATGTAAAATCTATTATCCAATGATCTGTGTTACATCCTGTCCTATGTAAGCTGAGATGTGATTGGAGGAGCAGCCACCACCTGACCAAAGGGAGGTAATAAAACCCCTGGCCAGGAATGTTCTGGAGATTATTCTAGTATGGAATCCTAGAGATCAGTGAGTGAGTGAGCAATCTCTGTCTAGCCCATACCAGAGCAGGAAGAGCCTAGCCCCTGCCTCTGAAGAGTGGAGCTAATAGAGTTAGTATAGTGAGGAAAGGGGTATCATCTTACCTTTAAAGGTGATACCTGAAGCCCTACAGGACAAGCTGAAGCTTCCTACCAGGACACAGCTACCTCCCAGCCTGCCCTCTACATCCAGGCTGGTGAACTATCTCCTGAAGCTCCCTCCAAAAGCATCTCAGCACTCCATCTACCTGTTAAAGGCACGTTGCTGCGGTTCCTGCCGGTTCAAATAAAGAACTGTAAGTTGTTTTCTTCAACTTCTGTCTCCGTCTGGTCCCTGCTAATACGGCTGCCTTCATCACCGGCACCCTGTCCACCACACAGAGACTCACACTCGGGACATTAAGGGGTTGCCCCAGGGAGATCCGCTATAGCAGCCTCTCCCTCATCTTTTCTTGCCAACACCACCCTGCTGGAGACCTGCCAGGCTGTAGGACAGCCCTCTGGTTCCCCCGTACCAAGCACCGTGACAATAGCGTGCTTAGGCCGCAACCGCCAGCCACTCCGGTACCGCGGGCCCCGGCTGTCTCCAGGCCTCACCTCAAGGGCTAAGCCCCGGTGGGGGATGTTGCAAGGGCATTTTATGCAGTAACTTATTGCTTCCTGTTTTTACATATCTTTCAATTGTATCGGCCCCCTGAGGCCACTAATACAGTTGAAATTCAGACTGTCATTGTAGTTTCTCTCTAGGGTCTCTCTGTACAGGAAGAATGGTGGGTCCAGCAGAAGGACCTCCAAAGATAATGCAGTTCTGTCCAAACCTTATCAATTTTTCTGCAGTTCCAAATGGCCAATGAAGTGTCGCTTTAAAATAGCGCTGAGAGCAGCATCTTTTAAGTTGCCTGGGACTCCAGGAAGATTTGGTGGATTTGTTCCTGTCTGGTGAACTCTGTCCTGGGGTGATAACCTGAGTGCTCACAGAAATGGCTCTGAGTGCCACCTCTGGCACCCGTGCCATAGGTTCGCCAACACTGATCTAGACCCTTCTTGAAGCTCTCTATTGTCCCTGCTGTGACCAGCGCCTGAGGCAGGCTATTCCACATTCCACATTATAATGAATGGGTTAAAACGAAGCAGCCTCGGGTATTCGGAACACCCGAGGCTACCATGGCGACTGATGACCGATAACGTCACGGGGAGCGACGATCCTCAGAAAGATTGCGGCGCCCATGCAGCAAAACACCCATGATCGGTGCTGGCAATATGCAGAAAAAGACTTACCAGCTATGGAGAGTGAATACACAGCGGGTGGTCTTGAACCTGGTAAACCTCACTCACTTTCCTAAAAAAGTTCAGCCCCAAAGTAATGTGAAAATTAGTAGTCACTTTTTGCCTTGAGATGCTGAAAGAAAAGTGTCACATCAGACTCCCCTATCTTTGGTTCTAACTAGAGATGAGCGAGCACTAAAATGCTCGGGTACTCGTTATTCGAGACGAACTTTTCCCGATGCTCGAGTGCTCGTTTCGAGTAACGAGCCCCATTGAAGTCAATGGGAGACTCGAGCATTTTTCAAGGGGACCAAGGCTCTGCACAGGGAAGCTTGGCCAAACACCTGGGAACCTCAGAAAAGGATGGAAACACCACGGAAATGGACAGGAAACAGCAGGGGCAGCATGCATGGATGCCTCTGAGGCTGCTTAATCGCACCATTATGCCAAAATTATGGGCAACAGCATGGCCATGACAGAGTGACAGAATGAAGCTAGATAGCATCTAAAACATCCAATAATTGACCCTGACACTATAGGGGACGGCATGCAGAGGCAGCGGCAGCAGCGGAAGGCTAGAGAGTGGCATGGAGACATACCCTAAATGGACTCAGGCTTCAAACCAATGGGTAGCAGAGAGGAACCAAAGAAGGTGAGCAAGAAGCGCTCAAATAATATTGGTACATGATAAAAGTTTGCCAGTATATTTTGTGGATTACACAGCAGGGTGGCGACAAAGTTAACATGGAAGCCATGAAAACAATCCAAAATTCTGCCTGACACAGCTCGTTTGATAAGGGGACGATGTATGGAGGCAGTGAACTAGTAGTAGATTAAAGGTACTGCAGTTAAAACTATGTTAGTTGGTTCTTGGCATGGAGCTGGCGCTCCGCTGCCAGGCGAGCTTTCGCCAATCCAAGCCCCTGTCTCTAGGCTACTCCCCAAACAGCACTTCTAAGACCCTTTCGGATAAGATCAAGTGTAGTAGCGTTCTTATAAGTTTGGGATATGGCGGGTGAGGGGAATGTAAACATCTGCGCAAGAAGCGCTGAAATAATATCCGTAAATGAAAAAAGTTTTCCAGTATATTTTGTGGCTTACACAGCAGGGTGGCGACAAAGTTAACAAGTTTGATGTGGAATGCCCTGCAATAGCTCTTGGGCGGTGTGCCTTTTATCACCTAGGCTCAGCAGTTTGAGCACCGCCTGCTGTCGCTTAGCAACGGCACTGCTGCTGTGCCTAGAGCTACCGACTGATGGCGCCATGCCCACGGATGGTAATTCGGAGGAGGAGGAGGTGGAGGAGGGGTGGGAGGATTTGGAGGTATAGTAGGCCTTTGAGACCTGGACCGAGGTAGGCCCCGCAATCCTCTGCGTCGGCAGTATATGACCAGCCCCAGGGTCAGACTCGGTCCCAGCCTGCACCAAGTTAAGTGTAGTAGCGTTCTTATAAGTTTGGGATATGGCGGGTGAGGGGAATGTAAACAGATGCGCAAGAAGCGCATGATGCGCATGGAGCTGGCGCTCCGCTGCTAGGCGAGCTTTCGCCAATCCAAGCCCCTGTCTCTAGGCTACTCCCCAAACAGCACTTCTAAGAACCTTTTGTATAAGATCAAGTGTAGTAGCGTTCTTATAAGTTTAGGATATGGCGGGTGAGGGGAATGTAAACAGATGCGCAAGAAGCGCATGATGCGCATGGAGCTGGCGCTCCGCTGCTAGGCGAGCTTTCGCCAATCCAAGCCCCTGTCTCTAGGCTACTCCCCAAACAGCACTTCTAAGAACCTTTTGTATAAGATCAAGTGTAGTAGCGTTCTTATAAGTTTAGGATATGGCGGGTGAGGGGAATGTAAACAGATGCGCAAGAAGCGCATGATGCGCATGGAGCTGGCGCTCCGCTGCTAGGCGAGCTTTCGCCAATCCAAGCCCCTGTCTCTAGGCTACTCCCCAAACAGCACTTCTAAGAACCTTTTGTATAAGATCAAGTGTAGTAGCGTTCTTATGAGTTTAGGATATGGCGGGTGAGGGGAATGTAAACAGATGCGCAAGAAGCGCTGAAATAATATCCGTAAATGGTAAAAGTTTGCCAGTGTATTTTGTGGATAACACAGCAGGGTGGCGACAAAGTTTACAACTTTGATGTGGAATCCATGAAAACAACCCAAATTTCGGCCTGACAAACCTCGTTTGATAAAGGGACGATGTATGGAGGCAGCTATATGGACGACTTTTGGAGGTAGCAATGGAGACAACGTGTGGAGGCTGCTATGGAGACAATTTAATTTGGATAGTGCCTGTATGTGGCAGTCCAAAAAATTTTTCAAACCAGAGGAGCAGGTAGGTGGCCCTCCAGAAAAATGGAATAGATTGAGTGCCTGTATGTGGCAGTCCAAAAAATTTTTCAAACCAGAGGAGCAGGTAGGTGGCCCTCCAGAAAAATGGAATAGATTGAGTGCCTGTATGTGGCACTCCCAAAAATTGTTTAAAACAGAGGACCGTGTCGGTGGCCCTCCAGAAAAATTAAATGCATAAAGTACTATACCTAGAGCCAGTGGGCCCTGTCAAAAAACAGCCAGTTTCCTCTGCTTTACTGTAGAAAGAGGAGGAGAAGGAGGAAAATGAGGAGGAGGAGGAGTGGATAAATTATTCAGGTTGAGCTTCCTTCACCTGCTGGAGATTGGAAATTATGAGAAATCCAGGCTTTATTCATCTTGATAAGCGTCAGCCTGTCAGCGCTGTCAGTCGACAGGCGTGTACGCTTATCGGTGATGATGCCACCAGCTGCACTGAAAACCCGCTCTGACAAGACGCTAGCGGCAGGGCAGGCAAGAACCTCCAAGGCGTAGAGCGCCAGTTCGTGCCACATGTCCAGCTTTGAAACCCAGTAGTTGTAGGGAGCTGTGTGATCATTTAGGACGATGGTATGGTCAGCTACGTACTCCCTCACCATCTTTCTGTAAAGATCAGCCCTACTCTGCCGAGACTGGGGACAGGTGACAGTGTCTTGCTGGGGTGACATAAAGCTGGCAAAAGCCTTGTAAAGCGTACCCTTGCCAGTGCTGGACAAGCTGCCTGCTCGCCTACTCTCCCTCGCTACTTGTCCCGCAGAACTACGCACTCTGCCGCTAGCGCTGTCAGAAGGGAAATACTGTTTCAGCTTGTGCACCAGGGCCTGCTGGTATTCATGCATTCTCACACTCCTTTCCTCTCCAGGGATGAGAGTGGAAAGATTTTGCTTGTACCGTGGGTCCAGGAGAGTGAACACCCAGTAATCGGTGCTGGAATAAATTCTTTGAACGCGAGGGTCACGGGATAGGCAGCCTAGCATGAAATCTGCCATATGCGCCAGAGTACCAACGCGTAAGAATTCACTCCCCTCACTGGCCTGACTGTCCATTTCCTCCTCCTCCAACTCCTCCAACTCCTCTTCTTCTGCCCATACACGCTCAACAGTGTAGGACTCAACAATGGTCCCCTCTTGTGTCTCGCCAACATTCTCCTCCTCTTCCTCCTCATCCTCCTCCACCTCCACCTCCTCCGATATGCGCTGAGAAACAGACCTAAGGGTGCTTTGGCTATCAACAAGGGAATCTTCTTCCCCTGTCTCTTGTGAGGAGCGCAAAGCTTCCGACTTCATGCTGACCAGAGAGTTTTTCAACAGGCCAAGCAGCGGGATGGTGAGGCTGATGATGGCGGCATCGCCACTGACCATCTGTGTTGACTCCTCAAAGTTACTCAGCACCTGACAGATATCAGACATCCACGTCCACTCCTCATTGTAGACTTGAGGAAGCTGACTGACCTGACTACCAGTTCTGGTGGAAGTTGACATCTGGCAGTCTACAATGGCTCGGCGCTGCTGGTAAACTCTGGATAACATGGTCAGTGTTGAATTCCACCTCGTGGGCACGTCGCACAACAGTCGGTGAGCGGGCAGTTGGAGGCGGCGCTGCGCTGCCCTGAGAGTGGCAGCATCTGTGCTGGACTTCCTGAAATGCGCACAGATGCGGCGCACCTTCGTGAGCAAATCAGACAGATTGGGGTATGTCTTGAGGAAACGCTGAACTATCAGATTTAACACATGGGCCAGGCATGGCACATGTGTCAGTCTGCCGAGTTGCAGAGCCGCCACCAGGTTACGGCCGTTGTCACACACAACCATGCCTGGCTTCAGGTTCAGCGGTGCCAGCCACAGATCAGTCTGCGCCGTGATGCCCTGTAATAGTTCTTGGGCGGTGTGCCTTTTATCGCCTAGGCTCAGCAGTTTGAGCACCGCCTGCTGTCGCTTAGCGACGGCACTGCTGCTGTGCCTAGAGCTACCGACTGATGGCGCCATGCCCACGGATGGTCGTTCGGAGGAGGAGGTGGAGGAGGGGTGGGAGGAGGAGGAGGCATAGTAGGCCTCAAACACCTGGACCGAGGTAGGCCCCGCAATCCTCGGCGTCGGCAGTATATGACCAGCCGCAGGGTCACACTCGGTCCCAGCCTCCACCAAGTTAACCCAATGTGCCGTCAGAGATATATAGTGGCCCTGCCCGGCAGCACTCGTCCACGTGTCCGTGGTCAGGTGGACCTTGTCAGAAACGGCGTTGGTCAGGGCACGGATTATGTTGTCTGACACGTGCTGGTGCAGGGCTGGGACGGCACATCGGGAAAAGTAGTGGCGGCTGGGGACCGAATACCGAGGGGCGGCCGCCGCCATGAGGCTGCGAAAGGCCTCGGTCTCTACTAGCCTATAGGGCAGCATCTCCAGGCTTAGCAATCTGGAAATGTGCACATTAAGGGCTTGGGCGTGCGGGTGGGTTGCACTATATTTGCGTTTCCGCTCCAGCGTCTGGGGTATGGAGAGCTGAACGCTGGTGGATGCTGTGGAGGATCGTGGAGGTGACGATGGGGTTTTTGTGGCAGGGTCCTGGGCAGGGGGCTGACTATCAGCTGACACAGGGGAAGGAGCAGTGGTGTGCACGGCCGGAGGTGAACGCGCTTGTTGCCACTGAGTGGGGTGTTTAGCATTCATATGCCTGCGCATACTGGTGGTAGTTAAGCTAGTAGTGGTGGAACCCCTGCTGATCCTGGTTTGGCAAATGTGGCACACCACAGTCCGTCGGTCATCCGGTGTTTCCTTAAAGAACCTCCAGACTTCTGAAAATCTAGCCCTCGCCGCAGGAGCCCTCGCCACGGGAGCTTCACTAGTTGACACATTTGGCGCTGATGCACCAGCTCTGGCCCTGCCTCTCCGTCTGGCCCCACCACTGCCTCTTCCAACCTGTTCTGGTCGAGGACTCTCCTCCGTCTCAGAAGCACTGTGTTCACCCGGCCTCTCAACCCAGCTTGGGTCTGTCACCTCATCATCCTCCGATCCCTCAGTCTGCTCCCCCCTCGGACTTCCTGCCCTGACAACAACTTCCCCACTGTCTGACAACCGTGTCTCCTCATCGTCGGACACCTCTTTACACACTTCTTCCACTACGTCAACAAGGTCATCATCACCCACAGACTGCGACTGGTGGAAAACCTGGGCATCAGAAAATTGCTCATCAGCAACCGGACAAGTGGTTTGTGACTGTGGGAAGGGTCCAGAAAACAGTTCCTCAGAGTATGCCGGTTCAAATGGCAAATTTTGCTGGGAGGGGGCAGACTGGGGGGGAGGAGGCTGAGGTGCAGGAGCTGGAGGAGTGCCGATTTCGGTGACATGGGTGGACTGCGTGGAAGACTGACTGGTGGACAAATTGCTCGAAGCATTGTCGGCAATCCACGACATCACCTGTTCGCACTGTTCTGGCCTCAACAGTGCTCTACCACGAGTCCCAGTAACTTCAGACATGAACCTAGGGAGTGTAGCTCTGCGGCGTTCCCCTGCTCCCTCATAAGCAGGTGGTGTCTCACCCCGCCCAGGACCACGGCCTCTGACCCCTGCAGTAGTTGGACGCCCACGTCCCCGCCCTCGTCCTCTACCCCTAGCCCTCGGGTTAAACATTTTGAAAATGAGAGTTATAACTTGTATTTTTTTTTTTTTTTTTTTTTTTTTTTGTGTTTTTTAGTTTTTAAAACCAAACGATGCTATCCTATTGCTATGGCTATTTTCTAGCCAAGTATTACAGCACACTACTATGCCAGATGAGATGACGCTGAGTTATGAAAAAAATAAACGTAAAATAAAAAAGGAAATGGCAGACTGTGCCTAGTTGAAATACAACCCCGGGCCCTAATAAATTTTCCCACTTCGGTCTTTGCGATGGATATGTGCGTCACTAAAACACAGTGGTCGCAAGTCTGACTCCAAATTGCTCCCAATTTGATAGTAGATGCACTGCAGCAAGTACAGCCACCAGCAGATCAACCAGAAATCAAATATATATAACGCTACTGTAGGCGTAATTAAGACGTTTGTATTCTCCTATGGCTATTTTCTAGCCAAGTATTACAGCACACTACTATGCCAGATGAGATGACGCTGAGTTATGAAAAAAATAAACGTAAAATAAAAAGAAACTGGCAGACTGTGCCTAATTGAAATACAACCCCGGGCCCTAATAAATTTTCCCACTTCGGTCTTTGCGATGGATATGTGCGTCACTAAAACACAGTGGTCGCAAGTCTGACTCCAAATTGCTCCCAATTTGATAGTAGATGCACTGCAGCAAGTACAGCCACCAGCAGATCAACCAGAAATCAAATATATATAACGCTACTGTAGGCGTAATTAAGACGTTTGTATTCTCCTATGGCTATTTTCTAGCCAAGTATAACAGCACACTACTATGCCAGATGAGATGACGCTGAGTTATGAAAAAAATAAACGTAAAATAAAAAGAAACTGGCAGACTGTGCCTAATTCTACTCAAACCCCTAATAAATTTTCCCACTTTGGTGTTTGAGGTGGATATGTGTGTCACTAAGAGCTAAACACAACGGTCGCAAGTCCCCCTGCTAATTCCTCACAATATGGTACTAGCTGCAAATAAAAAAAAAAAAAAATTATAACGTTATTGTAGCCCTAAGAAGGGCTGTTGGGTTCTTTAAGAATCACTCCTGCCTAACAGTAAGCTAATAGAACACCCTAACGCTTTCCCTGAGCAGCAGCAGCTCTCTCCCTAGCGGCATCCAGACAGAGACTGATCCGAGCAGCGCGGGCAGCGGCTAGTCTATCCCAGGGTCACCTGATCTGGCCAGCCAACCACTGCTATCTACGTGTAAGGGTACCACGTCATGCTGGGTGGAGTGCAGAGTCTCCTGGCTTGTGATTGGCTCTGTTTCTGGCCGCCAAAAAGCAAAACGGCGGGAGCTGCCATTTTCTCGAGCGGGCGAAATACTCGTCCGAGCAACGAGCAGTTACGAGTACGCTAATGCTCGATCGAGCATCAAGCTCGGACGAGTATGTTCGCTCATCTCTAGTTCTAACCTCTATAAGCATCTAGGGACTCCTCTCTGCTAATCTGTACTGAAGTCAGTTTTCTATAAGTAAAGGGACAAAATTTAACATATGAGAGGGAATAATTGGAAGCGAATTTCAAACCCTTCCTTAAGGGACTTCTAGTTAACTAAGTAAAAGTCTGTGACAGGTTCCCTTTAAGTGTGAACTGTGTTAGTTGTTGGACTCCAACATGTCTGACATTGTTTATCTTTCCTAAGTCCAATACATGAAGTCAATCACAGAGGAGGAGGCGTTCAGAGCTCCCCGCCTTGACTTCAGTGTTAACATCTCCACCTCCTTGACTTTATACAAACAATTTACAGCTCACTTCAAAGTAGATTTTCTGGATGATGCCATCACACTGGGACTCGAAAGGAACAAAAACTAGAAGGTGTTTTGTTGCTTGACAATATTTTGGTAGTGGTGTAAAAGGCCATTTGCTCATGACATGTTCCCTTTAAGGCTTATAATATACAGTATGATAATGATAACAGATAATAAAGATATAGTTACAGAGGTCAGTTCAGGTGCAGCCACGATTTCCTAACATTCCTACTGTTAGTTTTAGTGAATTTCTAAAATAACTGATCGGCAATAATTTACTATAAGATGCGTTGTGTAAAGAAAAGCAAGAAAAGAAAGATCTGCTGTTGTATTTTATTACTGTACTAAAAGCTGAGGATGTTCATATTCGGTGGAAATTATCAGATTTATAGCCCGAATCATCGAGTTACAAGTGTTATTACTCCATTTCCTCCTATTTGCCACCATTCTCAGTAGGACAAAGTCATCTGATAATATACTTCTCTTGCTGGAAATATCATCTGCCTTGAATACCAGAATATACTAGAACATCATAACTACATTGACAATGTCAGGTCATAAAAATTCTAGCCAGTAAATTATGACATTGAGTCAACATCAAAAGCAATTCAGCAGACAAATAGACTGTAACAGTATTCCAATAATGAAACCCAGTGATTATTTCACGTGGAAGGGAACCTGTCATCAATAACAGACATAAAAGTGCTGAGTAGTTGTCCCAGCTGAAATCTGCCACCGCCCACCATCAAAACCTTTCCCAAAACTTTAACTCCCTTTGTCCACAATGGTCTGTCCCACCACTGTGAGGCTCTGCCCACCACTGCTTGGCCCCGCCCATCACGGGGGCAGCATGAAATGGTGAGAAGGGGGAAATGCAGTTTCCCACACAGTATTTACTATTAAATACAAGTGAGAGGGACAGCATTCTGGTAAGGACAGGAAGAGGACTTCCTGTCTGCTCAGGCTAAGATTTGAAGAGACCCTGAGCTGTCAGTCAAAAGAAGGAGGCGTGGTTAACTAGCTGCCTAAAGAAAAACTTCTCTTCTCTTCAAAAGTTGACTCATGTATACTCATACACTAATATTGCATATTAGAAAAAACACTGTAACTAAGGTAAAGTGCCCAGTGGCAAATAATATTAGGTGATATGGGGAGTACTTTTAACCCTTTACCAGCAGGTATTACCAGCTGATGTGATGGGTAAAATTCTGGTAAAAAGTCTTTTTTAAAGGGGTATTCCCACAAAGACAAGTTTTTTAAATGTACTCAGGATAAAAAAATAACGCATTCTCTTATTCACTGTTGTTAACAAAAATACAGCATTTAAAAGATATAATTCCAACCAGTTTCTATCAGTTCTGCTGTACACAATTTCAGTTGCCCCTGGTTTCCGACCCTGGATCTTCTGACTTTAGGGTCAGCAGCCATCTTGCTTTTCTGTCTGAAGCCGTGGAGCTGAGCTGTTCTCTGCTCTCTGCCTCTAGCCCCTCCCCCTTGCAGTCCAGGATGGAGCTCACACACATTGACTTCCTGTCAGCAAACAACACAAAACATCACATCACACAAGAAGATAAGTTCTGTATTTGGGGGAAGAGGAGACGGGCTCATGAGATCTAACAGCGTGTGTGTAGCTGAGATGTAGTAGAGTTGGATAGTGTCATTGTGTGTAACATGCATCTCATGGATCTCATCACCTCTCATCTGTCATCTGTCACATCTCTCTTTATATATGTCAGATACTAGTAGAATGTTCAGAAGGTAAATGAAAGTGTAGATAAACCTTGGACCCTGATAATCTAACCACATTGTCAGCTCACAGAACTAGATGGATCATGAAGTGTCTGTTGAGAGAGTCCCCGCTCACACTCTGGAATCTTACAGTGACCATCACTGAGTCATAGGAGCTAAAACAGCAATAAAACTGAGTAAAATTGTAAAGTAAAGGATTAAAAATGATCTTTATTGTGTTAACATCACTAGGGGATTGAAATCTGAGAATTTTCTTTCATGGGCAAACCCCTTTAAAGGGATTGTCTGGAAGAAAATAAAATGTAAAAAGGGCTAAAAATGGGTTAAAAATATAGATTTTTATTCATAGATTTACTACAAATCAGGCATCAAATCTGAATCTTTTCTGACTTGCATACAAAGATCTGGTAAAATAATAGTTTTCATCCCTCAGTGTAGGAAAGGGGGATGGCAAAATAAAAAAACTATCTGTAAATAATTAAATCAAGAAAGGAGCTTTGTATGAAAAATCTGTGTATTAGAGGACTGGAGGGGGTTATATGCCATCTGTTTGGACCCAATAGATTCTGGACCAGAAAGATTTTGAATTCAACCTGTTTCTTGGAAACGAATTTGACCATTTTCTCATCTCTAGCTAAAAACATAAAGTAAGCCTCATGACAATTCATGACCCTTTGGTTTTCCTGAGCTATTTATATTATCACCCTCCTCATACAGCTACCCACCATCAATATTGTTTTTCAGCTGTGAGGTATATTCCCCCTTCCCTCCCCCCATTTTTTCCCAAATCCCTCCCCCCTTCCCCTGTGTCCGGGTTCCTGCTCAGGCAATATTTTTGGACAAGGTCGCTTAACATTTCGGAGCTGAGGTTATAAAGAGGCTTGGTTGTCCTTTATTCCTATCGTCAGGCTCATTTAATTACCCGGCCGCTGGAGTTCACTCGTGCGCCCGATATCAGGTCCGATGGAGTTCATCTTCTTCTTAGTGGTGCATCCGGGTGCTATGGCTTGTGACACAATTTGAAAGTTAAAACCTGCGCTCAGTCCAAATCAGTCAGATAGTCCGACGGCGCCCCCCAGCTGCGCCAAAAATTGATTGCATGCGCCAAAATCCCAGCACAGACACTTCTTAAATACCTGTTAGTATTAGCCGAGTAATCCCGAAAAAAGGTGCACGAAAAGTCCCAATATGTTTAATTGTGCTTCACCAAAAAAGTTATTTCCTACTAGATTGAGGCATTGGCTCGTACTGCGTGTCCCATTTAGGTTTGGGGCTATCCCTCTTGGTTGTAAACCAAAAGGAAGTCATGTACTAGCAGGTACTTTAGCTATTCACCCACTGGAACCTCCACGCAACATTTTGTAGCATCACTATGTCTATGATTCCGGTTTCACTGCATATTTGTTATTTGAATTTGTATGCCCATCTGGCTGCATCTAAGGTGCTTTAAAGAGGACCTGTCACCCTTAAAAATGGCACTAGGAGCTGCTTACCTCCGGAAACCTCCGATAACGCTAGCAGACACTGCCGTGCTGTACACTAAAAACGCCAGACCACTCTCAAAGCGGTCCAGCATATTCATGAGGGGGTGCTGCCGAGGCACGGCGGTGACTTCCAAGTGTCACACGGCAGTCACCGCCCCTAATCCTGCCCCCTCGTGAATACGCCTGACCACTTTGAGAGCGGTCCGGTGTTTCTAGTGTACAGCGCGGCAGTGTCTGCTAGCGTTATTGGAGGTTTCCGTTAACGGTTTCAGTGTAACACTGCTGGGACTGTTGTGGCACTAGTGCAATTTCTTAGGGTGACAGGTGCCTTACGTAAGATGCTTCGCATGGGCCTTTCTTGTTATCTTTATAAAATCGATAAAAAGAGTTTTAAAACAAAAAAATAAAGTAAGTTATAATCGCCCCTCCAACCCGAAACAGTTTTCTGACAACCCAACACTTAGGATAAGTCAATAGATTTCAATTTCTTCTTGAATTTTATTCTGTTCACGATGCCATATTGTTCTTTTATACCTTTTGTGGCCACTTATATTTCACACTTATAATCAGGTTCATTATAATTCACTGACAAAATGTTGAATAGACTGTTGCTAATGCTGTGAGCCGCACAGTAATTTTATGTTATTACATCCATTTTCACCCGTCACTTTTCTGTCAATGCTCTTATTTTTTTTAACCTCTCCTTAGCTGGGGCTAATTTTTTGCACCACTACCTTTTTTTTTTTTTAAATAAAAGAATAAATCAGAATATTCTCGCTCTGAATTTTGTAGTTAAAGGGAACCTGCCACCAGAAGACCCATTTTTAGCACTTCCCCAGTCCCCACAGAGCATAGTACATACACTTCCAAAGTGTTTTTGTATAAAAAATAGGTTTTACAGAAAAAAAGATATGTTATATATTACCTTTCATTAGCATCTGCTGTGTAACTAGGCAGTTGCCAAAAAGGAGGGACTGGAAAGGAGCAGTTCCCCCCCCACCCTTGGGAAACATGTGACCTTTTCAAATATATGAATAACTCCCCACACTAGGGATTGGCTGTAGAGGAGCAGGGGGCGTCGCTAAGCCCGGTGATGGGTGTTTTCATATATTTGAAAAGCTGAATCCCAAGGGTGGGGGGAACTGCTCCTTTCCAGCTCCTCTCAAAAGGCAACTGCCTAGTCACACAGCAGATGCTAATGAAAGGTACAATATAACATATCTTTTTTTCTGTAAAACCTATTTTTTATACAAAAACACTTTGGCAGTGTATGTACTATGCTCTGTGGGGACTGGGGGAGTGCTAAAAATGGGTCTCCTGGTGACAGGTTCCCTTTAAATAGAAGATACAGAACAGAAGAACAGAAGATAGAAGCAATCAATAACTGAATTACGTGTCTATTATGATGAAGTAAAAAAAATCAAGGGTGAAGTTTTATTCCATTGTTACGTTTCGGTGGTGGAACCCCCCTTTTTCAATCATATAAATTATCTGTAGTGATGAGTGGACACATTGAAATTTGGACCCCGTTTACGGTTTCCAGTGCTGGCATTGACCGTGGTTATTAAAACGTTAAAAAAGCCTCTGGCAAATACACTAGTGATGTTTAAGCTGCTGTGGGCGGGGCCAGGTGCACAGCTCATTAGCATCATACAGCTGTGCACTTGTGTGGCATCACATGACCATGGACCGGTGTTTATCCACAGGAAGTAAACAATGAAGCTTCTTTGCATGACAGCAACCAGAGATCTAGAATTGAGACAGAAAGTATAACTGGATAAAAATAATCAACATACCGAATTTTTCAAGCACCAACACTCATCTTCTCCGAGTCTCCATAGCATAAAAGAATGTCGTCTGCATAGAACTTCATTTCATCACAGAAACCACTAAATCCACATCTAATTATTTTATCAGACTCCCTAATCTGGATTGCAAGGGGTTCAATAATACACACATAATACATAACAAAATTAAACATGTCTAATAAATATTTATTGAAAATATTTGAAACAATATATGGAGGAGCCCTTTAAGCATCCTTAAACAGGTACGGAAAGGTCCTCTTTGTAGTTACAATTTCTCAGAGATTATATATTCTCTGTGGCACCTCTGTCATTATCTGCACATATTCAGCCTCTGGATTCCATATTGTTAACAGCTCAGGATTATCTATTATTACAGGACATGCTGAGTTAATCTTTTTAGCTTTCCACAGTCAGTCTGCACTGGCACACATTAATGCCGGCCTCATAAAAATGCAGCAATAAAGCCTGACATTTACAGGAATGCTAGAAAACAATCCATCAAATCCTGCCTTTCTCTTCTCTGCAATAAATACATTATTATTTCTTTTCCATATGCGTTATCTTTTCAAAATACATGTTGAAATTTTTCCAGGTTTTTTTTTATTTTATGGATAATTAATAATTATTTCACTATTACACTTACAGTATTATAACTATTATCAATTACATTGAAAAAAATGTGAAATAATGAAGTCACTTTTTTTTTTATTAATTGCAAGTTGCTTGAATAATGACCCAAACCATTAATATAGAAATAAATGTTAAAAATAAAAAATAATGTATGCAGGTTTTGGTATGCGTATGTCTTTATGGTGTTGTTACTGCATTGGCTTCTTCTTCAGGTGTTGGTGGATTTGTGCTGATAGAAATCATAGTGACCCGCACCATCAACAATGGGAAAGGCCAGTGCCAGGTTATAGGGAGGGCTGCAGGGGCGCATGCCCCAAGGCCCCCACCACTTTACTTATAAAGGGGCCCCCACCAACAATGTCTGACAGCGCTGGTCCCATTGCACAGTACGTGGTCCTGCATTCAAGCTGTGACAGTGACTCACTGCCGTACTCAATCGCATTCTGCATGCAGAGCGCTTTTCAGGAGCTATGCTGCATGCAGAGTGACACATGATCCCTACAAAATAATACCTAACACTGGTTGGCTGAACTGGTTCCAAGCCAATAATTGTTAGGTTTATTTCCTCACAGATTATCTGGCCAAATCGGGGAGTGGAGGAGAGAGAACTCTCAAGGAAATGTTGCACGTGGGACTGTCATGGTGACTAGGACTAGTAGTCAGCACTACTGCCACTGCCAAGAGAAAGTTTAAAATATGAATGATAATTTAGAATAGTAATGTGTACGACTGGGCTATATTCATTGGGTGCCCCTGATTGTAAAATTGTGTTAATTGAACAGAGCTTAATAGGCCAGGAAAACAATAGCTATAACCAATAACCAAGGTTAGGTACTGAATTATGTATATTTTAAAACCCATACGCACATTACTGTACATTAAGTTTCATTTGAACACATTAATCATTTAGACTTGTTTCAGAAGAAAATACTGTAAATATCCAGATACTTTAGTAGAACATGATCTACCTATGTGAGGTACAGTACTATATTTTCAGGCATAGATTTGCTGTTTCCTAAATTTGGTTCTTCCATGCTCTCCATGGCATATGACATATGGTAAAGATCCATATAGTTTCTTATATGTTAGCAATGGTTATCAATACTGGAAAGTTGCCAATGTTTTCTCATGTTAGGAAGTTGTAGTGAATCTATATACAGTTTATCAGTATTATATTTTTTAACTTAAAGGACATCTACTACCAGGATGAAGGATTGTAAACCAAACACATGGAGATACTGGTGTGTGCCACCTCTGGCAGGATCTGCTCTTCTTTTAGCTTCTTATACCCTGGTTTTTGCAAAAAAATAGGCTTTAAAAATTATGCAAACGAGTCTCAGGGGCTCCAGGCTCCATAGTTGTTATTAGAAACTGGAGCCCCTCGGCTCATTTGCATAATTTTTAAAGCCTTTTTTTAAAAAAAAACAAAGGGCATATGAAGCTTAAAGAAGAGCAGATACTGGCAGAGGAGGCAAACACCAGTATGTCAGTGTGGTTGGTTTACAATCCTTCATCCTGGTTGTAGATGTTTTTTAAACACCTCGGCTGCTCACATAATTATCCATTAAACCTTATCCATTTTATGAGATGTATAACACTAAAAATTAATTACAAAAACAAAAAAAATTACTAACACTTTGTTAAGATTTAGATTGGAATTTTCATGTTTCTGTAATATTATAGAAACCAAAAAACTGAAATCTAATTTGGAGAACACAAATGGCTCATTATAGGTCCCATTGAATATAATTGTGACTGTAAGGTTCCTGTTAAGGTTTTTGGCATTTTGTTAAACAAAAAATACAGCACTTTTTATCAGAATTATGAATGGTCCATACAAAAAATATGGTGGTAAATTGTTCCAGATTAAATCAAATCAAAAGACGAGGGGGCACTGTCTCCGTTTGGAGAAACCAAGGTTTAATCACCGGAGGCGACAGGGCTTTTTTACTATGAGAACTGTCATCTGTGGAATAGCCTGCCTCAGGCGCTGGTCACAGCAGGGACAGCAGAGAGCTTCAAGAAGGGTCTAGATGCCTTTTTACACCTAAATAACATTGATTGTTATGCTATATAGGATTGTTTCCCCTAAATCCCTTCCTCCTCCAATCCCTACCCTTCCTTGGTTGAACTTGATGGACAAGTGTCTTTTTTCAACCGTATAAACTATGAAACTATGAAACTATGAAGAATTAGTGATGGCGGACACAGCACAAGAGAACAGGATAGAAAGAAGGTGATACCATCTTGTATCACTATCGCTAAAGACCAAAGCTACAATAGCAGCACAACCAAATCTACACCCAACACAAAAGTACTAAGACATAAAGCAAAAGCAGGTTCACAAAATATTACAAATTAATAAGCTGGGGGTCTGCAACTTGGCCCCAAAACACCAGCAACCCCATATAGTTAGAAAAATGGAACAGTACAAAGTACATATAGGGATACATTTACTTATCCGGTCCTGCACGATCCCTGATCCGGAATGTCCGCTGGAATGCAAATCTGCCCCAACTCAATAAGATTGTGCGCCCAATTTCCTGCTTGTGTCGCTTACCCGATCAGGTTCGCCGGAGTTCATCTTCCTCCCGGTGTATGTAAGTGCACTGGATGCACATTTAAATGTTACATCCCACGCTTAGTCCGAATCCCTCGGATCGTCCAACAGCCCTCCCCTGATTTCTGTCACATGAAAGCCGGCGCCGGTGCGCCAAAATCCGATCGCGTATGACACAATCCCCAGAGCGATCCCCAAAAAGTCGGGAAATCAGACAAAAATGCGGCCGCGGCACCCTTAGTAAATAAGCCTCAGAGAGTTAAACCATAGGGCATTGTTAGCCGGGTCTCCAGCAGGAGCGGTACTAAAGCACCGTCCCAACACAAAACCCCTACTTACACCTTACAATAAACTATACTGAGCTTAGTCTAACTGTAACTCCTAAGAGGGACAGTGAAAGGGTAGCTGCACTATTTAACACTCAACTAGCTTTTCTAAAGATAAGCTTAACAGGTCCAGAGGATCTACTAGTAAATGAAAACCAACTTCCAGAGGACGGGGGAAAAGCTGAGTATAGCATAGAACCCTTGTAACTGATGATGGCATCTCCTAATGGAACCAAAACTGCAGATGTAAACATAGAATAATATACTTTAATTTCTAAACCTCCACCATCCGCTCTATTTTCTTCTCCCTTCTTTCTGGGTTGATGATGATATGTTGGGGGCTTCTTTCTGGCTTTGTTCCTCAGCTAAGCCAACCCATTATCAGTCACGATGGGGGAGTGGTGGATTGGCTAATAATCAGAATAAGACAGACAACCTCCTTCATCGTTACACTAATGCAGAGAGAGGAGGAAGCTCTCTGCTGCCATGGGAAGTCATCATTGACAGAGAAACTCTACTTCCTGGACCACACAGCAGGGTCTAGGATCAAGCCATTGATCCAATTAAGAAAATTAAATCTTTATTTTGCATTTACAAACTTATATTGGAAAATCCATTTAAACATCAACATCACTTATTAGAAACTCAGCTTTCTAACATGATTGTTTGACATGAAGTAGGTAAGTATTCACATGTACAATTTCAAAAGAGCTTGTCATCAGCAATACCAGCCTCAGTTGCTTCATACATATGAAAATACTCAGTGTAATTTACCATTAGTATTCACTCCCTTACATCCGTTTAATTGGAAGCGTGCTCACTAGTATGCCGGGGAAGTCAGCGCCGCCTCTAATAGAGTTACTTCATCAAAATGTTCACATGAGTGCACCAGACACTAGAAGGGATTTTCTTCACTTTTGTGCCACAACTTCCTAATTGTCACACACATTAACCAAGGAAAGTGCTCAACAGTATTATTCAGCATTCTACAAGGAGACTATACATGTAAAAAACATGAGTTCTCGAAAAGAGGTCAAGTGAGATAAAGTGCATTAGTGCAGCAGACAGGAAATAAATAGAGCAGTTGCTTTGACTCTACGGCCAATGGGAAAATCAATTCTATTTCATCGCCAACCAATAATAATTTATTGCAACCGTCTGATAAAGGAGAGACATTAGAATGAATGCCTGAGAAACATCACATCCATCTAGAATATCAGTTCTGGACATCAGATCCATAGACACCTCCTCTTCAATGACCCCCATTTTATTTGATATAATACAAAAAGAAAAACATTACTTAGATCTTTTATAATTTTATAATATGTGCGGCACTTTTAGACTACTCAACTTGAAAGGAAATCTACCATTTGTTTTTATGCATTGTGAAGCAAACATACCTTGAGGATGCTGTAGCTACACTGATACAGAAACATATCTTGTTTAATTCCTGAGTGGTTTTGCTGAAAAAATTATTATAAAAATCAGCACCGTGGGAAGGCTGGGTGCCTGCATAAACACATTACACACGATTGCTTCTGCAGGTCAGGGACAACACAGTGAATGGGGAAGCGACACATCCGTGATATCGGGTGCACGATCTTAGTGAATTGCGGCACGCAGCATTATCGTCGGACAATGCACTTTCTGTGAACTCCAGTGACCAGGTAAGTAAATGTGCCCCATGGTTTTGTTTTATAAAAAGCTCCTGTCTCCTTTCGTTAGTTTTTTACTAACTTTCTCATTCTCAATTTTCACGAAAACGGCAATAATGGAAAACTAATGTACATGGTGTAAACTAACAATAATAGAAACCATTAAAAGTCCATTCTATCCAAACGATCTCCATCCATCAGAGGAGATTTTGATGGATCTGATAGACTTTCATTATTAACGTACTGTATATACAAGATTCTGAGAAAATCATAAAATCACTTTGGTAACTGTAAATCAACAAATTGACAAATAGATTCATCTCATCTTCGATGATGATTCGTAGTCATCAGTTTCTAGCAAGTAAGGCCTTTCCCCCCTTAAGCATGTCCCCATGTTAGAGGATGACAACATGAGGGCTCATTTACTAAGGGTCCGCGGAGCGCATTTTCGTCGGGTTTCCCAATGATTTCTGTTTTGCAATGCATTTAATGGGATTTTGGCGCTCGCAATCAGATTTTGGTGCATCAGTGGCGGCTAGCACGCGGCACAAATTGGGGGCGTGGCCATCGGACAACCCGACGAATTCAGACTATGCGCGGGTTTTAACATTTTGAATTGTGTCGCAAGACACTCACTTACAAGCACCGGGAAGAAGAAGGCGAACTCCGGCGGCCCTCGTCGGGGAAACGACGGATGCAGGAACTCGGGCACACGAGCTTCCTGAATCGCGCCAGAATTCATCTTTGTTGGACCATCCGAATCAAGGGTCGCGACAGGACCGGGTAAGTAAATTTTCCCCAAAGTGTCTAAAACCTAAATGTACAGCAAGTACAAGTAGCATCAGAAGTTATTTCATGTTTGTTATTCCTCCTTAGGAGTCAATGACAAAATAAAATTGAAAAAAAACATTTATCTTGAAACAATGGTCAACTATGGTAAACTACCTAGCAACAGTGAAGAGAAATATATTAATATAATATAAATATAATAATAAAGGTCTTTGCTCTACTTTTTTAATGATGCACACCAAACAGTTGTTTTTTTCATTAATTAAGAAAATTAATCATGGAAAAACACTTCTTGGCACTTCAATGGGTCCAACCAACACCGTCTGAGATGTTACTTAATCGCCTTATACTGTGTAATTATCATCCCATGAATAAATGATTCCTCTGTGTACGGATCCTTCATAGGTTTTAAATAATCTATATTAAGGTTATCATAAAAACAAGAGCAGGATTTTATTATAAACTGCGGATGAGAATACCGATAGTAAAAAATTATAATAAAGAAAATATTAAAAACGTGACATATTTTATAGTACGCTGTAAAAGCAAAATTATAAGCCACTATGGTATACGGAAAGGGTAATTTGCTAAATAACTTATGTTTTCAGAGGAAAAAAAATCAAACATAGTTTCAAACTCCCCAATGAATCATTTGTGGCTGCTCTATTTGCTAAGCAACAGCCAGAATTTACAGATTTCTCAGTATATTGTGTTTGTCTGTAATATCCCTATATATATATATATATATATATATATATATATATATATATATATATATAGATAGATAGATATATTCTATATTAGAGGAGCTGTATCACAAGTGACTGCTCTAGCTGCTCATGGCAACCAATCAGATCTCAGCTTTCATTTTATAACCTGCTATGAAAATGAAAGCTGAGCTCTGATTGGTTTGCATTAGCAACTAGAACAGTTTTTCTCTCAGAGACTTGTTAAACATCTCTTGTATATATATATATATATATATATATATATATATATATATATATATATATACGGCGGGATTTGCGCCGCTGGGACAGGTATTTAACTGGTGATTGTGTCGCACGCAATCGGACAGAAAGCGAGGGGCGGGCCGTCAAACGATCCGACTGATTCGTACTGAGCGTAGGATTTAATATTCAAATTTTGTCGCAACCAATGCACTTACATTCACCAGGAAGAAGAAGGTGAACTCCGGCGGACTTGAGCGGGAAACAACACATGCAGGAAATCGGGCGCATGATCTTAGTGAATCGCGCCACAGTGCATTGACATCGGACAATGCACTTCGAGTGCACTCTGTCGGCCAGGTAAGTATATGTGCCCCTATGTGTCCCCTGAAACAGGATCCATTCTTCCTTTATTCTCTAAAAGCCTAGTTTGGGCTTCATCTTTGGCGAATTATGCACACCTCTGACTGGTGTCACTGACCACCTCCTCCCTCCCTTCCCCACCGAGTAAGCTAGTGAAGTCATATGGAGCCAGAAGGGGCTTCTGTGACATAGACAAGAGCCTCTGAGGCTCATTTGCATAATTTTTTAGGAAGATAAAGGAAGAACGGATCCTGTTTTAGGGGATGCACAGCAGTATGCAACTGCATCCAGGTGGTAGATCATAGCAGCGTCTCGTCACGTACTAAAGATGTGCTTAATCACCCTGCACACTAACTCATAAGTCCGCTTACACCATACAATAAATATTCTATATATTATTATAGTGATTTCCTAGACAAGAATATAGTGTAACGTCTTTCTCCCCTGAGAATATTGGACATTGGGCCAAAACTCATAAAATACTGTATCTCCGGGCATCAGGTGGTGTTATACTGTTTGTACAGGCTCCGAGGGGGCACAACTGTATGTTCTGGCACTAAGGGGGCAAGATAATGTTTGTTTTGGCACTTTGGGGGCATGATACTGTGTGTGGGCACTTAGGGGGCATGATACTGTGTATGGGCACTTAGGGGGCATGATACTGTGTGTGTGGGCACTTAGGGCGCATGATACTGTGTGTGGGCACTTAGGGGGCATGATACTGTGTGTGGGCACTTAGGGGGCATGATACTGTGTGTGTGGGCACTTAGGGCGCATGATACTGTGTGTGGGCACTTAGGGGGCATGATACTGTGTGTGGGCACTTAGGGGGCATGATACTGTGTGTGTGGGCACTTAGGGGGCATGATACTGTGTGTGTGGGCACTTAGGGGGCATGATACTGTGTGTGGGCACTTAGGGGGCATGATACTGTGTGTGGGCACTTGGGGGGCATGATACTGTGTGTGTGGGCACTTAGGGGGCATGATACTGTGTGTGTGGGCACTTAGGGCGCATGATACTGTGTGTGTGGGCACTTAGGGCGCATGATACTGTGTGTGGGCACTTAGGGGGCATGATACTGTGTGTGGGCACTTAGGGGGCATGATACTGTGTGTGTGGGCACTTAGGGGGCATGATACTGTGTGTGTGGGCACTTAGGGGGCATGATACTGTGTGTGGGCACTTAGGGGGCATGATACTGTGTGTGTGGGCACTTAGGGCGCATGATACTGTGTTTGGGCACTTAGGGGGCATGATACTGTGTGTGGGCACTTAGGGGGCATGATACTGTGTGTGTGGGCACTTAGGGGGCATGATACTGTGTGTGTGGGCACTTAGGGGGCATGATACTGTGTGTGGGCACTTAGGGGGCATGATACTGTGTGTGGGCACTTAGGGGGCATGATACTGTGTGTAGGCACTTGGGGGGCATGATACTGTGTGTGGGCACTTAGGGGGCATGATACTGTGTGTGGGCACTTGGGGGGCATGATACTGTGTGTGGGCACTTAGGGGGCATGATACTGTGTGTGGGCACTTGGGGGGCATGATACTGTGTGTGGGCACTTAGGGGGCATGATACTGTGTGTGGGCACTTGGGGGGGGGTGATACTGTGTGTGGAAGATAGAACAAAAACAATGTTAGTCTGCTTAAAGGCTACTGTGAGGAAACCCTCCCCTGACCATCACTGAGCCACCACCCAAGCCATGTTGGATGATATTTCAGGCAGCATCATGTTCACCACAGACTTTTTTCTCTAGGTTTTTTTCATGGAACTTTACCATCAGAATCACTAATAGTAAACCCCTAACACTTCCATGTGCTTTTGATAAAGTGGAGTCCTGTGCTGTGTTTTTTATATTGAGGAATGTGTTTTTTTATAATAAAATTATATATAATGTAAATTCGCCTGAGGGTCTCTGGGGTCTTCACTGAGCCCATTCACAGTCTTTAAATTTGTTCACTCCCCCAGTACGGGGCTGGCGCCATGTGCGTTCGATGAAGTGGAGTCCTGTGCTGTGTTTTTTATATCCAGGGATGCCCCCAATTTGTAGAAAAAAAGCTTTAAGCCCTATGGGGCTTGGGGGGGGGGGGAGTGGGTGGCCATTCAATTTTTGGGAGCTGAGTTACTGTTGCCTGTCCATTGCATCTGTTGCCACCAATTGAGTGAAACTGATTCCCGATCACCTATATCATTTATATCCCCAAAGTTCTAACTACTTGATTATCCTAAACTAAGTTATGTGCACAATTTTATTACAATGACTTGTGGTGGCTTTATATCATAAATATTCATATTATACAGAATATATTTCATTACCATGTAAATGAAGAACCGACTTCTCCAGACAATACTCCATAAATTCAGCATTTCGTTTAGTACCCTGGAAATAATAAAATGCTCGATGTCCACCATGAATATTAAATGGATTTGTTATTAAGGCTGGGGACACGCAGGGAGCAATCACAGTGGGTGAGCCGCTGGAAATTCGATGGCAGCTAACCCACTGTGATGTAAAGTAGCAACATTGTCAATGAGATTCAACAAAGGCCGTGAATACAACTTGTAGAGCAAAGGAACATAAGCTACAAGTATTTCAAAATAATACATACTTTTTCTGTAAAGGGTCAACTATACAAATTATCTCATTTACTGTGAAAAATGCATTTACATTCCAGGGTTGTAGCTGGACTTTGAGCACAGGGGTAAAATATTGTGAGTTTCTTCAATGAAACACCTCCTCTTCTATGCTCAGAGTAAGAGCTGTAGCAGTGTTCTGGTTAGACATTACAGCTGACAGAAGTGGCTGTGGGGAATTTTAAATCCTGATATTAAAAAGATGCATTTATGTTCCACGGATGTAGCTGGACTTGGATCACACGGGTAAAATCCTGTAAGTTTCTTAAATGAAACATAGCAAGCCCTCTCTCCTATGCTCTGAGTAAGAGCTGTAGCAGTGTTCTGGTTAGATATTACAGCTGACGGGAGGGACTGTGGAGAAGTTTGAATGCAGATATCAAAAAAAGATATCATAGTCTTCCCCAGTGCTCCAAGTCCAGCAACAATCCTGGATTATAAATGCATTTTTCGCAGTCCTGCTGCTACTTAGACACTCACAAAGTCATAGTTACACAGATCTCTAGGGCTGCTACTTAATACTGCAACTTTGTATAGTCAAAATTATTGGAAGATTCCTACTAAATCAATGTCTTTAAAAGAGGCTTTAGACGTCTGAATGATTTACTCCTAGATAGTTATATCCAAATTGCTCCTCCTCAGCACATACCCACAGCTTTACTAAGTACAGGGATCTGTTCACCCCGTACTCCATGGTGATAAAGCCTCAGATAGGAGTATACGTCTGAGCAGTTTCCTACAATACATCTTTCTTACATTGAACAACTGCTTTGTGCTATAATGCTGAAATCAAATAAATTATTTTTTATACTGCCACACTATTTCTTTGCCAATATGTTACCGTACATATTATTTTTAATGTGTGCCTCAAGGCCAACTATAATAGGGTATGGCCAACATGCAGCAGCGCCCCCAGCTGTGTGGAGGTATATTAGCTTGATTGTATATTATTTCCCTCCGCGATCATAAATAATACATAATGAGGCACAATAGGCTAATGACTTTTCTAGAAGTAGATCAGCAATAGCAAGAAGCAATGGAATCCTGTTTCATGTGTAATCAACCTCTTTCAGTAAAGTCGATAGAGCAGCTGCTGGGTTTGACCTCACTCGTACACATGAGATGAAAAATTCAGGATGTAGTTTTATGATTCTTGTGAGATTACAGTATAGAAGCGCTGCTGCAGCAGACAGGGCCGTGCATGATTTCATGGAGAGAGGATATAAAAGGCATAAAAATATGTACAACTGACTCTTAATAAGGTTCTCTCTGAGCACTGGATTCAATGGCGCTCATTTACTAAGGGTCCAACACCACACTTTCATCGGGTTTCCCGAATATTTCTGTTTTGCGCCGAATTGCCGCAGGATTTTGGCACACGCAATCAGATTTTGGCGCAGGCTTTCACGCCACAGAAACCAGGGGCGTACAAACCACAAGCAAAAATCAGTGTGTCATAGGGCAAAGTACCAAAAAGTAGAAACAATCTTTATTGGGTTACCACAGATAATATACAAGACAAACTCACGATTAAAATCAATTAAAAAGTACAAAGTACATACAAAAAATGCCACGTTGGTTACACAGGTAAGTATACACCAACAACACCCCCTCACACACTGAATATAGTATTCCCAAAAATAACTCGTAAACACCTGACTGTGTGCTAGCTAGTCCCAATGATGGACAAAAGGATAAACACAATTAAAGTGCATGATATGCAAGGGTAAATGGGTCCTGCATGAGGCCTAGATACATTACGCTGCACATGGAACCATGGTGTCCCAGTCGGTGCAGAAAAGATCACTGGGTGAGATAACGGAATGAAGGTGGAGGGGGTGGAGGGCTCCCTCTAACAAGCAAGAATGACCTAGCACAGCCCAATCCAGTTTAGCTACTGCCGACACACCATGAACATAAATGTACAAACCACAAGCAAAAATCATAGGACAGAAACCAGGGGCGTGGCCATTGGACAAATCGACAGATTCTGAAAAAACGCGGAATTTAAAAAAACGAAATGTATCGCAAGATCAGCACTTACATGCACCGGGAAGAAGAATGTGAACTCCGGTGGACCTCGGTGCAGCAGCGACACCTGCAGGAACTCGGGCGCACGATGTTAGTGAATCGCGGCAGACCCGAATCCTCGTCGGACAATGCACCCAGGATCGCGACAGATCCGGGGAAGTAAATGTGCCCCAATGTGTAACTAGTTCAAAAAATTTTAGATTTTATAATACATGAGGTTTTAAAAGTGATAACCTGTTTTTCTTTTATAGTTAGGTTGCTGTAATATATTTGCATTATTTTTAGTAAGGCATAGAGCTTTTATTCTTGTATAATATTTTAAGTATTTTTTTTTAATTCCCCGAAGACAAAAATGGGCTTTTAGGATTATTTTACCATCATAAAAGTAATCTGTAGGGAATCTGTAAAACATACTTTATCTAAAAGAACTAAATGCTATGTTATGTATCAGTTTTCAGTCAGTCAGCAAATGGTTATGAGCCATACAATAGGTGTTCATCTCTAAATTTAACCTAAACACCTTATCAATGTGTGATGTATTAGTACGTGACACATTGGCTCCGGGTTTATATACAAATAGTCCCCTACTTAAGAACACCCGACTTACAGACGACCCCTAGTTAAAGACGGACCCCTCTGCCCACTGTGACCTCTGGTGAAGCTCTCTGGATGGTTTCCTTTACTCCCAGACTGCAATGATCAGCTGTAAGGTCTCTGTAATGAAGCTTTATTGATATTCCTTGGTTAAATACAGCAAAAAATTTTGAAACTGAAAGTGTCACTGCGGCAAAAAACATTTTTGTCTGGATTTACAACTATAAAATATATTATTTTGCATACAAATTCAACTTAAGAACAAACCTATGGAACCTATCTTGTACGTAACACGGGAACTGCCTGTACTGTATATGAAGCAAACACTCACCTTGTATGAATAGGGCTCAGCTTGTGAGCCCTCTGCATACAAGGTAAGTGTTTGAGTGTTTGCCGCATTATGCACTTATCTGGGGTATTAACCCTTTGATTAACGCCGGCGAATCTTTCCAACAGCAGTCAAAAGCCGGTGGCGTATGGGCGCCTCCATGTTGGTTGATATCGTCTCTCCCTGTGACATAATCAGGAGTGATGATCTGTCACCATAACAGCCTTAGGTCTTTATAAGACCCGAGACTGTATGGTTTCTGAAGATCTGTTACAACATGTTAGTGGCACATTGTGGCATTATGTGTAAATTCCCAATATACTTTCATACTGTAATATGGCAGAATATGGTAGGATTCATCAGACTGAAAAATAGTAAAAAAAAAAAAAAAAAAAAGAAATAATAAAAAAAAATGAAATTACCCTTCTTTCCCTAGAACTGATATAAGAATGAACATAAAAAATCATAAACATGTTAGGTATCCCCCCATCCCAGAATGTCCAATCTATCAAAATATGGTAACAGTTATTCCCGGCATTGATCCCCGTTACAAAAAAGTCACTTTTGCCACATTTTTGCCATTTTGCAACATATAAAAAAAGTAATAAAAAGTGATCAAAAGTTTCTATAGTCCCCTAAATGGTAGCCAAGGAAACGACAGCTCATCCTGCAAAATAACTTACCCCTCACACAGCTCTGAACATTATTAGTGCCAGAAGATGGCGAAACAAAGACATTTTTTTTGTACAGAAGGCTTTAACTTACTTAAATGAATACACAATTATGCTTATATAAATTTAGTATCCCCGTGATCCTACCTCCCAGGGAATAAAGGAGATGTGTCATTTGGATCACATAGTGAAAGCTGTAAAATCCAAGCCCACAAGAAACTGGAACCAATACATTTTTCATCAATTTCATTGCATTTGGAATGTTTTTTTTTTACCAGTACACAGCATGGAATATTAAATACTGTCACTACATGGGAAAATAAAAATTAAAGAGTTTTGAAGGTGGGAGTGAAAAAATGGAAACAAATAACTAAAAAGGACCTGGTCTTTAAGGGGTTAAATTAGGGGATTATTTTCATTATTTAATCTAGTACATATGCCATGCATAAACATTTCTTCATTTGGATTTTACTTAAACCTTGTTGCTGTGCAAAGATAATTTCCCCGAAATGTAGCCATATTGTCCCTTAGAAAAGAGATAGTTGTCCTTGGATATGACCACCTCCACACTTTGGCAACGGTGACCACACATGAGCTATTTAGTTCTGCCTGAACACCTGGATTAAGTGTTCATTACCTCAGGATGGCTGTGGGACAAGTACCAGACATTTCATATGTAAAAACTATTTGTTTCTTTGAGCAATCATTCCAGCATCGGTGGTTGTGTCCAAGGATAACAATCATGTTTTTAAAAGACTATATGATTACATTTATCAGAAGCTAGGTGGTAGTGAATGTATTACCCAGTTCAAACACCCAGTGTTAACACCCAGCACCAATTGCAGATGTAAACTTTGTTAAGCAGATGTAACTGTGCCGGTGCCATGGGTGCCACCATCTTGGCTCTCATCATCGTTCCCTACAATCTCCTGATAAGACCCTATGGCACATTCTAACAGATAATGTGCAAAATCCCCATGTACTATTATTCTGTAGTATGGCAGCATATGGTAGATTTAACCCAAATTTCCAATCAATATGGTTAATCCTGGAGTGGAACCCCGTAATGAAAAATAAGTGTTTTTTCCCTGCATTTGGATTTGTTTTCCTGCTTCCCAGTACACAACATAGAACATTAAATATGGCCACTAGGAAGTACAATTTGTTACTCAGAAAATAAACCATTACACAGAAAATTAAAAAAGTTTTGGATTTGGATTGGTGGGAAGGAGTTATCAGCGGTGAGGGTCTGCTGCAATATGCAACAAACCCCACCAGCCCGTGAGCCCTCTTCCTAGGCCCCCCGCACCTCTGCACTGTACAGCTACGGCACGGAGCGTCAAGGGGTTAAAAAGGAAAGTGAAAGGCGCTGAATTTCTCTCACAGATAGTTGGTCTCCTGCACATGACTGACCTTGTATTTCTTAATCCATTAACATTATTATACATTATTATACTAATAGTTTCATGGCTTATGATGGTAACACAATTTTGCATGCAGACCTTTACATCACTGTGTGTAGCTGTGGTTTATAGCTGTCAGCGCAGGGATTTCATAAGCAGCCGTGACCTGTGCACCTGTGGAGAGCATTGCACCGACATTGACTGACAGCTATATCATTGTTTTGTACCTTGAGGTTAAAGTCTAGGAAAGAGAATGTGTTGTAGCTCTCGATAATGTTTTGTATTCTCTAGCCTCGTCATGCGGGCATGGTTATGATTTTTGGACACAAAAAGTGTATTGTGATGGATCTGCAAACATAAACTGAGACTATTATTTGAGTGTAACAAAATGGTTTATAAGGATGGGGACCCACCATACCTCCTCACCAATTTGGATTTGGACTACTCCCAGGGTTGTTATCCCAAAGACCCCATTGTTTTTTTCACTCTTTAACACCTCTACAGGGATTGTATTTTTGCTGTAATAAGATAACAAGGTTGCTAAATCTCTTAGCAGTCCTACTGTAGATGGAAGCTCATCCAGTCGGGTCATCATTAAATAATAAAGCAATTAGGTCCTCCATATATTCATGGAATCACTGTAATCTTTTATTTCATGTTTATGTAGGGATAGGTTATATACTGAATACAAGAATCATCTTTATTATATGTAGAAAGACAACAATAAAAAAATTATTTAATAAAATAGATCCCTCAGAAAAAGAAACCAGAAGAACAAGCCAGGCAATAAGTCCAAAGTAATAAATTCATGTATAAGTAAGAAATGTATAAAGACAATGGGGCTCATTTACTTACCCGGTCACTGGAGTTCACTGACAATGCTGTGTGCGGCGATTCACTAAGATCGTGCAACCGAAATCATGAATGTGTCGCTTCCCCGCACTCGTCTGACAGAGTTCACCATCTTTTTAGTGGGGCATCATAGGGCTAGGGCTTGCGACACAATTTAAAAGTTAAATGCCGCGCTCAGTCAGAATCAGTCAAACTGTACGATGGTGCGCCCCCTAATTTGGAAGCCGGCGCAGCTGCGCCACAAAAGGGTTGCATGCACCACAATCCCAGCGCAGACATAAGTGTGCACGCGCCCATTAGTAAATGAGCTCCCAGCAGTATAAGCCCCAGCAGTATAAGCCAGAATTGCGAAAACATGTAATGTAGGGGCAAAAGGAGGACATTGGAGCCGATTTACTTACCCGGTCCATTCGCGATCGAGCGGCGCATTCTGTGCGGTGGATTCGGGTCTTCCGGCGATTCACTAAGGCAGTTCCTCCAACGTCCACCAGATGTCGCTGCTGCGCTGAAGTTCCCCGAGGTCCGCCGGAGTGCACCATCCTATTCCTGGTAAAGGTAAGCGTGTGTCACGCGACACTTTTTTTTTTAAATGCGGCGGTTTCTCCGAATCCGTCGGGTTATCGCTCGGCCAGGCCCCCCCGATTTCCGTCGCGTGCATGCCGGCGCCAATACGCCACAATCTGATCGCGTGCGCCAAAAACCAGAGGCAATACAGGGAAAATCGGCGCAAATCGGAAAAAAATTATTATTGTTTGTGGAGACTATACAATACAGGATTTGGCAACATTGGGGCTCATTTACTAAGGGTTGCACTGCTCATTTTCGTCTGACCTTTTTCGGGGATTGCCCGGCTTGTACAGGTATTTAGCAGGTGTCTTTGCTGGGATTGTGTTGCACGCTATTGTTTTTAAATTTTAAATTTTATCGCAAGCCCAAGCAATTACATGCACCAGGAAGAAGAAGGTAAACTCCAGTGGACCTGAGCGGAGACTCGTCACATACAGGATATCGGGCGATCTTCGTGAATCGTGGCAGAGTGCATTCTGGTCGGACAATGCACTTTCTGTGAACTACAGGGGCAATGTAAGTAAATGAGCCCCATTGCCTTTATGTATTTCTTACTTCTACATGAATTTTTTACTTTTTGCCTTGATTATTCTTCTGTTTTCTTTTTCTGAGATGTATCTATTATATGAAATCTTTTTTTATTGTTGTCTTTCTACATATAATAAAGGTTATTCTTATATTCATTATTTCTCTATGGCCATTTTGCGTTTTCCCTCTTTGTTCTCTTTTTTCAGTCTTTTACGATATATTTGAGAGGCTTTTATTTGCTCATCTGCTACATATTTCTATTTATGTTACATGATCAATTATTTTCACCATATAGTGATCACTTTATAAGTTTGTGTAGATACTGAATACGGTATATAAGTATTGGATAACTGAATTAAGTATATTAGTTCGGCCCTCTAAAATTCCAATTTCTCATGTGGCCCCATGGGAAAGTTAATTGCCCATCCCTACTTTACAGGAAATCAACCACATGGATTTAGTGGTCTGAAGTATACTTACATGCTGGTGTGTGAAACAGGATTCTTTCTTCACTTAAATGTTAGTGGATTTTTTTTTTGTGAAAAAGGACTTTTAAAAGATATGCAAATGAGCCTCAGGGGCTCCTGTTGCAGTCACAGAAGCCCCTTCCTGCACCTGTCACCAACTCCCGGGCTGTGATAGGAATGGAGAAGGTGGGAATAAACACCAAAGGAAGCCATGAATAATTAGCAGCTGACAGAGCCAGAGGGGCTTCTGTGTTGTACACAGGAATCCCCTGAGGTTTATCTGCATATTTTTCATGAAAAAGTCTATTTTCATGAAAAAGAAGCCATTAATAGCTAAATGAAGAATGGATCCTGGCGCACATGCCAGCGTGTAAGTATGTTGGGGTTAATTTCCTTTAACTATGTGCTGTTCCTCTGTTATTTCTTCTAGAAGTTTATGTATAACTTGACAACTGGGTGTTACAAGTAAGATGATGTCACTGGTTATTTACAAATACCTCCCCCCCCCCCCACATTTCTAGAAAATACTTGTCTAGACCTTAATTGGCTTCAGAAAATTGTCAATGGCTACATGGCTGCTGTAAAGCATATCACTAAATGCTGTTACTGGAGTGCAGAAGAGACGGTGGCCCCCATACTCATGCAGAGACCATGGAAAATACAACTACAATCAGAATTTAAGAAGAAATTACAGAAAGTGTTTGATTATACATTCTTAGTAAGAGGCATGATTGAAAACTTCAATTATGTACAGTAAATGTGTTCTATACCGTGATTATAGAAGAGGTAAGTAGCCATTCTGTACTGTCGTAATCATAGAACTAGTTTTGCTCACCTTAAGCAATTGGCATTTTATGTTTTGCTTTCCTTCTGATTGCATGAATGCTGTACTGTATATTATGTGAAGCAGATATTATTACCCTGATACATCCATTCCCAGAATATTCCTCTCATCACAGATGATATATGTCATATGGAAAACACATACGAGGGACATGATGGCTCTACAATCTGCCATCATCTTTAATGGAAGGAGCTGCTACTTCAAGCTATTCCTATACTCTCAGAAATGATCTCCCTAAGTATAGCTATAGAGAAGGCAACTGCTACGTGTGATACATCATATGTCTGGGCTGTAGGTGATGCACGATTCCCATAACTAGTCAGTGAGTCACACACCAGCTGCTAGAACCATAGATTTTAGTAAATGTTGGGATGACATAAGAATTTATTGTCCACATAGAAGGTCATCCCTGGAGAGCTGATAGGATTCCCGCAGGTTTCTCATCTATACATGGTCATTTCTGGGATGGATACTGAGTTCCAAGAAGAAAACCAGCAGTTTTAGGCGACATATCTTTTATAGCACTAAAGCTTTTATGTTAAAGGCAATTTGTGACCTATTTGTTACCAAATTTTTATGTTTATCATATTTTGATGACTTTTCTTTGTATTAACTAGAAAGGGGAAACAAAGTGATAAAAACAGGGCAAAACAAAATATGGGAGAAAATAAACACAAATATGTGTGCAAACCGGGAAGAATAATCAGAATAGGAAAAGTGTCAAATCGAAGCTATGTAGGTGAGCAAATATAAAAAATAAGGCAATAAGGACTATGCTAGCAAGTTCCAGAAAACAAAAACACCACAGTTACACTATGGACAATAGATGATGTCACATCTTATCTCCTCCCCCTCCCTGTACAATGACCTCTATACAGATAACACTGACCCATCATTACATCACTACTGACAATAGATGATGTCACAGCTTATCTCCTCCCCCTCCCTGTACAATGACCTCTATACAGATAACACTGACCCATCATTACATCACTACTGACAATAGATGATGTCACAGGTTATCTCCTCCCCCTCCCTGTACAATGACCTCTATATAGATAACACTGACCCATCATTACATCACTACTGACAATAGATGATGTCACAGCTTATCTCCTCCCCCTCCCTGTACAATGACCTCTATACAGATAACACTGACCCATCATTACATCACTACTGACAATAGATGATGTCACAGCTTATCTCCTCCCCTCCCTGTACAATGACCTCTATATAGATAACACTGAGCCATCATTACATCATTATTGACAATAGATGATGTCACAGCTTATCTCCTCCCCCTCCTGTACAATGACCTCTATATAGATAACACTGACCCATCATTACATCACTACTGACAATAGATGATGTCACAGCTTATCTCCTCCCCTCCCTGTACAATGACCTCTATATAGATAACACTGAGCCATCATTACATCATTATTGACAAT
The DNA here is from genome assembly GCF_040894005.1 of Engystomops pustulosus. Classification (NCBI taxonomy): domain Eukaryota; kingdom Metazoa; phylum Chordata; class Amphibia; order Anura; family Leptodactylidae; genus Engystomops; species Engystomops pustulosus. The sequence continues at coordinate 37,026,107 of NC_092415.1, read as the reverse complement.
AGATGATGTCACAGCTTATCTCCTCTCCCTTCCTGTACAATGACCTCTATATAGATAACACTGACCCATCATTACATCACTACTGACAATAGATGATGTCACAGCGTATCTCCTCCTCCCTGCACAATGACCTCTATACAAGCAGTCCCTGGGTTACTTACAGAATGGGTTCTGTAGGTTTGTTCTTAAGTTGAATTTGTATGTAAGTCGGAACTGTATATTTTATCATTGTAACCCAAGCCAGAATTGTTTGGTCTCTGTGACAAGTGGATTTTAAAAATGTTGGATTGTCATAAGAACCTGGAATAACACTAAAGCTTCATTACAGACACCTGTGATAACTGTTACAGCTGATCATTGTAGCCTAAGGATAAAGTACAGTAAATTCCAAACATCCAGAGGTCCGTTGTAACTAGGGGTCATCTGTAAGTCAGGTGTTCTTAAGTAGGGAACCGCCTGTATAGATAAAATCAATCCATCATTACATCACTACTGACAATAGATGATGTCACAGCTTATCTCCTCCTCCATGTACAATGACCTCCATATAGATAACACTGATCCATCATTACATCACTACTGACAATAGATGATGTCACCGCTTATCTCCTCTCCCTCCTTGTACAATGACCTCTATATAGATAACACTGACCCCTCATTACATCACTACTGACAACAGATGATGTCACAGCTTATCTCCTCCTCCCTGTACAATGATCTCTATATAGATAACACTGACCCATCATTACATCACTACTGACAATAGATGATGTCACAGATTATCTCCTCCCCCTCCCTGTACAATGACCTCTATATAGATAACACTGACCCATCATTACATCACTGCTGACAATAGATGATGTCACAGCTTATCTCCTCCCCTCCCTGTACAATGACCTCTATATAGATAACACTGACCCATCATTATATCACTGCTGACAATAGATGATGTCACAGCTTATCTCCTCCCCCTCCCTGTACAATGTCCTCTATATAGATAACACTGACCCATCATTACATCACTACTGACAATAGATGATGTCACAGCTTATCTCCTCCTCCTCCTCCCTGTACAATAACCTTTATATAGATAACACTGACCCATCATTACATCACTACTGACAATAGATGATGTCACAGCTTATCTCCTCCCCCTCCCTGTACAATGACCTCTATATAGATAACACTGACCCCTCATTACATCACTACTGACAATAGATGATGTCACAGCTTATCTCCTCCCCCTCCCTGTGCAATGACCTCTATATAGATAACACTGACCCCTCATTACATCACTACTGACAATAGATGATGTCACAGCTTATCTCCTCCTCCTCCCTGTACAATGACCTCTATATAGATAACACTGACCCATCATTACATCACTGTTGACAATAGATGATGTCACAGGTTATCTCCTCCCCCTCCCTGTACAATGACCTCTATATAGATAACACTGACCCATCATTACATCACTACTGACAATAGATGATGTCACAGCTTATCTCCTCCCCCTCCCTGTACAATGACCTCTATATAGATAACACTGACCCATCATTACATCACTACTGACAATAGATGATGTCACAGCTTATCTCCTCCTCCTCCCTGTACAATGACCTCTATATAGACAACACTGACCCATCATTACATCACTGCTGACAATAGATGATGTCATAGGTTATCTCCTCCTCCTCCCTGTACAACAGATGATGTCACAACTTAATTACACCTAGTATTATCATATCATACATTGTCATCATTTCAATATTTTGTCAATAAAACAAATGAAATGAATCGGGAAGGGCAAACATTCTGGACAATAGGCAAACTAATAATTTAGATGTTTCAACAGTATCCTAAAGTAAAAGCTGACACCTATTACTTTATAGCCTTAATCTGCCCAACAGCGTTTCCATGGCTTCAAGCTATTATTCAGGACACTAAATAGATAATATTATCCATGTAGATTTATGATTTCTCAGACTAAGGTAAACTCTTGGCCTGGTGAAAACACCCCCACTGGAACTATTAGGTGAATTAGCTTTTCTTACAGGATTACTTAGCATTGCTTCCTTCATGCTTACACAATGCATTAGAATCAATATTTCTGGGAATGAAGTCTTCAATAAAAATGCTCTTTGGCAAGTCATCTGTTCAATGTGATGAGCTCCAGCCTTCCCTGTGTGCCGGCCGTTATCTGATCCAACAGCAATGGGATTTTTTTTCCAATGAGGAATGAACTGCAATGAGATCTTTGAGGGGTCCAGTACCCTTCTTCTTCATAGGGTGGTCCAGTATTAGATAGAGGGCTGCCTTTAAAAAAAAATCGCATAGTCACTCCACTCCCTTTGGGGTGTATTTGCTGTTATTTTTTCACTCATAATGTGATTATATTAAAAAAAAAATTGTGGGAGCTTTTTTCTATGACAGCAAAGTGACTGTTGGACATATATGAGGAAGAGGAATGAGGGTTGAAGAAGAATTTGGGAAAGCTGGGGGTTCACATTGCCACTTCCTCGGTGCAATCAGGACACAAATAAGGGGCTTTTATTGACATTGGAATAATGGGGCACATTTACTTACCCGGTCCTGTCGTGATCCCCGATCCGGACTGTCCGACGAGGATGAAGTCTCCCCGTGCTGCCCGATGTCTCCCCCGTGCTGCCCGATGTCTCCCCGCGCTGCCCGATGTCTCCCCGCGCTGCCCGATGTCTCCCCCGTGCTGCCCGATGTCTCCCCCGTGCTGCCCGATGTCTCCCCCGTGCTGCCCGATGTCTCCCCCGTGCTGCCCAATGTCTCCCCGTGCTGCCCGATGTCTCCCCGCTGCCCGATGTCTCCCCGCTGCCCGATGTCTCCCCCGTGCTGCCCGATGTCTCCCCGTGCTGCTTGATGTCTCCCTGCTGCTTGATGTCTCCCTGCTGCCGTTCCGCGCGTATCTTCCGACAAGTAAGCAGATGTGCCGAACATCTGTAATCTATTCTTCACTGTGTTCTTCACTGTGTTTTTCACTTAAATGATCCTGTGTTCACTGTGTTCACTGTTTTTATTCTATTCTTCATTGTTCTTCACTGTGTTTTTTAAATTAAATGCTCAAACTCGAGCAGGGGAAATACTCGTCCGAGCAACGAGCCGTTTCGAGTACCTTAATACTCGAACGAGCATCAAGCTCGGACGAGTATACTCGCTCATCTCTAGAGTTCACCTTCCTTTTCCCGGCGTATGTGCTTGTCTTGCGACACACTTTGACATGTTATGTCCCGCGCGTTGTCCGAATCTGTCGGATCGTCTGATGGGCCGCCTCCCAATTTGTGTCGCATTGTGGCAAAATCCGTTTACGTGCGGCACAATCCCCGGCGCAATCCCCCCAAAAAGTCGGACAACCCAGCGGAGATGCGGCCGCAGGACCTTAGTAAATAACCCCCAATGTCTTCTTCAAGTCAATGAAACCAAATGACCTTCAAGGTATGAACCTGTACAACCTCAGCTTCATATTGTTTTTCATTGGTCCCTTTTCATCTTTTTTTTTGCACAACTATTAATATATAACAATACATATATATACTGTAGCACATGTATCTAATAATTAAAATTAGCAGCATATTTATGTTAAGAATGAATGGATGTTTGTGTAGGGTGTAGGGTGAAAAACTAACATCTACCATCTACCATCCCCCATCTGCGCCTGTTATCTATAATTGTCACTCCCAATAAACTGTGGCCATCTGTTAAATTATATTGGATGATAAAGTTTAGGTCCATTTATTAGTGATGGGAAATTCTATACCTACAAATCGAATGAGACAATGAGCCATATGCAAGCCCTATTCACTAAACATATAATTAAATATAACTATCAAAGTGTCCAAATGTGATACATAATTGCTTGTGATGGTATATATTGACTAAAGAAAGTGGTTCAATACACACGATCATGAGTCCAGCAAGGATAAGGGAGGCCGCGGTGATACCTGGAATACAAATAATCAAGTCAGAATGAGAAGCTGACACCGATATAAAACAAGGTAAGGGCTCATTCACGTTTGGCGTCGTTTTCCAGGTCCATGGCTGAGTGATTTCCACGGATGCCACACAAAGCCATAGGGGCTCATTTACTTACCCGGTCCAGTCGCGATCCTGCGGTGCACTTTCCAACGTAGATTCGGGTTCTGCCGGAATTCACTAAGGTCGTGCGCCCGATATCCAGAAAGTGTCGCTTCTGCGCTGAGCTCCGCCGCAGTTCACCTGCTTCTTCTCGGTGCATGTGAGCGCTTGATCTAGAGACACATTTCGTTTTTTAAATTCCACGGTTTTTCCGAATCCGTCAGGTTGTCCGAAGGCCACGCCCCCTCCATTTCTGTTGCGTGAAAACCATCTCGATTATGCCAAAATCCAATCACGTGCGCCAAAATCCCGGCAGAATTCGACACAAAACGGAAAATTCGGGAAACCCGACGAAAGTGCGGCCATTGAGCCCTTACTAAATGAGCCCCATTGTTTTCAATGAGTGTTTTCACTTTGGCTTGTAATTTCACTGATCTGTTGTCCGTGGATAAAATGAAGAACCATGTTTTCACGGATGCGGATCACGGAAGGCAATAGTCTATTGATCTGCAAAAAAAAATTTTTTTTTAAATGATGATGCTGAAAACCCGTTTTTTTCTTCTTCCGTTTTATGTCTGTGATGCATCTGTTTTGTCTCCGTGTCTGCAAACAAAACTGAAGGTGTAACGTTGCTTTGAAAACATCATACCTGATTTTCCAGCCTCATCAGAATAAAAATCGGATGTTGCATCCACTTTTTTGCAGACCCCTAGACTTACGACAAAAAATATGACATGTTTCATAAATTTTTCCAAGAACAACGGATTATTGAAAATATAAGCCAATGGGGCAGATTTACTTACCCGGTCCAGTTGCGATCCAGCGGTGCTTTGTCCGATGAGGATTCGGGTCTGCCGGGATTCACTAAGGTCCGTGCGCCCGATATCCTGAAGATGTCGCTGCTGCCGCGAGGTCCGCCGAGTTCACCTGCTTCTTCCCGATGCATGTAAGTGCTGATCTTGCGACACAAATTATTTTTTAAATTCCGTGTCTTTTCTGAATCCATCGGGTTGTATAATGGCCTCGCCCCCCCATTTCTGTTGCATGGAAGCCGGCGCCGATGCGCCAAAATCTGATCGCGTGCGCCAAATTCAGGGCAAATCGGAAATCATTGGGAAACTGCGCAATCTGGACCCTTAGTAAATGAGCCCCAATGTGAAAACACCTATACAAATCAATGGGGCACATTTACTTACCCGGTCCAGTCGCGATCCAGCGGCGCGTTCTCTGCTCTGCATTCGGGTCCAGCCGGGATTTATGAATGTAGTTCCTCCGCCGTCCACCAGGTGGCGCTGCTGCGCTGAAAGTCATCTCATCGCGCCGGAATGCACCACCTCGGACCAGGTGAAGGTAAGCGCTCCCCAAGCGACACTTTTTCGGTTTTTAAATGCGGCGGTTTTTCCGAATACGTCGGGTTTTCGTTCGGCCACGCCCCCCGATTTCCGTCGCGTGCATGCCGGCGCCGATGCGCCACAATCCGATCGCGTGCGCCACAATCCCGGGGCAATTCAGGTACAATCGGCGCAAATCGGAAATATTCGGGTAACACGTCGGGAAAACGCGAATCGGGCCTTTAGTAAATGACCCCCAATGTCTTTTGGAAATCACTGAACCACAGACATGAAAAACAACACCAATGTGAAAGAGCCCTTAAGCCTTCCTTTATATTTAATATGGTTTAAGATGGTAATCGGGTTGATGGTAGCTCCAGGGAAGTAAGGTCTAGGTTTTCATGCAGGTTCATAACAAGTGTTCAGCATCACGTGAGAACATTCCAGTTGTTGATAACTTTTGAACCACAAAAGATATTACAGATATGATTTTGCCAAATGATTTCTGCGACAATTCTCTTCCTATTTATCTATAGAATCTCATTTTATAATTCTATGTTGTGCATTTCTTTTGTCAATGTAATTGAAAGGGGAATTAGGGAATTTGAAAATAAATTGTCAAGTGGGTTGTGTTCCTACATAGTCTGACAGTGTCCTATCAGAGCTGACATGTGTAGATTAGCATTGAAATGGTAAAACCCATTTGTCAATTTTGAAATTGTTGAAAAAGTCACAGCACAGCAGAATACCGAGTTTTAAGAAACATTCCTCCAGAACGGGAAGAATAGCTCCCCAATTGTCATTCTGGAACATGTAAACAAGATTATGACTAAACCACTAAAATAACTTCTCGTATGGCACCAGGTAATAGATGCATAATTGTATATTCCCTTATGTAAATGATGTTTATTTTTAGCCGGCAGTACACAGCTTGTATGTACTAGTACTGACAACTTATGGAAATGATGTCCTACTGGGTTTCCGAAAGGTTAGAAGAATCCTTTTCATATTTCCTAATGACATTTTTTTATTACACCAACATATAATTTGTCTGTGAACCATGACCATGCCAGCCTGGTACTGCCATGTTCCCACCTCAATCTCTAATTACTGTCAGGTTACAATACAAAGGAATTCATGTAATACATTCCTTGTGCAGATAATGACATGCGGATATGGATGGTTCAGCGCAATCATCACTGTGGATTAATGCAAGTCGTGCACTGGTTTCCATGCATTCAGTACACCATGTGCGTCTTGTTATAATAATGTCCTGTCATTTCCTCTGGAGCTTGTCTCTTTTCTGCATTTCCAGCAGATTATCCAACCTTTCCTTAAAATGTTTTAATTAACAATGTATGGCATATGAATATGAATTTTAAATAGTTTTTATCTTCATAACACTATTCATACTGTTTTACAAATTTACAACATTTACAAAATTAATTCCACATAGGTTTGGTTTTGAAAAAATTTACAGGAGAGGATTGAGAAATTAAAGTAGCTCTGGAAAAAAAATACATTCAGAATATAACTACTATAATACCGCCCCTATGTACAAGAATATAACTACTATAATACTGCCCCCTATGTACAAGAATATAACTACTATAATACTGCCTCCTATGTACAAGAATATAACTACTATAATACTGCCCCCTATGTACAAGAATATAACTACTAAAATACCGCCCCCCATGTACAGGAATATAACTACTATAATACTGCCCCCTATGTACAAGAATATAACTACTATAATACTGCCCCCTATGTACAGGAATATAACTACTATAATACTGCCCCCTATGTACAAGAATATAACTACTATAATACTGCCCCCTATGTACAAGAATATAACTACTATAATACTGCCCCCTATGTACAAGAATATAACTACTATAATACTGCCCCCTATGTACAGGAATATATCTACTATAATACTGCCCCCTATGTAAAGGAATATAACTACTATAATACTGCCTCCTATGTACAGGAATATAACTACTATAATACTGTCCCCTATGTACAGGAATATAACTACTATAATACTGCCCCCTATGTACAAGAATATAACTACTATAATACTGCCCCCTATGTACAAGAATATAACTACTATAATGCTGCCCCCTATGTACAAGAATATAACTACTATAATACTGCCCCCTATGTACAGGAATATAACTACTATAATACTGCCCTCTATGTACAAGAATATAACTACTATAATACTGCCCCCTGTGTACAGGAATATATCTACTATAATACTGCCCCCTATGTACAGGAATATAACTACTATAATACTGCCCCCTATGTACAGGAATATAACTACTATAATACTGCCCCCTATGTACAGGAATATAACTACTATAATACTGCCTCCTATGTACAGGAATATAACTACTATAATACTGTCCCCTACGTACAGGAATATAACTACTATAATACTGCCCCCTATGTACAAGAATATAACTACTATAATACTGCCCTCTATGTACAGGAATATAACTACTATAATACTGCCCCCTATGTACAAGAATATAACTACTATAATACTGCCCTCTATGTACAGGAATATAACTACTATAATACTGCCTCCTATGTACAGGAATATAACTACTATAATACTGTCCCCTACGTACAGGAATATAACTACTATAATACTGCCCCCTATGTACAGGAATATAACTACTATAATACTGCCCCCTATGTACAAGAATATAACTACTATAATACTGCCCCCTATGTACAAGAATATAACTACTATAATACTGCCCCTATGTACAAGAATATAACTACTATAATACTGCCCCTATGTACAGGAATATATCTACTATAATACTGCCCCCTATGTACAGGAATATAACTACTATAATACTGCCCCCTATTTCCGTTGCCTGCAAACCCAGCGCTGATGCAAGACAATCCGCCAAAAACCAGGGGCAATTCGTCGCAAAACAGCGCAAAACTGTAATTTTCAGGAAACCCAACGAAAATGAGCAATTCGGGCCCTTAGTAAACGAGCCCCTATGTATCTAAAAGCATCCAGGTTCAATCTGTGAATTCACATTAATATTTGGTAATAGGGGAATCGTATCCATACTGCAGTGTCCATGTACTTTATAATATTACATGGCAGCACATAAAATACATTTAACCATTTGTCTGTGACAGTAGGGCCCTAAACCCAATGTAATAAGGAGGAGCTTTACATTGTTCACCCCATATATGATATCCATAAGCCTCCGTAAAGCATCAACAGGATTTGCCTGTAATCCCTTTATATTTTCACCATATTTTAATCCCATTTACTATATATGGGCCTATTATTGTTGCTAATGTGGACCTATAATCTCTCCATTTCAATGACCCCTATCTGTTTCCTTTAGTAAGCTAAAGCTCTGCACTGAAGTCCCCTTTATTTCTGCTATTTCCTTGTTCCCTTTGTATCAGGCAAAAACTATTTAGACAGGAAAACATGTAATTTGAAGCAACAACATCCCCTATAATTTACATAAATCAATATACAAAACTGCAGCAGAGTGTGCTGGGGGTGTTGTAATAAGCAGTAGGGGCTAGTGACAAATTGCTTCCTACTCCTAATCCTGTAGGAGCAGAGGAAGACAACAGATAATGCAATTAGCAGTAAGAAGCCATTATAGAAACCATACATCCTGGAATAAAAGTCTGGATCATATGCACTGCATCACAAATGGAGCATAGACACATATAATGTTATTCTATTTGATATTTTTTTGTAAAAATGTTAGTATAAAGTTAGCGTTGAGAGTTAGAGTGTAAATATTTAGGAGCGCAGTGCTTGAGCATAAAGATCTATGCAGATTCCCAGATTCCTGATGTGATACTTAGCAAGGTGTGTAGAGGAGTTCCATCTAAACTTTTCTCTAGAGATAAGTGAATCTACTTGTTCGAAGATTCGGTGCAAATCTGGCAATTTTCAGGCATCCAATTGAATCAAAATCGGAATATTTACGGATTCGCTTTGACCAAATGTTTCATGTTGGGGGATAGCTAATACTGTCAGGCCAGAAACACATCTCTGTAAGGTCTTCAGTTATTTGCATCAGTTATTGTGAGCCAAAAACCTGGAGAGGTCAGACACACGCATTTCCATTTTAACTGTAGTTACCTCATCTGATTTTGCCTTTTGGACCCATTAAAATTCAGGTTTTACCAAGTTCCACCGAACCCGAGTTTTAAAATCCTGTTTGGGGGTGGGTTCAGGTACTGAACCCAGACCCCAACAGGTAACATCCAGAACTGATGCTGGCAAAGTTGGCATTTAAACCACTACGTCTGTGTTGCGCACCATTTTGGTCATGGTTGACACTCCTGATGACATCATTTGGGAGTGATCACCCTCCCCTAAATGCTGGCTCCAAACACCACGGGCAGGTTAATGCCGGCATGGGACCATTTAAATGCCACTCGTGCCTTTCAAGCAGCATTTGAAGTGTAAACACCTTCAATTGGTGCCACTCTGCGGTTTGGGTCTGCCCAACAATAATGAAGACCTAACAGAGATGTGAACTGGCACTTAGAGGGCAAGAGCAGGTTATATATCAGTTGCCAGGATAATTGTAGCAACATTGATTCGGACCTGAATTTATTTTTTTTTTAAATTTGACGAAGCTTCTATGTATCTAATCTTGGATGTCTTTCACTGTAATCTCCTAAATAAATCAAGCTCCACATTGAACCTGCAGAATTAAACTTGTTCAGGGCATCTTCTGCCAAAGACATTCAGATTAGGCTTGTTGGCATTTTGGGGGAAAAAAAAAAATCCAAATGCACGACATCCATCATCCCCTACTAATATATATAATGAATAATGATTTACTGACAGGGATCTGAGCGTGTGCTGGGTGGGGTCAGCAGCCCAATGCTGAGAGATGACAGTCACACAATGCTACACGTTACAGGGAAAAGCCTGAGCCTTTTGTCTTTGCAGAGCCATGTGCCTGTTATCTGCGCTTTACAAGACTGGGCCTTTTAGTCTGATTACTGCCTTTTCTCCTGAGACAGTGGAGGAAGGGTTAATCACGTCTTTCCACACCAGCTACTGGGCATTGCCAAATGCACTGTAAATTGGTCTCCTGCTGGGAATGTGTGGTGGCAGGACTGCAAAGTGAAAGGTGGAAATAGAAGACCTGTAGTATCACCTGCATTGCTTGCTGTATACACAATATATACATCATATATGCATCTATATAACAACCATCAGCATAGTCCTTTAGTATATAAGTCTTAATATCGAGTCCCTGTGTCGCAGTGTGGTTCAGAATTGCTTCTCCTATACAATGAGGCAGCATTCATTCACTTGTGGCCTTGCTGGAGGGAGTGAAGAACAGGATTCCCTGTAGCCTTTCAGCACCAAGGACAGTTCAGTACAGAATCAGAGCCTAAGGTCAATCTTTACAGTGAGACAAGACATGAAATTATTCTAATTTAATAATACAGATTAAATCTGGGATACAGTATGTGATTCTTGATTATACGCACGTATATCTATACACATAAACAATATATATATATATATTATATATATATATATATATATATATATATATATATATGTATGGTGAATATACTGGTATAGACTTCATATACTATCATCACTGATATTTCGTTATCCATAGGGTAGACATGCCGGTAGCGTCTGATTTCCATTTCAATTTTTTTTTAATGTAATTCATTTATACGGAATGTACTATTAAGATTATAGGGGGGTGTCTGGGAGATGCTGAAGTCAAGCCGCATCATTCTATTCTATCTCTCGGTCCTATTGGTGGATCAATATTTAATGCTTAGAGATTGAAGGTTGAAATGAGTCATATCAGGGGACCCCGGGAGCCAATCTGCTCGAGCCTAGGACTGCTAATTATTCATGGGCTCCTGCCTCTTGCTCTTTCTTTTGCACAGCCCCACAGTGCTGACTCAGTGCCTTATTCAGTCTTTTCTCCCTGCTCCACTGCTGTAGCTGGATCTCTTGCAATCACAACCTCTCAGCATCTGTATACATCACCATGGCCAAAACAGCAATAGGTAAGGACAGGAGCAGCTCCATATTCCCTCTATCTAAGATCCTAAGCAGGAAACTTGTTTATATTATTGTATTTCTTAGATATTGTTACATTGTAACATTTGTGCTTTTAGATTGTTACATCTGTCCTGCAAGCATTGTACAAGTGTGAATATACTGGATACTATATATCAGTTTTCTTGGCTTTGTAGATAGATTTATTGCATTATTTATTGTAGAAAGAATTATTCTCAGACCTTGGAGCCAGACACGCCCAATACAATGTTTCTTATACGGATGAGATGTGATCAAAGAGAAAATGTTCTTTTATACTTTTCGGTTGCTTTTATTATCTTGTTGCTTCTATAACACATGCACGTTGTTATAGCTTTGATTCGGGCGGTGTGTAGGGTGAGACAATGCTATACAAAGGATATAAGGCACCTGCACTTCTATACAGCTAGCTCTATAGCACAATGCAGACAGACCCCACCCATCTGCCTCCTGTCTTGTTCAATGTGGAAGCACTTTGCAATATCTAAATGTGTTACTGCTGCCCTCTTGCTATTGTAAAAGACATGGAATCCTCTGTCAGACCATTCATTTGTCTCACCTGTAATTCTAATTGATTCACTATAACATTCCAATTATTTAGCTTTTGTAGGACTATATATGTTCTATTATATCCTCTCCTTTATATCTGCTATTACAGATCTTGCATAGCAAAGGTTAAATGTTGCATATCAAAGGCTAAAAATCATCATTTTATGTTCCTCTTTGCTGATCTATTTTATGTTGCATGTATTTAGCTGTTCCATATATAAATGAAACTAATAGGTTTGATATAGTTCCGTCTCTTAGTGAATTTTGCATCATCATTGCATTTTGTAAAGGTCAATGGGAAAATCCTCTAAGTCCCAGTGTATCATTGGAAATTTGTGCCAATTAACAAGTCATTTTGACCCTCAACCCCCTCTTACAGAGATTTCCGAAAGAGGGGTGAGGCCATATTGACAGATTTCTATGTAAATTTGGTTAACCTGGATCTATGGGAGTCTGGCCAGCCCTGCAGTAGGGAACATGCCACCCCTCCCTATTGCAGCAATATAGTAATCAGTATTGATAATTTGCAGTCACTTGGAGAGTGACGGCTGCAGGAGGCCACTGTTTTATGGATTCTATGGATGTCTATAGCCGTCATTGTGTGATATATGGCTTCACATCTTGTCAATCATAAACGTGTCTCTGAGCAGCGAGGAGATGTCTCAGATCATTAAAATTGTCCATCAGGCTTAATGATTCGCTTCCAAAAGTATGACTTCTAATTGGATGGCGTCTGGCAGGCTGTAAATTCTTACATTACAATATTATAACTCAATGGGCATGGACAGAAACATGCACATTTTTGTATTCGTGTCTCTAGTATTATGACATAGAAAGGTTCTAATAACCCATAAGTTCAAAAATGTGTAAAGACTTTATATGAAATATGACAGAAAATGCTATCTCACTGTACATCAGTATCGATAAAAGATTTTAGGGTGGAAATTCAGTGGAGAAATCTGACCTAGCTAAATTTCATTGTATTGATTCTTTAAAAACTAAGAAGAAACAATGGGCTTTGCCTTCTTCCTCTTGGGAGTGTTTCTGTGTGATCATTCTCAGCATGACATAGGAAGAACTGCGAGTAAACTACTGCCCCCTGCTGTGTGGGAGAGGCACAGCAAGATATTTAGAAAATAGATCTCGCTGTTTGGCAGGGGGGTTAAGTTCTTGCACATTTGAATATATAATATAATTTTTTATTAGATTTATATATTTATATAAAACCTTTTACTTTTATTTATTTCTTAAATTTTAAAATTTGAATTGGTATTGAAAAGCAATAACATATTTTATTTGAGAGTGTATGGGCCGTGCCTTGTATAGATTTGGGTTGTTCTTTTATCATTGCAAAAAGGCTTGTTTTATAAATATATATATATAGCCATTTTTTATAGGCCAATTCCTATAAAAGTGCATATTATGAATATCTATCTATCTACGGTATATATCTATCGCTCTATGCAATAAAAAGTCTAAAGCAGCACATTGGAATTTATTCCAAAGAAGAAGGGGTGCTATTTTCACTATCTATCTATCTATCTATCTATCTATCTATCTATCTATCTATCTATCTATCTATCTATCTATCTATCTATCTATCTATCCATCTATCTATCATTTCGATAGATAGATGGATAGATAGATACATAGATAGATACATAGATAGATAGATACATACATAGATAGATAGATATAAGATAGATAGATAGATAGATAGATAGATAGATAGATAGATAGATAGATAGATAGAGAAAAAAGCCCACGGTAGCGCAGTGGTATCTATATTCCTTGGATATCTATATGTCTATACAATGTAAAGTGCAATGCAACACAGTAAAATTGACTTTAGAGAAGATTGGTTGCAATGTCTGCTATCTATCTGTCCATCTATCTTGGATACCTACCTATCCTACATAATTATAGAAAGATATTTTGTAGCACTGAAACATATAAATGTGGGACTAGTGTTGGTTCAGAATGGCTACATTTATAATAACATATAACAGATTTGTAGGTTTTCATTTACTAGCAATATAATTAGGGGGAGCCCTGCCAAAATGATTATACAGTCTCCATTTATAAACCCTATACAATAGAAATCTCAATAAGACTTTTTATCCCTTTGAATTGTTCCCTGCTCTGACACCTTCCTGAGTATATCCCTGGAGGATGACAAGGCGACGTCTGGTAATACTGCTGGGACAGGTGAAGGTGACATCACTAGTCGGCATCTTCCCCAATGACTCTGAGCTGAAAATAAAGTGAAATCCAGTGTCTGCTAGAAGACAAATCCCTGCGGCGGTCGTGTAACGCCTGGATCACATTACAACCACAATGCCACATCTGATCCCAGAGTCAGGGAGGATCAGACTGCAGCATGGGCCTATAGACGGATTCATAAGACAATTTATGGACATGGACATTTGTAACCTATACCACTATATACCCCATAGATGGACATTCATTGCTTTGCCAAGTCAAGGACAGCTGTTTTAGGTGAAATGAACTGGAGTTAGGGGGTGTCAGTCTTCTGCGGCCTCAAACACAGCAAACAACTGCACTTTGTAAATATAAGGTCTTTGTAATGGCTATTCTTAGTCGTGGTTGATTTGTTTCAATGCACTTTCATTAAGGAGTCATTTTAGTTATAGAAAAAAATGGGCGGGACTTAGTATTTGGCCACTCCCTCTAAGAAGAACACAACAATACTACTATATGGCCTTTATGCTGACTATATACAAGGATTTCATTTTTATAGAATGCATTACAATACTGGATGTACAGACAGTCCCCAGGTTATGTACAAGATGGGTTCTTTAAGTTTGTACTTAAGTTTAATAAGTATGTAAGTCAGAACAAGTATATTTTATAATTGTAAATATATATAATATCATTATAATTGTGAATTTTTACTATTTTGTGCTGTCATTGGAACAAGAATTATCAATAAAGCTTTATTACAGACACCTTACAGCTGATCATTGCAGCCTGGGAGAAAAGTAACATCCAGAGCGCTTCACCAGAGGTCACAGTGGGCAGAGGGGTCCGTCTGTAAGTCGGGTGGCCTTAAGTCGAGGACCTTCTGTACTGTTATGTGTACTTATTGCTTTAAGAGATATCACTCTTTCAGCCTAAATCACTTGCATATTATATGATTTGACAACTGAGATCAGATAATTTCAATGCCTAGGAGTCCAGTGGGCGGTCCTACTCAATAACTGTCAGAGCTGTATGCAAATGGCTGTAGGGAGGGATGTTAATAATTTAGGCAGACCACCCACTAGACTCTGAAATGCTGAAATATTAGAGATAATATTAATTAAAGGTTATAACTTTTTTTTCCATAAAACAAATATATGTCATATGAATCTGCTTTGCTTTTCCTTTGCAAATAAATATTACTTTAAAAAAAGTTGCATAGAATTGCATTTATGGTATCACCCAGCTGGCAAACCCATCACCTTCAGCATTAGTGATTTAAAGGGGAAGGACAGTGGCCAAATATTTCCACTAGAGTAGAGAAAAAAATGGATGGATGATGAAAAAAAGAATAGAAATAGTAAAGAGATATAATAGAGTGGCACACTGAAAGACTATATAGCTAAAGTTTGTTTCACATTTGTTAATGAAATGTAATAAATTCAGGCTTAGTGTATCTTGTGGGGAACAAGCCCAATGGGGCAGATTTACTTACCCGGTCCCATCGTGATCCTGTGGTGCGCTCGAGCATTCGGGTCCGGCGTGATTCACTAACATTGTGCGTCAGAGTTCCTTCCTGTGTCGCTGCTGCGCCGAGGTCCACCGGAGTTCACCTTCCCGGTGCATGTGAGTGCTGATCTTGCGACACAAATCCTTTTTAAAATTCTGCGGTTTGTCCGAATCTGTCGAGTTGTCCGACAGACCGCCCCCCAATTTCTGTTGCGTGCAAGCCGGCACTGATGTGCCAAAATCCGATCGCGTGCGTCAAAATCCCAGGGCAATTCGGCGCACAAAGGAAATATTCAGGAAACCCGCTGGACGCTTAGTAAATGAGCCCCATTATGTTTTACATTGAGGCCCCTTTAAGTTGTTACTTGTAGTGTAAGAACATTTCTGTAAAATGACTGGATAAAGTCTGCAACTGCTGCTCTAGCGGGCAAGTGGCTGTCGCTGTCACATCACCGCTGGGCCTCTTTATATAATCAGTGCACAGTGACAATGAGAGCCAGAGCGAATGTTTGTTATTTTTATGCCCACCCCCCCAATCCTATATTTATAAACCCTTCATCCTAGACAACCCCTTTAAAGGAAATTTACCATCAAAATCACACATGACAACCACAGACACTTACTCATAGATCCAGGCACGTGACTGTGGTTATCTTCTTATATATGTTATCCATGGCCTCTGTCTTTCTAAAAATCAACTTTTAAAATATGCTAATGATCTTGAATGGCTCTATGGGTGTTTCCAGAGCCCTCAGAGATGGTATATTTCCTTAAAAGCTACTGGATGTTCCCATCTGAGTTGGAAGCTCAGTTAGGAGTTTCTGTTACAAAAATCCTGTACAAATATGTCCAGCAGATAGGACTTTTTCATCCAAAAAAATGAAATGCCCAAAGGAAACGCAATAAACCCTGTAATAGTCAATTGGATTTTTTTTTGGTCTTCATCAAGGCTCATCCTTTAAAGCATCTGATATACAGGCAGTCCCCGGGTTACATACAAGATAGGGTCTGGAGGTTTGTTCTTAAGTTGAATTTGTATGTAAGTCGAAACTGTATATTTTATAATGGAAGTTCTAGACAATTTTTTTTCTTTTGCCCCAGTGACATTTGGAGTTTCAAAATTTTGGTGTAATTGGACCAAGAATTATCAATAAAGCTTCATTACAGGCATCTTACAGCTGATCATTGCAGTCTGGGACTATAGTAAAGCATCCAGAGAGCTTCACCAGAGGTCACAGTGGGCAGAGGGGTCCGTCTGTAACTATGGGTTGTCTGTAAGTCGGGTGTCCTTAAGTAGGGGACCGCCTGTATATGTATGTGGAGCAATACAGGATGGCAGATGTGAACCTAGCCCTAGGCATATAAAACCCCTGGCTATATCACAACATTTATTAAAATGTGCATTCACACCATGTCAAACACAATGTACAATTACATTATCCGTTCCTGAGGTGACTGGTGCAGTCAGGTATTTTTCACATTTGTCATCAGTGATAATACAATATTGCTGCCTCTCATGAGCATCTTTAAGAAACTCGATTTTCAGATGTCAAGATCAATTGAGTCCCCACGTGGTCTACGTGGCCTGCCTGAAGATGCCTGGGAATCCAGGAGGGATTTCATGCCAATTTCACATGATCTTCATATAATTGGATTCTGTAACATTTTAACAGAAAGAAATCAGATTGATAAATTTAGCCACAAACACTGAGACACAAGATACTCAAGGAATAAGCCAGGATCGCCACCATGGCCGCATTAAGACTGCCATGGGCCCTGGGCTGTATGCACATTATAACTCTACAAGTCTGGAATCACTTTCTACATATGGTACTAGAATCAGGCTTCTTGGGGAATGGAGGATGTGTCCCTTCCGCCTGCTTTTAATCTGTGGTTTTAGGACCTTTAGAGGACCTTCAAAGGTCCTGAAATGGCTTTCGTGTAGAAAGAACAGATGTATGAGGATTCCATGGCCAAGACCCTTCTCAGTATGTGGTGGGTGGTGCCCTTAATTATGATCCACTACTTATCTCCGCTGTAACATCAACTTCCATCAAATTTGTGTCAAGATGCATTTACTCTCTTAAGAAATTCAAGGTGGGACATAACATGGAAAAGCAAGACATATTTTTTTTATATTTGGATCTATGGATTTTCAACCAAAACTTTATATATCCATGTAAAGAAAATAAGAAGAGAGATCCTGAGCCAATGGTTGCAAATTATGTTACTTATGTTGGATGTCACCTCTGAATTAGCTTCTCAGTGATCACTTTTCCCTATCTAAAAAAGTGAGAATTTTATCACATTATGGGATTGTCATTTAATAATAGATAGAATGAAGGCTGGCTAGAAAAAGTCTCTTTTGTTCTTGAGGACTCATGCATTCTATGAACTATCTATTGATTTCAATAAGGACTGTGTAATGCCTCTTTTCTCCATTAGGGGCACTGCAGGGAAACTAAACACTTGCTGCTGGCTTTCCTTTGGAGATTATAATTTACTTCTACAATAATGTTTTCATTGTGTTCAACCTATTGTTGGGGGAAAACATCATATAACAACAAGGAAATACTAAACTTAAGACTTTAGACTAATGTTTTCTTCATTGTAGAGAAAAATTAAATAGTAGCATGAGTATGTATTGTCATTTTTCATATAAAGCCAGTGCTATGTTCAGTTGTGTCTTGATGTAATGTAGCATGATATGGTAGCCATTAGCCATTACGGTAACCAGTAGGCACAGGGGGACCTTCTCTATTATTTTCTTTTAACCTAGAAGTCTGTTACACCAAAACCTGACTGCATTTATTTTATTGCAGCCACTTGAACAGTCCAATATATTGTCTAATCTAGAATCTGCAATCATATACTGTATTTTTCGGACTAAAAGGCGCACCGGATTATAAGGCGCACCATCAATAAATGCCTGCTAAAATGTCTAGGTTCATATATAAGGCGCACTGGACTATAAGACGCACCTGATTATAAGGATGAATGACCAGCAGGTGGCAGACCTGTGCACAGTTAAAGGCAGATGTTGTCTGTAAGTACGGTTCATATAAAAGGCGCACTGGACTATAAGACGCACCTTTGATTTCTGAAAAAATCTAAGGATTTTTTGAGCACCTTATAGTCCGAAAAATACAGTATATGTGTACTAGATGCTTCATATATGTCCTTGAGGCCCAGGAACACCAGTATTAATATTTACGGAGCTCAAAATCCATAGAGATTAGTGACGTGAACGACCTTCGCACAGGCTGAGGAGTGATCATTCCTTGGAACGCTGATACACCCCATTATTGGCCCGGTTAATAGGTCCATTAGTCAAGTAAGAGTCTCACAGTGAATTACTTAAAGTAATTACAACTAATTATTACTGCAGTGTAAGACATAAGTTCCTTAATGTCCACTTATAAAAACCTGGCCTACATTTACTGCTTCAGCCCCGGGTAATTGCATATCTGGCCATTTTACTGAATAAATAATGACTGCCACCTTTAGTATTTAATGTCGCAGGTCAATTCACAAGCATTAGAAGTCATATAATAGTGGAAAACCTGTGGTTCTCCAAAAATATCTCCTTTTTTATCAGGTCACCAGGTATGAAATGTTCTTTCTACAACTCCCTCTTTTATCTGGACTCTCACCCATTGACATTTTTTTTTAAATCCTCCAAAGTCAAATGGAAATGAGCAGAGAAGTAAAATTGTGCCTGAGATGAGTCAAGTTTAGATGTAGCAGTGGAGTGTATCTTCAGTTCTGTAGAACGCAAAAACATCATTTTCAGTGATTCTAATCTTTAGCTTGTTTCTTGGCACTCCAGAACTCTTCCCTCTAAACTTGATTAATCTCAGGCAAAATATGACTCTTCTCTGCTCATTTTCACATGATTGGAGGCTTTTTAAGGTAAATGGGCGAGATTTCACATATAAGAAGGAATTCTAGAAAAATGACATTTCATACCTTATCTGAGGGGGCTAGTAGTTTGATAGGATAAGGAGTCCTTTGAAAGGAGAGAAAAAATGCACACACATGAACATAATAGTAACCTGCCTGATGTAGAATTATGCTATAGTCTGCACAAGGCTATAGGAAATACATGGGCATTGGGCATGAACACCACTGGCCATGGCCCCTTTAGGGCCGCTCTAAACTCTCTTGTTGTGGAGGGGGTATAAATGGTAAAATAATAGAATTTCCTACCGAGCGCCAGTTATTGAAACTATTTCCGGGCTTGTATGACAGAAAACTAGCATTTAAACCCTGATAAATCCATTGTCTTATTTATATAAAAAATTCCAATGTTAGATTATGTACAATAATTTTCTGGACCATGCCACAAATAAGACTAAGAAAATTGCAGAAAAGATTAAAGGCAGAAATTATGGCGATCACACGACCCTCCATTTGCGGCCATTTTATGGTCAGGAATGTCCGGCTGATGAGGTAAAAGACAGGAGGCTTCACTTTACTTATCAAGAAAGTGGTGCAGAACTAGTAATAGATGTATATTGGTGAATTACCTAATATCCTCCCCCCCCCAACACTTACACACATTACAAAACACATGAGGTAAAGTGGCCAACCCCTTTATGTAAGCAGCCAACAAGTAGCTGTATGTACTCCTGTGCCTATGTTACAGTATGGTTCTCTTATTTGGTACCATATTATCTATCTTAGAACTGTTGCTGTTAGAGTATAATACTGTAATAATAAAGCATCTTCTGGAATATGACACAAATTTCACTCTGGAATCAAAGCCGTACAGCGGTATATATTGGCTTCTCACTGTATATAAAAATGTACACTACTAATACAGCAATTGACATGAACCTTTGGATTAAGTTGCACAGATGGATCTAGTTGGTCAAAGGAATGGCAGAAGTCATCATTTTCAGGTATTATTTCACTCATATTGGGGCACATTTACTTACCCATCCCGTTGCCTCCGCCGATCCGGAATGTCCAACAAGGATTCGGAGCTGCCACGATTAACTTACAGAGTGCCCCCCGATTTGTGTTGCAGGAATGCCAGCGCTAATGCGCCAAAATCCGATCGCATGCGCCAAAAACCCCTGTGCGATTCAAAGCAAATTTCAGGGAAATATTCAGAAAAACCCGACGGAAATGCGTCTGTAGTAATTGTGCCCCATTGTGTCGTTGAGCAAGCAGTGAAGTGTTAATGACAGAGACACGTTAATAGGTCATCTCTGTCTTCCGATCTGATGGTTCTGCTCATGAAAACAGGTGCAGCAGTTCATGTGTGCAGCAACCCATAAACCCCAGCCGGTGATTTGTATGACTGAGCCGGCGCCAATTAGACTAATGAAAGCAAATGTTGTGTGAGCTGCCTTGGGTTAAGGCTTATGTGCACCTCTCTTTGTAAATCACCGCCAGAGGATCAATATTTTCATGCCCTCCGTGACAGCTCGGCCTCCAATGTCATCAACAGATTAATTAGCCGTTCCGTTCTTCTTCCCAGGCAATTTCTACAAAGAAGAGAATTAATATTGCTAAATAGATGCAAAATAATTTCATAGAAAAGAGGATCATAAGATAGAGGCCAATAATGCAACTTACAACACTTCAAAGTTTTGTGTAGAGATGTTACTGAATAGTGGTCAGGACATGGGTCTACTCCATATCCCTCTGGCTCGCAGCTGCTGGTGACATGGAGGTGGTCCCATATGTATAGAGAAGACAACCACTCTGCATGAACCCCTCAACCCTAATTCCCATTAATGAGCAGGTATTTTTTGGGGGGAAGGGTCACCTGTAGGGGAAATGTAGCAAAGCCAGATAAACATTCAAATGAATGGATAACCATAGAAAAATAGATAAGCAACTTCCAACACAACACAAGTCACTAGACTAGATGCACCAAAGGTATCACAGCTTGTGGGGTATCATCCAGTGCACGTAAATTGCCTGGGGCTCCAGGGGCAATTAATGAACAAAGAAGTGGATATAACCGTTTTTTCCGGTCTATAAGGTGCACAAAAAATCCTTATAGTCCAGTGTGCCTTATATATGAACCATATTTACAGACAACAGCTGCCTTGAACTGTGCACAGGTCTGCCACCTGATGTTCATTCATCCTTATAACCAGGTGCGCCTTATAATCCAGTGCGCCTTATATATGAACCTAGACCAGTGATGGTTAACCTATGGCACTGGTGCCAGAGGTGGCACTCGGAGCCCTTTCTGTGGGCACTCAGGCCATCACCAGAGATGACTCCAGGTATCTTCCTGCAGTCCCAGACAGCCCAGGGCTTGCTGTGCACAGAGCTATATTAAAGTGACAGCTGTACCTGGGACTATTTTCTGCTTTATTGATGTCCTCAGGGGCTGGTATCAATGAAAACTGTGACAGAGGAGGGAGTATAAATCACAAATTAAATTTCTGTGTTGGCACTTTGTGATAAATAAGCGGGTCTTTGTTGTAGTTTGGGCACTCGGTCTCTAAAAGGTTCACCATCACTGACCTAGACGTTTTAGCAGGCATTTATTGATGGTGCGCCTTATAATCCGATGCGCCTTATAGTCCGAAAAATACAGTACATAGAGTCCATCCATTTCTTTTACATGGCTTTGAAACAATGGTTTCATTTATAAAGGAATATAATAACAGCTGCAGTTTGCTATTATAACAATGTATGTTTTCTGACCTTTCAAAAGCATGTGCTAGATCATAAATCAGTGTAAAACACACAAACAGCCTAACATAATGAAATATAATAAGTTATTAAAGACACTGTTCCATAGATGCTCATGGACTGTGACAATATAATAGAGAGCTTTAATGTTCTAATACATGATGTATGACCTTCCGGGAGTATAATATGACTGATACCACTGGTTCTTTATTAAAAGTCAAACAACACATGACAATGATTGTGACATTTAATTATCAGGTATCAAGTCATTTTTGCAATTTTTATATAATCAAAAATAAATACAGAAAATCAATGTTTCAGTCTTTGAATGTATGAGTCATGGAGATGGGACATTCATTTTGTGCTCCTATTTTTGAATAATAGATAAAACACCAGATGCTGATACATATTTGTTTTATATAGTTATTGTTTATTTCATTCGCTTTATTATTCCATTTTGTGTTTATGATTATGGGAGCAGCGATAATGTTTCTTAAACGGTATTTACAAACACACTTTACAGCAGCCACCTGACCCTTTTGAGCCTGAAGTCTGCCCGGAAGTTATTGGAGGGGTGAGGTGACTAGTAAAGTTGAAGTGTACATTACATAAAATCCACTTGCTTTGCTCGTGCTCAACCAAGCTGGTCATGCATATGTAGGTGGAAGTCATGAGGAATACCAGCTGGCTAAACAATGGTCTAACCCAGTGGTGGCGAACCTATGGCACGGGTGCCAGAGGTGGCACTTGGAGCAATTTCTGTGGGCACTCAGACCATCACCCCAGGACAGAGTTCACCAAATAGGACCAAATCCATCAAGTCCCATGCAACTTATGAGATGCTGCTCTCAGCGCTATTTTAAAGCAACACTTCATTGGCTGTTAGGAACTGCGGGAAAAGTGAGAAGGTGTTGAAATGAACTGCAATATCTTTGGAGGTCCTCCTGCTGGACCAACCATTTTTCCTCTACAGAGAGACCCTGGAAAAAAGCTACAATGAGAGTCTGAATTTGCTCTCCTTCTTTAAACTGTATTGGTGGCCTCAGGGGGGCGATACAATTGAGAGATGTGGAAGAACAGGAAGCAATAAGTTACTGCTTAAAATGCCATGTTGGCACTACACAGGAAAATAAGTGGATTTTGGTTGTAATTTGGGCACTCTGTCTCCAAAAGGTTCACCATCACTGGTCTAACCTGTGTAGACAGCTAATAATGTATTCTAAGTTACAGCAGACACAATGGGGCTCATTTACTAAGGGTCAGCGGACCGCATTTTTGTCAGGTTTCCCGACGATTTCCGTGTTGCGCCGCATTTAACATGGGTTTTTGGCGCACAGGATTGGATTTTGGGGCATCGGTGCCTGCTTTCACGCAACACAAATCGGGGGGGCAATCCGACGGATTCGGACAACGTGCGGGATTTAACACCGCAAATTGTGTCGCAAGACATGCACTCACATACACCGGGAAGAAGAAGGTGAACTCCTGTGGACCTTAGCGGGGAAGCGACAGATGCAGGATCTCGGGCGCACGATGTTGGTTAATAGCGCCAGATTTCTTCGCCGGACCATCTGGATTGGGAATTGCGACAGGACTGGGTAATTAAATATGCCCCAATGGGTTAGATTTATCAAGCACTGTCAGTATCTGGCCGGAACCGTGGCAGACGTGTGTGGCACTGTACCCCTGCCGGGCACCTATAGCCATCTACAGGGACGTATATATATATAGTCTGAAAGCGGCAAAAGAGGGGCAATAGTCTCAACTCCTGGCTATGCACCAGCAACTTCAACTTTATTAAGGCTTCTATGCCAGTAACCCCCAAAAGTTCAATTTCCATACAATCCACTTCACCGATAAATTAAGACAGTCAATGGCTGTGTTACCTTATCAATTGTACTCACATGAAGATGTAAGTATAATTCAGTAGAACCACATGAGGAAAGAGCAATCCGTGTCATATTTTGAATTGTATTTGACCATATTATGTTTTGACATCATTCAATACTTTATGTCCTTATATGAGTTTATTTTGTTGTATTGTAACTTTGTAATTTTATAGAGCAACTTATACTTGATGCACCTGACCTGATAAAGATATGATATTTTCTTTGTCATTCACACATGCTGCATAGCTCATTTAATCACTAATGATAATACTGTATTAAAAGTGTTTGTTCGTGTCTTTGTTGTTGTAAGTTCATTTTACATTCCCCTGGGTGATTTTATTTTTATCATTTGAGTCATCCTTATTATGTAATAATATATCTATATACTGTAAGTTGCTTCTACATATCAAACCACTGATTCAACATAAGTTCTAATATAATTGGAGAACCTTTGACTTTACCCCCAGTGTCAGATATTAGGGGTAAGAAATATCACATATTTAATTGTACAGGCGGTCCCTTACTTAAGGACACCCGACTTACAGACGACCCCTAGTTAAAGACGGACCTCTCAGCCTACTGTGACCTCTGATGAAGCTCTCTGGATGCTTTACTATAGTCCCAGACTGCAAGGATCAGCTGTAAGGTGTCTGTAATGAAGCTTTATTAATGATCCTTGTTCCCATTTACTTGGGCAAAAATACATTTTGTCTGGAACTACAATTATAAAATATACAGTTTTGATTTAGATACAAATTCAACTTAAGAACAAACCTATGGAACCTATCTTGTATGTAACACAAGGACTGCCTATAATCATATATATGGTGCATATTCATGGAAAAGTTGAAACCAATACAATATCATGATATGATCACAGGGAGCATATAAGCAGACATAGGAAATCACATTGTGACATAATGGGGCAGATTTACTAATACTGTCTAAATGTAGAACAGCATACAACTAGGTAGACTACAACCATGCCAGATTCCTCATCCAGCATCAGACACTGTAATAAATGTGGATCAGATGAATACCTGTTTTATGTAATTATAAGTCACCAATATACTAAGGTTTTGCATTATTTTGGCACTTTTTGGACTACAATTAGTGATCATTAATGCCCACTTTTGGTGCGGCTTAACCCCATGTGCCAGCACTAGCATTTGCCAGCAGCATTTAAATGGTTAACACCCGCTATTGGGTTTTAAAATTCATGTTCAATCTGAATTTTGAAGCATATGCTCATCACTTGTCAGTGTCATATCTCAAAGGACATCTACCACCAGGATGAAGAATTGTAAACCAAGCACAGTGATATACTGATGTGTGTCCCCTCTGTCAGGATCCACTCTTCTTTTAACTTCTAATGCCCTAGTTTTTAAAATTATGCAAATTAACCTGAGGGGCTCCAGGCTCCTTTAACATCTATGGATCCTGGAGCCCTTCAGTCTCATGTGCATAATTTTAAAGCCTTTATTTCTTAAAAACAAGGACAAAGGAAGCTCAGTTAAGAGCGGATCCTGCCAGAGTGGGCACACACCAGTATGTCAGTGTGCTTGGTTTACAATCCTTCATCCTGGTGGTAGATGTCCTTTAAGCCTTCTGGCATACTACTTTCCAAACATTGCTAAATCAGAACCTAAAATAGTGAGTCATCCTATGATACATGCCCAGCCAAGTGTAGAGGCAAGGGAGGAATCATCTGTACAGAATTTATAGATGAGAGGAGTTACAGTTTTTCCACAAATCTAGAAAAGCCCTAGGGGGCCGGTTGGGAAGTAAAAAGAACTCATACTTATCCCTCTCAAACTCCTAGTTCCCAAGACATTTTGGTTATTATAGCTTGCCTGCCCTGGGGGTCTTGAGTGGCCTCTTTGGACCAGGGCACCTCAAAGGAAGTGACATCCCCTGGTCAGAAGAGGATACTCATTGGCTGAAGAAAGTCCCATGATCCCAATCCCAAAAACAGGATCAACATTGGAACAAAAGAGCTGGAGCGGTTTAAGTATGTGGGTTTTTTTTCTTACGACCCCAGTAATCTGGAAAACCCCTTCAATTATGATGAGTGGATATGAAGTATATATTACATCTACTGTCCCTACTAACATATTATATAGGACTTTTTATGTATAATGCTCTGACTGTTCGTCCTGTTACCGACATACAGTATTAAACCACATCATGTCCTCCAGTATAATTCTGTCTCAGGTTCCTTTTCATGTAGTCATTGGTTGAATTTAACTTCATCCATTTTTTTGGCAGTCAGTTCATTCGATTCTAGTTGGGTCAGAAGCGCCGAGCTCACAATGAAATAATATCCGCCTCTTACTGCCTGATGTAGGTTTATAATCAGATTCATGTTGTATCACCGAGAGCACTTTGTGAGAATAATGAGATTCTGCAATTCTATCTAAACTCCTTTCTTGAGATCTTAGAGAACATGATTCCTGATAAATGACAGATCTAGGTCAATCTGAGGGATTGCAGAGCAGCTTTCTCTCTCTGTGTTTGCCCTAAAATTGATTCCCTGGGTAATAATGAGCTAGGGCGCAGCAAGGACCTTCCTGCTAATAGGGAAAGATAGATGTTCTATAATTCAGAAAGTGTTTCAGATGTATTAGTAACAGCTATAGCCTCTAATCTTATTCCCTAATTCATTATCATTACAAAAACATAAGCTTTATACTTTGATGTTTTTTCATCTGAAGTATGATTGACTACCGCCACAATATTTTCTTCCCTTTTCTTGTTGTTTCAAGTGCCTTCATTACTGTTTACTCCTTAAAAAGGCAGAATAACGGGGCTCATTTACTTACCTGGTCGCTGGAGTTCACCGAAAGTGCATTGTCTGGCAACAATGCACTGTGCCGCGATTCACTAAGATTGTGCGCCCGATATCCTGCATGTGTAGCTTCCCCACTCCGGTCCTACACCTACACAAACTTTTACGTGTTGCATGTAAGTGCTTGGGCATGTGACACAATTCGAATGTTAAATCCGAATCAGTTGGATCTTCTGACGGCATGCCCCCTAATTTAATTTGTGTTACATGAAGAACAGCGCAGCTGTGCCAAAAAATGACCATGTGCACCGAAATCCCAGCACAATGTCATGATTTTTCGACAGTAAAAAGTCTACTTAGCATATTGGCTAATAAAGCTACCATGGAATTATGCTAATCAGACTCTCTACTGTTAGATGGACGGCCCTGGGGTGGGGCTAACAGTCTCGCACCACCCACCTGACAGTAGAAATATTTTGATTGGCATTAATTGTTTGGTTACAATGGGAATTAGTGAAAGAATTCCTACTAAAGGATGCCAACAGCTTGGGTTAGCTAAGGTGGTGAATAGTCCTATTTACGGAACAGAACTTTTTTAGGCTCCTTGCACACGGACGTTTGCTCACCTAGGCCATAACCTGAGCGAGCACATGGCTGGGTGCAGAAGAGAAGAGGGGTAAGCACTCCTTGCCCCTTCTCTCTCCATAGAAAGTTGTGTGGCTTGCCCAGCTCGGTCACACAGTGGGGGACCGGCCCTACCTGACCCACAAGCCACTTTGGATGTGTCGGGGTAGAGAGCGGATGGGGAGGGGTGGGCAGGTAAGGGTATGAATACCATCCCACTACATTTTCTGGTAAAAACCATAGAAAAAAACTCTGCTAGTTCAGGCCTGGTCTACAGGTCGTAACTGGTGTATATTGCGCCCGTATCCACTAAAAGGCCGAAGCCTCAACTTCGAGATTGACGTTCAAAACACCAGTCATAATGAATTCCACCCAGCACATTCACCACATTGTAACTGGGTGCCATAGACTTTTATGGTGGCCATGATCTGGCCGCAAATTGTACAGCCGTATCACTGGCCCCGTATCACACAACTTGAGCTTTAGTTCCTTTATATTTTGAGTCATGCGCATCTTTTTGTCCAGTCTATACAACCAAAAACGGATATTTATGGCAGCTTTACAGTGATGAAAGCCTTTGAGTGGTGAAGCTTTAGTTTCATAATTTTTGGCCCCTTTGACAGATTATGCTTCAAGACCTCTGTGCTTAGCCTCTGTGTAGAATTACTATTTTTATTTACTAATTACCTAATTTTGTGATAAAATCATTACATTATTATTAACGTGTGTAGAGATTTACAATCCTTGGATTTATACTGTAGATGGTAATCCATAAAAAACTGAGGGAAGATGAGAAAACTACAAGTGACTTATATTTGACTTATGAATTTCTTATGTCTTATAATCGAATTTGATTATAAACAAGTATTAACTGACAATGGAAAATGTTACCAGATCATGATCACCTTGTCAGTGGATGGAAGCATATGGACATCTGCAGGTGTTCCTACATACTGTGATAAGTACTTCAAGAGATTAGTATGAGCCTTCTGTCATACTTATTGCCCCCATTCTGTGGTATCTGTGACATGGAGGCCGCTATCTTTACTATGGCGGTAATACTAACTTTTTTTGTCCATATTTTGCACTCATTTAAAGAAGACCTTTCACCAAGTACACAATATTGAAACTACGTTTTGCCAAAAAAGTTCCCTGAAAATAAGATGATCTTAGAGCATAATTCTGTAGATCTTTTATTAAAATATATAGTATAAAACACAACAGAAACCAAACATAATATACATATATATATATATAATATATAATAGTATTAGACTCCTTTGTGTACTTACATCCAATAGTGTTACATTTCCTGGGTGAGAACACCCAATTATAGTTGCTGCTTTCCTAATTACACGCCTTATGTAAAGTGCCTTATGGTTTTCTATAAATGTCCGTCCCTCAATAAACTTATCAGTCTTGTTTGCTAACTTCCTGCAAGGACAGGTCTTGTCTTTTCTTTCAAGTTAGTCAAATTCCAGCGCTGGACACAGACTCATTTAATTTGAAAGTCACCTTACAATGATTAGGGGTTTGAGCCCCAGGTAAAAATCTATAAGAGTATGAACCTCCTGCTCCTATATCCTGACCTCTGCTCACACCTCCTGATCCCTCCACACACATCCTGACACCACCAGGCCCCTGCTCACATCTCCTGACTGCACATTATTCCTTTTTACACCTCCTGACCCAGGCTCAGACCTACTGACACTACCTGACCCCAGTCTGGTTTCACCTGGCCAGGTCTCACTCATCCGCAGGCTTTTTCTTCTTCCCTTTTTAGCTCCACCCATTATTTCCAGTTCGCGACTGCTCCTCCAGGGTTGTAATTCCCACTTGTCAGTTCTTCCCCTGCTCACCCAGACTCTGATGTGGGGGCGGGGTCAGATGAACTCCCTGCTCTCTCCTCACCACCAGCCTCAGCAGCTGCAGGCAGCACGGTACTGGACCTGCAGTTTGGCAGTGCAATCTGCCTGTGTGGTAAAGTGGAGAGCTAACAGCCCCATAGTGGGCTTGTATTGGAACACGGATCTGAGAAATATATATATATACAAAAAGGGCAGCACTCCAAGAAAAATGTAGCCCATACTTCGACTTTTTAACCTCTTCTGCTGCTAGAGGTAGAAAAAACACCACGTTTTTCACCATCTTGGAGTGCTGCTGTTTTTTTGGTTCTATTATCTGAGCTCTTATGGTGAGAGATATAGGATAGCACACTTTTTCTATTTTATCCAAGGACTACACTGCTGAATTATGCTGCGTATCTAATGACAGTGTCCCTTAACTCCACTCTGTCACATGGAACATTATGAGAGCTAAAATATCGCAAAATATAGCCCTTGGCCTGACCATCCTTCAGGCCCCATCCTTGTTGCTTCTATCCTCAGCAGACTTGGACATGGAATTTGTTAATATAATTTTCATTGACTTTCAGAGTTATTCATTGCAGCAAATGCCATACAATTTCAGTAAAGGGTAATAACCTGTCTGGAATGAGTCTGGTATCCAGAGTAATCGTCTTAGTAATCATATCTGGCATCCATTACAGTATCTTCAGTACTTGCCGGAGAACAGTAAATGAAGTAAAAAGCTGTAAATAGATATGAAAAGTAGTATAGCGCTCCTTAGAGGCAAGTGCTGGTAATGCAGTCATGCAATACTGTGTTGCACCATTATCATTAGCAATGTTCAGAGCGTGACAGGTGACCTTCAATATCAGATACCTGTCAGCCATGATGCGCTCCGGTGGTTGGAGGTCTCCATTTATTGACAGCCTGTAATGAATGAATCCAGCACTGCAGACAGAAGAGCTTAATACCATCAATCCCTGGTGGAAGGGGCTGAGCAGAAGCAATAAGGGACATAGCGCGGGATTTTTTTTATTTAAAGTATTTTGTTTCCAGAATGATACCCTTAGGGGGAATGAAGACCCATCAGGATTATAAAGATAATTGGGTAGATGTATCAGAGATGTCACACGGTAGGACAGCGCAGAGACTTTAGTTGTACTCTGCACGATCCAGTAGTTGGTCAAAGAAGCCACGCCCACTTTTTTGAGATAACATCCTCATTGTTGTTGAAATCGGGAATGTGTCTAAAAACTGTCCAAACCTCT
The DNA here is from genome assembly GCF_040894005.1 of Engystomops pustulosus. NCBI lineage: Eukaryota > Metazoa > Chordata > Amphibia > Anura > Leptodactylidae > Engystomops > Engystomops pustulosus. The sequence continues at coordinate 36,995,239 of NC_092415.1, read as the reverse complement.
TCAGAAATTCGGCTCATGAAATTTCATGCTTTTTGGCGCAAATTACATCAGAACTTCAAACAGATTGATAACTCTGTCACAATGGGGACAATTATCAGGGCTTTTACGCTAGAAAACTGGTGAATAATCCTGAATAAACCAGCTCCATACCAACTGGGTGTGGAGGGGGGGCATGGCCAGGGACAGAGTGCCGACATGGGGTGTTCTTACCCCTCAGCTGTGGACTCACTGCACCCAGCAAACTTTCACAAGAGAAAGTTCACAGGCTGCAGTATGTTTCTTCACCAAGTAGGAGCTGGCATGGAGATACATTGTGCATCAGGAAGCCTAAGCCTCTTGAAGTGAGTGGCTGGGATATCATTGTACGCTGCCGCACGAGTGTCATTGTATGATAAATCTCCTCCATTGTGTGTATGTTGCAAAATATTGTTGTGTAGAAACATTTGGGGGCATTCATCAATTGTGGCCATGTTTTTGGCACACAAATTGTGTGGTATTTTAGACTTGGATGTAGGACTGTGGTGCAAGGGCTAAATGAATTGGCGCACGACCAGAAGGGTTCTAAACGCTCTCCACAATCATGAAGGTGAAATAGAACTTGGTAGACCGGTTTTTAGCTCCTCTATTTGTGCGCCAAAATTTACACCAAAAAAGTGTCACATTGGGTTAACCAAAAAAACGGAGGCATGCATGTCAGAAAAGGACAAATATTATGACATTGACAATTCACAAATATGGCGCACAAGGCGCAGCAAGAAAGGGAAAAAGACAAAAAACTGGAGGAAAGCCAATAATGAATGCCCCCATTGTATCTGCTGCAGATTTTTAAATATTCTGTGAATGCCCCACAAATCTCTCCTAACTGTCCTGCTGAGATCCTTTTTTTGTGATTATGCCACTGAATTTGGACAAAGACCCATGTTGAACCTACATGCATAGTGCACAAGCATATGATGCCATCCCCGCCCACGGCACACACATGGTGCAGGAGTGCCCAAAAATGGAGGTGGCGAAACAAGGTTAAATAGACGAAACTGTGTGCAAGAAATTGTGCCAAGATTTACACCATATTTCGGGAACACAATTCCTGATGGGCTCCTGTGATTCAATTTTCAGATTTTTTTTTTTATATCATTATCCGACCGTATTTAATGATAGGGACAATATCCTGTAATTTTCTTTCTGGTCACTAAATAAAACCAGATAAAAGTAGACTATAAAAAAAATAATGATTCAATATCTGCTTTCAATAAAGAAAGTTGGCAATACATCTGCTTTATAGGTGCATGACATAGCCCCAAGCTTGAGGTTGCTTTATTTAGCATCAGATTTCACTCTTCCTATAACACTTGTAAACAACATGTATATATTTAGTATAAAGTATCAGACATTCGCTTAAAGCATTGATGATTTCCACGCTGCAATGGATATAATCACCATCTAAACATTGGGGCTCATTTACTAAGGGTCCGAACGCCGCACTTTCGTTGGGTTTCCTGAATATTTCCGTTTTGTGGCGAATTGCCCTGGAATTTTGACGCACGCGGTCGGATTCTGGTGCATCGGCGCTGGCTTTCATGCGGCAGAAATCGGGGGCATGGCCGTCGGACAACCCGACGGATTCGAAAAAGAACGATTTGTGTCGCAAGATCAAGCACTTACATGCACCAGGAAGAAGAAGGTGAACTCTGGCGGACCTCGGCGCAGCAGTGACACCTGGTGGAAATCGGGCGCACGACCTTAGTGAATCCCGGCAGACCCGAATCCTTGTCGGACAACGCACCGCGGGATCGCGACTGGACCGGGTAAGTAAATGTGCCCTATTGTGTAATGTACAGCAATCCTCCATAATAGCCTCATATTGTCTGAATGCCCCTACTGCTGCCAAAGCACCTCTGATCTCAAGAAACAGGGACTCCTTAAGACCTTTGGACATATCCTGTGGTATATTTCAATAAGTAGTCATGTTCTGGTGGGGTCTCCATTGGATGCTTGATTGGATTGAGATATGAGGAATTTAGAATCCCCCATGATAACTTCCCAAAACTATTCCTGAACAATTTTGTGGAGCAGCAAGGAGCACTACCCTGTTAACATGGTCACGTGCACTTTAGAGTCTATGAAGGAACATCTTTCACGGCATCATCATGTCAACTCAGCCAGATTGTCTTCTTCCCATACTCCTCAAGTCTTCTTCACAATACTCAGCAAGCTTTATCTGTTCCAGCAGTTTGAGATACTTTGTTGCTCTTGCGTGAGATTGGAATGGATAACTTTTGGTTGTCAGGAACATCAACGAGCCTTGGTTGTTTATGACCCTTTATCCAGGGGTTTCCATTACACTCCCTGTTTTTGGAGAAAATAATGAAAGCAAATGGACTTCAATGGACTTTCTTCAACCTCCTTATTATGCTTCCATTACTTATAGCTCAAAAAAATATGGGGGCTGCCGCACAATTTTTTTTCCACTATTAATTATTGAAGGATATGCTGAATGCAGGTGTGGACTAAGCTGCTTCTAACATATCAACTTCACTTGCTGCCTTATATCTCTCATTCATTGACAGGTACCACACCAGATAGTCCATGCTGTCACTTCATCTACTATAGCGGAGTAGTGGAGCGTTCCTGTCTCCCTCCTGTGCACTTGCTATACCCTGGCTGAACATTTGCAGGTTATGGTGCAAGGACCGCACTGATATTCATATATGTAGTATAAAACCTGGCAGCCGGTCACATATTTTTTCATCCTTCAGGTTCCAGGACGACCGGTGAATAAATAATGACATTATACACGATAGAACACAAAGACACATTAGTATATGTAAAGAGAACACCTAACATCTCTCACACTGCTGTGTTCTTTAATCTCTGCATTTTCGTTTTGTTTTTTTAATGGCAGCCAATCCAGGAGATCTGTGTAATCATACTATTGTGTGTATATGTTAGTAGCAGCAGGACTGTGAAAAAATGCATTTACATTCCAGGATTGCAGCTGTAATCTCTAGTGCTGCTACGTTAAGACATCTATGGGCCCAGTTATCATTTTTGTATTTCTAATGCCCCTAAAATGAAATAGTACAAAAGATGAGGCAAAGACTCATGGGAATTGATTAATTAGTGATGAAACAATCTGTCAGTATGTAATCTGTAAAACTTGGCCATGCAGATGGAGATGCAGAGAAGTGGAGTTTTTGGACTGATAATTATGGGAAAGGCGGCTCTCTGCCAAATGCTGCACTAATATGTACTCCATCTGTCTACCGCTAGCAGCTTCCATCATAACAAGTAATCCGGGCTGTCATCAATATGCAGTCTTTTTCTGTTTCCCTGCCTAGCCAATAATAGGATTATATTTGGAGCAACACATATTTCTGCTGGTTTCTGCTAATTAGAGAGTTTACACATTTTATATTTGTATTATTTTTTGGAAGTTTCGTCTTAAAATACGTACTATTTCCTATTTTTCTTTCCATGTGCCTTATAGATGAGAGCTCAACCAAAGCTGCAAAAAAAACCAAAAAGTTCAAGTTTTACAGCTCGCTTTTTGACCATGGAAAGTCAACCAATCAGATCAGGAAAGGGCTTGGGTGAATGAGCTGTTCAATAATAGGCAAAATCTAGGCCTCATTCTTGAACTCAAAGGTCATAAAAATAACCCTACAAAAGTTGGACCTCACATAGGACAAAGTCTTATACAATACACCAAAAGTAATCTACTAAGGAGTCTGGTAAAAAAACATGCAATAAGGTAAACTGTTACTCCACTATCACCTTTGTATGGTGGCCTCCTATATGTCAATGGCCGACTTTTAAGAAGTCTTGGTACATGACTTGGGATTTAAGTAAACCAGAAGGGAGAATGTTTTCTTCTAGAAAAAGTTCATTGGTTTACATCCAAAATCGGGCAAATAGAGGGACTTGAGTTGGTTTTCCATGTTGTCTGATTTTAGTAGAACTTATCATATCTTGACTAAGGGCTGATTCTAGCCTTTTTGCTGCCTGAGACACAACTTGAAAATGAACCCCCCCCCCGCATGGAGAGGAGTAGAAGTCCATGCAGGCATGCTTTGATTTCATTTTATCATATGTATGCATGGTGTACAGTTTGCTAATGTTAAGAGGTTAAAGGACCTGAGATTATGTCACCATGGTAACATGACATTACCGTGGCATGCTGAGAAAGCATGGCAATGCGTTGCTGGATTTAGCCCGAGGAGGACACACACACCCTCAACTTGCTATAGATATCTCTGGATACCAGACAAAATTATAAGGCTGATTATATGGGGATCTGAGGGAAACAATTTTTAGCTAAAAGAAGGGGAGCAGTTAGTTAATAGGGCTCTATAGGAACCTACCACTAGCCTACAATATACTTATATCTAGAACAATATGAGATGTCAATAGCAGCTGATTTGACAGGAAAAAAAACTGTTATAGTTTCGAGTTTTATTAATATGGAGCTAAAAAATTAGTTATTGAAAAATATTTTTCAGACATATTAGCAATGATGTTGGTTCAATAACCGTATGGATATTATTAAAAGTAGATATATTTTGTAGTATATCCAATTAAACAAACCCCAAAGATAACAGGTTTCTACATGAATACATGGAATAATGTCCTTTAAAGACATAATTGCAGAAGATGTCAGATACGCCAGAAGCTTCACATAAGAGAAGGTATAATTGGCTTCATTAGTCTCTGTAAAACTTGTACTAATGTCACGATTTCCAGCTGTTATAAAACTGAAGAAACTTCATTAAAGTGCAATGACTCTTTATTATCAGCTATAGATTCCAGCAATTAGGGTTTCATTAGTAATAAATATACATCTACAGGCTGTAATTGGGTAAAAATGGAGGCACATGCTGGATTTTAATATGCCTGATCATTTGTTGATATTAGCAGAACTTGATGCAGCTTTAATGAGCAATGGTAGAGACTAAGGGACAGGTAGTTATTGCACATTTCACAAAGTACTAAGGACTAGGAATGACAAAGTTGAGCCGTTTCACATTTAGCAGATAAGGATACCCGATATAGAACGTGTTGGTATAATTTTAATGGTAATACTTGTCCTTTGTGACCTGCTGTGGCCCACAGACCAGAGTTGCACTGCACAGTACATTTTTGTGTGTTGTGAGTAGCAGCAGGACTGTGAAAAATACGTTTATATTCCATGATTGTAGCTGGACCCAATGCACTGGGGGAGTTTCCTCACACTGCTGTGCCCTTTGCTCTCAGAATTGAGCTGCTCAACAGCCCCTCCTTTCTGCACTAATAAAAAAAATGTGATATTTTACAAAAATTAAACCAGTTTTGATTTTTGTAGACTTAACAGGACTGATTTTTTTTTTTTCGCTTTTTTTCAGCCTACAAGGAAAAAATGAAGGAGCTGTCTATGCTCTCTCTAATCTGCTCATGCTTCCATTCTGAGCCTCGAAACATCAATGCATACACATTTGATGGTAAGTAAGTGACCCCCCCCGCCGCTTCTTATATATGTACCTATACTTGTGACAGCACAACCATAGATGTATAGCTTCACTTCTTATCAAGCAATACAGTAACGTGTAATTCTTGCATGTTGTATGAATAGCTAAGAAAGAATACACAGCATCCCATAGCCACATTTAGAATGGACCCAACTGTACACACAGTTATAAAATATATATTTATTTATAGTATTTAATTGTAGTAAGTATAGTCTTTATACGTCATTGTTTGTTACAAGGTTCCACATTAGATGAAAGTATCAGGGGGCTTTTACATATTAAATCATAATCTGCTTGCATCCACCACTAGGGGGAGCTCAGTACATAGAAATGTACACAGCAACTATAGCGCTCCCCCTAGTTGCAGCTAAAGAAAAAACTTTTGATGGTGACAGGAAATGGGGGGTCCACTTTCATTCCAGACCCCTTTCACACTGAGTTTCACTGAATACAAATTTCCTTATTGTATATTAATATAAGAAATATGATATGCAGATATGTTAACTTTTTACAATCTATATAAAATGTATCATTTACACTTTATTTAAAAAAGCATCCAATAAAGAATGATGCTATTTACTTACAGAGTTTATGCATATCATGACCTGACGTTTGATGAGTACAAAGTGATCCAGCCTATAAAAATGGCTCTTTGTCCTGCTTGTCAGGGAAGGAGCAGAGGCTCTATAGTACCATAGCATTATAGCTGAGAAGAGGTGGAAGGGGATGAATGTGGGGAGGAACCCAAAGGGACTTGTGGATTTTAAAAAAGTTTGAATAAAAAAATATCTGAAAATGAGTGGTATTATGATTTCCGGACTTTAGTATAAATAGTCTGGATGGAATAGATCATTTATTTGCATTTAGTAATCATAGCATTATAGTTTATACGGTTGAAAAAAAGACATCAATTTTACCAAGGAAGGGATTGGATGAGGGATTTAGGGGAAATAATTCTATATAACATAACCGCCAATGTTATTTAGGTGTAAAGAGGCATCTAGACCCTTCTTGAAGCTCTCTGCTGTCCCTGCTGTGACCAGTGCCTGAGGCAGGCTATTCCACAGATTGACAGTTCTCATAGTAAAAGAGCCCTGTCGCCTCTGGTGATTAAACCTTGTTTTCTCCAGACGGAGACAGTGCCCCCTCGTCTTTTGATTTGATTAAATGTGAAACAACTTTCACAATATTTTTTGTATAGATAATATATTTATATAAATTAATCATGTTAGTCTTAGTCTTCTCTTTTCCAGACTAAATAAATCTAGTTGTTGATGGATAAAGATAAGACTAGCCTGGAGCAGAGATATACAAATAATTTTCCATGCAGAAAAAATAAAGTTTTATTCTCTGGATTACCATCTTGAAAAAGTTGACAAAACATTTCCCAGATGATATGATATATAACATAAAACTCTCCTTGGCATTTATTTACCCAGCATTCCTGTGCTGCAGGTCCTACAGTTGTCCTGGTATCATTTTGCCAAATTTTTGGGCCTTTTTACTTAAAAGTATCTGACATCTTCAGCTATTACTGAACTAAGATTCTGTAATTCTATTTTTCTGATTAGATATGGAAGTGAAACAGATTAATAAGAGGGCATCTGGCCAGGCCTTTGAGCTGATACTGAAGCCACCATCTCCAGTCTCTGAGGCTCCACGAACCTTGGCCTCTCCAAAGAAGAAGGATCTTTCTCTAGAAGAGATACAAGCAAAACTGGAAGCTGCAGAAGACAGAAGAAAGGTACGCCTTCACTTGGAGATGTATGGAGTGGGGGAGATTTACCAAACATAACTCTGGAGCAATGGCACCTGAAATGCTTTCAGCCACATTTATTAATAGGAACCTACCAGCAGAAATATACCTAATATACCACTACCAGTAGGTTGTCAAGCAGCTGGAAAACTTTGACAATGTATCGCTTTCATGACCTGGTGTGCTGGCATTATCACAAAAATCAACTTTGAAGTGAGATGTGAAATGGTTGTATAAAGTCTAGGAGGCGGATAGTTTAACTCTGAAGTCAAGCTCTCTCTTCCTCAGAATGCCTCCTTCACTGTAATTGTGGTCCTGCATCCAGAGACATCACTAACCAGATCTTCTGAAGTCTGATGCATGATGTCAATCACATCGTAGAAGGCCTTCTGAGGTGGAGAGATCTTGATTTCAGGACTAAACTCTCCATCTCCATGACTTCATTCAACCAAGTTACATCTCAGTTCAAAAATGATTTTCTGGATGATGCCACCACACTGGACGACGAAAGAAACATGACCTCAAAGGTGTTACGTGGCCTTGCAACAAACCGCCATTGGTTTATTAGACCAATTGCTGATGACAGGTTCCCTTAAAGGGTTTTAAATCATTTTTAGGAACTTTACCTACTTGTAAAATGAGTGTGGCCCCAGGAATGGGGGCATAGCTTTGCAGCACAAAATTTGTGGCACAGGAGTAAAGTGTAAGAGAAAGAAGAGTAAAGAACAATCTACGTGATATTTATCATACTGTACATGTTTATCAATCTGGTTGAGAATACGACTGTGTAGTCTAGCTATGCACTGCTCTATTCACTGGTGATAAACCTCCCCCAGTATGTTGTTATATTATAATATATATTATATATTGAGCATTAGATGCCTTTTAGAACCTGTCATCCCTGAAAAATGCCCTTCATGATGACAGGTTCTCAGGGGTAAAAATATATATACGGTGACAGATCAAAGATAGAGTAAATGTTTAGAAATGTGCCTGTAAAGAAGTTTTAAAGAGAAGTAGGCAAGGTTCAATAGTAATGGGCATGGTCTCAAGAAGATTAACACATTTTCCACGTTTTATTCTAACAACCTTTACTTTCATACATAGACAAGTCTTGACGAGAGAGTACACCAACTCCAGTATACAGTAATAACAGCATTCTGTAGTGAACTTCAATAACTATCTAGAAAGAATTTGCCTGTAATTTTGGAGAAAATGTCATTATTGTCTATTATTCATGATGCAAATGAGCTTCTCTGAGTACCATGGACATGGCTGTGTTTGACGATATAACTGCTTTCTACACCATACACCATAGTATTACACAATGAGGTTATACTTTGTAGCTAGACATAGACAGACTAAAACATGTGCACCAGTAGACATGACTCCAACCCTGATGCACAAAGAAGCTTATTCACATAAAGATAACAACTGGATGACAGACTACCAAGAAACATGAACAAGTTTAGATCATAACGTTGCCTACACCGTGCTGTTTCTACTAGTGGGAATTGGGAGCTGGTAGATTCCTTTATCTCCCCAGTCTCCTTCAAGTGAGAATTTTATTTCGGTTGCAGTCAACACTGAGAATGGACAATGGAGAGCTTCTGTTACTCAGTGCCACATTCTGTTTTCTTCTACAGACTCAGGAAGCCCAGATCCTGAAGCAACTGGCAGAGAAACGTGAGCATGAAAGGGAAGTTCTCCAAAAGGCTCTGGAGGAAAACAATAACTTTAGCCGAATGGCGGAGGAAAAACTGATACTTAAAATGGAACAGATTAAAGAGAACCGTGAAGCCTATTTAGCTTCTCTTTTGGAACGTCTTCAGGAGAAGGTAAGGAACATAAGACTGTACGGGTGAAATTAAATAGTTTGTTCACAGCTGACAGGACTTGATCTCCTGGAGAACATTATAAATATGTATCCTAGAAGAGTCAGTGTACTGGACTGTATATTCAAAAAAATATTCATTATTACAAGTAATACCCTCTCTCCATTGAGTGGAGCACAAGTCATGTATATGTGCTGCCGCTTTATTTAATACCTATAGGACTGACACTGATGTAGATAACCAAGAACAGCACCTTGGGGCAGAGGAACCCTATTTTCATCATTGGTGGTGTTTCATCACCGGTGCTGCGTGGACTGAAGATAAGGCTTCCCGTTGTATTTATAGAACTTTACAAGGGTGGCCATCATGCTTGTATGATAGCATAGTCACAATGGCTTCCAGTGATCAGATCGCTGCTATGAGGTAGAACAAAAGGGTCGTGGCCCTATATGACCCTATGAGCCTTGTGTATAAGTACAGATGATCCTAGTCCTTTTGTTTAGTCCCTTTGAACATGAAAAACGGGCAATTTAAATAGAAAGTAAAACTGATATGCATTGGCTGCTGGATGATAAAGGGACAGGGTTTGAGGTTATACATAGACACTAATTTACCACAATCAGAATAAATCTGAATGCTCATGACCACGTGCAAAAAAAACGATCAGCTCGATGGAAAATAAGTGGCTGTACCACAAACCGGCCTGGAATAAGTCCTAACCTATATTTTGTGGCACAGTCACCCAACTGGTCATGGTTCAGGTCAGGGGCGTAACTAGGAGAGGCAGGGCTTCATAGCCGACTTCTGAAAGGGGCCCCCTTTAAAAAATATACATATTGGTATACTTGTACATGTGAGTTACAATCACACACATTTATACAGTCATATAAACACACATTTATATACTTATATACGTACACATATAGCATGTAAACACCACATACACACATACAGCATAAACACATATACAGTATATGCACCCCATTAATACATACAGCATATACACACATAAATACAATGCCATGTACACCCAATACACATACACAGCATATACACATCACATATGCACAAAAATACAGCAAATTCACACATACATACAATACCATACCATATACAGACATACAGCATATAAACACATACAGCATATAAATGCCCAATACAGTCTCAATACCCAAATTGCGAGGGCCCTCTGACACTGTGGGCCCCATAGCAGCTGCTATGGCTGTAGTTACGCCCCTGGTTCAGGTGTAATAGAAGTCAATGGTGGCTGTGATGTGACCACAATAGTTGTTGCCAGATCACATCTGCAAAAATGCCCCCCTGAATGGAGTCCATCTAGATTTTGATTTTACAAATTTATACTCAAGCTGAAAAGCTTTCAGTGCCTTAATTTTGACTTTATCAAATGAACTCCATGTCCTAAGATATGTTACTTTTGTCTTACAGGAGAGGCATGCTGCCGAGGTCCGTAGGAACAAGGAGCTCCAGGAAGAGCTTTCAGGCTGAAAAATCTACCAACAATAGTTACTTATTTGCCTATATTTACGGATCATGCGATAACAATACGGAATATGTATGACATCACAAAAATTAACACAAAGAAAAAAAAACAACAACAAGAACTCATGACGAACAAAAGAAAAAAAATCAATGAAAAAAAAACTAAAAAAAAATGTGGTCTCTTTGCAGAATGATTTGCTTCATGTTTAAAAAAAAAAATAAAAAAAAATGTGGGTCTTATTTTGTAAATACTTACATTTTTGTTAAAAAATTACAAGTATTGCATTATGCAAGTTATTTCATAATCTTACATGTCCTGTAACAGGCTTTAGGTGTCGTCTGTTTCTTCTAAAGCAAATTTGCAGAAACTTTCCAAAATACCTGTTGAATCCCTTCATCCCCCCCCCCCCCCCCCCAACCTCCTTTCTTTTGGTGCATAACATACAAGTAATCACCGGGCTGGTGGTGGTCAGACCTGCCATCACTGAGCCATATTGGATATTTTGTAAGCTTTCCAATTTGTTAATTCAGTCTTTATAACCCAAGTACAATGATGTTATTACATGTCGGTGTCCAGAGAGAATCTTAATGTCCGAAAAGCGAAAATGCTCCTTTCCTTGTGTGTCATGGTAAGACGTTTACAGTGATTTATGGCGTAGGCTAAACTGCTATTCCATTAGTTTGGTAGTTTGTAACACCTGGGGAATAGATGTCACTGTTTTTGGGGTGAATTTCACTACATTTGAGAGGCACATAGGATCTTGTAGTGATAGAGTAAGACAACTACGCAACTGATTTGCACAGGGACCCTATCGTAAGCAAAGGTGGTCCTAGATCTCCCAGCATGAGCTCCCTGTACTCTCTCTGCTATACCTCAATGGTCAATGAGGACTATTTTATACAACGTAATTCTGTATGGAGCCTGTAAGATTATTATCAAACTTTAATAGCCGCAAATTTCTGGTTATGTAATCAGTATATCTACAGGGATCATTAGACAGGGTGCACGTGCCAAGTGTGGAATTGCCTAACAGCCACCAAGTGTCAAACATAGTTGCGATTTTGAAATTGTTCCTGCCCCATGGAAGTTGCTGCCTGCATATTCTACTCTTCATTAGTGCTATTTCCTGTATGTTATTGTGAGCAAGCTGTGGTTAATAAAGAACTGGGGTTCTGAGAACTTACAACCGGCTGGTCTTTTTTCCAAAAAAATGGCATGTTATTTTATTAATATTTAGTTTGCAACTAAATAAAATTGTTACAATATTCTACTCTCGACTTGCAACCACAATGAGGGGGTGAGACTAATGATGATTCTACGTTTTTCACTTAGAACCCACTCAAGATGTGGACTATCTCACAGGGACTTCTACACCTAAAGTTGTGACCCTACTGCTAGAAAGTGGTTCCCAAGATACAGTGGTAGCAGTGAGGAGTTGTAGTCACACTGTGGAGAGGACATTATAGCCAACAGAATGGTAAAAGATGGATTGAACAAAATTCTTAGCAGAAAACCTAGTGGAACTGTTCAGACAAGATCCATCAAAATCAAGCATGATAAGGTGTAGATCCAGGTACCGTGTCTGTGGTAATCTTATATCTATTATCCATTGCCTCCATCCATCTAAAATCAAGATACTCCAGCTTTTACACAGTGTAGGAGCACCTCCCCCTTCACACTTTGGGGCACATTTACTTACAAAGTCACTGTAGTTCACTAAAAGTGCATTGTCCGCCTATGATGCTGTGTGCGGCAATTCACTAAAATCGTGCGCCAGAAATCATGAATGTGTCTCTTCCCTGCACTGGCCCGACAGAGTTCACCACTTTTTTGTGGTGCATCTGTAACATAGGGCGTGTGACACAATTTGAAAGTTAAATATAGCACTCCGTCCGAATCCGTTGGGCTGTCTGACGGCACGCCCACTAATTTCTGTCGCATGGAAGCCGCCACAAAAGGGTTGAGTGTGACACAATCGTAGTGCACACACATCTTAAATTCTGACAAAAGTGCAGTGCGTGGCCCTTAGTAAATGGGCTTCTATGTGCTAAAACTTTCTCTGCTGCAGTGATATTATATCAGGCATGGGGAGAGGCAATGCCATGCAGGATCAGAGAGGCAGGGTGATCTACAGCAAGGCGGGGCTCTGGTCACACCCTCAGGAGCCCTTACCATAATTTTAAAAGTTGATATTAGAAAGAAGGTGGTAATGGATAACAATTATAAGATTACTACAGTCACATTGTCTATTGTCTGGATCTATGAGTAAGTGTCCCTGGTTTATCCATGCTTGATTTTGATGGTAGATTTCCTGTCAGCATTAGTTGAATCAGGTAGAAAGGTAGAAAAAAACTGTTTAATAATTTTGGGTGTGCGCAGGATGCACAAGATTAATTACCATGTGCAAACTGCACGTAATGTACAAACTGCACAAATTACTGTGCAAATTACGTGCAGTTTGCACATGGTAATTAATCTTGCACATCCTGCGCACATTATTAAACAGTTTTTTTTCTGGTGCACTCAGTTTAATGGGAATACTGGGTCACTGTTTTCATTAATCTGGTGCACCCTGCACTGATCAGGAAGTGTGCAACCATTTTATGGTGCAACTTAAACATAGAGCATGAAATACATTTCTGTCGAGTCACAGTAATAAATGTGGCGCACGACCCAAATCTGCACTGAAATGCCCCTTTATGTGCAGAACGTTGTGGTGCGGTGGACCCAGAGCAGCCGCAACATAAAATTGGCGCAGACACTCTATAACTACATGTACAAGCAGTTTGCACCTTCTTTTCAGTAAAAACTCAGACAGAAAACTGGTGCAAACACTTAATGTGGGTGAATAGCAGCATACATGTATAACATGCAATCTGCACAGCTTGGCTTTTCCGCTCTTTGATATTTGTACAATCTTATATAACTTATGGAATGTGATTATGTGGAATAAAGTAACCCCTAAACATAAAATCGGATCTTACAATATATGGGTGAATTGCTGACAACATGTATCCCTTGTATTATATTTAAACAGGCTGTATATGGGAGGTCCGCTTAATAACATGGCTAGCATAAGTGCTGATGGTGACTACATTTATGCTTCATTTTTCCCTGCAGCTTTTCTATTGAAATCGCCTTGTTTTGCGCAGTCGGCGTCACACAGAGAAGATTTTCTGCTTGATCCTTTGATAATAAAGAACCTGCTGTATGGTCTGACAATGAAGTAAGCTGGAAAGTCTATGTTATATTGTGTCACACTGGCAATTAAGTAACAGTTGGCTGGTTATTATTTGGACAATCAGGTAGCTTCTTTTTTCACCTGGGTGAGAAGAAAACTGTGTACCAACCCCCTCAGACACACAATGGCGCACTGCTGTGCAGTCTCTAAGAGCACAAAATAACCAGCCGTACAATACATTCATTTTGTGTTAAACTAACTGGCTGAAGGAGACTTTAATTTCACTTCCCCGATTTCGATTTTTTTCTTTATGATGCAAACAGTTTTCTGAGCTGCCGTACATAAAAAAGAAATCAATAATTACAGAGCTTTTCAGTAGCCCTCATCATGGACGCAGCATTGCTTCATGCTGATAATTGAATTGCATGTAGAGGGGAAGTTTTATTAATAGTGTCTAAAAGTTAGAAAGTTATCTTTTAAATAATAAACCTGGTGTAGCTAATCAATGTCTAGTCTAACTTTGCACCCCCTGTTTGTTAGCTTAATTTTGGCCCATTTGAAGCAAAATTTAGGCCATGGCAACTTTTTGGTAAACCTCAATACTTTTCGAGGCCATGCCTCAATTGGTAAGATTGGCTGCAATAAAAAAGTTCTTGAGAATGGCTACATAGAGCTAGCCGAAACATAGTATTCACCACTGGTGAAATAAACCTTTTCTATTTATTTTGAAGTGCTGCTTCCCTTCTTTGGAGTTTGCATTTGGAAAATCTTTGAGTCGGTTCTTCTGAAGCCTGCAGCCACGTTGGATTGAATCCAGTTAGCCACAGTGCTGCTCCAACAACCTGTTTGGCTTGAAACACGCCAGTATAATGAACTCAATACTGAAAACATATAAGCATGTGGGAACAATAGTAATGGAAAATTCTTACCAGTCCAGCGCGTGGTGACCAAGCAAGAGGATACAAGCAGATACCTTTTGAAGAGAACTATATGTCCCTCACATGCTAGAATAAATCCTTATACGATCCCAAACTCCTGTCTGTACAAGGACGGTCCACAGCTGTCCCTGTATAAAACCTTTCCGTCACTGTATCACCTTGAGCAGATATAAAAAAAAAATGAAAAAAATTCAAACGCGTTTCATCTGAAATGAAACAGATTAATCAGGGGATAATGTTGTTCCAAATGGTGCTCCAAATGGTGCTCCATTTTCTCTAAAAGATCCGGCTTACTGAAGTCTGGACATGCAGCTGGCGTGTGCAAATTGCTACTGCGCATGACCGGCATGATGGGGTGCTTCCCAAAATAGTCACTTGTAGTTCCAGAGTTGTTTGAATATAATTGCTAGGAGGGACCATGTATACGACAACTCTGGCTCCATGATTTCACTTCCTTCCTGAGGCTCAGAAATTTTTCATACTTTGGAGTACAAATCTAAGGTATATTTTTTGTGGGACGAGCTGACATTTTCATTCATATTATTTTGGGGACCGTGTGACCCTTTTATCACTTTTTATCAATAATATTTTGTGAAATGGACATTTGGATGTTTTTTTTTACATTACAGCATAACTCCCAACTGTCCCGGATTAGAGGGGGAGCTTCTCGGGGGAGGGGGGAGCACAATATAAATGGGAGCTGCTGAGGGCCCAATATGAGGGGGAGCTGCTAGGGGCCACAATATGAGGGGGCATTGCTTGGGGGCACAGTAAGAGGGGGTACAATAAGAGGGGAAGTTGCTGGGAGCACAATAAAATTGTGAGCTGCTGGGAAGCACAATATAAGAGGCAGCTGCTGGGTGGGGCACAATAAGACTTTAACATAAGGGGAGCTGGGGACAATATTAGGGGGGCTGCAATTTGACAAGGAGCTGGGATGACAAAATGTGAGGGGGAGCTGGAGGGCACTAAGGGGTAAATTATACTGTGTGCTAGTTGTCAGGATTCGGATTGAGTGAATCCCCTGGACCACCGTGGGAAGTGGTACTAGCCGACACCTGGGACCGGAATCTAAGTGGCGGCAGGATACCACCAGGTCGTTCCACAGGTGCGACTAGCCCGCGATGGCATCTGAGGTCGAGGTACCTTAGCAGGAGACAGTCTCCTGGTCAGGTCCGGGCACAAGGGCAGGGCAGGCGGTAAAGATGCAACGTCATGTCCAAATCCGGGGTCAGCAACGGGAGGTCCAGGCAGATGGGAAGGGGAACACAGGCACATGGGACACAGGACACAGAAACACATGGGAGCAGGAACGCAGGAGACACAGGAACGCAGATGACACAGGAACACAGGATAATCGCTACAGAGCTGTGAGGCACAAAGATCCGGCAGGGTGTGATGGGAGAGGCAGGTTTAAATAGCCTTCTGGGAGAATGGCCAGCGCCAATTAATGGTGCGCTGGCCCTTTTAATTAGACCTAGACCCTTAGACCTAGTTTCATCTTATGTAATGTGCCACAAGTAAGCCCATTACAGAGGTACCACTAATTATTTGACTAATTATTTCAGTTTTTTTTATTTTTAGCTTGCCATTATAAACAATGAGGAAGATTCATTAGAAGTGCAACCAAAAATAGGGTCAAATATATATGTCGGCTCACCTTATGCTTATGATGTACTGAAAACCACCTATGAAGTCCTTGAAACCGATGCATGGAGGAAAGGAGAAGGAGGGAGGAAACCGCATCAGCCAGCATTGTGAATATGATCCACGGGAAGAAATTTGCTCCTCCAGCACACAAAAAAATATGGTTCCTTGGTTCCTTTATTTATTCATATTGGTACCTACGCGTTTCAGGCCTTTACATGTGACCCTTAGTCATGGTCAGGAGTAAGACCATGAGTATGTCACATGTAAAGACCTGAGACGCGTAAGTTTGCCTACATTTTATGCCATTATTGTACCAGTATGGATTAAATAAAGGAACCAAGATTTTTTACCATGTTTTTGTGTGCTGGAGGAGCAAATTTCTTCCCTTGGATTTATTAAAAGTGTCTATGAGAATAGGAATGACCCTACGTTCTGCTTTTGTTTACATTTTTACAGTGAATGTAATGAATTCTGCTATTCCTGGATATCCCATGGGCAGTTGAAATGGTGCCCCATGGTCATTGGCCTAAGTGAGTGAATGGGGCTTATTTACTAAGGGTTGCAGATCGCACTTTTGTCGGTCTGTTCACGGTTTTTGGGATTTGTGCAGCTTTGACAGGTATTTAACGGGTTTGCGCTGGGATTGTGTCACAAGCGATCGGATTTTGGCGCAGCTGCGCTGCTTCCATGCGGCATAAATTGGGGGATGGCCGTCGGACAATCCGACTGATTCGGACAATGCGGATCCAAATTGTGTCGCAAGACAATGCCCTTACATACACCAGGAAGAAGAAGGTGAACTCCGGCGGACCAGAGCGGGGAAGCGACACATGCAGGATATAGGGCGCACAATCTTAGTGAATCGCGGCAGTGGGCATAATTGGCGGACAATGCACTTTCGGGGAACTCCTCCAGACGGGTAAGTAAATGTGCCCCATTGGATCTTTCTACCAGCGCCAGAGGTCCCGAGCACAGCTTTTTTTTGGTTGCCACACACAGTGGACCACAATTATACATTTAATCCATATTGAAAACACCTTTGTAAAGTTTACTTTAATCAAAATGTTATTCCAAAGGACATGAACATGAAGTTGTTTCCCCAGTGTTATCTGCACTATGTGCAGTTTTCCTGTAGAGGGTGCAGTTTGCCTGTGTAGTGTTCAGAGGGCGCCAGATTCATGAAATGTTGCACGGTCTGTATGAATATGGTGCCCTCTGCACTGCACCGACAGAATGCACCAACTTTTTTTTTGGTGCACCTTTAACATTGGGCGTGCAACACAATTTAGTCGGACACTGCATGATAGATGTGTCGTAGTCTGAGTCGTGCATCGCCACACTCCTTTATGTGCAGAATTTTGAGTCACGTCGGGAATTGTGCAGCAACACAAATGAGTCAACATCTGCAAAGAGTTTATGTGTTCTCTCCGTGTTTGTGTGGGTTTCCTCCGGGTCCACCGGTTTCCTCCCACACTCCAGAATATACTTGAAGGTTAAATAGATTGTGAGCCCCATTGTGTGCAGCGCTGCATAATTTGTGTGCGCTATATGAATAAAAAGTTATTATTATTATAATTATAATGAGTCCTGTGCGACACAAATGTGTCATGGACACTTCATAAATACATGTGCAGCAGTTTGCAGGTTCTTTACAGTTCAAAGTCAGACAAAAACTGGCGCAAACACTTTAATAAATCTGGACCAATGTGTCACAAGTTGAGTTCTTCTGCATTTCCAGATACCAAACAACCAAACCAGAAATCCCCTTCAGTGCTGCCGTTATCGGTAAATACCATTCATTCTAATGGCTTGGAAACAAGAGTGTTTCAGATCCTGGAGGCTTCTTAATTAAGAGCCCCCAGCACAAGGAGTGTGGAACGATCTGTCAATTCATCAGCTCTGTGCAGGTGGATATTAGACCATTATGTGATGTCACCCTGGTCCCTGGTGCCCTGTGCTCTTTCAGTAAAAGAAAGTCTTGAGAACCAGTATTGATTCCTAGTGTCAGGCATCAGCGGAAAATACAATAACACTAATGATGGTGATCTAACAATCACATATATTGAGCAGATGATCTCAGCTCCCTCTTTCCATCTCATTATGAAGCCTTTCTACAATACTCAAGGTTTCTGTATGTCTGGCAATTAAAGGGAACCTGTCATCAGGTTTCACCTAGGGACCCAATGACAGGTTCCTGTAGCTTATAACCCCCACACAGTAACATGTTTTCCCACAAAACCCCTCTAACCTCTAGTAACGGTGAAAAGAACATTGGGGCACATTTACTAAGAGTAGTGCAAACTGCACTAAATTCAGTTACCGGTGTAGTGTGCAGGGGGCGCCACATTCAGGATTTCTTGTGCCCATTCTTCATGAATCTGGCGCCCTCTGCACTGCCTTGACTGAGTGCGCCAAATTTTTTTGGATGCACCTTTAACATGGGGAGTGTGACACAATCTAGCGCACGGTCCGACTGAGCACCAGAACGCCCCCTAATTTGTGTTGCATGATGCCTAGTGCAGTCGTGCCACAAAAGGGTCACATGTAACACAACTGTGGTGCCGACACTTCTTAAATACCCGTGCAAACAGTTTACACCTAAAAGAACGTGCAAAGTAAATATGGGTCAAAAACTAGATCCTGGTTTATTGCAAAAGATGCATCTGGTCAATGGGTCTGGTTCATGGAGCCACCAAATTCATGGAGTCACTGGAGATCAAAATTAGAGAACCACACACTATTTCCTAAATGTCAAGGTAATTTTATAGTCTTATGTGAATCTATCCTAACATGAGTAAAATAAGCTTATTTATTCTAAAGCACAAGATAAAAATGTAAATGAGATAAATTAAATGGGTGGATTTGTTTTGTTTTCAAATTTTTATTGATTTTTTCATTTTCTTGCACCGGAAACAAACAGAAAAAAACAGATTCTTTCACATGACGCAATATTAAGAAAGCTCGATGGAGTGTAACACCTGATGGTAATAGGGTGATCGCACTTTAACAGAGATGTGAAATTAGGTTCATATTGGGTGGATTTATCCCCTGGAGGAATTGAGTATAATTTAGCTGGAAAAAGAACTTATCATGTAGTTTCCACATTACACAAAATATTACAGACTGAAATGCTATTATTATGTTGACCACTAGGGGGCACTCTCTTATTACACACAGTCATCTCACGGTACAGGTCTATTCATAAAGGTATTTATGTTGTACAAATACAAAAAACAGCCTTATCCCAAAAAGCTGTCCTAATTACTCTGCACAGATACCGGGCCAGATCTATTATTCTGGCCGCACCAGTTTTCTGTCCTGCTTTGCACTGAAAAGAAGGTCTTTGGAGCTTGTACATGTATTTAAAGAACATATACATGTATTTAGGAAATCTACCACTTTGTAGACATCATTTTAAACCAGACATACCTGCAGAATGATGTAAAGCTGCGGACACAGGATCTTCTCTATTGTAGGCATAAAACCAAGCAAATTTAGACAAAAATCCACTTTTACAGTTATGGTAATGAGGCTCGGGCACTCCTATGCATGTCGCACTGTGAACTCCCCTCTCTCCTTATTATGCACGCCTCCAGCAAGTTATGGGGAAAAAACATTTATTTAATTCTTAAAGGTTGAACTTGATGGACTTGTGTCTTTTCCAGCCTTATATACTATGATACTATGGGGGGGGATTTACTAATTATGGCGCAAGCACAACTGTCAGTATCGGAGATCAGTCTCTGGAAAGCACAGCCGGATGTATAAAAGTGGGTGCTCTTAGTAATTAATAGGTAGACGGAACTAATCAGTTGTGCGCCATAAAAATGCAGACATCAATTAGATGTGCGCCAAAAGCTTACATGGACTGCGCCTTAATTTTGCTCTCTGACCATTTTTTCCTGGTCTATTGTGCGACAAAATTTGCGCCTAAAACTACACATAAATGTGACAGATAATGTGGAAACGTTAGACCACGCCCACTTGCACCAAAAAAAGAGGGAGGAGTTGGGATAGTCGGAAACATCTGTAATTTCTGGAGCAATCTCATTATAAATGATCTGCAACAATTCTGCGAAAAAAAACCCGTAAAGGACAACATCATCTGCAGTTATGTCTGGTTACAATTGAGGTATACAAAGTGGTAGATTTCCTTTAAGAAGTGTCTGTGACAGTTTTGTGCCGACAAGACAGAAAAAATGTGCACCTACAGTGGCAGGTAAGTGCTTATTTGGAGTTGGTGACACATTTAACACAGCGACTCAACCGAATTGGTGCACACTTCCCGAGCAGTGCAGGGGGCGCCTGATAATTGAAGACTGTGCGCCAGTGTTCAATATAATCTGGTGCGGTTTGCCTCACTTTGGATAAATCTGTGCCACTTTTGATTTCGGATTTTTTTATGTTTGACACTTTGAGTCTTCTTTTCTTATGCAGAGCTCTCTGGGGTTTCACTGTAGATTTTCTCCTCCTGACTGTGCTGCCAAATGCTGCTCTCAGTGTTCATTTGGATGATGGACAGTTTTGGTCTTTCCTTCTTTGTAAGGATCTAGGCACCAACATATATCAGTTTCATCAGGAGGGTAAGATTTTGTCAGCTCATGGACTATACCGAAATGATCTGCCAGCATGGATTGTCTTGTCTATTCCTCCGCCTGAGGCAGTAACCTCCCTGCTGAGTCCTCCTCTCATAAATGTAGCTTCACAACAACAAGCAGTGGCATATAACAGGGTGTTATTGTAAGATTTTGTATAAAATCTGCATATTTGTTGTGTGATTGGGACTAGTGGGTAGCCTAGCCCCAAAATAGGAAGTGAATAGTATTTATTCTATACATCCCAGCTAACCCTAGTCACAAGCCTCTCAATCAGCCAAACCAATTCCCTACACTGTACTGAAGAGACGCAACCACATCGAAACAGCTCTGTCTACAGTTAGGAATCTGTTCCTTCTGCTGGTTTGGCTTTAATCCCACATCATGTCATTAGGCTTCCTGAATACTTCATGTTAAGGGGGTAGCTAAGAGGCAATGTTTTTTTTTTTTTATTCCATTCTGGAAAACATATTAGAATATTTCCCAGAATCCCCCAGTGGAGCAACAATGGTTCTAAGTCTCCATACGCCTGCAAGGTACCTTAATTGGCAAAGTCTCCATAAAGAGAAATCTTACTTCTAGTCCATAGATGATAGCAGTCCCATAGACGGGGAATGAAGTGGTAGCCTACTACTCTATGCATATAGGGTACATAAACCTGCTGTGATTTGGACCCCCATTGATCAGCATGTTTGGAGACAGTCATTGATGTCTATGGAAGAACTTACTAGCCATGCTCTTTAAAATAACATTGTGAATAATGTGAATTAAACCGGAAATAGATTTGCTACAGCTATGACAGATACCAATGGAAATCAGAAACACGAATACATATTGCCCGGAGTGCAGCATTTAGTATGTCCTTACTTTTCATGTATTAACATATGCTATTTATCTTCATTATGAAGTTGTGGATATCCTGGAAATATATGAACATGTGTTTTTTCTATGGAAACTTTCACCACATTTTACCCCACTAAATTACTAGTCCCCTGTAGACTGAAGATGCCCTTATCTTGGCTCTACAGATGCCTTTATCTTGGCTCTTCAGATGCCCTTTGGAACAATTCTATAGGTGTCATATTAAATATATGAATCTCAGCTTTAAAATTCAGTCTTGTGATTGTGTGAGCTGCAAAACTAAAGATACAGGCTGAAAAATGCAGGATTATGAATGTTTATCTGCAGTTCACATTCCCAACAATGTCTGTAACTGCCTGCATCTCTATATCTGTAGCACACTTCAACAGCCATTTTAAAGTTAAGATTCTTATTTTTAATATATTACCAAAATTATGGCTCGTGGTACCATGGAGCCTAAGATATGGGATTCTGAAGTACCACTCCCCCTCCAGCCTCAAAAAGTAACTCACCTAAGACAAAAAGTGACTCCTATCATTTTATTTTAATAAAAGTTTTATTAAAACAGGTAAGTTTTGACATAAAAGAGGGAATTCCGGAAACATAAGCTTTTGAGCGTCTTTAAACGAACATTTTTTCATTAGACTATGAATAATCCTGGATATTTCCCCCATTCATGTAAATATACAGTTTATTGTTATTAGATTTTTATATAACAAGCACTTAATTACACAGTAACCCATGTTAATCCATCTGCTGCAGTGCTAAAGACCTTATCCAATATTATAATTCAGTCTGAAAAGACAATAATTACAATGAACATGAAATCATCTTTTGTCTGGGTTCCAAATAAGTCTCTGTCTCCCATGTGTGAGGCCAGTGCATCCCCCAACGGGTGCCACAGCCCGGTACACTTACAATCAATCACCCTCTCAGATGCCACAAACTAGTTTCTTCTCTATCAGTTATCACAATAAGGTGGAGACAAATTTGCAGCTTGCTTGGATACTCGCTGACCCGATTGGAGTCCTTGGATGTAGTCACTGACATGTTGTCACTTTTAGTAGTTTGTTTCAACATAACATGAAATGTAGCGTTAGAAAATGTAGTAAGGCAAGCTGGGATAGGCTCTTATATATGCACTCATAAATGCACTTATATATGCACTTATGTGCACTTAAGTGCACAATATGCACTTCTAGAAACTTCTTTTTTTGCATCATGTTTAGAAGTGAAAAGACAGTTTTATGTAAATGTTTCAACAAAATCGTTTAAAGGGAGTCTATGGGCAGTTTTGACTATTTAAAGCTGCAGATAATGTTAGGTATTGGCCCTGTACATATATTTTAGGTAACAGGAGACGGATTTCGTTTTTGGCCACCATGTAAGTTTACTGCAAAGGGGCCCACTGAGGATCTGTTGCCCAGGGGACTACTGAAACCGACCCTGTAAACATATGCAACACCCTCGCCGATGCAAGGCAGAGCTGTGTTTGCGAATACGTCCCACCATGTAGCTTGCAGCCTGTGTAGGGTCTGATCGGCCCCACAGCATGTCACTACATAGTCCCTAGATAACACAGGGGAACACTGCAGTGGTAGAACCTGCCTGGTAAGGCAGGAGTTAAGTGTTTTGTGTGATGTCATATGTGTCAGCCAATCACATGTGTTACACCTTATGCCTGTGAGATGAGATGTAATTGGAGGAGTAGCCACCACCTGACCAGTGGGAGTAACAAAACCCCTGTTCAGGAAACTTCTAGAAGTCAGTTCTCTCTCAGAAGAGAGTGCAGTGTGAGGAGAGAGTTCACTCTCTCAGATTAGAAACTCAGAGGGGTCTGTGCAGTTAGCACACCAGACCAAGAGCAGGTGAGCCCAGCTCCCTGCCTGAAGAGTGGAGCTAATAGCTAGTATAGTGAGGAAAGGGGTATCATCCTACCTTCAAGGGTGATACCTGAAGCAATCCAGGATAAAGCTGAAGCATCCTACTAGGACACAGCTACCTCCCAGCCTGCCCTTTGCATCCAGGCTGATGATCCATCCTGTGGCTCCCTCCAACTGCATCTCCAGCATTCTACCATTCTGTCAAGGCACGTTGCTTCTATTCCTGTCGGTTCCAATAAAGAACTGTAAGTTATTTTTGTTCAACGTCTGCCTCCGTCTGGTCCCTGCTACTACGGCTGTCACCATCACGGGCACCCTGTCCACCACCCAGAGACTCATACTCTAGACACCAAAGGGTTGCCCCAGGGAGATCCGCTATAGCAGCCTCTCCCTCATCATTTCTTGCCAACACCACCCTGCTGGAGACCTGCCAGGCTGTAGGACAGCCCTCCGGTTCCCCATACCAGGCACCGTGACACTAGCGTGCCTAGGCCGCAACCGCCAGACACTCAGGTACTGCGGGCCCCGGCTGACTCCAGGCCCCAAGAAAAAGCTAGGCCCCGGTGGGGGATGTTGCACATACCATTGTGTGTGTTGTTAGTTTGTAGCTAGATTGTAGCTAGATTTGAGCACGGTGGCTAGACTAAAGCTAGATTTGAGGATTCATGCTAGACTACAGCTAGATTTGAGAATTGCATCTAGATTGTAGCTAAATTTAGAGCACTCTGGAGCATTGGTGTGTGAGATATCTTCAATGTTCTGCTGCACAGCCCCTCCTATCTGAGTAAGCAAACAGAAGCTACTGCAGCAAAGGAGAGAAGCTGTGTAGCAGTACACATTGCTTTAAGGTGCATAAAAATAGTAGGCAGACGACCATAGTAATATCCTTAATTTCATTTCTTCACCTTAATATAGCATTAAATCACATAAAAAGTTCCCCTTTCGAATGTTATTAATTAAGTATTCACATATACCTAGGTATAGTCCCCTCTATATGAATAGCTGGTACCCACTGTTCTGCTTTGGGTGATTCTGCTGCTATATTCACCTCCTTTGGATCTGTACAAGTCACTTCTTCTAATTTCCAAGTTGTGGACATTGGAGGAGACATGTTTCTAGGGTAAGGGTTTCCATAAGAGATAGTTTCAGATTAGATTGATGGTATTTGCACAGCCAGTTGTCAGAACCCTCTGAATGGATGCCGGAAAAGGTAAGTATATGGGTTTCTTTAAAGCCCACCCCAGGCCCAATGCACTCAATACCTGTACCTGGGTCCTGTCTGATCCGAAACCCTGAACCAGTTAATGAGTCTGGATCCTGCCTGATCCAGAACCTCGAACCCCAGTCTGGCCCAGAATCCTGTACCTGAATCCTGCAAGATCCTGAACCTCAAACCTGCACCTGAGCCTGAATCCTGCCTGATCTGAAACCCTGAATTCTAGACTGATCCAGAACCCCCCAAACATATTCCTGAGCCTGATTCGCTTGTGTCTGTATATGTATCTGTCTGTCTTTCTCTCTGCCCATCTTCTGTAATGAGCACATACTCAGATTAGGGAGTGTTGAACAGTAGTCACTTACCACTAGGGTTTGCAAGGCTATTAGGTAGAGAATTGGGATTGTGGATGAATTCAGGGGCAGCAACCAATTGTTTCCCTTTCACAACGTTATTGTATATATTTTTTAATTAATATCTCTATTTTATTTCGAATATATTTTATTATATATTACTTATTGTTTTTTATTAGTATCTTATTATTACAGTATCTTCATGTTATTTTTGTCATTGCCATAAACCAGAGTCTCCTAGGTTATAGGCCTTCTTCTAGATCTCCGAGGTTATCTAATACTTTAAAAAAAAAAAAACTTTAGCAGAATATTTTATATTTATATTCAACGATTATACACCATTGATAGTACAATATCTGGAGCCGAGAGGAAAAGGAAGTAAGGACACATCTGCATTTCCTGTGACCTTTTTAAAGTGGACATACGCCTGAAATAAATACAATATCATAACCTACAGTAATGTATGTATTCTTCCTCAGAAGCCCTGACATTGCTCGGGGGCTTTATTAAACATGACAATATTTGTGACTGCCCCTTAGAGGTTTACATTTCCTTTATGAGAATGATCTTTGTTGGAGACACAATCAGTTGACAGCTTGTACTGTATAAGTTGCATTGACCCCTGTATTGTTATGTGACCCCCATGTCCTGCACTGTATTCTTGTGTCCTCTATTGCAGGCAGCACCTGGCGTCCACCATATCCGGCCCTGTCCTCTTCTTGTTTACATCTTTAGCTACTTTTCTCATTATTGTGAATCGCAAACTCGAAACGACTTGACTGTGGATTGGAAGAGCTTTTACAATAAATCACAGCCATATTGTGCCATCAGTGACGGCCATGATTAAACCTCGCCCCAGGCATCACCATCCATCACTTTCCTGCAATCTTGCTCAGCAGGCAAATGCAAAAGCTGTTTGTGATCTAAGCCAAGAATTTCTTGTGCCACCTCTTTCCTTGTTTCATCTGCATAAGAGCATCTCTGATTCTGAGATCTGAAAGTGAATAATTAGCTTTCATGGCCCTGTATTTGGAATGACATGATCAAAATTATATAAATGCCGAGAGTTTTTTTTTTTAAATCCATCATATAAAATTTTATAGTAAAGGAAATAAAACAGTGTAAATTTTATTTTCCTAGGCAGCCAAATAATTGCTTAGAGGGGTTTTCCCACGAAACAAGTTAGGCCCTATCCTGTGGATAGGGCCTAACTTGTTTCGTGCTGACTGTGGGGGCTTCAGTGATGGGACCCCAACATATCACTAGAACGAAGGGTCCAATGAAGTTCGATGTACCCCAGTCGGACCCCTTGTCGCTCCTTGAGAGGAGCGGAGCAGCAGGACAGTTCAACTCTATGGAGCTGATGGAGATTGCTGAGTCCTGTGGATAGGGCCCAACTCCCCCTTTAAGACAAAAACTATCCCACCCCCAAAGCACATGAAAGCTCTTCTCAGTGAGAATCTGTTATCAATGAGGTAATGGGAATAGGTTTATGAGGGATATCTCTGGAGGAGGCCTGATGAACAGCCCAATCCTTCTTTCCCCAGTCAACTGAGACTGTCTCATACACTGTGAATGGGCAGTCGACCCAAAATAAATGGGTTCACCCAACAGTTATTACAAATTTCCAAGATATTGACCCACAAAGGCATTGTTAAAACAGTGGGTTAGGACGTACATCTTTCTGTTCCTTCCATCCTACCCCCTAAAAGCATGATGAGGTCATTGGCTGCTGCTGATGTTCAGATGTTTCCCCCAGTGACTCCTTATATAGACAAAGGCAGCAGTGGAGATATGACTGAGCTTATGTTCAGCGGAGTCTGGAGGTGGATGCAGTATGTTTAAATCTGTCCCTCATATGCTCTAATTGCCTCCTCTGAGTATATGCATCTATCAACAGGAGGGAGCAGGATGGAAAGACGTAGCTAGCTGTGTCTTCCCATCCTGTGTTTCCTAATGTATATATACTGGTCAGATGCAGGCCAAAGGGATCCCCATATCTGCTCTACCTGTAAAGGACTATGGATAGGCTGAGAGTTTTTTTTGGTGCGCTGTATATGCTGAGCATATAAAGAAAACGTGCTGGGAAAATAGAAGGCACAGACATAACAAAGACAACAGGACATGAGGGTTATCACACTAGTGACCTTAATCAATCTCTACCATCTTTTCAGCCCTTACACTATATATAGCTTCCGTCTATACCAGTGTCACTCTAGTAATGTATACCTAATATTCTAATAATATCTAATGGTACTATGTTAGAAAATACATTGATCCACATTTACTAATGATCCTGCGCCAGTTTTCTGTCGGACTTTGCATGTTCTTTCATGTGCAAACTGCTGGCACAGGTATTTAAGAAATGTCCGAGAGGCAGCAGTATTCTTCACACGACACAAAGTTCTACACATAAAGGGGCGTTCCGGTAAACATTTGGACCATGTGGCCATTTATCATGCAAAGTCCGACAGAAGTGCCCCATATTAAAGGTGCACCAAAAAAATGGAGGGGGCACCAGATTCATGAAGAACTCAAAAAAAAAAATCATGATTCTGGCGCCCCCTGCACACTACAGAGGTAAACTGCACATAGTACAGAATGCACTGTTGTTAGTAAATGTGGGGCAGTGTATTTCTGAAGGAAACTACCCTAGGAACGAAGAGGTTAATATGTTATGAGCAATATGGGAACGGAAGGTGCCTTTGTCCCTCTTACTAATTGTTCTGGATAGTCACACCCTTGGCTGTAACCCATATCATTGTATCCTCTCACAAGCCCACTCCTCCCCCTGTACTACTTTCTTCTCCATACAATTCAGCAGCTGGACTTCTCTCAGTGTAGGAGATATGAATCCATTATTAGATCCAGACGTGTACAGTACATGACCTTTTTATGAGTCTTTATCACCTTATTCTGCGTAGGTGTCATCTACTCCTGCTGCTGTGAAAGTTCACAGTTAACCTTCTCGCCCCTGCATAACTTTCTGCGCTGTATTCGGATGTCCATACACATTATTGGTAATTGTGAATAAAAATTTAAATGGTTTTGGCGTATACTTTGGTAAATGATCACATATTATATAGCTTATTGAAAGAAGTGTACCCAATAAAAGGGCACCATTATTAAAGGGGCTAAACAGAAATGAGAACCTATCCCAAGGTTAGATTAAGAACATCAAAAGAGTGGTAGTCCAAGACCCAAAACTTGATCAGATTATATAAGACCTCAGTCGCTGATATATATAGGAACAAGAAGCAGGCAGCTCAGTACTGCAGATTAGCTCCAATGTAAGTGGATGGGAAATGATTTGCAGTAACCTGGAAAGTCTTTGAAAAAGTCCACAGAAATAGAGAAAATAATTTCACTATGACCGGAGCTCCAAATATTCTTCTTCTCCCTCGCTATTCCATCTTAAAACATCGATGAACAGCACCAATCCTCAGTTTCTCCTGCTGAAAGTATGTCACCATTCAGACTAGCACCATCGCACTCTCATTCTCCTCCTTTAATTGTATTGTAACTGGAAGAAAATATGCAGGCAGATGGTGTGGTACGTTCCAATAAAGTTAAAATTTATTTCAGTTCATCATACTCACAAGAGTCCATTAAAAATGCGCATATCACAAATTCACATAACGGGACGCTAGCTTTCTATCCGCCCGACTCTATTTCTGTGGACTCATCCATAAACTGTTATTTATATGTCCTGGAATGATGACTATGTAAATAAAAAAATTTTTTTTTCTCTATATGGTAATTGCTGTTCACTATTTGTGCAGATGTGTCTTCTCTACAGAAGGTTAAAGGGAACCTGTCAGCAGGGACCTCATTTTCCCTGAAGACAGGTTGCAGAAGCTCACTGCAGCTACATTGCAAATATGCCTTTCTGCTTTCTCTAAGCATTTACATTACAATATAATATAATATGTGTTTTCACTTACCTGTCTTCCTCACAAAATCCTCTGTTTAGTCCCAGGGGTTGGGCTTTGGTTTGGATGCATTTTAAAAACAACATGTGCGTTATCTGTGCTCCTCACTCCTCAGCTCTCAGCGCCCACCTTTGTCCTCCTGTACAGTTCCTCTCTCCCCCACCGATGTCAGCTCACCAGGATGTGAAGGAGCAGGAGGAAGGAGCTGTACATTAGCTCAAAGGTGGGGGATGATAGCTGAGGAGTGAGCAGCACAGACAAGATACATGTTATTTTATAAAATGCATGCAAACCAAAGCCCAACCCCCTAGGACTACACAGAGGAATCTGTCAGGGTGCATGGTTAGTTAGAACACAATTATATTGTAACACAAATGCTTAGAGAAAGCAGAAAGGCATATTTGTAACGCAGGTGTGAT
Source organism: Engystomops pustulosus (assembly GCF_040894005.1). NCBI lineage: Eukaryota > Metazoa > Chordata > Amphibia > Anura > Leptodactylidae > Engystomops > Engystomops pustulosus. The sequence continues at coordinate 36,965,618 of NC_092415.1, read as the reverse complement.
GGGCTTCTGAAATCTGGCTTTAGTAAAAATTAGGTCCCTGGTGACCTGGCATCTTCTCTTCATCTTTTTCTGCTCTTCTTTCTCATGTAGTGAGTAGTGTAGTCACCTTCTAGTCCAGTCATACAGGACAAGCAGAACCCCCATAGCAGAGTTTTCACTGATTACATATTTCTCACCTATGTTGTAGCTAGTTAACAAATGTTTAGTGGAAAATAAATGTACACTGCCCTACAGAAAAATAGTAGCTCAGTTCTGAACAAAGTAGAATGTTTAAGTGTAACATTTCCCTCCGAGTCCTGAACTGGAAAAGGAAGTGTTTTCTATGGTAACAATGGTCTTTCACTTGTGTACAATGGAGCAGACATGTTTATAAAGTCTCAAAGTCTAACTCTATGAAATCATTCTTACGTTGTGTAGCTTGATCCTGATTACATAAAATTCCCACAAGAAGGGAAGTACCTTTAAGCTAAAAGCCATTCAATACTAGTACAGGATATCCTCTACTTGTTGATAATTTCCTCTGTACAGACGAACATAGAGCACATAGGATTATTCAAAGAGACAGGCAGCCATCAGCGGGGGATAGGGAATATTGTTCTGAGCACTTAATGTTTCCTTGTGCATGTCATTAAGTCATTATAATATGGCGAAAAGTTCACGTCAATTATACAGTATAGGAAAAAAGTCTTCATATCTATATATAAATATATATACTTCCATGCATCAGAAATAGAAATGCCGGTCATGAAAGGGCAGCTAAAATTAAAGTAAGAAAACAAATCTCTGGTCATCTTGTCCCAGCCATTTCTGAAAGGCTACCTAACATGTCAGAAACATTGCAGAAGTAGAGTGATCACATGAGGAGTAACACCATTAGATTATACCACATTTTCTAGCAGTTTTTTCCTCTGCAGGCTCTATGTCTGATTTTCAGTTTTCCCTTATCTAGTGAATGGAGGCCTAACTGCTGTGACTAAACTTTCTCAGTCAGTGTAGTGGATGTGTAGTGCCCGAGAGCAAATGAGCATTGAGATTTGAACATTTGTGAACATTTGAATATTTCCCCTATATTAAGTCAATCTTGCTTTATTTTACATGAATCTGTAGTGTCATTTACTAAGGGCCCGATTCGCGTTTTCCCGACGTGTTACCCGAATATTTCCGATTTGCGCCGATTTCCCCTGAATTGCCCCAGAATTTTGGCGCACGGGATCGAATTGTGGCGCATCGGCGCTGGCATGCACGCAACGGAAATCAGGGGGCGTGGCCAAACAAAAACGCAACAGATTTGGAAAAACCACCGCATTTAAAACAAAAAATGTGTCGCAGAGCTTGCACTTACCTTCACTAGGAATAGGCCGGTGAACTTGAGTGCGTTCCGGCGGGCCTCGGGGAACTTCAGCGCAGCAGCGCCACCTGGTGGACGGCGGAGGAACTACCTCCCGGCCGGACCCGAATCCACCACAGAGAATGCGCCGCTGGATCGCGAATGGACCGGGTAAGTGAATCTGCCCCGATATGTTTGTTACTTCTGCTTCTCTAGATGGTGTGATATGTTGTTGCCCTTTAGCTAACAAGTGGCATCTGAAACCTCAGAGGGCTTCTTCCTAGCAAGACAGAATTCAGCAGAGATTTTAGAGTGCAACACATTGGGGCACATTTACTAAGGGTCCGAATCGCTTTTTTCCGCCGGGTTTCCCCAGAATTTTGGCGCACGTGATCGGATTGTGGCGCATCAGCGCCGCCTTTCACATGAAAGAAATCGGGGGGTGTGGCCGTTGGAAAAACCTGACGGATTGGGAAAAGCCGCTAAATTTAAAAAACGAATTGTGTCGCAAAATCAATCACTCACATACACCGAGAATAGGTTGGTGAACTCCAGCGGACCTCGGCGGACTTCAGCGCAGCAACGACACCTGGTGGACATCGGGCACACGACCTTAGTCAGTCGCCGGAGGACCCGAATCCTCGTCGGAGAACGCGCCGCTGGATCGCGACAGGAGCGGGTAAGTAAATGAGCCCCATTTTATCAGGAAGGGAGTGAATAAGAGAGTTGTAAAATAAAAGGGTGGATACTGTTTTGTAATAAGATACATTACAGAATTCCCTGTGGTCTCTTGTAATAATGATTTCTGCAAAGTTTGTTGTAAAGTTACAGACCATTCAAACTCACCAAAGACATGCATGCTCAGCACAGGTAAACATTAGCTCATATTTATCTCAATATAAAGAGGGCAGAAGCTCATTTACCAAATTGTCCCATATTGTGCTGCTCACTCTTTTCGTTCCAGAGATGAAGCATTTTCTTTTACTGAACCTACTAGCCCTGATCCTTCTTAGCAGTAGTGAAGTGGTTGAAGAAAAATCTATTCCTGTATTTGCCCTGAGTCAAATTTAGACTCCAAGCGTACTGACCTATTGGTGTGTGCCCCCTCTGGCAGGATCTTGCTCTTCTTTTAGCTTCTTATGCCATGTTTTTTTAAAAATTATGCAAATGAGCCCAAGGAGCCGCAGGCTCTATAGGGTTTAATGGAGTCTGGAGTACCTTAGGCTCATTTGCATAATTTTTAAGCTCAAAGAAGAGCAGATCTTGCCAGAGTGGGCACACATCAGCATGTCAGTGTGCTTGGTTTACAATCCTTCATCCTGGTGATAGATGTGCTTTATAGAAAACGTTACTTCTTCCTGCAACAAATGACACCTTAACCATCACTGTATAATCAAAATACAAAAAAAGTTGCAGACATCAGAAAATGGCAATACTGTAAGTTCTTCTTTTAAAAAGATTTGATTATTTTAAGGTTTAAGAACATTATAAAGCTATATAAGTATAGTATCCCTGTGACAGTACTGACCCAAAGAATAAAGGGGATTTGACATTTGGAGCACTCAATAAAACAAGTTCATAGAAGATGGCACAAGTGAGTTTTTTCATCAATTTCACAGCTTTTAGGATTTCTTCCTAGTTCATAGCACAGAGAATTAAATTGTGCCACTAGAAATTAAAATTTCCCTCATGTAAATGATAAAATAAAAAAGTTATGGCTTCTGGAAAGCTGGGAGCGCAAAAGGAAAAATTTAAAGTGCCTTTAAACAGTTAAAAAATCCTAAGTGCATTGAACGTTTTTGCATTTTTTCTCCTGAAAACCCCTTTTTTTATTAAAACCCCTTAAAAAAATTGTAAACTCCTGGATCATTATACTACATGATTTGTGAAAATGACCAAAGGTTCAGGTAAAGGAGTTAAATGGTGTCATTAACTTTCGAGAAATTCAGTCTAAATATAATCCAACTTGGCTTCCATGAAATGTAACCAATAGGCCGCAATGAAGAATGTGCCTTTTATGTGCAGCTGAAAAGATGAATATTATATTACAATCTACACCTTGTGCCTGAAGAAGAACATTCAAGAAATTGCCTCAAAATGCCTTTCTTTACACAAAGTAGCGGAAATTCTCTTTGTTAGGCCAAATATTTCCAGACGATTGACGACCGCATTCAATTATATGCTGGAAAGGGCTCTGTACAGCGGAGGGACAGAAAGCCTAGAAGGAATGTATGTCAGAGGTTTGATCTCTCCATGTTTATGCAAAGCTTCTATAGAGGTGGACTGAGCTACAACTTCTATCACGTTCTTCGCAGTGGCGTAAAGTGAAACGTTTGGACCCCAGTACAAATTATGGGCCAGACCCCCAATTGTAATGTATTGTTATAGTACTAGACTTCTCATATAGGAAAGGTACATCATATGGGCCCCCTAGGTCTCATAGGCCCAGTTGCGACCACACTCTCTGTAACCCCTCAAGTTACGCCCCTGTTTCTGTGATATGATCATAGTGTAGGAGAGAGGTTCAGAAACTTGGAGAACCAAAGCCCCATGGAAGTTCCTTTAAATTGGAGCGTTGACATAATAGTAATCATATCTCTTCATTATCCATGAAATGGCCATGTTAACCAATCATTGGTATAATCTCTTAGGGTGTGAACATACAGAATATTCATTAGGCCTATTTCTATCCCAGTGTTACTAGTTTCAGTATGAAATCCAAAGAAAAAATAGATGCGCAGATCTTCAATTTGGATTTCGAACTTATTGCAGAAAAATTCATGGTCACTTCAACATCAATTGAAAATAATTGGATTACAGATTTGACATCAGTCCTGGAAACAAACACCAAAATCAAAAATAAAATGAAGTTATCTGAGCAAGTCCTTAAATGGTCTTAATATGATCAGTGGGGGTATGACTTTCGGTATTCCTCCGATGCAGCAATGCTCCGGCCTCCCGTTGTGCAAGAAATTGCAACCGCTACAGTTTAGTGATAGATGGTCACTAGGAGTAAAATTTATAGTGGTCAGCTAGCATCACCAAGGACCATGGGGGTCTTGTCAGTTTGTGTAGCAAGCAGATCTTCAATATTAGAAGGTCAAATAGGCCTCTACCACCTATAGCCTCCTAGTTACTAATACCAGATAACACATTGGACAAGAATTTCTGTTTACAAAGGATGGGGATAAGACATCATTGGCTATGTCTACTGCTGGACATGTCTATACTAGCCAGTGATCAGGAATGAAGATTCATATGAATCATTAGGTAATTATTGCTCCCCTATAATGGACCCTGAGGTAAGACAATTAAACCTGATAATTTAACCTGAGAGGGGAACCCACAAAATCCATAGTTCTTCTTGAGACCAATTGGGAAGCCTTCAAAGATAATCGTTTGCAATAGTCTCTGAGTTACTGTCTTACAACAACCGTATTTCTTTCAGCCTGTTGTACCCATGGAATCCACATAGACCAAGAATATGGCCTTCAAATTGAGGTTGATAACACTATCTCCGGAGTTTTCTACACGTTGGTGGTGCTTTATCAAGTTCTCTCTGCTCTTTGTAGTTGGAGAAGGTTATAAACTCCTGACAATATAATAGTATTGCACTTGGGGATAATCTATTAACCACTTATTTCCATCTCTTGGTCACGTGGTTCTTGAGAAGCTTTATATGTAAGCAAACATGGGAGAGAGTCAGATGGGGCGAGGTAGAGTATTCTATGAATGGATTGGGATGTGGGAAAAAGCTGGAGGGCATCGGAGAGAAGGTTAGACGAAGAATGAGAGCAATAGGTCATTGTTGAAGCACAGTGAACATGTAGGAGTTTATTAAGAGATTAGAACAATGAGCTGAGGAGAGGAGTGATTCACGGCTTTGTAACTAAGAGGAGATTGACATTCTCTTGGGAAGGTACAGGAAGTCGGTGCTGGCACTGGTGTGGATGGGATGCAGATGTGGCACTAGGAGAGAAGTGGCATAAGAGCCTAGGACGGAGTAGAGATGAACTATGCCATGTGTGTGCCTATGTGAGTTTCACAGTCTTTTAACAAGGCAGAACCATCCATAATGTGCGCAGAAGAGAGAAATGTTGATTCTTGGAGAATAATGGAGACCAGCACTCTCCAGGGTCTTAACCACTGATAAAGTGGTGTTCATGTTTCCTCTAAGGTTCCTAAAACTAATTACAAAAATGTAATAAAATGAGATAGGACAGTTTTATTTTTTTTTTTAAATTGCGTTTTAGATGACCGATTTCCAATTGGAGCAACATTGGTTCGGACCAATTTCATCTGGACCCGAATTGAAAAATTTGCTGAAGCGCCAGGGAATTAAATCTTAAATGCTTCACTCAACATTAATAAGGTATAAGGAGCACATACAGATTAGTGAGACTAATGTGTTCATAGGGTAACATCCCTTTAAATGTCATCGATGCCTTAGATGAGTTGACAGGAATAGAGTCAGTGCTCCTAGACAAAACAGATGAGTTGAGGTCACCTTCATATGACTACATTATGTTTTGTATATTGGTTACGCGGCAAGCAGTATCAAAGTGGGACGGGTAGAGGGGGCACAATAGGAGGAAGCTGCTTGGAAAGTTAAAGACTAAGAAGCTGATCGAGAGGAGCCTGATAACAAGAACATAGTACAGCAGAATGAGGACTACATAGAAAAGGACAGGGAAGATGGACCCAAAGCTGAAATTTCATCTTATCTATAAAAGCTTTGCACAATGTTATCAAGTAGATAAAAGAGATAAGAACTAAGAGTCCTCAGTAGCTGTGGTATTAATGGAGAAACTATGATAATAACACGTCTTCCAGACTACACAGGACTGTGTCTCTAAGACAAGGAGGAGATATCATAGTGAAGTACCAGATCCCAAGGAGAGGACAATCAAACTTTCACACACCTTAATTATTTCTGAGACTGAAAGGACACCTGTCATCAGGTCTGTGTCACTTGTCCTGTCACCTCTACCTGTTGCAGCAGCTCACAAGGATCCCATCCCAGCCTTTATCTACTCAATTCATACATTAATCATTCTAAAATCATCGTTTCTGTATTATCTGAATGAGACTGGGCACATGGAGAGAGAAAGTGATGTCACCACTGTTACCCCTCCCCTCTCCTCCCCCTGCTCATGTCTGTGTGTAATGTATAGTAAAGCATTGCTAGTGTCTGTGCGTTACCTGCTGACATGCTCTGTCCTCCCATACCCATGTGTGAGGCAGAGACATCAGCTACACATGTACATGTCATGTTCTGCTATAGACATGTGAAAGACACAGACATCATCTACACAAGTATCTGACATGTTCTGCTATACACATGTGAGAGACACAGACATAAGCTACACAAGTACCAGACATGTTCTGCTATACACATGTGAGAGACACAGACATCAGCTTCACACATACCTGACATGTTCTTCTATACACATGTGTGAGACACAGACATCAACTACATAAGTACCTGACATGTTCTGCTATACACATGTGTGAGACACAGACATCAACTACATAAGTACCTGACATGTTCTGCTATACACATGTGTGAGACACAGACATCAGCTACACAAGCACCTGCCATGTTGTGTCCTCCTATACACATGTGAGACACACCAACATCAGCTACACAAGTACCTGACATGTTCTGCTATACACATGTGTGAGACACAGACATCAGCTCACAAGCACCTGCCATGATGTGTCCTCCTATACACATGTGAGAGACACAGACATCATCTACACAAGTATCTGACATGTTCTGCTATACACATGTGAGAGACACAGACATAAGCTACACAAGTACCGGACATGTTCTGCTATACACATGTGAGAGACACAGACATCAGCTTCACACATACCTGACATGTTCTTCTATACACATGTGTGAGACACAGACATCAACTACATAAGTACCTGATATGTTCTCCTATACACATGTGTGAGACACAGACATCAGCTACACAAGCACCTACCATGCTGTGTCCTCCTATACACATGTGAGACACACCAACATCATCTACACAAGTACCTGACATGTTCTGCTATACACATGTGTGAGACACAGACCTCAGCTCACAAGCACCCGCCATGCTGTGTCCTCCTATACACATGTGAGAGACACAGACATCAGCTACACAAGTACCGGACATGTTCTGCTCTACACATGTGAGAGACACAGACATCAGCTACACACATACCTGACATGTTCTCCTAAACAAATGTGTGAGACACAGACATCAGCTACACAAATACCTGACATGTTCTGATATACACATGTGAGAGACACAGACATCAGCTACACAAGTACCTGACATGTTCTCCTATACACATGTGTGAGACACAGACATCAGCTACACAAATACCTGACATGTTCTCCTATACAAATGTGAGAGACACAAACATCAGCTACACAAGTACCTGACATGTTCTGCTAGACACATGTGAGAGACACAGACATAAGCTACATAAGTACCTGACATGTTCTGCTATACACATGTGTGAGACACAGACATCAGCTATACAAATGCCTGTCATGTTCTGATATACACATGTGTGAGACACAGACATCAGCTACACACGTACCTAACATGTTCTGCTATACACATGTGAGACACAGACATCAGCTACACACATACCTGACATGTTCTGCTATACAAATGTGTGAGACACAGACATCAGCTACACAAATACCTGACATGTTCTGCTATACACATGTGAGAGACACGGATATCAGCTACACACGTACCTAACATGTTCTGCTATACACATGTGAGAGACACAGACATCAGCTACACAAGTACCTGACATGTTCTGCTATACACATGTGAGAGACACAGACATCAGCTACACAAATACCTGAGATGTTCTGCTATACACATGTGAGAGACACAGACATCAGCTACACAAGTGCCTGACATGTTCTGCTATACACATTGCTGCATCGTGGAGCTGTTGTATCTCTCCTATACACACAAACAGGTTGCAGGGGACGTGGCCGCCAGCACCAGGAAGCACATGGAGGAGCCGTTACACCATTATACCTCACATCATTATACAGGCTCTCAGTCATGTGTATAGTAGTATCTCATACACACACAGGCTGCAGGGGCCACCAGCACCAGGAAGCACATGGAGGAGCCATTACACCATTATACCTCACATCATTATACAGGCAGTCAGTCATGTGTATAGGAGTATCTCACACACACAGGCTGCAGGGGCCGCCAGCACCAGGAAGCACATAGAGGAGCCATTACACCATTATACCTCACATCATTATACAGACTGTCAGTCAAGCACTGGGGGTGTGGCTGTACCTCACACTCATGAATAAGCTGGACACCGGGATGTGATAATGACTCATTGGACCCATGTCAGGTCATTTGCATACAGCTTTAGGACCTCATTGCTTTAGTTTACAGGCATATAGAGGGACAATGAAGGGATAGAGGCAATGCTCTCTAATGGCAGTTTAATGAAAATCTATTTATTTCATAAAATCGATCTATTATGGGCAGCAACGTCAGGCTGCTGAGAAGGATAAGTAACAGGAAGTCCAGCAATCTTCAGTTCTGACACATGTGATAAATGATATCAGCAATGTTACAATACATTAAGTGGTTCTTTAGAACTATTAAATGTTAATAGTGTTAAATCCTTGGAAGAACTTATATTATTCCCTTAATCATAGCGGAAGGACGGTCACTGAAGATCTGCACGCTGAGTCATAACTGATTGATCCAAGACTATGGAAAACTCCATTCATTTCTGACATATTGAGGGTCATTTACTAAGGGCCCGATTCACGTTTTCCCGACGTGCTACCCGAATATTTCCGATTTGCGCCGATTTTTACCTGAATTGCCCCGGGTTTTTGGCGCACGCGATCGGGTTGTGGTGCTTCGGCGCCGGCGTGCATGCGACGGAAATCGGGGGCTTGGCTGAACAAAAACCCGACGGATTCGGAGAAACCTCCGCATTAAAAAAAAAAAGTGTCGCTGGACACGCGCTTACCTGCACCCAGCAATGGATCGTGAACTCCGGAGGACCTCGGCGGACTTCAGCGCAGCAGCGACACCCGGCTGACGTCGGAGGAACTGCCTTTGTGAATCGCCGGAAGACCCGAATCCATCGCAGAGAATGCGCCGTAAATCTGCCTCAATGAGTAACTAAACCTTGTAACCTTTTTATTTCAGAAATTAAAAATCAGGTGACAATATTAAACTTTCCAATATATTTTAGCAAAGTAAAAGCAGATTCTCTTTGACTGTTTTCTATGTCTTTCTCTTGTAGTGAGCAGTGTATCCGAAAGCATTCTGTGGTCCATCCGTAACTCTTTCCATAGATAGAGACTATACCCCTAGATTTTGATTTAAGAAATTAAACTATTCAAGGACTGTCTGTAAAGAGTTAAATCTCTTTATCAGTTACCTTTATCTTTCCGCTGTCAGTTGATACTGGACAGAAAACTGATTTACACTACTGCTTAATGGAAATCTACCATCAAATTTAAGCATAATACACCAGGGACACTTACTTATAGAACCAGCCACTGTGACTGTTTTAATTTCTTTTATATTTTGTTATCCATGGCCCCCTTCCTTTGAAAATTAACGTTTAATATTATGCTAATGAGTCAGAAGGGCTCCTGTGGTGTTACCAGAGCCCTTCTGTGCTGAAGCTGTTACACTGCTTAGGAGCACTTCCCACTCCTACTGTGTGCTGAAAGCTCTGCTGCAGTGAGATTAAACCAGGCAGACATAGGGGGAAGTGCTGAGGGGAGATGGGGAGACAGTATAACAGCCTTTGAATCTGGCTCACAGAGGGTTCTGGTAACACCCTACAGAGCGCTTCTTTCCCATTAGCTTAATTTTAAAAAATTGCTTTTAGAAGGAGGCCAAGCATAACAAATATAACTAGATTACCACAGTCACTGGACCTGGATCTATGGGTAACTGTCCCTGGTTTATCATGATGGATTTTGATGGTAGATTTTCTTTAAATAAGAAATAAGGAGGAAAAAAATGAAAAAGGAATAGATTTATTTTTTTAAAGTACATTATGTTATTGTATAGTAGTTTACTTTTATCAACTGCACAAGTGATCTATAAGATTTTGTTAAAAGTTTAGTTACCTTACTAGACGATACTCCCTACGATGAAACATGTGTCATTTTGGTCCATGTGAAAGTCTTGATTTCTATTTTATATTAACAATAGACTTGGTATGGTCACTAATTTACAATGAATTTATTAGGTTAAGCTCAAATCTGCATGTCGACTAAATAACAATAACTAAATAACATATATTTACTGCCCTCCTCCAGTCTGGTCCACTCTGTCATTATCAGCAGCGCACATCCACTGCTGCCGAAGATGAGGTCAGTATTTTCTACAGCCATTGATGAGAAAAGTGAATCAACCCTTTAAAGGGGTTGTCCGAGTTTAAAAAAAAAACTATATGTGGCCGGGAGCGGGCTGACTAAAACAATAAAGATGTACTTACCTCCCGGTGCCCTCCCGTATCCAGCGCTGCTGTCGCTCCGGTCCGGGCGCCATGTAAACAAACATGGCCGCCGGAGCAGCGCTGGACTCAGTTCCGGCCGGACCCGACAACCTTCCGGCCCCCATACACAATGCTGTGTATAGGGACGGATAGGCGTACCCGGCCACGGCCGGCCGGAAGCTGAGTCCAGCGGAGGGCACCGGAGGTAAGTACATCTTTATTATTTTAGTCACCCCCCTCCCGGCCACATATATTTTATTTTTTTTTTTAACTCGGACAACCCCTTTAAGTTTATACAAGATTGGTATTGTAATATTTGAAGTGTGTTATGTAGTATCACATGTGGCCACTTGATGGCGCCCTTGTATAACCTTACGGTGAGTTTATACTGGAATATTCATGTGTGTATAGAGACTAATGATGGATTCATGAGATTACAGTCAGAGAATCCCATCCTTTAGAGAAGAGCTTTATTTCACTACCCTATAATAAATGGTGTAATAAAGTATTTTAGATTTTTCTAATGAAAAATAAAATTAGTCCTGGATGTTACTTAAAGCCCTAATCTGGATCCCAGATTAAATTATTCACTGTATGTCATCCTACTGAGAAAGTAACCCACTGATGACCGGAAGTACAGTACAGAGCCTCCCTATGATTTCCAGTCTTTTCACTGTTGTAGTAAAATGGCTTCAATTGCCTTCTTATTGGGGCAGTATGTGTGTAAAAATGCAAAAGATGTGTTCTAAATACAGGGAGTATTACTCTATTCTATGGATTTGTGGCTACATCTTTACAACCAGTTGTAGTGGGAGTTATAGTCTCGCATTTCAGAGGTTTCATATTTCCCTTACTGATTCTGCCGAGTCCACTTGAGACAGATAAGGAGGCTAAAGATAAACTCTTTCCATACATAAAGAATAATTCTCCTCTGTAAGATTATTATCCAGGGACTGCCTGTACAGAGTTACGTCATTAGATACTTTATCTGGTTCCTTTATTTCGCAGCGGTCAGCGGATACAGGACAGAAAGCGGATTTACACAAACTGCTTAAAGAAAGGTGGGGGGAAAAGAAGGATTCAAGAACAGTTTTATGTAATAAAGTAAAGTACAAAGTGTACTATGATCATGTGCACTATTGATAGAAATAATGTTCTTGAAAGTTTATTGATGCATAGCCGCAAGTTATGGTGTTATTTAGAACAATAACCATAAAATAAGTTACTTTTCTCATTCACTCAAAGTAGAATTCAACAGGGGAGGATTTGTTACTGTGGCATCACCCATATTAGTGAGTGTCATGTTCTAGTGTATCCCCCAGTCACAGAAATCCTATAATTTTGTGCTGTGATCTTGAAAAAGGAAAACAATGTTGCGTTGTGATAAAAATTCAGTAATCCTGTAACCTATTAGAGTGCAGCTTTAAAGGAATATTCCAGCCACTTCAAGTTTTCCCCCAGGGGATCACTTACTTATCAGTTGAGGTCCCAGTGATGCGACCTCAATGGATCACAATAACAGGGATCCATTGTGCCCTGAATGAATAGAGCGACAGGTTGAATATGCACATTGTCAGAAGAAGCTGAGTACTGCGCTCAGTTATCTCCATCAGCACTACAGATATGAATAAAGCTGCAGACACATGTGCAACTAACTGCTCCCTTCATTTGGGGTACACTAGACCCATGTTCTTTTAATATGTGAGGGTTCTACCACTGGGATCCCCACCGATCAGCAAGTTATCCGCTGGAGATAGTAGAACACTTGATGAGGCTCTTCATGTGGATGGACAACCCCTTAAATTTTTCGATTACACCAAAAGGAATGGAAACTGCTATGTGATTTGTTTCATTAGGTTGCAAAGGGTAAAAACTGTACGATTCCTAAAAAGTAGAAGTCATAAAAGTGAAATTCCTTTAATCTGACATCCAGTAATTTAGAAAACAAAATACATTTTATAAGACAAGACACGAGAATATATTTACTCATTTGTCTTGGACTTTTCATTTATGCAGAATAGATTGTGAACCAAAATATATGGCAGATTATGGACCGAGAGTACGACATTGAGGCCAATGACCACATGAATTTGTAAGTTTGGTACATAAGGTACTGCGCACCGAGGGACGGATGGACTTCAGCCATCGGCAATGCGACTGTCGCTCAACTTGTACATTTTATCACTAGTATAAAAAGCATAAACCCATTGGATGAAATGATCACACTTGGACTCTTTTATTTAGTCACAGTAGGACCAGTACAACAGTGATTAAACCCAGTACAGCAAAAAAAAAAATAAATCACCTTTCAGCCAAATAAAAAGGCCTCCATGCACAGAAGTGACTATGTACAAGGGGAACGGGCGCTCTTCTTAAATTAGTCTACCTGTTAAATAAGGTTCTAGTGCAGCAGAGAGGGAAACATTAGATTAGAAGACGGGCTTTGGGTTGGATATTCCAGGACTCCATCAGCGGGCACTGCCAGGCCTCTGCACGTGGTAAAGCTGCTTCTTGTGATTTGTCGACGCATGGCAATAGAAAAACAAAAAATATTCAAGAATAATAACTTTACATAACGAGGGCATAGAATATCTCAACTCAAAAAGATTAGCAAACCTTAATGTACAGTGTTATTGCTGAAGGCGAATTTAGACTAAAAGATTCTCGACATTATTTTAATAGGAAGATTGCTCAAAACTTCTAAACTAGGGGTTAAAATGCCCCGGTGGTGGGCAATATTACAAAGCGCAAATCTTCAGCCAGTCCTTCTTGCATTGTATACCGTCCATGAAATATAGAGAAAGGGGGAATCGTATGAAGTGGTACCATGGCGCATACATTGTATATGTGGTGATGAGATGCCCAGCACAGCTGGACCTTAGATCCCCCTCCCCCCCCTACAGATCACCCCTTGCATAAAAACTATTCAGTTTGTGAAAATGTCCTAAAAAGCTCCGATCTCCGTCCCCCATGGTCTGTAGGGTTTGCCGGTAGGCGCTGGCGCTGTGGGGCTCAGTGCATTGGGAGATAGTAAGTGGAAGGATCCAAAAGAAAACGGGAATGCTGAAAGCGATGCCACCGAGGACAGCAGCGGGGGAGACAGTTTTGAAGGAGTCACCACCGGAAGAACTGACGTAGATGGAACCCGTAGAGAAGACGCCTCGGCGTGCGGTGACCCGGGATGTCTGCCCTGGTGGTGAGGTTCTGTAGAGGACGTGGTGCTGCTGCCGTTTGTATGTGGAGTCTGTGCCAGGAGCAGAGGGTGAGATAGATGAGGATGGTGCCCAAAGGCGCCTCCCCACGGTATGTGTCCGATGCTGGTGTGGGCGCTGTTGGCCGCTTCTCGCTGAGAGGCATAGTTGTTGAGGTGAGAAACCAGTCGGACGCGGAGAGGGTCGGCGTTGTCCAAACCTTCGATTATACTCAGGTAGCGGGCAACTTCTGCAAGGCATTCTCTGAAACCAAGGCTGCGGTAGTCCATTGCAAGGGCGTGGGCATCAAAGTAGCCTAAAATAGAAGACAAGTCGTGACATGAGTGTCTATGTAGTATATAGCAATATTACACAGGGCTGTTGGTAAGGTCAGGCTGTATTCACACTGCCTTGAAATATCTACCAGTAATTCCCCAATATATATGACTGAGCTGAGGGGCATCCATATAAGTAACATATGCCACACAGCATACCCAAAGCTGCATTCACATACCATAGGAACATACAGTGCAAGCACAGTGTGAATGAGCCCCATCTTCATTCATAGTTGACCAGCAATATAACAAGTTTAGTGACAAACATGGCACTGCTCCATCTACATAAGAAGTTTTACTCTAGTTATATACCACGCAGTATACCCAACTCCTTATTCACATACCATAGGGACATACAGCACAATCACAATTTGAATGAGCCCCATCTTCATTACTAGTTATCCAACATCATAAGGAGTTTAGTGACAAACACAGCTCTGCTGCATCTACATAAGAAGTTTTACACTAGTTATATGCCAGGCAGTATACCCAACTCCTTATTCACATAGCATAGGGACATACAGAATGTGAATGAGCCCCACCTTCATTACTAGTTATCCAACATAAGGAGTTGAGTGACAAACACAGCTCTGCTGCATCTTCATAGGAGGTTTTACACTAGTTTCTAGGTGAAAGAGGTCGGTCAGCTAAATAATACAACAGCTATAGAGAAGTCAAAGACTATAAAAATCCATTAGTAGGGCGGTCACACCACAGAGTTATATAAAAACTAATAAATAGTGCAGTAGGACGGAGAGAATAGTAGTGAGTGATATATATTCTGATATTTACCTTTCCCCCCTGCAGTGTGCAGCATCTTGAGATGATCGACTGTCATCTGAAGAATCTCAGCTTTTTCTAATTTGGCAGAACCCTGCGAGAGATGAACAGAAGGTTAGGAGATGCGGTACAGTACATCAAGAGTTAATCATCTCGGAGAGTCCTGGATTCCACATTCCATACATGTACTGGTATCTTTACTGTAAAATATATAAAGGATTTGAGTGGAATTTGTCATGAAGTCCTTTGTGATACTACAATGTAGGTGACACATTCAGCTCTGCTGCATCTACATTACACAATGACCGCAGTACAAGTCATGAGACATCTAACGCTTCTCAGGTTCCCGTGGCTGAACAATCCCAGCAATACAATATAATTACCTGTTTCTCGAAGGCGCTGGGCACCAGTCTCCGCAGCTCAGACAGGCTGTTATTAATCCTGTCCCGCCGGCGCTTCTCGATGATCTGGAGGAGGACACAAGAGTTTTAGTGACGAGGCAATGAGACAACATACAGCGCTGGGTGCAGGGCACCGGATACCAGGCACTTACCCCTCTGCGCCTCTTCCTCGCTAAAATCTGGGAAGTTGTAGACGGTGACATAGAACCAGGAGGGGAACTCAGATTCCTATAATAGGAAACAAAGTAAAATAAATTAGAAACAAAGTACAAACCCACTGAAAATATTGACTATTTTATGATAAGGATACAATACACCAATCATTCTCTAAAAAGAAGTCTGCAAAGATACACAGATGTAGCAGAGCTGAATAGGTTGTTTTACTTAGTCAGAAGTTATCTTCTGCAAAATGAAGATGTAGCAGTGCTGAATGTGTGATTTATCTTACAGTTAAGTAATCTTTGCACTAATGCTGCAAAATAGAGATGTAGCAGAGCTGGATGTGTTATTGTTCTTACTGTAAGTTAATCTTTAGATTCATTCTGCAAAACAGAGCAGAACGGAATATGTTATTTTCTTAGTCTTCGTTATTATCTTTTGAATAATATTGTTAAATAGAGATGCAGCAGAGCCGATTTGGTACTTCATATCTTTGGACCAATTGCTTTTGTTTTGTTTTTTTTTTCATTTTTATATTAAATAAAAAATGAGGGATGTAGCTGTGCTGAATATCTTCTTCAAAGTTGGACTTATTCTGCAAAACGTAGATGCAGCCGAGCTGATTTGGCACTTAATGTTTCTGGATTCATTAAAAAAAATTAGGGGGTTTATTGGTCCAAAAAAAAAAAAAATAAATAATTTAGTAAATTAGGTTAATTTTGCTAATTTTTATATTAATTCAGAAAAGTTGGAGGTGAAGTGGAGATGATTTTGTTATTTATCATCTTTAGACTTAGACAGAGTTGTCCTAAATGACTAAGTCAGCTCTTCTGCATCAGACTACAAGATGTTCCGCATCTGCTACAAGATGTTCTGCATCAGACTAGCCCAGCTCTGCTACAAGATGTTCCGCATCAGCCAAGTTCTGCTACAAGATATTCTGCATCAGACAAACTCAGCCTGCTACATGATGTTCTTCATCAGACAAACTCAGCCTGCTACATGATGTTCTTCATCAGACAAACTCAGCTCTGCTACATAATATTCTTCATCAGACAAACTCAGCCTGCTACATAATGTTCTGTCCCAGCCCAGCTCTGCTTGTGCAATAGTGGCTGCGGTACAGAAAGTTTGCATTGGTCCGATGAGTTGGTCGCAGCCGATGAAATCGCTGTCGCTCTCACCCATTCTCGTCGGCGCTCTCCTTCTCCACCTCAATGTTCTCGTCCAGCTCGCTGTCGGAGGAGCTGTAGTCGTGTGTCCTCTTCATGGCTGCTGCCTCCTCTGGCTGTGCTCTCTTTCCCACGGTTCGCCTCTTACATGGAGTGTGGGAGAGGGAGGGGAGGCCGCGCACTGGCGCCTGCTCCGGGAACACAATTACCTGCTTGTAGCCAATAATCCTTCCCCGGCGCCACGCCCCCTCCAAGCCGTGACGTCAGCGTCTTCATTCTGAAACACAGGGTGCGGAGTGACAGCAGAGCCCCCGCCCACTGGGCGCTGATTGGTCGGAGTGACAGCAGAGCCCCCGCCCACTGGGCACTGATTGGCCGGGCGCCGCGCCATGCCGGAGTCTGCAGGACAGCGTGTTAGCACGCGCAGGGCGTGGGAAAGTGGCCCGGGTGCCCGCCGGGCGCTGAGAGGGAGTGACCCGCCAGCGGCGCTCTGCCTGCTGATATCATCTCCTGCAGCGCGGAACGGGTTATTCTCACTGTACAATATATCACGTATCTGTAGCCTGCACTGTAGTATAATCAGCGTGTATTCAGACGCAGCAATCTCCTTGCGGTTTGCGTTCAGTTTTATCAGATGCAGTTTTTGATGTGGAGTTAAAGAAAAGCAGAATTACTGGATCTGAATTAAATGTTCTCACCCAATACGATCCAAACCTGCTTTAAAACCTCATCTGAAATAATAAACTTGTTCACACGTTGCGTTTTGAGATGGAATCCAAGGACGTGATCACATGTCCAGGTAACATTGCAGTTAACAAGACGGAAGGAAACGATGCGTTTACGTTGGGTCTGCAGATAGCAATAGGGACACTCAATAAAACCAATAAAATTATTGTCGTAGCCAATAGTGATCCATAATAATATTGTAGATTATGTGAAGTCTTCAGAGAGAAATAGTTAAATGAAATCTACCATCATGATAAACCAGGGACACTTACTCATAGACCCAGGCCCCGTGATTGTGGAAATCTTCTCATGTTTGTCCCTTCTTAAAATCAACTTAAAATCAAAATGCTAATGAGCCTGCAGAGCTCTGTGGAGCGTTACCAGACCTCCTCTGTGCTCTAGCTTCACAGGCTGTTTCAATGCCTCCCACTTACCCCTGCTCAGCACTTCCTCCATCTAGCTGATATAATCTGACACAGTGGGAGGGATGTAGTGCTCCTGCTCAGTGTAACAGCCTGTGAAGCTGCAGCGGGGAAAATAACATAACGCAAGGTCTGTAGAAAAAAAAAACAGATATGGCACACAGACCATCAAAGGTCATATGTTCTCCATGGTAACCACAGATTGCAGACTACAAAAAAAATTATGTGTGAATGAGACCATTTTTGGTTGCTGGTGATGTTATTTTCCGTATAGAGGAGTAGGCGTGGCCTTTTTATGGATCCTTCATTTATTTCAGATCATATGGGGTATGGCACCAAGCTACTAATGATCAGGTGTCTGGGGAGAGAGTTCAGATAAGCACTAATGTCCTTTTACACTCCACCAAGTACAGCTCCCTACATTGTGCAGTGGCAGTGCTTGGCATTGCAGCTCAGCCGCATTTCATTTGAATGGGCGTTTAAAACCCCTTTAATAATGGGAGATTTTGTGCGATTAGAGAGGGTTGTTTCCATCACTGTTGGAATTATTATGTGTGAGTGATACCTGAAATATACCTGAAGTCCACAGCCTCCTCCTACTTCTGTTAGAGGGGAGGTCTATTAATGGCACCTGAAGTGTCTGGAGGGCAGGTCGCCCCGTGGGCTGTCACATACTGTATTACAGGGTTATGACAGGTGTGATCTGGATTCCATAGACTACATCCTGCGGACAGGTCTGGTGCCGCAGGTTATGCATCTCCCATTACCTCTGCTGGACATTTCCTATTGGGGGGGGGGGGGGGGGCGAATATTAAATTGACCCAGAGGTCCCACGACACTGATGGAATACTGTAAATTATCTTGTGGGTCATGTTTTGAGGAGGATCAGTATGTTGACTATGGAATGTAGTGCAGATGTAGTGTGAGAAGAGGGAAGACATTAGTGACTGTATAAAGGAAACTGTAAATGTATCAAGATGAATGTTTCCTATGTCGGCTTTCATCATTTTTGTGTTAGAGAGAGATATTCCTGACCTGTAAAGGGGTCGTATCACAAAAGCAAGTTATAATCTGGGGGTCTAACAGCTGCAATCTCCCCTACCCCGAGAACCTGCTCCTAAAAATCCTGTGAGATCATATGTACAGTGCAGGACCCCATTTTCAGAATCTGTGTGTGTTCCCAGTGGTTGGACCCCTACAACAAGGAAGTTAGGATCTACCCATATGCTCCGTTGTAAAATCTGGCATAGATCAGAGCTATAATAATCGACAGTGATGCAAGATATAGTAAATTTATTGAGATGCTAGGCCACACCTCTCTTGCTAAGCCCCACCCACTAATTAGATTAGTTCACAATTCAGACAACATATGTTGAGTAATGTCCATCACTTCTCAAACATTTAGTTCATTCCAAATCTATAATCAAAATATTTTATGATAAACCAGGGGCACTTACTCATAGATCCAGGCAACTGGACTGTGGTAATCTCCTTATTATCCATGGCCTCCTTACTTCTAAAATCAACTTTTAGAATTCTAGTAAAGAGGGCTCTGAGGAAGTGTTACCAGAACACCTCTGTGTTTTAGCTTTACAGGCTGTTACACTATCACCCTCGGTTCCTTAGCCCTTCCCCCCTCACTCTGCCTACTGTATTATCACACAGTGGGATCAGAGGGAGTGGGAGACATCCTCCTGCACAGTGTTGCTGCCAGTGAAGCTGCAGCACAGAGGGGCGCTGTAAACACCCCTAGAGCTCATCAGGCTCATTAGCATAATTATAAAAGTTGATTTTAAAAGGAAGGAGGCTATGGATTACAATTGTAAGAAGATTACCACAGTCATGGTGCCTGGAGCTATGAATAAGTTCAGGGGCGGTTTTAGACCACCATGGGCCCGGGGCTGTATGAATATTATTGGCGCTATAAGTCTGGAGTCACTTCCTACATATGGTACTAGGATAAACTTCTTGGGGAATGCAGGATGTGTCTTTTCTGTCTGCTTTCAATCTGCAGTTTCAGGACCTTTAGAGGACCTTGAACAGTCCTGAAATGGCTCCTGTGTACACGTATAATGAGAGCTCTATGAATTGGTGATCCGTATCCCTGTCAGGTCCATCGAGATTAAATGGAGCAGCAGTGATCGTCCACGTCTGTCACTCCGTTTACACAGAGGACATTGGATTCTTTTTTTTTTTTTTTGAGGGCCTTAACCTCAATTATTAGACACTTATCTGTCATCGTGTGATTAGGATGTTTTTCCTCCAGCAGACTTATTGTAGGATGTACTTCCCCTTTAAATAACATTCCAGATGGAAAGACTCTCGGAATAGCTCTACATGTTGTAGCTGTTTTCCCATAATGGATCCTGCTCTGCACTGAGAGTCTATATCAGTCCTTAGGCAGTGACTTTGTTCTCGGCACCAGGTGACACGCCGCTCAGCGTCTCTAACTAACGACTTAATTTGTAGTTTTGATGATTTTATAGAGCGGGGTTGTCCCCCAGCTCGGAGCATGTTGTCTGTAACGCAGCGCTGTACGTATCTAGCGGCCATTGTGCGCTCGCTTCATTATTCTGGTTTCCTTTGTGAGGAACATCCTGTTTTGTATTGTATATATTCTGCGCGAGATAATGGAAATACAAAGTAGATCGGTGACAGATCAGTTCTCTTTGTTGTGTGTGGTATTTAGTGGCTGGGAAAAAAATGGACGTGTGGGAGAAAAGAGTTCCTGTACTTCTGACTATTATAAGCCCTGGCTAATGGAAGCCACAACACTGACTAGACAGTATGGGAAGTGTCATGGATGAGGGCAGTCCTGATATCCCTAACGTACAGGGGATAAGCAGCGCTGGTCAGGTTGGAAACACGGAAGAAAATTCAGTCTTCTGGTCTACAGCGCCACTATTCTCCACAGGCGGTTACTAGTACTGCAGATCAGCTAATGAATGATTTCATCTAGTTTCTGGATATGAGGACCACCCAGGAGGACAAGTATCACCGCGTATCCCCTCCCTCTGTACAGTATGTAACCGATAGTTGTAAAAGTACCCCTTTCTAGAAATAAAGCCAACGACTGGATATACAAATATGATCCTTCTAAGCAGCGGAGCAGGGGACAAGGTGAAGTATGTTGGCATAGTGAGAATGAATGGAGGACATTCCATCCTATAGTCGGATGACATTGTCACAAACAGGTGGACACACACAGCCACCCAGGCTCGCTCCGTAGGTGGCTACATGCCTCTTCTCACTTGTAGGGAGCCACATTCTTCATGTATAGCTGGATTCTTTACACACTGGGGTACACGTGTATTTCTAAAAATGCACAGCAACAATATTGTTCCACACTCCCTGGGGTGGTTATGGTTGGCCCTGTATTATGCAGCTGTTATTTGGTGTTACCATTATTAGTGCAGCACTGTACCACGTGATATAGAAATACTGTACAGTACATTATAAAAGGGGTTTTCTTACTGATCCAAAATTTTAACCACTGATTTGTCCATCCACATATTTTATACAGTACAGTACACTATATTTTTACACACCATGGCCAGGCTTTGGGGGTCATTTATCACATTCTCCTTTTGTTTTGCTGTCATTTACGCCTTTTTATTTTTGTAGGATCAATTCTTTATCAAATGCTGTTTTTTAGGCACAATTTTTTAAAACTCATACCATTGGCTTTCCTATGCATGGTCAGGACTGGAGTGTATTTGTACAATTATTTGCGGACATTAAGGCACTAATCAAGGCCCAAACATCTGGAAGTAGGAAAAAATGCAAAGACAAATTAGGCGAAAACCAGGTTTACTGCTACAAGGCGAACTCCTGCAAACAGCTTGAAAAGACGCAAGAAATTGCACAAATGCCAAAAAGTCACTTAAAGGGAACCTACCACCTATAAAGGTAGATCAGGTTGTAGGTGGATCAATAGGACTTGAGGCTAGCCCTTTTAAGGGCTAATCCTCACGTCTCCGCACTTTTTTGTAAACTTTTATTAGAGTTATTTATAAATTTTCTTATGCGGCTACTGGGGCGTGGAGTAGCCGCATCTGAGGTTACACTGGGTGGCTACTCCACGCCCTGGTAGCCTCATTTCTCCTCCTACTCACAATCTTCAGCGCACAGCTCCCCATAGATGCGCACCCTTGTCCGCCGAACTTGCCATCTGTGCATGCGCAGAACAGCAGGCCCGTGCCTGTGCAGCTCTGGCTTCGGAGCAGTGACCGCACAGCCGCGGGCCTGCTGTTCTGCGCATGCGCAGACGGGCTATCCTCACGTCCTATTGATCCACCTACCACCTGATCTACCTTTATAGGTAGATTTGTGGTGGTAGGTTCCCTTTAAATACAATCAAAAAGACATGCATCAGGCTAAGATAAATGCTGCCCTTAGTTTTTCAGAGTGGGCATTATTCCTACTGCATATTTACGACAAGCAGTCCCGTTGTTCAAGTGTGGCGCAGGCTTTAGGAGTTGGTCGATTAACCAGGCCGCCAAATATTGGGTCCCTAACCGCGGGGAGAAGAAAGAAGTGGTATTTACCTCTCCTGTCTTCTCCATTTCTTATACACAGCACTTGATCAAGTATTGCGCAGAGGATAGATTGATAAAAACTTAAATAATCCCAACAAAGAAATTATTTTGCAACATTTAAAAATAAACATAGTAACATAAATACACAATAATTACACTCATAACACAACATTTAAGACCAGGGCCGTAACTAGGAGAGGCAGGGTCCCCTAGCAGACTTCTGAATGGGGCCCCTTTAAATATGTACATATTACACTCATATTTCTACACACATTTATTTATATATATACATAAACTTACAGTTTTTCACTTATACACTTGCACACATATAGAGCATATACACATCACATACAGTATATACACACTATACACCATATATATGTACAGCATACAAGCGGTGCCCTACTTAAGAACACCTTACAGGTGACCCCTAGTTCAAGACGGAACCTTCTGCCGTCTTATATACATAATATATATAATGGTACATATCCTCCATTCTTTAGTGTCACGTCAGATGACGGGGCCCCCTTGACGCTGCAGGCCCCATGATGGCTGCTACCGCTGTGGTTACTCCCCTGTTTAAGACAATTAATATAAAATGTCAATAGTATATACACAATATATACACAATATAAAATACAGATTCAGTAACTAATCCAAGTTGTGTTAGTTACAATTTATCTACTGTTATATAAAGTAATCCCTGTTGGTAAGAAAGACTTCTTGAAACGTTCACTATGTGTTTTCGGAAGCAAGTACCGACTACTAAATGAGCTCTTCAGTCCTCTTCCACTTATTTGTACACTGGTCCACTGTCTCCCTAGATCCCGCCGATGAAGAATCACACCAACTCTGGGATGCAGGACAATTGTCACTGTTATTGTGCAGTTATCACCTGTAACTGGGACCGTGCAGCAACCCCAGCTACAGTGGAAAAGTAAAGTGTTTAATAAAAAATTTTTAAAAAACCTTAATAAATTTAATCTAAAAAAACATACACAATATAGCAGAAACACAACGTTGCCTCCTGATTCACTAATGTAACCATCCATATTATATTAAAATAATGGAATAAGAATCTTGTATTTATCCCCAAAAACGGCTGCAAAATATGTTGCTAGTTTGAAAAATTTTTTTAAAAACACAGGCAAATTGTGTCTGTGAGCCTGAAGATGCATAACACTGAGGCCTCTTGCACACTAGCGTTGCGTTTCACGTGCGGGTGCAATGCGTGAAAAACTGACGTTTTTGCTGCGTTTTTGTTTCATTTTTGTTCGCGTTTTTTTGCGTTTTCGGTGCGTTTTTCATGCGCGTTTTTTTAAGTCAATGGGACTTTTTCAAAGGGACCATGGTTCGGGAATAAAATGTTTTATTTAATTGAAAAATAATGTCTTCTGATAAGTTGCAAACATCTGCGATCTATTCTTCACTGTTCCGCGCGCATATATTATCTCCCGACAAGTTAGCAGATGTGAAGAACAGTGAAGAATAGAATAAAACCAGTGAACACAGTGAAAACAGTGACCACAGGATCATTTAAGATAAAAACACAGTGCAGAACACAGTGCAGAATAGATTACAGATGTTCGGCACATCTGCTTACTTGTCGGGAGATACGCGCGGAGCGCTGCGAACAAAATAGCATGTGAAGAACAATATATATGTGTGTAAAGAACACATTGCAGATGTTTCCATACATCTGCAATGTCTTCTTCACACATATATATTGTTCTTCACATGCTATTTTGTTCGCAGCGCTCCGCGCGTATCTCCCGACAAGTAAGCAGATGTGCCGAACATCTGTAATCTATTCTGCACTGTGTTCTGCACTGTGTTTTTATCTTAAATGATCCTGTGGTCACTGTGTTCACTGTGTTCACTGGTTTTATTCTATTCTTCACTGTTCTTCATTGTGTTTTTTTAATTAAATGATCGTTCGCGAGCAGGGGAAATACTGTTATACTGGTCACCTAGCAACCCTTACGTTTAAAACGCATTGCACTCGCATTGCACTTGCAATGTTTGCGAGTGCAATGCGTTTTTGATACGTCCCCATAGACTTGAATGGTGCGTGAAAAATGCGCGTGAATCGCAAAAATAGAGCATGCTGCGATTTTGACGCGCGTGCAAACGAACGCAAGCACGCGCGTTGAAAACCACGCAAATGGAGAAAGACCCATTGAATACAATGGGACAGAGTGCAATGCGAGTTCTGAGCGTCAAATGCACGCGCAGAACTCGCGCGTGAAAAACGCCAGTGGAGAAGGGGCCTGAGCCAGAGCCAGTTAATACAGACATTATTGGAAACTGAATATAATGGGTACATTAGTTATGCCTTCTGCACCAGTCTTCAGGCAGGGGTGTGAACAGAAAACCAGCGGAGACTGTAGCAAAAAAAACTTCAAAATCAGATCTGGTATTAGGTCTGAACTGGCAAAGTTTGTGGCTGATCTACTAAGACGCTGGAGCCTCATAGTAGTTTTGGGCTCTGGAGCATCAGGGTTTCCAGTAACATCTTTGCTAACTGGTTCAGGCTCACACTGGCACATTTACTAAGGGTCCGCAGCCGCGAATCCGTCGGGTTTTTCCCGAATATTTCCTCTTTGCGCTGTATTTCACGGAATTGTGGCGCACGCGATCGATTTTTGGCGCAATCGCGCCGACTTTCGCGCGACAGAAATCGGGGGGCGTGGCCACCGGACAACCCGAAGGATTCGGAAAAACCGCAGAATTTAAAAAGCCATTTGTGTCGCAAGATCAAGCACTCACATACACCAGAAAAAAGCAGGTGAACTCCGGCGGACCTCGGCGCAGCAGCGACACCTGGTGAATATCGGCGCACGGACCTTAGTGAATCCCGGCAGAACCCGAATCAGCGTCGGAGAACCCGCCGCTGGATCGCGACTGGACCGGGTGAGTAAATGTGCCCCACAGTGTTATGCGTCTTCAAGACCAGACAAAATGGGGCACATTTACTTACCCGGCCCATTCGCGATCCAGCGGCGCGTTCTCTGCACAGGATTCGGGTCCGGCTGGGATTTAAGATGGTAGTTCCTCCGCCGTCCACCAGGTGGCGCTGCAGCGCCGAAAATAATCTTAACGCCCCGGAATGCACCATCCCATAGAAGGTGAAGGTGAGCGCTCCCCAAGCGACACATTTTCGGTTTTTAAATGCGGCGGTTTTTCCGAATACGTCGGGTTTTCGTTCGGCCACGCCCCCCCGATTTCTGTCGCGCGCATGCCGGCCCCGATGCGCCACAATCCGATCGCGTGCGCCAAAAACCCGGGGCAATTCATGTACAAGCGGCGCAAATCGGAAATATTCGGGTAACACGTCGGGAAAACGCGAATCGGGCCCTTAGTAAATGACCCCCAATGTGTCCTTGTTTTTTGGGGGGTTTTTTTCGGACTGTACAAGGGGATAAATACAAGATTCTTATTCCATCATATGTTACAAGCAGGATCTATGTTAAAGTAACTTTGCATTGTTCATTTGGTTCAAATCAAAGTTGCAAAGCAGCGTTTGCACCAGGACTGCACCAAAAAAAGCCACACATAGATAAAAATACAGTACCCTTTATTTCAAAAAACTGTCTATCATGCTAAGCGTTACATATATACAAGCGTTCCCCTACTTAAGAACACCTGACTTACAGACGACCCCTAGTTACAAACAGACCCCTGGATTTTGTTCATTTACTATACTTTAGCCTTAGGCTCCAATAAACAGCTATAACAGTTATCACAGGTGTCTGCAATTAAGATTTATTGTTAATCCTGGTTCTTATGAAAACACAACATTTTTTAAATCAAATTGTCACAGAGACCAAAAAATGTTTACTGGGTTTACAATTATAAAATATACAGTTTGAATGACTTACATTCAAATCCAACTTAAGAACAAACCTACAGAACCTATCCTGTACATAACCCGGGGACTGCCTGTATATGATTTTAAAAACTTTTTAGGCTTATTTTAGTAAGAAAAAAGAGTTGGTATGATGTGTACCAAATGTGCAACAACATTTCTTAGGCGTAAATTAAGTTAACTAATAGGAAGTTAGACTAGAGAGTCTAATAGTGCAACAGAGTGATCATCCCGGATCAGACACTGCGATACATGTGGCATAGTATGAATGTCCAGTCTAACTTTTCACTGTATCTATCTCCATTGTATGTGTAAAAATAAAAGGCGGAATATTTTGCATTGCTCATGCATTTAGGCAGGACCCTTGTTTGACATCTTGGTGAATCTCTATTCTGACTTTATAACCATATTTTTTTCATTATTTCCTGGGTCTCAACATGTGGGTTGAATATACAGACTGAACCTCCTTTTGAAGTCATAGATCCATCAGACTAGGATTAGCTGACAGAAGAGGGCATCCGAGAGTAATCGGAGAAGGTCACATGACACATCTCTGCCTCCTGCGCCCATTTCATACTAATGAGGATGAATGAAAGATTATTAATTCCATAACTTCTTATGTGAGTGCAACACATACATTTTATGGACAGGTCCATTGGCTTTGTGTGATTTATTATTATTATTATACATTTTCATTATAATCAGCACCACGGACAGCGCAAATGTTATTTCAAGGCATTCACTTTAATATGTACATAATTTCAGATGTATAGGTCTTGTAGAGTACATGTTATATCTGCACAAATAGACTTACACAATGGTAGGCAGGTGCTAATGTTACACCTTTTAATGTATGGGGTCGGTTAACCCTTAAAGAGAGTCTAACAGTAGCTTTGACCATACAAAGCTGCAGACAACGTTAGATATTGTCCCAGGAGATCTATATAACCATACCTCTATGTTGTTAGAAGCAGCATGACACGGCACTTCAGGGAATTCTGGTCGCTCTCGTCCCTTCTTCTGCTACCACCCGATATGACCACCATGACCTAAAGAAAGACTCGGACAACGACTCTCTTGGATTAATCTGGCCACAGCAGCCAATTTATTAAAACATACAACAAAAATTTTATATAACATCAATCCACCCCCCCAAACAATAATAATAAGGTACCCCGCTGTAAGTGGAAGGTCCTTGGAGCTAAAATAAAAAATGCCCTTCTGCTCTTCTTCTCGCTATTACCCTCAACCGCCACCTCCGGTTCAAGGGCACCAGATCCAGCAGATGGCTTTTCAATAATTTTCCACTCCCCGGACACCACCCAGCAGGAGTCCATACTGCCATACCCCTAGGCATGGCCCGTCATTCAGGAGAAAACTAGCCGCCATGTTTTCTCCCGCTCCCCCTTTGTAGCTCCACCAACTCCAAGGACTTTCCCCCCTCCCCCTGCCCTAAGCTGCCGCGACGAACTACCCTCCTACCCTACTGAACACTCTGTCCACTAGGGCAGGCGGGCGGGACTCTTCAGCCGATGGCTTAAAATGGCTGCTCCTCCTTCTCGGGCAGCCCGTTTTACATTGTCTCCTTAGCAACTCGCGCCACTACCTAAACTACTCCCCCTCTTCGTCATGCTCCCGTCCATTCGACCGCGTCATGCTGGCCTTCCCCAACTCCGTGGGTCCGTCCTCTTCTTGACACGGCACTTCAGGGAATTCTGGTCGCTCTCATCCCTTCTTCTGCTACCACCCGATATGACCACCATGACCTAAAGAAAGACTCGGACAACGACTCTCTTGGATTAATCTGGCCACAGCAGCCAATTTATTAAAACATACAACAAAAATTTTATATAACATCAATCCACCCCCCCAACAATAATAATAAGGTACCCCGCTGTAAGGGGAAGGTCCTTGGAGCTAAAATTAAAAATGCCCTTCTGCTCTTCTTCTCGCTATTACCCTCAACCGCCACCTCCGGTTCAAGGGCACCAGATCCAGCAGATGGCTTTTCAATAATTTTCCACTCCCCGGGACACCACCCAGCAAGAGTCCATACCGCCATACCCCTGGGCATGGCCCGTCATTCAGGAGAAAACTAGCCGCCATGTTTTCTCCCACTCCCCCTTTGTAGCTCCAACTCCAAGGACTTTCCCCCCTCCCACTGCCACCGCAAGCAGGCCTCGACTCTCCTCAAGCCTGCGCGCCCCCCGCCAAAGCTCGCTCCAAACCCCCTTGAATGCCAAGGGTCCACAAATCCATGCCGACTGCATTAAGATGGACCCCATCTGCCAACCAGTATTCACCCTCCCCATCCTCCAGCTCCCTGTGTCGAATGGATAGACCTCCATTTCGTACCACAAACCCCCCAACTGCCAGATTAAGCTTCACCCGGGCCCTGTTCAAACGGCTGACCGATCTAGCATGTCTCCAGACCCGTCTATACACCATATCCGACCACACCACAACCAGATCGGGAAATTCCACCATTAATTTCAATAAATCATGTTGCATATCCCTGATCAACTCTCGCACCGGACGACCCCCCAAATCATTGCCCAACTATCTCAGGACACCTGTCCAACTCCACAAACTTGCGAAACTCAGCATCTTTCCCCACTTCATGCCTCTGAAACCCAACCACCGCACCATTACCTGCGTCCTGTCGAACCCTAATTGCCTCCCTTCTGGATGCAACGCAGCTCTCTGGGAACCCCAAAAAACGTATGTGCCCAAGGATCCACGTCAGTCGGCTTTGAAAACCTGCAATTACAAAGCAACATTAAACAACATCCCTCCCCCTTTCACCAAAACACCCCCATCAACCCGAAATAACACTTCATTGCTGACCCAACAAAAGATGCGGGCGAACATATGACTGAAATCTTCCGGAACCCCACCTCCCTACCCTCTTCACCACTTCAGACCCAAGGCCTCTGTCTGCTGCCTCAGTCGCTGCTCCAATCCAAAAAGAGTATGAAGCAAATGCCTTCCCGTCTAGTCCCAATCTAACCAAACACTTCCGAAAGACAGCCGTGAACTGATAGCGGGATAAAAACGACCCCTCCTTGTGGCACAACAATGGGCCCCCTTGACTACCCCGCACTGCCCAAAACTCCCGCAAGCTTTTGGACGGACACATGACAGACCCACCTACTTCCCGCAATGACACCCTCTTCCCCTTGCCGAACACATCAGTCTTAGAACGACGTATTCCAAACTCCACCCAACCCTCACCATACACAACATCCTCCCTCAAACCCCCCCCCACCGATCCACCTACTTGGCGCTACCAACTCACTAACCCTCATGGCCCCATAAAATGCCCACGAGAATGCTAGCTTGAACAACTTAACTTCATATTCCGACTCACAAACTACCCCCAACTCCCCCCCCAACTTTTCCAGTACATTGAATGACACCGGCATCCTACTGTCGCCTATCTTCCCCAACCCTTTTCTAAACCCCTTCAGGGCCTGCTGAAACGTGAAACTTTTCGTCGCATCCCGAATTCCCCGTAACTTGAAGCCAAATGCCAAGGCCGACACTCCCTTGTCCACCTTAGCCCTCGACCAACGTGCATTAGCTGCTCTACCCAACCACACTAACAATGCCCTCTCATATCCATCTTCCGTGGTTTCCCCACCCAACTCCTCTACCAGCCTGTCCCACTGATCCAGTACTTCCTTGTACGCCATCCAAGTGCCCTCAGCCAGGGATGCTCTTATCAGCGCCCCCGCCGTTCGAAGTCCGGCACATCTCCCACAGATGTGCCGGACAAGGGATCCCCACGTTGTCTGCGCCCGGCGCCAGTTCCCTGAAGCGATCCCACTGCAATCGAGATAAAGCATCAGCAATGGAGTTGTTTACACCCGGGACATGCACCGCCACCACCCATGCATTTAATCCCAAGCACAACAACACCAGATGCCGCAACAGTCTCACCACCGGAGGGGAGGACGCCGACAATCCATTTATCGCCGCCACCACTGCCTGATTATCGCAATGAAATCTTATCTTCTTGTTACGGAAACACTCCCCCCATATGTGCACCGCTACGACTATCGGGAACAATTCCAGACAGGCCAAGTTCCTGGTCAGCCCTTCCGCAGCCCACGATGCTGGCCACCTTTCTGCACACCACTGTCCTCCACAATATGCTCCAAAACCAATGGAACCCGAGGCATCCGTGAACAACTCCCAATCAAAATTATTAACTACTTTATCCATCATCAAGGAATGCCGATTGTACTTTTTTAAAAAGGTGTCCCATACCTCAAGATCGTCCCGTATTTCCCGCCCCAACCGCACATAATGATGTGGCAACCTCACCCCTGCCGTTGCTGCTGCAAGCCGCCTACAAAAAACCCTACCCATTGGCATGATCCTGCATGCGAAATTCAGCTTGCCCAGCAAGGACTGGACCTCCCTTAAGGTCAATTTCTTCAATTTGGCTGCCCGATTCACCTCTGCCCTCAAAGCCACCAATTTATCCTCGGCAACCTACACTCCATTTTCTCCGAATCCAGGGTGATGCCCAAAAACACCAAACAAGAAGTCGGACCTTCTGTCTTTTCCTCGGCCAGTGGCACACCAAACTTCTCCATCAACCACTGCACCGAAGTGAGCAACGTCTGACATAACCTGGAACCCCTGGGCCCCTGGGGCCAATGCATAAAAAATCATCCAGGTAGTGAATTATAGATCCCGCCCCAGCTTCCTCCTTCACTACCCACTCCAAAAAGGAACTAAAGGCCTCAAAGTAAACGCATAGGGAGGCATCGATCCACATAAAACCTGGAATCCCAAAAACCGCAGACTATCACTATGCACCGGTAATAGCCGAAACGCCGATTCTATGTCGGTCTTAGCCAGCAACGCCCCCTGCCCATACTTCTTAACCCACTCTACCGCTTTGTCGAAAGACGTATATTCCACACAAACAAACTTCCGGAGAAATTCACTGACAAACCCCTTGGATAAGAAAGATGGTGAATGAGGCGAAACTTATTCGCCTCCTTCTTGGGAACGACACCCAACGGGGAAACCACCAACCCTTCAATTGGCAATACTGGAAAAGGACCCGCCATGCGCCCCAATCGCACCTCCTTAGACAATTTTTCGCTCACCACCTCAGGGTAATGATAGGCCGACTTCAAATTTCTGGTCGTAAATGGCACCACATGATCCGGAGCCGGAATATGGAAACCTTCCCCAAACCCCCCCCCCCCGTAGCAGTTCGGCCTTTTCCTTGTCTGGATATCTATTTAGGTAAGGTTCCATCCTTTCCAGCCTCACCGGAGACTCCCCCTTGTCCAGTCCTGCCTCCGCTACGCCCCTTGCCCCTCTTGAAGCATTTTGCCGTCCCATGCGACGATCCCCCACATGTGGAGCAGACGTGACGAAATTTACAACCGGCCCCGTACTTACACAAGCCATCGTTAAACTGCCAACACGTTCCCCCTCTAGTACTCCCAGCACTCCCAGCCCCTTCCTTCTGTTGACCCGTGCTGCTACTGGTCCCAGCCTCCTCCTTGCTCCCACGAAAGGACTGCCCATAACGCACCGGCGCATAACTTGTAACCATAAACCAATATCTTTTTGGTCCCATCGGATACTCGGCCTCATCGCCTTGCGCTGCCTGAAATCCTCGTCATACCTAAGCCACGTCTGCCCCCCATAGGCCTTGTATGCTTCCCCAATTGAGTTCTGATAGCAGAACAACCCAGAGCAGTTCTCCGGGGCCTTCTCCCCCACCACGCTTGCTAAAATTGAAAACGCATGAAACCAATTCTGAAACGTCTGCGGAATCAACCGCCAACGTTTCTTCTCTTCCTCTTCCTTCTTAACCTCTTCCCTCTTGCCTTTTTCCAAACAGAATTTTGACAGAGGCAAAAGGGAGAAGATCTCGACGTACTCGTCTTTCCAGATCTTCTCCTTCACCTCTTTCTTCAAGTGCATCCCCAACTGACCCTCGAAGCAGACATACACTTCCCCCTTTGCCCTGTCATCCAGACGAACCCTTTCATCCTTTTCTTTCTCCGTTTGCACCGACACTGCTACCCCGGACTCACGCCGCCAATTTACCCCACCGCCTTGCCCCGACCACGGCACCCACGCCGACACTGGTGACACCCCCTACACCCCACCCTCGCACCGCGCCAACAACTCCCGCATGCTACCCATCAGCGAACACATCTCCTCCAACGTTCCCGCATCACTCACTCCACTCATAGGCGACCCCATCCACACTGACTGCACAGACATAGAAGAAGACTCACCAGGCTGCACGGGTGCTGTGTGCCCGCCAGCGGCCATGCTGCTCTCCCCATGCTGCGTCCTCGTCTCACTTCCTTCCATTGAAGTATATCTGCTGGCCCCTGGACAGCCACAGCAGGACAGGCACGATCCTCCCGATGTTCCGACCTCTGCAGTTCTAGCCACCGGGGCCCCGGCGCCGACATCCAGGCGACCCCTCAACTCCACCACTGGCACCATCAACTGCCGCTCACCTCCCGCGCGGGGGGCGCAAGATAATCCTGGATCTTCCCGCCGCGCCGCATTCCAAAAGGCACCTCCCCCGACTGGAACATCGCCAGAAGGAGGCCCCGCATCACCCGGTGATGTACTCCTTCGTCGATTTGGCTCACTTGCGTCCCGCCTAGCATGCTGTATTGGCCGCGGCGCACTGACCGCTCCACCCGCCCGAGTACCTGGATTCCTCCCGGTGCGAGCGCTACGGCTACCGGCTCTCCCACCTGCGCTACGCACCGGTGGGTCCCTGGAGGGGCTCCTTACCCTGCGGCGGGTGCGGGGAGTAGGTTCCGGGCTCACTCGAACGGGCGGTCGAGTCCTCCGTGACCGCCGTACTCCCCCGTCTCCTCCACTCCCCGGCTCCAGGGCTTCCATGACCTGCTGCCGTAACTCCGGTCCGCCCTCCGCTGCCATTGCCCATAGCTGCGCTAATAACTCCCCCACATTGGCCATAATGCTGCTCACTCTTCAGCCGATGGCTTAAAATGGCTGCTCCTCCTTCTCGGGAAGCCCGTTTTACATTGTCTCCTTAGCAACTCGCGCCACTACCTAAACCCCTCCCTTTCTTCGTCACGCTCCCTCCCTTCGACCTTCCCCAACTCTGTGGGTCCGTCCTCTTCTGGACTGTAGCCTAATCATTGTGGTTCACAGGTGTGAGATCTCTTTACTGAGCCCCTCCCCTCTGCTCTGAGTAAGAGCAGGAGCAGACTTCTGATAAGCTATTACCGCAGAGGAGAGGGGCTACAGAGCAGTTTGAATGTAGGGATCAAACAACAAAGCAGTGTAAGAAGACTCTTCCAGCTACAACCTGGAATATGATTTTACAGTCCTCCTATACTAAAAATCACCCAGACCTTTACCTAACAGTGTCAGCAGCTTTGTATGATCATAGTTGCTATAAGACTCCTTTTATGGGTGCAGTCACGCGTACTTCTAGCGCTGCATTTACAGGGCGGGGCCTCAGTCCAATTGCACATGCGCTTCTATGGAAATGCATGCGTTCGGTAAACAGAACCAAGTGTCTTGCATTAAAAGGTTCTGGTTACCAATCACATTAGTTTCCAGAGAAAATCATAAGCGATTGGGCTGAGACCTGCCCCCTTAGTGTGAGAATATGACCCTAATATTAGCAGTGTAAGACCTAAATCTATACTTACCATGTTAAAGTTTGCCATTCGCCTTCCCATTCACATTACTCCTAGGCAGCAGGACTTCCTATTACGTCTTGTCTTCTGTGGACTTCTGGCAGATGGAGGGGTCATGTAGTCATTACAGTCTGCATGTCCCCTCCATCATAGACACTCCCATGTCAGGGGTGACTACAAAGCGCCCTCCATCCCGCGAGGCCAGCAGGAGACAGAGCATCACAGGAAGTCCTGAGTCCTGCTGCTGGTGGGTCACCTGACCTGCGACTCCCAACAAACTAACAGTATAACATGGGTGACCCTATTAACCTGTTAAGGTTTAATATAAGTGGCCAACCAATGTGGGATTCACTCTCCTATCAATATCTAACAATCCATGCCTGACTTTTTGCCTCACTTTTGCTGAAGTTCATCCTTCCAGAGTCTAGTTGACCCCCCGCTGTTCTCTGTATGTCCACTTTGGCCTATAATACCTGTTCTGTAATGGCTCTGCCTAGGTAGTGAACTTGCTGCAAGGAAACATTATACACAGTAGTCCTATTATGTTTCTCAAGAAATGCTGACGAGGAAGCTAAGGCTGAAGTCTTTTCACACACATAATGCCCACCAACCGTTCAGCTTGGCAACAGGACAACGAGCTGCAAATGTTACCTCGGAACCCATCAAGCCGCCAGCATGGGACATGCGCTTGTAAGCCGTCTCAGGCAGGATATTTCATTACCCCTTCTCTTTTTTCCTCCCTTGTCTCTTCAACAAAAGTTAAATGACCTCCCCGATGACCTGGCAAGTGCTGAGATTCCTCAAACACGTTCTCCCCGTCTTAGCCCCCTCTCTCTGTGCTCCAGCAAACGGAAAGAAGGGGCTTCAGAGACACTTGATTGTAGGGATAAAAGGAACTGCTTGTGCTCGGCTGAAATGTGAGGGCCGCGTTCCTCCGCAGACTCGTTTCTCATGCTGCCAGTCTGCCGTTGAAAGCTATTGTTATTTATTTGTTTATTTTTTTTTTTTAGAAGAGAATGTTTTTTTTTTTCTAATTGCAGTTTACACTAGTTTCCCACGCTGCCATTGTCCACTACTGTGTTTCCTATTCGCATCACGTGTGCTAATTAGTTAGAGCCGCTGGCTGGCTGGGAGGCGTGTGTCTGTACTTCATCTATCTCTAATATCTATCTATGTTCATATATTATGTGTCGTACCAATATGTGGCCACCCACATTGGATTAATGTCAGTGGGAATGTCAGGGTATTATTATATAGGCCGTTTGGGCGGTAGCCCGGTGCCCAAGCCTTCAAGGGGGTCCATGGCCACCCAAACCACCCACCAAATTGTATACTGAGAAGGATCTTCACCCTTGAACTCCTCATACACCTGTACCTGCTCTCAATACACATGTACACAAGGGCCTTTAAAGGTCCTCCAAAGGTCCTGAAACCTCAGATTAAAAGCAGGCAGTAGAGACACATCTTCCATTCCCCTAGAAGCCTGATTCTAGTACCAGATGTAGGAAATGATTCCAGACTTGTAGGGGCTATAATAGTCATACAACAGAGGGAACGTGGCAGTCTTAATCTGCCCCTGGTGGGAATGGACGACTAAGTCCTGAATTTTAGCAATTCAAATGTTGGCAAGCATCTAATATTACCCTCAACAAAGTAAGTGAAAGGTTTAAAAAAAGACAAAAGTCTCTGCTTTCCTTCCTCGGGATCCCTGATCCTGCAGCACAATCTCTTTGCTCATGATTTACGTCTCTTGCTGGATTTGAACGTGTCACGACACTAAATGCCACCCTTCTTTTAGCTAAATTTTTTTCCCTCACATCCCCATAAACTGAACTTTGTTCTCTTGCCTGGCATACCGGAGGGGCCTGTCCTTACCCACTTCTACTCCTCCCTATGCATCATGCCCCCTTCTCACCATTCAGCACTTCATCTCATGTGACCAGGGTGATATCACCTATGGTCCTTTACCCGCTAGCATTTGCATAATCTACCCCTTGTATGTATCTGATCACATGAAATCACAGCATGCCTCCATGACCTCTACTTCTCCTCGTGCCTCCATGAAGGCATGCTGGGATTTCATGTGAACAGTTACATACATGGAGTAGATTTTGCAATTGTCAATGGGTAAAGGACTGTAGATGACTTCACCCTGGTCACTCAGTGTTGATAAAGAGGCTGAGGGCATAAGGAGCAGTAGAACTGAGAGAGAATGGAAGTCGCTGCAGGACTCGGCCAAGTAGGACACTCCCCTCTGACTCCCTGTGGGATCTGGCTGCCACAGCTTGTCTCTGCAGATCTATCAACATAAATGCAAGGTTCTGCAATTCATCATCATCACCTCCATCTATCATAAATATAATGCTGTTCTCTTGGTCCTCTAGATATCTCCATTATGCTCACACAGTAGCCAATATAGTCATAGTACCCCCATATTAGTCAATATAGTAACAGTGCTCCCACAGTAGCTAATATGGTAATGGTGGCCCCACAGTAGCCAATATAGTAACTACTATCCCACAGTAGCTAAAATAGTAACAATGCTTACGTTTTTGCCAGTATAAGCAAAAGTACCCCCTCTGTAGTCAGTAGTCACCACTTGACCTGGGGTCAATGTGCTACCACTGTAGCCTTTAGTTACCGGTCCTCCACTGTAGCCTATAGTCACAATGACCCGCTTGTAGCCCAGAGTTACAGGACCCACTGTATCTGTACAAGGCTCTTTTGTAACCTGTAACCTATGCTCCTGTATTCCCTCTGTTGCTGTGGGGTGTCAGGACAGACCTGCAGGGAGCACAGCAGCTCAGTTACATCACCACGTTGCCGCTCTTCCATCTAGGGTCATAGTGCAACACATGCAGGGAAATCTTAAAGATGCAGATGCTATTATCTGTTTCAGCTTCAGGAATATTACTTGAGCAGCCGGTTATGGCCACATCACGTGTTATTGTATTGCTTTCACTGGAGGGACCACTGTACTGTATTTTAATATGGGGGTTTTGACGTTCATGGGCACCCTGGGAGCCAGGGGCCCCAGACGGCCGGCATTTTGCATATATTAAGATCTACCATTGCATGAGGCATTAACCATGAAGAGTCTGAAGAAGGAGGTTCCTTTCATACAGACAGGGCTGCAATGAGACCCTGGGATAAGAGGCAAAGCCCACAGATATAATGTGAAAACTACTGATCTCTCATATTATACTATAAGGAAGATAGCCTTATGGTGGCATGACACAGAGATGTCACATAAACATCCTTTAAAGGGGTTTTCCCATGAAAGAAATTTCTCAAATTTTAATCCCCTATTGATGAGGACACAATAAAGATCATTCTTAACCCCTTACTATACAACTTAACTCCCATCTTATGGTCAGTAAAAGATTCCAGAGTGTGGGTGGGGACTCTATAAGCAGACATTTCATGTCCCTACCTCAGTCCTGTGAGATGCTGTGTGCTGACAATGTGCTTAGATTTTCAGGGTACAGGTTTATCTTCACTTTCCTTTAGCTTCTGAACATTCTACTAGTATCTGACACATAGAAAAAAGAGAGATGAGACACATCAGAGATTAGAGATGATGAGATCCATGAGATGAATATAAGACACAATGAAGGGTCTGAGTACCCAAATGTTGTGTACTATGTCTGTGTAAAATCTTATAAAACATAAATATTAAAAAAAAGACACAATGACACACTTCAGCTCTGCTTCATCTGAGCTATAAAGATCTTATCTTGTCTGTAGCTTGTAGATTTGGTCTTTTTACGCTGTTGTCGGCAGGTAATGTGTGTGTGTGAGCTGGTCTTGGGGAGGGACTATAGTGCAGAAAGAGACTACAGAGTGCAGAAAGGAGATTTTCATGAGAGGAATCTGCCATGCCCGACCCCAGACAGAGGAAGATTTATGGTCGGAACCCAGGGCATCCAAAATTGATTATACCAGGGCGGGTGTATAGACAGATTAGAATTATATCTGTGAAATTCTGTATTTTTGTTAATAATTGTGAATTAGAGAATGTGTTATTTTGTTATCCTGAGTATATTTATATCTTGTCTGTGTGGGAATATCCCTTGAACTATAATGTCAACAGTATCTACTTTCTTATGCTAGGTGTTATCTGGCAGACCATGCCTGAATCCTGGTGTTACTTTCTGGTCACTTTAGTGGTTTCCAGTATTTATTTTTATCCTAAACATTTTCATCTATGTCTCCTTCCATACTATCCATATGGGTCTATTTTCTGTAGTCATTTTATCCATCGTGACCTGCATACCCCTCTGCTACAGTCATAGTAGTATCTTAGAAAGTGGTTGGTAGACGTCTAGGTGCTCAGTTACTTACAGCTATTTATATATTTCCAGAAAACTTCTCTCAGGATAAATTGAAAGTATTCTAGTCTCCAGATTTTAACCCATTTAACTACTTGGGCAGGGTATAAATTTGTCCTTCCTAGTTTTCTCATTCGTTTACCCATAAAAAATCCCCTTCAAAGTCACGAGAAAATGAGCAGAGAAGAGCCATATTTGCATGAGATGATTCAAGTTTAGAGACTGCAGGGAGAGCGTCACTTGAGATGCCCCTATCTCTGGTATCTTTGTAGTACCTTGAAACATTTTAGTGTGTTATTAAATATTCAATTGTGGTTCTGTAATCTAAAGATCACAAAGATACTGGCTGCTAAAGAACTAGTTTAAACTGCTGATAAAAATCCAATTTCTGCCTTTGGGGCATATTTACTTACCCGGATGAACTCTGCCGCGATTCATGAAGATCGTGCGCCCGATATTCTGCATGTGTCGCTTCCCCACTCAGGTCCACCGGATTTACCCTCTTCTTCCCAGTGCATGTAAGTGTTTGGCTTGCGACACAAATTTAATGTTTAATCCCGCGCTTAGTCCGAATTCGTCGGATCATCCAACGGCCTGCCCCCCAATTTCTGTCGCGTGAAAGCCGGCGCCGATCCGCCAAAATCCGATGGGGTGCGACACAATCCCGGCGCAATCCCCAAAAAGTCGGGCAACACAACAAAAATGCGATCGCAGGACCCTTAGTAAATAAGCCCCTATATCTCTTACTCTATAACTCTCAGAAACACCTCCATATGCAGTCTAAAATATGAGATTCTTATGTTTAACATGAAACCAAAAATATGTTTCTAGATGGTCAACACCTGAAGATGGGGGCTTCTGAAATGATACTCCCCCTGCAGTCTCTAAACTTGACTCTCATGCAAATCTGCAAATCTTGACTCTTCTCTGCTCATTTTCACATGACTTTGCAGGTGATTTCTTTCTGAGATTTCACATAACAGAGGTAAAAATATACCTGAGAGCGCTAGTTGTTTAAAGGGCCACCAGATTGTCCCCCATTTAAGTTGCAAAGGATTGAAAACGAGCTATGTCCACCCAGTTGAGCCTAATATTGTGCAGTGTTGATCCAGAAGGCAAAACCTCATGAAGTAGGTGTCATTTTCCTCATGTTAGGTAAAAAAATATTTCCTCACTCTAAATCGGACATTTAGACTATATCCGTGGATCAACAAACCCCCATTATTGTGGACTTTACACCAAGGGAGTAGTTTATGGGTAGAAGGGAAGATCTGAGAGATGACATATGGATCTACAGGCAGTCCCCGGGTTACGTACAAGATAGGGTCTGTAGGTTTGTTCTTAAGTTGAATTTGTATGTAAGTCAGAACTGTATATTTTATAATTGTAACCCCAGCAAGAATTTTTGTGGTCTCTGTGACAACTGAATTTTAAAAAATGTTGGGTTGTCATAAGAACCAGGATTAGCAATAAAGCTCCATTGCAGACACCTTTAATACCTGTAATAGCTGTTTACAGCAGCCTAAGGCTAAAGTACAGTAAATTACTAATATCCAGTGGTCTGTTTGTACCTAGGGGTCGTCTGTAAGTCGGGTGTTCTTAAGTAGGGGACCGCCTGTATAGGCTTCTGATAATTGATGAACATTTTGCTTTACGTAAGACCATGAGGTGAAAAGTGAAAACTTCACGTCTTGTACATCTGGGACATCTGCTACTTTACTAATTCAAACATGGTTTCTCTAATAGCGCTCCTCCAATATTCTGACTCCCCCACCCTTTACTCTCTGAGGCCGTTCTCATCTTTCATGTCCTTTTCTTAATGTGCTGCCCAATTCCTGCCTGTCTGAGAAGTCGCTTCGATTTGTGTGGTCTAATAAGAGGTCCCTTTGGGCTCTACAAGAAGGACCAGAGTTTACAGGAAATAAACTATGGAAATCAGTGCATCTCAGCTGGTGTCTGAGGAACAAAGGAACCAGGTCCTCCGGGGCACAGACCAGAAGCAACACGTCTAATTGTTTCCATGTCCGCACATATAACTACTGCTTCAGACATGCTTAATTTGAACAACATGCTTCCCTATCCTGGACAACACATCTTACAGACATAAAGGAGCGTCTATTAATGTCTATGATCTAAATCATTTCATCAAATAAATTTACATTCATAACTTCATAAATTTGTATCCCATCTTCCAGAAGTATAAGGTATATGATTATTTTCCCAAAAATATAATATGTGTATACTTTTACACATAAAAGTGTCTGAGGTAAAACTATCTGCCCATGGAATCCAATCAGAGCTCAGCTTTTATTTTATAAACAAGTGTGGGAGGAATAAAGCTGAGCTCTGATTGGTTGCCATGGTCAACTAAAACAGTTCTGCTCTCAGACACCTCTGATAAATCTCCCCCAATGTGAATATTGTTGTGGAATAGTTGTACATTTTTACTGTTGCCATGCAAAGAGCAAATTCTGCTGCTAAATCCACATGTAGTTTATCAACTTGCTGAAAATTTGCACCTTCACTAGGTCCATCAGTGTCGTAAGATCAATCACCAATAGATGCAGATACCCCATCTCACGGGTACAAAGAGCAGAGAGGTGATCGCTTTTTCATGGCTCCCTCATTCACTTCTGTGGAAGTTCAGACTATAGAAGTCTCAGGAGTCCAATAGAAGCGAATAGCGGACTATGCATTAAACCCACTGTGGTAATAAAACAGAAATTGGGTGACAATTTCAATGACATGAAATCTGAATAAACCTTTCCCATTTTAGGTTAGTTAGGATAAACAAAAGTAGTTATATTCACCAAATGCTAGAATAATGCGAGACAGAGTCAAAGGTTTACCTACAGTACATATCATTAGTATTTTCATTAGTATTTGATACCATTGATACTATTTAGACTTGGATATCCTTTCACAAACTCCCCCCCAATAGTTGGTAGGAATTTAGGCCCTTTCTTCCTGAGTTGTGTATCTGAGCCATGTTTGTATCCGCTTTGCTTGCACCTGCCTTTTCATCTTTGCCCATAAATTTTCAATAGGATTGAGATCAGGGCTTTGTGATGACTACTCTAAAACATTTACTTTATTATCCTTAAAGGGGTTTTCCCACCATACAAGTTAAGCCTTATCCACAGGATAAGACACCAACAGATCACGAGAATGGGGGGTCTGAGGTACCTCCATCAGACCACTCATCACTTCATGAAGCAGAAGTGGAGCAGAAGGGCGCGCATGTCATTTCTGTTCCCGTCATCTCTATGGAGCTGGCAGAGATTGCAGACCACCGCGCTCAGCAATCTCCATCAGCTCCATAGAGATGAATGTAACAGAACTGATATGCGCGGCCTTCTACTCCGCTCATCTCGGGGAGCAATGGGGGGTCTGACGGAGGTACCTCGAACCCCATCGAGCCCCCCATTCTCATGATCTGTGGGAGTTTCATCACTGTGGATTGGGCCTTATCTCATCCTGTGGACAGGGCCTAATTTGTGTGTTGCGAAAACCCCTTTAAGTCACTTTGTAACCAGTTCGGCAGTATCTTCGGGTTATTGTCCATTTTGAAGACCCATTTGCACCCAAGTTTTAATATATGGATGTATGAATATATGCCCCCTTGTTTACCATGCTTGATTTTGATGGTAGATTTCCTTTAAAGGGGGGGGGGTAGATTTGGAGATCCATTTTTATGAACCATACTGGGACTAAAAGTTGAGTATCTTAACGTTTAACTAAAATAACTGTTACTCTATGGAGAATCTGTTCCTTCTTGCATGACACAGACAAGCCATTAAATTGAATATACACTGTGTAGTTCATATTTCCCCTATGGAGGCGCTACAGGGAGGTGGAGCATTTTCTGTCAGGTTTACATGCCGATTGCAGAAAGATATTTTGTGATTATTTTTATTTGGAATTGAGCCCTACTCGGCTATATACTCAATGAATAGAGTGAAGGCATCTTGCATGGTGGATGCGCTGACATTTTCAGTAACCTCTAAATGTATGATTTCCCTTTAATTAGCAACAAGAATGCACAGAAGAAATGCATACTGCTAGAAACTTGAGTCATTTTCATGGAAAATATGAAAAATGTCATTTGTGTACTATCCACTGTGAAAATAAGAACATGCACACAAAGGGCCCTTTACAATCCCTGTTAAATTTGACGGAATAATTATTAGCATGGAACAGTGAGGTGTGAAATATAACAATGCAAGGTACGGTGTGCATTAACATCCACATCATTACAGTCACCCCAATTTATAAGGAAAATGTAATTGTAAGAAATACATAATAATATCATAGAGTCCTATCCCTGTCATTTGCATAGTGTGAGGCAAACTGTTCCCTAATGTCTGGAAAAATTAACTTTTCCAGTCCCGTGCCCACAATGCCGTGGAGTTGAAGTTTTAATTTTTGGAATGGGGATTATTTGTACAGATTGAAATTGGAAAAAGCAAAACATATCTAGAGGACGGACATCTCCTCTAAATATATGATAAGATAGAAATAATGAATAAATGTTTTCACTTACTTACAGAATATCTACCATCAAAATCAAACGTGATAAACACTTTCTTATAGATGGAGGCACCGTAACTGTGCTAATCTTCTTGTTGTTATCTGTGGCCTCCTTCCTTCTAAAATCAGCTGTTAAAATTATGGTAGTGTCAGCAGAGACCCTCCATGCTGCAGCTTAATAGGCACATTATTGCACATTATAAAACAATGGGGCACATTTACTTACCGGTCCACTGGAGTTCACCTAAAGTGCATTGTCCGACGATAATTCACTGTGCTGCGATTCACTAAGATCCGGCGCCCGATATCCTGCGTGTGTCGCTTCCCCGCTCAGGTCCAACCATCTTTTTATTGGTGCATGTAAGTGCATTGTCTTGCAACACAATTTTAAAGTTAAATCCCGCACTCAGTCCGAATCCGTCGGATCGTACGAGGCATGCCCCCAATTTGTGTCGCATGGAAGCCAGCGCAGCTGGCTATACGATCGCAAGCGACACAGTCCCAGCGCCGACCCCTGTTCAATACCTGTCCAAGCCGTGCAATCCCCAAAAACGGCAAACACACCGACGAAAGTGCGATTTGCGACCCTTAATAAATGAGCCCCCATGTGACTCTGCAGCATGGAGGGGCTCTAGTAACAACCCCAGGAGCCCCTACACATTATTCATTGGAATAATTACAATCTCTTCATTCTGTCTTGGTGCCCGGCCTTGGATGGTTGTCTTAATGCAGTCAAGACCAGGTGGTAGATCAGACGGCCGACGTTGTGACCACAAGACGGAATGTTTGCAGGAAGTTCTGTTCAATTACTGTCTTGACAAGAATTAATACATTCATTTCTCAGGACCAACCAACCCCAACTTTATCAAAGCCTCGCAGCTCGTACCCCTGCGCTGTCCACATCACAGTGTATTTTTAACAGTTTAGCTCAGGTTTCTTTTCTGGCTCAGTTTGCAACCTGAAGCAATTAAAGACTTCACTTTTTGGACTTTCAAAGAATTCCTTTCAATGCTTTCTGCATCATTAAATCCTCAGAACACAATGGGACTTTACTAGAAGAGCAACCTAGTCATCTGACATTCAGAGATAACAAAAAAACCCTAAATTTAAAAACATACGTAAACATTTTCATACCGTTTTATGTATGTCAGTCATACTGGATTTTCAGCTTACAAGAATGTACTTGAAAATGGGGCAAAAACAGATATAATTTAGGTCTACCAGAGGAAATGAGGACTACTGAATATCTATACAGAACTTGTCCACTTCTAAAGGATACTTAACACCCAAAATGGCACAGATGTCACTCTAACATGTCAAAAGTTTCGGAAAAATGATAGCTAACCCTTTAATTATATACTAAATTATGCTGTTATCTTTGTGCAGACAAGTCATTTTGATGTCATGTCATAAATTGTATTATCCACAGTCATGGCTAGGACTTCTCCTGGGGCACATATTCAATTCTGCAGAGAAGACTTCATGGAGCAGACTGGGAGACTGGGGCACATGTTTCGCCGGTCACAATGAGCCATGCACTTGGAGAATAGATCAACTTTAGAGATAACTCACTAACTCAAATGGTTTGCACTCTACTTAGGCTTCGAAGGTTACTTGTGGTTTGGTAGACTAGTGGTAGGACCTTTTAAAACATTAAACGGAACCTGTGAGCACAAATTGGCCTAATAAACTTCTGCCAGTATGTTGTCAAGTAGATTAACACTTCCCAGATCATGCTTTTGTCATGGACTAATGTGGAGGTATCATCTAGAAAATCAGCTCTAAATTGAGATGTAAATTGGTTGGATTATGGATCAAGGAGGTGGAGAGTCAAGCACTGAAGTCAAGCTCTCTTGCTTGCTTTGCTGTAATTGATAGTCCTGGCTCTCCTGAAGTCTGGTAAATGTCTTCAATCACAAGAGGTGATCAGAGGTGGGGAGAGCTTGACTTTAATGCTAACCTCTCTCCTCTATGACTTTATGCAAC
Organism: Engystomops pustulosus; assembly: GCF_040894005.1. Lineage (NCBI taxonomy): Eukaryota > Metazoa > Chordata > Amphibia > Anura > Leptodactylidae > Engystomops > Engystomops pustulosus. The sequence continues at coordinate 36,920,651 of NC_092415.1, read as the reverse complement.
CAATTACAACTTAGAAATGTAGAGCGTATCGTGCAAAAGATTGAGACAGAAAATGCTGGAAAATAAGAATTCTTTCAAAAACTTAAGTAAAGTTTGGGAACTAGTTACACATTTTTTCCTATGTGGTCAAAAAGTTGCACTTCCACTCCAGATATTCATGTGCTAATGGACATCACATGAAATTAATTTGATGAGCTAAAGCTTACTAAAGAGCTCCAAAAAAACTTAAGTAAGATGCCTACCGTATATAAGACGCATATATAAGACGACCTGGTGTATAAGACGACCCCCCTACTTTCCTGTTAAAAATATAGAGTTTAAGATATATTCGCCGTATAAGACTACCCCTTTTCCAACAGCCAGCTCCCCCTGTATATTGCCAGCCTGTACCCCCAGTATACAGCCAGCCCCCCTGTATATAGCCAAACTGCCCCCCCCTAGTATACTGCCAGCCTGTACCCCCAGTATACAGCAAGCTATTATACAGCCTGGCGGCCCCCAATTGTGCAGAATGCCGGCCCCCCAGTTTGCATCCTGCCACCTCCCCCTCTATATAGCCAGCCTGCTTGGCACACTAATAATAAAACAGCTTCTCACCTTTCCCGCGATCCACCGAAGCTCCGCTGCTACACTCCGGCTGGCGGTGACAGCTCATTGAGCGCTGGCGGCTCACAGAATATGACGTTTGCCGCGTGCCGACGTCATATTCTCTGAGACGCCGGCACCCACGTAGCTGTCACCGGCGGCCGGAGCATAGCAGCGTAGCTTCGGTGGATCGCGGAAAAGGTGAGAAGAAACATTACCGGCGTATAAGACGACCCCAGACCAGACTGAAGATTTTTCAGTCTTCAAAAGTCGTCTTATACGCCGGTATATACGGTACCTAACGATAAACCAACCCCTCTGCTGACTTGCTGATATTGAGATCAAAGAGCCATAACATCACTTGCAGAACTCCATGGGACTCACCAGCAATTCTGCCTTTTTCAGGGCTTTTGCGCCAGATTTCAGTCATACAATCCCTGATTAATGTGGCCCCTTGTTCTTCTTTATACTGAAGATAGTTCTTAATGGCGTTGGTTGGACGTTTGTTCTCATTGTCCTACAACCAACAACTTTTTAACCCTTGTATTTTTTAAACCATTCTTCATTAGTAGATTTCTTTTTCACAACTGCCTAAAACTTTTGCACAGTGCTGCATTTATTAGAAATTAGGTTTTTTTTTATAAAAAAAAATGAATCTACAGGACAATTACTTAAAAAGTCAACACAGTCAATGTACAAGAAACAAAGAAATTGAAAATGTCTGCTTAGAAATCTTGAATGGCTACGGCTGCGTGAAACCTTTTATCTTATGAAATGTGTCATAAACATGTGATAAGTGGAGGTCTGGTGCCGGGGTTCCTATCCATCCTGAATACAAGAGGGTCCTGTCTTTCCATAATGGAAAGGTGGCCATGCATGTGTGGTCACTCTCCAGTGAAGTGAGATGGAGTTACGGGAACCTCTCGACGCTCTCACATTTTTCCTGACCGGCTATTCAGCTCACTGGAGAATGTGGGTGTATGCCGGGCCACCTCTACACTTACACTCTCTCACTGGCATGTCATAAAAATGCCTGACTGGACAATGTAGCACCAGGCTGGAGATTGTAGGAACATTTTCTCATTTGGCACTTTGCCATCTGAAGGCTATTGTTTTATTATATCATTGTGTATTCATAGCTTTTAAAATAAAAGTCTTCAAAAAATTTGCACAGGAACGTGCACAGACACCTGTTAAAGTGTTTTTCCAGGAATTCTGGAAAACCCCACGGGGGTCAGGGTATGTACCGTACTCCAGCTCCCAGTTCTCATGGTACTCCACTGGTACTTCCATTCTTCAATGCCTGCATCTGGCCATAGTGCAGAGAGGTAACGGACGTGCTTTGGCCAATCAATGGTCATCTTGGACCTAAGGATTTCACTTCCTATGACATCACAAGTGATGAAGCACAGTCCAAGGATCACGGATTGGCTGTAATGGGCGTAACAAGCAATGTCACTTGAATCCTGCAATTGTGTTGGGGTCCATCATTCATTAACATCAAACATTGCCATGGCCAACTTTTATGACCTCTGGTCAGGGCGGTTTCAAAGTACTTTGCTGTACAAGGCGATTCTCAAAAAGACTCCTCCACCCACCACCCCAGGTCATTACACTATAATAAGCTCCCCATCAAATGAAAAATATTTATGTATGGATTATAGTAAATGAAGCCCTATCCCACTAAGTTAGCTCAAACATTGCTCCCCCGAATTCACTCTAACATATAGTGACCTTCCTTTAATTAAAAATATGTACAGTGTTTTTCAATTTATAACATTGTTCCTCTCATGAATTATTGTAATAGCATACTACATAAATACAGCACCAGAACAAAGCTTAGTACATAAATACAGAATCAGAATGCTGAATCAGAGTTGAATACATAAATACAGTACTTGAACTAAGCTTCATAGAGATAGACAGCACCAGGATCCCTATACACATATATACAATAGCCCAAATGATTTTACAAATGTACAGATCCCTCTTATTTAGATGTATACAGAACCCCAAATAATGAATTAAAACATACAACCCCCTTTAAATGTATACTGTGCACTCTGTTATAAATATAGATATATACTATATGTTTTCTCTATTAGATATACTGTATTATATGTTCCCTCCATCAGATATATACTGTGACCCTCTTTTATTAGATATATGCTATGTCCCCTCCTAATATATATTGTGCCCCCCTCTTTTTTTATATTGTGCCTCCTTCTATTAAATACTATGCCCACTGTATTATATCCTATGGTCCCCATATAAAAACGTATAGTTACCTCAGTCCTTACCTGTGATGCAGCTTCTGTCACCCCCAGACACTATAGATATACAGAGGCTCAGCGATAACAGCAGCTTGTGACTAAGGCCTGTATTAAGGTATAGCGGAAGCTGACTGGTGGTGACGGGAGGACCCCCTCTACATCGGAGGTAAGAACCAACGTTAGAATTTGTTCTTTATTATTTTACACCACCTGGGGGGTAAAAAAAAATGTATGAACCCACTTAAATGGGGAAGAACGATGGAGAAAAAAAGACATAAATTAAGGGGTTATATTCTGCAAGTGTAATTTTAAACCCCCATTTCCCTTCCTGGGGGTCAGTATTTCTCGGTGCAGCTGTGCAAGGATTAATCATGAGCCTATTAAGCAAACACTGCCCAAAAGCCGACTACCGAAAAAAGTTGTACATTTCATGACATGTTGAAGCACAGACACATAAGAAAAGGGAATGAGTTTTGACATTCCCCTCTGTAGCGGGAGCAGGTAATTGTTACAATACATGTTCCTAAGGGAAATACATAGAAGGACAGAATAAGGACCGGGGCCTATTCCTCGGAGAATGTCAGCGGAGACTTGACAGCTTCCTGATGTGGGGATGTCCTTGTCTAAGACCTGTCTGCCCTTAACCTATACTTATACTTATTTTCACACTCCACGGCTTATTATTCCTGTGGGACTGTATGGTAATAGCCCATTTAGACAGGTCGTATTACACATAGGCATCAAAGCCTCAGCACATCAATGCCGGGGCAATCTGCAGCCGCACAAGGTTAATGCTGTGGCCCCTCCAACAAGATTTTGGTTTATTTTCCATAGACAGGATTATGTTGCCGCTACCCTGTAAATACTCTCCGGGATAAGGATCAAAACTTCCCTGATGCAAATCTAGAGAAAAAACAACCGGAAAATACTTAAGAGCCGCTGCAATAAATATCAGGATATTATTATGATGGTTTATATGTATTTTTTTAACCCCTACGGGACACAGCATCTTTTGGCCTAAAGGACGCAGCCCCATTTTTCAAATCTGGCCTGTGTCACTATAAGTGGTTATAGCGTGGGAACGCTGTGAGATATCCAGGGGATTTTGAGATTGTTTTCTCGTGACACATTGTACTTCAAATTAGTTTAAAAATTTGGATGAAATCTTTTGCGTTTAGTTATGAAAAAAAAACAAAATTTGGCAAAAATTTTGAAAAATTCTTTATTTTCAACGTTCTAAATTCTCTACTTTTGATTCAGAAAGTCATAGCACCCAAATAAATTCATAACTTACATTTCCCAAATGTCTGCTTTATGTTGGCATGGTTTTTTAAGATTCCACATATTTTACTAGAATGTTATGAGGCTCAGAATTTGGGTGCCATTTTTCACATTTTTTGTAAAATCGCCAAAACCTGTATTTAGATGGACCTGCTCAGTTTCTAATTGACACTGAGAGGCCTAAATAATAGCGAGACTCGTAAATTACCCCATTGTGGAAACTACACCCCTCAACGTATGAAAAACCACTTTTAAGAAGTTTGTTAACCCTTTACGTATTTTATAGGGGTTAAAACAAAATGGAGGTGGAGTCTGCAAATTGTAATATTTTTTCACAATACACTCATTTTGGGTGGAAAATTTTACATTTGTAATGGATAAAATGAAAAAAGGCTCCACAAAGTTTGATACGCAATTTCTCCCGAGTACACCGATACCCTACATGTGGTGGTAACCTGCTGTATGGGCGCACGGCCGGGCATAGAAGGGAAGGAGGCGCCATTCAAATCAGATTTGCTATGTCACATTGTACAGGCTATAATTTTTTTCTTTTTTTTATTGAGGACCTATAGGGGCTTATTTCTTTTGCCACATGAGATGCACTTTTCTAATACATAATTTTGGGGCATCTATAGCTACTTGGTGAGATTTAATTAACTCTTTGTTGGTGGAGGAAATGAAAATCATCAATTTTTAGGAAAATTTTTATGTGTTTTTTTTTTTGGCCGTTAACCATACCATGAAAATAGTATATTATTTTTATTCTTTGGGTCGCCACGTTTATGAAAATACTTCATTTATATATATTTTTTTATTTTTTCTCATTTTTACTGAATAAAAAGTAATTTGGCAAAATTGTTGTTAATTTTAGCATCACCGTCTTTCATATGCATAACTTTTTTATTTTTCACCTCAAAAATCTGTTTAAGGGCTTATTTTTTGCAAGAATGATAGCTCTTTTTAGTGGTCTTATTTTAGATTGCGTAACTTTTTAAAATCACTTTTTTAGAGCATTTTTAAAGGGCATTAATAAAAAATCATCTTTAGCAGAGAGAGTTTTTTTAGGTTGTTTTTTACGGGGTTCACTTTGCGGATCTAATAACGATTCTGTTTTATTATGCAGATTGTTACGGACGCAGGGATACCAAATATGTGGGGGTTTTGTGTATTTTATTCAATTGTACTGAATAAAAACTAATTTGGAGAAAATCTTATTCATTTTAGCATCACCATCTTTTTATATGCATAACTTTTTTATTTTTTGGCAGATAAATCTGGTTAGGGGCTTATTTTTTGCGAGAACAGTTGTTCTTTTTAGTGGGCTTATTTTGGAGTGCATAACATTTTTTAAATCACTTTTTAGAGCATTTTTTATAGGGTATTAATTAAAAATTATCTTTTTTCGGAATGTTTTTTGCGTTTTTTTCCTCCGGCGTTTACCGTGCGGGTCCAGTAACAATTCTGTTTTATTATGCAGATTGTTACGGACGCGGCAATACCAAATATGCGGGGTTTTTTTGTGTTTTTATGTTTTTTATACTTTATTAAGTTTTTTTATGGGAAAGTGACATTTTAGGGGCTTATATTTTTATGTATTAATTTTTTATTTATTATAATGTGTAGTGTTAACTGTTTTTGCATATTTTTACTTCTACATATTTGAACTTAAACCAGTGATGCTCTGATCACTGGTTTAAGTTCAATACACTGCTCTACAATACTTCTTCATTGTAGAGCAGTGTAAACTGTCTGAGCAAGCTTGCGCATGCTCAGACAGTTTACAGCCAGACCCGGAAGGGGTCTGGCTGCCATGGAGACCGGGCAGCTCCGGGGCACATGCCAGTCCTCGGAGCTGCCCGGAAGAGGATCGGATCCCCCGGTAAGCGGCACGGGGGATCCGATCCACAGCGCTAACACCGTTACACGCCGCGGTCATGTTTGACCGCGGCGTGTAAGGGGTTAACACCCGCGATCGGAGCCGTCTCCGATCGCGGGTGTTAGCGCAGGCTGTCAGCTGTACTAGACAGCTGACAGCCGCTGCTTCTGGTACCGGCTCCGTTCGTGAGCCGGTGCCAGAAGCAGGACGTTATAGAACGTCCCCGTGCGCTAAGCATCTAGCCCCGGGGACGTACTATAACGTCCAGGTGCGCCTAGGGGTTAATGAATCTACAACGGGATCAACAGATAATTTACAATTGCTTTCCTACTTATAAGGGAGTATTTATCAGGGCTTCTGCACCACGCCAGAACAGCGTGCACGGCCGACCAGGGGGTGGGCGTGGCCTGCGGGGAGTAGGCTGTTGCAGGGCTTTCCTGTCCCCACACCGGTGCACTCGTAGCAGCCATCAAATTTTCACGTAGGGCCTGGCATAGAAATAAATGCTGCGCAGGCACGATCGCCGGCATATAATAAATAACCCCCATAATCTCCATATTTTACATCTTCACCTGCCACACAGGATCTGACTTACCTCGACCATCAAAATCCATCATGATAAACCAGGAACACTTACTCATAGGTCCAGGAACTGTGACTGTGGTAATCCTCTTATATTTGTTATCCATGGCCTCCTTCCTTCTAAAATCGCAGCTCTATAGGCTTTTTCCCTGACTCAGCCCTCCCTGCTCCCACACTTCCCTCTCCCTCTGCCTGATGTTATCTCACTGCAGCAGAGGAAGTTGCGGCACACAGTGGGAGGAGGGAAGTTCCCCTGCACAGTGTAACAGCCTGTGAGGATTCAGCACAATGGGGCTCTAGTAATGCCACCTAAGTGCCTTTAAGCTAATTAGCATTAATTTAAAAGTTGATTTTAGAAGGAAGGAGGCTATGGATAACAAATATAAGAAGATTACCACAGTCACACTGCCTGGATCTATGAGTACGTGTCCCTTACTCATCCATGAGACCCTAACGTAATAAAGTGTTACACAGCAATGTTCTGGTCCACATAGCAGTCGGTTTAATGCTGCTCGGCATTTCCCTGTGTCTCCCAAGTCCCAACATACAACGGCTTGAGAGGTCGCTCGGGCCAATCACTGGCTCAGACGGGTCAGAATGAATGGTGATGTGGGTATTTCTAAGAAATTCCTGTGGATCACAAATAACTATGTTCTGTTACGTCAGGATCCCCATTGTTCAACATTTTACTAATCATTTTATTCCTCTTGAAAAATAACTTTATGCTTTACTTAATGACCCATTCCCAATTGTTGTGGGACCAACATTTTACACCCCCACTCATCCCATGTTCTCAGGAGCCATAAAGCCAGAAGTAAAGCACAGACAGCGCCATCCATTGTGTAGTGGTCATTCTTGAATACTGCATCTCCTATTCAAGTCAGAGCACCACTCACTTTGCTCAAGCCACTTAACAATGGAGCTAAAAAAGCCGACCCCGATGAGCAGAGGTAATTTTCCTATCCTGTAAGTATTTATTCACCTATAAAAGGTGTTGCACCAGTTTATCTTTTTTTCTTTTCTCTTATTGTGTCATGCACGTGACAGCTGTACCAAGTTTATTACAATGAAGTCACTCATGTGCAAAAGTCCTTAAAGGTACAGACTAATCTCCTTGAATAAACCTGCTATGGAGAGTATTAGACTCCCACGAGAAGATGGTGGAGACTTGTTCATCCAGAATATGTAGCCAGGATACTATGAAGCATAATCTCATGGCACAGTCTATATCTCATTATAATATGTACATCATTTAAATTCTTCACGCCCTTCTTTTTTTTGTGCATCCTGATCCCTTTGCCCTCTGATCCATGGTAATGAACAATTCTGGTATGCACCAGTGACTCCTTATTGAGTTTAATAGTGTAGGAAGGTGCAGAAGGTCAGCGAGCATTGTTGTAAGGCGTGATAATATATGTGAGGGCTTCTAGGACACAATTCTGATTGTGTGATCAGCGCCGTTAATACCCCACCATGTACTACGGAGAGATGGGGGTCTGTGTATTCTCAGTCTGACCTTTACATGAAAAAATAAAATAATCATTTTTGTACTGTCAGAAAAAAGATTGAAACAAACTGAATTTTTTTTGTTGCATTTCATCAATATGTATAAAACTTGAAGGATACTATAAAAATCTAATATATTCATTTATAAAGAGTATACAGGCGGTCCCCTAGAACACTCGACTTACATACGACCCCCAGTTACAAACGAACCTCTGGATATTGGTAATTTATTGTACTTTAGCCCTAGGCTACAGTGATCAGCTATAACAGTTATCACAGGCGTCTGTAATGAAGCTTTAGTGTTAATATTGATTCTTTTGACAACCCAACATTTTTAAAATCCAATTGTCACAGAGATCAAAAAAGTTCTGGCTGGGATTACAATGATAAAATATACAGTTCCGACTTACATACAAATTCAACTTAAGAACAAACCTACAGACCCTATCTTGTATGTAACCCGGGGACTGCCTGTATTTGCTTTATTTTACTCTATTTAGCTCTGTTTCACGGTTGACTCTATGTAAGGCATTTCCATAAGTTTTCTGCTCTCTTGGACTTTTAATGATGAGACAACCACCTGTAACCGCATAGGAGTGAATGGAGTGGTAGTCAATCATCCACATCATTGCCTCAATCAATAGAATAATCAAGGGCACTAGTAGGGCCAACATTCTCATGATCACTAGGTCGGCCCATGGGTTGGACTCCCATAATAGAGGGAAATCCCCTTACAGCCTTTTTTCTATTATCTCCATGTGTTTGGGCTATCCTTTGACTTGAGCAAGTTATAAGACCAAAGCCGGTTACATATGACCATGATCATTTTGTGAATCACACACAAGATTAAACATAGTAACTTCAGTGCTAAGGACAGAACTCCAAGAATCACAGTGATATATGATATGAAGAGTCCCTGCTTCCCCACAGAACATCAACATCAAACTGTAATCATGATTACAGCAGGAAAGAAGGGACTCCCTGCATGATATATATATCACTATGATGCACAAAGTCACGTCCCCTGCAATGTGATCAGTCCGTGAAATCCGAGCAGCGCACATGAACCAACCGTGCTCATGTGCAGTCGCCTAAAGTGACTTGTTCAAGTTCCTTGTCCCTTTAATTTTTAATTCCCAAGTCTGTAATTGAAATTTCCCATGAACTGTACATAATGGAGTTCTATCACAGGTAACATCTTCTGACATGTCTCACTGACCTTCCCTTTACATATTGTGATTAGTAACAGTGGATTTTACCTTTAACCAATTAGATCTCTCCAAGTAGCAATCCTCATTCATATTTATATGAGACAAATATTAGCCAAAATTTCAAGATTCCAATCTTATAAAGTTACAGACTGAAGCAAATAACTATAACAAATGTTTAGTTTAACAGAACCCCGACCCCCCCTGACTAATCACCAATCACTGATCGTAGACATTAGTCACATGCCAAACCTTACGTCTGTGATGTAGAAAATATGACTCTTAAGAGGTGTTTTGAAATCTTTAAAAGTAATAAAGAAAGCCATTTGGGGACATATTTGGAAGTGACAGAGTTAATGATGATGTACGGCTGTGTATATACCACTTGCTCATATCTAACAGCAATGAAAGAGCTTGAAAGTCGTCTGATTGATGACCCAAACAATTTATTTGAGGTTTTGTCTAGACACTTTGAGTTCTATTCATCAAAGTCAAGCAGATGCAAAACTTGGATAAACCCTCCCTCCATAAACTTTATCAGTAAGCGGCACCCAATATTTCAGACTAATTCTCCAGGTAATTCTCTGTTCTTTCTGTATGTAGGGAATATGTTTTATTGTAAAGGAATAAATAATAACCCCCCACCAAAGGACAGCAATATCTTATTTTTTCGGGTGATTATATCTTTAAAATACGTCAAAAGATTATAATTTGTTGGAAATATCTTCCTGTAGTGGGTTACTGCCAGATGTGGAAAAGATCTGTGGCATGAGAGATCAGAAAGCTGGAAGGATCCTTTACATTTCCAATCATTCTGAAAAAACCCAGGATGGAAAAGTCGCAGGTTGGTGCTCATCAATGTAGTGCTGAACTTATTAGGGCACATTTACTAACCCGGTCCTGTCGCGATCCAGAGGCGCATTCTCCGACGAGGATTCGGGTCTTCTGGCGATACACTAAGGTCCGTGCGCCCGATATCCACCAGGTCCGCCGGAGTTCACCAACCTATTCCCGGTGCATGTGAGTGATAGATTTTGCGACACAATTCGGTTTTTAAATTCCGTGTTTTTTCCGAATCCGTCGGGTTTTCCGACGGCCACGCCCCCCAATTTCCTCTGTCGTGTGAAAGCTGGCATGTTTGCGGTGAAAGCCGATCGCGTGCGCCAAAATCCCGGCGGAATTCGACACAAAACGGAAAAAGTCGGGAAACCCGCCGAAAGTGTGGCCACGGAGCCCTTAGTAAATGAGCCCCATTGAGTTGTGTTGAGTGATTTGTGAGCTTGTAGACTTCCTTTTCAGTAGACATCTCTTTCCTACCGTCTTCTGCAGATATGGGGGATGTTTATATGGAAGTTTTCATTCTGGTCACATTTTGGTCATTGGAATTTAAAAAATAACATCTTATCCAGATGAGAGTATATATTTAGGACGAAGCCAAAAACATCACATATGTAAGACAAAGGCTGGGTTCACACTTTGTTTTGAGTACCCATTGACATATACTGGCAGACAGAGGCATAGTTATTGCTCAGTATACGACACATCCAATTAAAAAGATAGGATGTAAAGATGTAGCAATCCAAGTCTTTCCATCCTGCTCCCTCCTGCTGGGCGACATAATATGCTCAGCGGAGGCAACAGAAGCCTATCGGGAGCGGATGCAACATCACCCCAACCTCTGCTGAGCAGATACACCCCTAACATCAGCAGCAGCCAATCACTGGGTCATTCAGGGGGAAGGAGGAGTAACTGGGCAACGTATCCCGTTGTATAAGCATATAGTGGGATGCATGTGTGCCATGTGTTGTAAAGACACGTCAGGAATCCGCCTGATGTGTAGTTACAGTGTGTAGCAAAGTAAGGTGTGAATCCAGCCTAACCAGAACCAGACATTCCATATCTGTTTCCATATTTGTACTTAACTGAGTTTTCCTGGGTCAGGAGAGGTGTGTCCAAAAATAAAATGCTCTTCTACTGTTCCCTGTGTTGACTCCGATGTTGAGACTGTTTCCCTTCTTTCTGCACTGTGACGTAGAGATAGTCAGGCCACTGATTGACCAACGCTGGGTCATCTAGGAACATCTAGGTCCTAGACAGTGCAGAATTGCAGGATGCTGGATAGGGCAGCAACAACCCGATAAGTCAACTACCGTATTTTTCGGACTATAACGTGCGCCGGATTATAAGGCGCACCATCAATAAATACCGCCTGAAATATCTAGGTTCATATATAATGCACACCGGGTTATAGGGCGCACCTGATTATAAGGATGGATGACCAGCAGGTGGCAGACCTGTGCACAGTTCAAGGCAGCTGTTGTCTGTAAGTATGGTTCATATATAAGGCGCACTGGACACCTGAGAAAATCAAAGGATTTTTTGTGCGCCTTATAGTACGAAAAATACGGTACCATTTTTTGGTTACTTCTTCTCCTCCCTAAGGGGGTCTTCTAGGATTCCTGAGAAACCCCTTTTGAAGCATTAAGTAAAGGTACATGTTACAGGCTACTATTCAAGAATTCATTCTAGATATTATTTGTAGTGTAATTTCAGTTCTATGGTCTATGGTCACACATATTACAGGTTACAGATTATAGTTTGGGTATTCTACCCACCCGCAGTGATCTAAATGTTGTATACGTAGTGATATATATAATTTTACACATGTTCTGGGACCCTGGTGAAATACTGATATTGTTGATCCTTCCTGTAAGTTGGAGTGAACATGGCGCCAGACTTTCCTTACAGACATGGCCAGTATTGTCTGCGAGGTATCATACTGTGATTTGAAACTTCCATGCTCGGTCATAATTGTGAAATATGTCATCTGCTGAAGTGGAATCTCCATGTCTTGCTAGATCACGGTATCCTTTACATGGTGTCATGATGAAAAAGCTGCATATCGAATTATATCTCATACAGACAGCCTCTAAGAGGAGACTCCCGCTCTCCAAGAATATTGCACAGCTAAATCCATTTGAACAATACAATAACCTCAGCATTTGGGTAGTTTTTGGTTAATTTGTGATCTGGGAGATCATTTGCAGGAATTATCCCCACCCTGGGTATAGTTCACATCTGTGCTCTGGCTTTCACTGTTCTGGTCTATAATATACCATGAAAATAACAAAAATCTTGGATGAATAAAATTCAGAAAATTGATGGAGCCCAAAGGATCTCATTGACTATAAAGAGGTCCATTTGGCTATCCTGTGCAATTGTAGGCTGCAAACTATGGTCCCGAGGTGTATCATGTGTGAGCCATGTGTCTTTGGCGTGTGAGGATTGTGTCCATGCCAATGACAATAGAAATTGAGGCAAACAGAATTAGGACCTTCTCCCTAATTTGTGGCTCGGATCATACACAGCACCATGGACACCACAGTCGTGTGCATGGGTCCATTGAAACACATGCGGACATTTGATAATCATTGCAACAAGTTCATACTATACCGTGGAGGCTCCAGCTCACAATTTCAAGAAACCATAGGACACCTTCAGAAGTCTTATGGAGTCCCTATTTTGGTTGGTCGTCTCTGCACCACTAGGAGGGTTTAGCCCACAACATTTTATTCAGGTGGCTGTTATGGTTAAAATTGTATATGTATGTGTGTGAATATATACATATACTGTATGTTCTTTTAACAAGTGTTGTTAGTAGGAGGCATTTGTGCACATGATGGACAACAAGCATCTTCATGACATAAAAGTAAAGCAACAAAACTATACCCAGAGCAAATGTTGTCAACAAGACAAGGATGGGCCTATTTATAGATATATACCATCAAGAGCTTGACAGTACTGAGAAACTTGCACTGATCGTCTTACCTGTTGATGAAGTGTAGAGTTAGAGGCCATTTAAGTCTTGAGCCTATTATGTCCTCAGGCAACAAGGTTATGCTTTTTTTGGGAACATAAAGGGATCATCTAGAATTGTTCTACATACTATTCCTTTATATGCTTCGGTCTATCTATGGAGGTTTCTTTTGCTTGATCTTCTAAAGGGGTTTTCTCCCCTATAGAAAATGTCATTCAAAAATATACTCGAGTATAAGCCTACCCAAGTATAAGCCGAGGTCCCTAATTTTACCACAAAAACCCAGTAAAACCTATATTTTTTTACTCGAGTATAAGCCGAGTTTGGGGTTTCAGCACATTTTTTGTGCTGAAAAACTAGGCTTATACTCGAGTATATATGGGGTATTTTCCTACAGGAAAGAATTGGTGGCAGGAGACTCAGATTTAGTGAAACATAAAATTAAACAACTGATACTCATCTCCCAGTTATTACTTCAGTTCAAAACAGTCTTGTCTATCTAGAGAAGGAAATTCCTGCTCAACCAGTTGATCTAAGTCATCAATTAGTGATTGAGTGGGCAAGATGAGATTTAATGGAGACCAGAGGGGACCAGTGTTGGAAGTTATGAGACCCCTAAATCACATTTTTCAGCAGGAATGGGAAAGGAAAGACAGAGGAATACGTTCGGTAGGTCTAGTCTAGGTTGCACCTGTCTATGACTTTGTAAAGGTTTTCCATGCTAACCAGAAAACCAAGTGGTGGCTGGAGTGGCATAAAGCATATTTGGTGTATCTCTCCTTAAACTTTTTAAGGCGCCCAAAAAAAGGGAAGACCCAGAAGAGTGGGATTCACCATTCACCAGGATCTATGAAATACTTGAGGTTTATTGGGCACTTTATGTGTTTGACATATTCTGAAAAGTGGGTAGACTGTACATATTATTGGGGAGCATGGCTTGAAAAAGGGGTATGGCCTGTCTCGAAAATGATTGCGGTCTGCTACGCACATCACTCTCCTGCATTTGCATCAGTAAATGTTGGAAAGTATGTTATAAAATATAACAAGAAGACATACCTACTTCATCATCTACTCCATCCTTAAAGATGGTCACTGGAATCACGGAACCTCATCATCTACTCCATCCTTGAAGATGGTCACTGCAATCACGGAACCTCATCACTTCTGTTTCACGACTGTGAGTTCTGAGAGTAGGGCGATATGACTTACTACTACCACTGGATTTTTTGGTTAGACTAAAAAACCTTTAGCCTTCCAACACCCAACAAAATAATTGTGGACAGAAATCCTCAGATTCATCATGGAATTCTGTTCAGATATAATTTTGGATCAGGTGCTCTCCACATCCAAGAGCAATTACCCTCATGCGGGTTAATGGAAGGAACATGAAAATAGTGAAAATACTGAAGTTTCTTCTCCCACCTGTCCCCAAGATCTAAACCAGCTGGGACAGATGAAGGTGTAGACAAGTATGTAAAAGACCTGTTCCTCCATATCATACATTTTCAACAGTCAACAGAATTAGGCCAAGACATGTCCGCCCTATTTAATATAATATGTCTTCAGACTTGAGCTCTTTGGGGATATAAATAACCGTGTCATACACAGAATCCATCGCCCTTATCTCATACGCAAAGATTGTTGTCACTTTCCATGGGAAAATAGATATCGCTCGTTCCTTGCAATTCTCAACTGGTGGGAACTGGTTGGCATTCGGCAGCACCAAACAGGTGCTTGTTCTTGCAGAATGTACACACAGGCGGCCAACAATCTAGTAGGAGCAGGACACGGCAGTCCAGGCTTTCCACACATTCCTTTGAAGGCCCTGCCACACAAGCAGTAGTCAATATTTGTTAAAGATGTTAAGTTTGATAAACTGTGTCTTTTTTAACCCCACATTTCCTCATAGAGACACGGGGATATGTGATCTGCTGCAGACCGGAGCAGCTGTGGGATGCTCATTGCTCCTTGATGTCATCGACCTGTCAGAATTGACAGACAGACTGCACAAGCTCCTGCTTGCTCCATCGACCAAACAAAAACCACAGGCCGGCTCCATTTCACAAGGATCCTTTTCTGCTGGCTCAGGGTCTAGGAAGCTGCCTTGTTTATAACATTAGGAGCTACATATACTTAGGAGACATGGATGCCTGCTGATAAGTTTACTACAATAACAGGGAAGCAGAAGACCATCAATCAATGGCTGACTAGTGGGACACGGGATGGTCATTAATTAACGTCTTGATGGTCTCCTTGCCTCTTTCTGCTTCTGTTGGTCTATTGTAAGACTCATGACTTCATATTTCATGTAGTGAGCAGTCTATTTTAACACTCTGGTCCCAAAAGTCTGCTGCCCCTTGAATCTGTCTCATCCTTTAAGTTCCACATCCAGGCCCTCAGTACTACCTTCCACCTCCACCTCAAGAACATCTCTCACATCCCATCTTTCCTCAACCAGGAGCCTAACAAAATTTTTCGTGCCCTCATTACCTCCTTCCAGGACTACTGCAACATTTTTCTCTGCAGTCTCCCCAATAACTCATAACCGCCCCTCCAGTCCATCCTTACCTCTGCTGCCCACCTAATATATCTGTCTCTTCTCTGTCTCCTCTCTCCACTAGTCACTCATTGTACAACTAATTCACTTCCAAATATTAACCATGACAAAGCCATCTACAACTAGTCCCCTTCATATATCCTATACCTAATAAACCAAAATCGTCCTTCTTGTTATCTCTGTTCTTTTAGTCCCAGGCTGCAATGATCAGCTGTGAGGTGTCTGTGATGAAGCTTTATTGATAGTCCTTGGTCCCATTAAATCAAAAAATCTAGAAAATCCAAATGTTACTGGGACAAAAAAAATGTGTCCTACAATTATAAAATATACAGTTCCGGCTTACATACAAATTCAACTTAAGTAGAAACCCAAACAACCTATCTTGTACTTAACCCAGGGACCGTCTGTATATTCCATATTGTAATATATAATTTGATATACAGGCGGTCCCCTACTTAAGAACACTCGACTTACATACGACCCATAGTTACAAACGGACCTCTGGATATTGGTAATTTATTGTACTTTAGTCCCAGGCTACAATAAACAGCTGTAACAGTTATCAAAAGTGTCTGTAATGAAGCTTTAGTGTTAATCCTGATTCTTATGACAACCCAACATTTTTAAAATCCAATTGTCACAGAGACCAAAAAAGTTCTGGCTGGGATTACAATGATAAAATATACAGTTTCGACTTGCATACAAATTCAACTTAAGAACAAACCTACAGACCCAATCTTGTATGTAACCCGGGGACTGCTTGTATTTGAATGTGTTTCGAATTCCAATGCAACCATGTTGTGTAAATGGTTGCAAGTAAATTTTCCATATTTCCGTGTAGCAGTAGATGGGCCCCCGGAATCAATTTCACTGGTGGGACCTAGGCCCCCTAGTCCAACAATAAAAGTATCTGTAAGGCCAAAGATATTTGCCTACTGTTTCAGTAATCGACAGGGTCTTCCCTTATTTCAGGAGCCTCCTGGATACTTCCAGAGATTTGGCAGGTATGTCTAAAGTGTATGCCCAGTTTCAGGCAGGAACTCGATAGCTATTAATGCTGCCCTTCCTTATAACATTACATCATCACCATCTGCAACAACCTGAAATATCCTGGCCAGGAAACATTATGTTTACAGAACTAAAGGACATAATGTCACTCTGATTCTGTATTACAGAGGTCCTCTATAAGCCACCACTTCTACCAGGCAGTGTTTTCTCCCCTACAACCAATATTGGTTCTGTTATATAACAAGCTGTGGAATGTATATGTATATTATAATGAAATAAACTTACGAAATAATTAAGTCTCATTAGAAACTTAGAACCATATGGAAGAGTAATACGTGTCCAGGAAGGTTGCCTGTCACCGATGATGTGTGATGAAGCCCGACGTGACATTGTTACATGGGTATTCTCACAAAGAAAAGATTCTTAAATATACTTAGGATAACAAAATAATATGTTTTCTAATTGAGTGTTCTTAACAAAAATACAGAATTTGAGATATATAATTCAAACTTTCCAAATCTGACTACGCTTGGATCTGGATCCTTCTCATGAATAGCTTCTCTTGTCTGCACACTGCAGTGCTTTCTTCCTTCAGCACATCCCCCCTGCATTACCAGGTCAGACACTGCCACCTCTTGATAGCCATCAGCAATGTGCAGAGACTTACTCTACCAGCTAAAGACAGATAAGGTCTTTTCTGAGCTGACTTTGTGTTTTATTGATTAGGTGAGGTTAGCAGAGATGAGAGTGTCATTGTGTTTCATATCCATCTCATAGATCTCATCATCTCTGATCTGTCTCATCTCTCTTTCTGTGTGTCAGATACTAGTAGAATGTTCAGAAACTAAAATAAAATTGTAAATAAACCCTGTACCCTGAAAATCTAAGCACATTGTCAGCACACAGCATCTCATAGCACAGAGGGTGCTGACTTACACTGAGTTATGGCAGCTAAAACATCAATAAAACTGGGTTAAATTGTAAAGTAAAGTGGTTTAAAATTATGATCTTTACTGTGTAATCATCACTAGGGGATTAAATTTTGAGAACTTTCGTGGGCAAACCCCTTTAAAGGACATCTACCAACAGGGTGAAGGACTGTAAACCAAGCGCACTGACATGCTAGTGTGTGTCCCCTCTGGCAGGATCCACTCTTCTTTAAGCTTCTTATGCTCTTGTTTTTAAGAATAAAAGGCTGTTATTATGCAAATTATGCAAATGAGGGGTTCCAGGCTGCATTAAAACCTTAAATTCTTTGGAATCCTGTGGAAAACAAGGAATAAGAAGCTAAAATTTTTAGCTGGTGGGTGCTATAGGGGGCACCCACCAGTATGTCAGTGTGCTTGTTTTACAGTCCTTCATCCTGGGGGTAGATGTCTTTTAGGGGTATGTGGCAGTGTATATGATTCAGTCTAGTACCAGGTCACATATCCAAGACTGAATCATACAATGCAAACACTAATTTGTCATAATGGATTTATTGTGGCCAAGACGTTCATCATCTGCAGCCATCCTCCTCTTACCGCCCCCGTCACCTGTCACCGGGCTTGTTTGTTCAGGGCTAAAGTCACTGCCTTCTGCATCATTGCATGCCTATCTGAGAACACAGTTGTCCATTGTTCAGTGTGTTGTTAAAGGTCTTGGCCTTGATGAGGAAGAGGACAGCTCTGTTCCCGAATCTATTTCTCAAGACGCTGAAAACCCTTTGAATGAAGACGCCTTATATTCTTATTAAGATCCACACATAGCAGACTAGTCTGGAGCCCGAGCATAGCCCTCAGCGTCTGCAGTCACCCTGTTGATCTGGGCCTTTAAGGCTGATATATGATGAAAGACGAGCTACAAAGCCCTGTGGCCATACTACAGAGGTCACTTTCACATCCCAGGCAAAATATCTGAGGCAGAGCTGCCGTGACCCAGGAGATTAAGTCCTGGTGAAACTAGGGATTGTTCCTTCAGCAGTCTACTGAGAAAGTCACAGCGGCCGCTTCCCTCCTCTCGCCCTCCCCAGCTGAGCCTCTAAGAGGAAAAGAAATCTTTTCAAGGCGCCAGGGTGTTATTGCACCACAAAACGCTATACGTGGTGTGCTAAGCTTTGTCACCGCTGCTGCAGGTTTCAGTGCCAAGCAAGCAAACAAATACAAACCCTTCTGTCTCCTGGAACCGGCTTCTACCTCCTGCCGAGGGAATTCAGACACAAGCCAAGGCACTTCCTTAGCCTTTTCACTCGTCATATGCACACTGCTTTATTTTTATAATTAAAAAATGTCATTCTTGATCCCTTCCGAATTTTTTTTTCTACACGCAAACGCTGACCATTTAGTGAAGTGCGAGGGGATTCGACTGTAATTGATTTTTGTGACATTTTCTCTCCAGTACATAAATTCGACAATGAATGATAAGCTGATAAAAGATTTTACTCCATTAACCCCCCCCCCCCCCCCTCAGGTAGGGGATGGAATGTCCTTTTTAGAATCCTGGGAAAGCTCATCCATTTACCTATAAAGGATTCTCATCTAAATTCATGTGAAAAATTAGCAGAAAAGAGTTATATTTTGTCTGAGATTAGTCATATTTAGAGGCTACTGGCGGGGTCGTCTTCAGGTTTCAATAGGCCCCTGGGTGGCAGAGCCTCAGTGGCCGCCTTTTGCAGTAAAGTCTCCTGTTCCCTAAAATATTCCCTAGTTTATCATACCAAACAGCCCCCTCATGGTTATTTTATATAAATCCCCCATCAACTTTATGGATTCATTAGATATAGCCCCCCTCACCGCCATGGATTCCTTACATACAGCCCTATGTGGGTTCCCCCAGCAGCGCTGGACCCCGGGACTTGCCCAGGTATGCCCAGTACTGGTGCCAGCCCTGGCTACAGCTGAGGGTCCTTTAAGACGCCCCCTATCATCGCTTCTATAGGACCTAGGAACAAGATTTTGATGGAATATTAAAGATAAGAATCTCATATTTCAGATCACAGGCCTGTGGTAGCTGAGAGCTACAGAGCTTAAAATAAATACAATTTAAAAAAAGCAGACATTTTTTCTTCAGCTTGCATTTCAAATGTAAATTTTTCAAAAGCACTTTACTGCTCGGTATAACACTATAATATTTCCTCAGGGAAAAGCATGTACAGTACGTCTATGGAGGTGCCATGAACGGGGTGAGTCTTAAAAAAATTGCTTTTCCAGAAAGAGCGCCACACCTGCCCATGGGTTGTATCTGGTAGTGCAGCTCAGTCCCAATCAACTGGGGTTTGCAAGGTTTCTTACACACCTGTTTCATTCAACTTTTATCAACTTCTCTTTGATGCAGCTCTTCTAAATGCTTACGTCAGGTACCATGTGTAGCACACATCCACAGACCTAGGCCCCATGCACACGATCGTATGGGGTGCCCATAATTATGCCGTACAATTTGCAGCCACTACGGGACCCCCATAGAGGTCTATGGCACCTGATCACGGTGTGGTGAGCACACAGTGGGGCACATTTACTTACCTGGTCACCAGAGCTCACAAAAAGTGCATTGTAATGCTGTGTACGCCATTCACTAAGATTGTGCGCCCAAAATCATGAATGTGTCGCTTCCCGGCTCAGGTCCAACAGAGTTCACCATCTTTTTAGTGGTGCATCTTAGGACTAGGGCTTGCGACACAATTTAGAAGTTAAATCCCACGATCGGTCTGAATCAGTCGCGCCCCCCAAATTGGTCGCGTAGAAGCCACAAAAAGGGTCGACAGTACGACAAAAGTGCACGTGCGACCCTAACTAAATATGCCCCAGTGTCTCACCACACCATGACCAAGCTGGCCACTTGGCTTTCAATGGCAAGGCGGAGGGGTGTGGGGCACTCACTCCCCCTCTATTCTCCATCCAGCCATGTTCTACGCCCTGGGATCCAGTCAGGGTGACCACACAGGCCTTAGGCTTCCTGCACATGAATATGTGCTGTTCTTGGGCCACAAACAATGGATCCGTGGTCCAGTATGTAATCAGTTTCTGAAACGTATTTCAGCAAAAAAAAGTCTTTGGGTCACTCAAATGTAACCCGATTTTGCTGATCCATACACAAAAACTGTGCATGTCCCTTAAAGGGTCACATGATTGTTATCCCTAGCAAGTGATCCGCTAATATGGACTGCACATGGATGACACCATTTTCTCATAGACTTCTATGGGAGGGCATGGGGCACATTCGGGGGCAGTAATAGGACGTGCTCTGAGCTTTTTCTATAGCCTCCACACTGTCACACACAGGGGTGAGGAGAGTCTCTTTGGGAAGAGTCTGTGGACCCTCTGGACCACCGCGGGGGTTGGTATGAGACCTGTGGTGTCAGCCAAGGTAACAAATGCAGGAAACAGTCAGAGCAGGATGACAGCAGGAACACGGAGGAACACTGGTAACGCTGGTAGGGACAGAAGACACCACTGGGCAGGAACCCTGGAAGGCACAGCAGGAGCACAGGATGGCAGGAGTACAGGAACACAGGAACGGACCTCAGGATACACAGGAACGGACCTCAGGATACACGACCTGGACACGGAAACACAGTAGAGACACACAGGAGACTTTCACTTCAGGGGGAATGGCTTGAAGATCCGGCAGGGACTGCTGGGAGCCGCCGGTTTATATAGCAGAGCCGGAAATGCCAGCGCCAATCAGGAGGACGCTAGCCCTTTAAATCCTGAAGAGCCGCCCTATAGAATTGGGAAGCAGGCTCGTGGACAGGTAAGTCAGGAAAGGGGCAACCGCGCCGCCACGGAGAGGGGCACAGGTGTGCCCGCGATCCGTGATATGGATCACGGGGGCACCCGTGACACACACTGATCTGTAAAAACAAAACAATCTGAAAAGCAATATATATATATATATATATATATATATATATATATATATATATATATATACACAGTATATAGATATAGATAGATAAATACTGTATGTTATGTATTTTCAACCTTGCATGAGAAATAAATTTGGCAAACGGTGGCGGAGAAGCCACCAACACTTTATCCTTTAGGCAGCGCAATGCTTTCATGTGGAAGAATGTATGCACATAAGCCTGAGATTATGGGGGGGATAGTTTGGGGCGGTGTGTACGTTGTGGCATGCATGGCGCATACTGCTAGTCAGTAATTAAGTTAGCTGGTAGCGGGTGACTATTGCGGGGCAGCTGCCCTCGCCTCTCCCCTGTGTGCCTGAGTGTGTCCGTGTGTGTGGATGTGTGTGTGTGTTTAGGAGGTGCTGTTTCCCACAGCTCTGATCTAATTCAGCTGTAATTCAATCTCCGTGTGACCGACACACAGCCAGCGCTCTCCCAGCCGCCGACAGTCTCCCCTCTCCCCGGCTGTGTGTGATACACATTTACACTGTCACTCTGACAGGCTCCCCTCATACAACCTCTGTGTATAGACTTACAATGTCAATTGCCTAGTGGTTGGGGGCTGTCTGCGTCTATAGCGCTCATGTCACCCCCCCTCCGGCTTCCCTCAGTTTTTTGGCCTGGCCCCCCCTGTGTCCTGCTGCATACAGTAGACACCCTATACCTGTCACTCAGCCTCTGCAAAGAGACCTTTGTTTGATGGCATTTTGTAGGAGGGGGGGAGGCAGCTGAGTCTTATAATAAAACTGAGTCCCTGGAACAGATGTCAGAGACATCAAGGAGCAGTTCTGTGCTGATTTCAGCCATTTTCCCGAGATTTATTGGGCTTATTAGCTTCTATTCCATAAGCGCTACATTATACAGGGCTGCGTACATGTGGGCTAGCTAATATGATGGCCAAAGACATGCAGAATCAGTCACATCCTCCATTTCACCCAAAACATAGAGAATTTGGGATCTTTTTATAAAATAGTCAAAACAAGGTCATTTAGTCTGATTCGTAGTTGTCCGATCCGTCGTGATGTAGTATCACAACCAGAACACACCGGAAGGTCCTGTGTTATTATATTTATTTCACACAGTCCTGAAATTGTCACCATTCACACCAATCCTCAACTGGCCCCACTATTTAATTTGCATATCTGATGCATAACTTTTATAGGGCGCCAATTTAATCATTAATATTTCCTTTTATACGTTTGCACAGATCGGGGCATTCAAGTCTCTCTTCTGGGACTGTGCATGAGAGGTAGAAGATTTGGGACAGTTTGAGCAAGGTGTTTATAATGAAGCTTTATTGATAATCTATGGTCCCAATAGCACAAATAGAACAGCACAAAATTTTATAAATCCAATTGTCACTGAGACAAAAGATTTTTTTTTCTGGAGTTACAATTATAAAATACAGGCAGTCCCCGGGTTACATCCAAGATAGGTTCTGTAGGTTTGTTCTTAAGTTGAATTTGTGTCTAAGTCAGAACTGTATATTTTATCATTGTAACCCCAGCCAAATGTTTTTTAATCTATGTGACAATTGGATTTTAAAAATGTCGGATTGCCATAAGAACCGGAATTAATAATAAAGCTTCATTGCAGAAAACTTTGATAACTGTTATAGCTGTTTATTGTAGCCTAGGGCTAAAGTACTGTAAATTACCAACATCCAGAGGTCCGTTTGTAACTAGGGGTCGTTGGGTGTTAAGTAGGGGACAGTCTGCATACAGTTCCAGCTTACATACAAATTCATTTAGTACAAACCTAAAGAACCTATCATGTACATAACCCAGGGACTGTCTGTATTAAATAGGGGCTCCCAGTCTAATGGCTTTGCACCTAGATGCTTACAATGAAATATATAGTTAAATCCTTTCTCATTGTCCTGCTCCCAGATACTTTCAGTCTAAGGCCTCCTTCATGCAGACGTAATTTTCCTATGACTGCAAACTTTGGGTCTCTTGGCCGTCGTTTACGGGCTGTGTTTTTAACCTGATTCTGTGCTGTAAGGCTGCAAAAACGGGCCTCAAAAATGGGAGGTGACAAATAATGTCACTAGCTTGTCCCCACCCCTTAGAGAGATACATGATTGTTTAGCAAAAATGGACTGCAAATTTATTACATTGACTACTATTATGGGCAACATGGTGGCTCAGTGGTTAGCACTACAGACTTGCAGTGCTGGGGTCCTGGGTTCAAGTCCCATCCAGGACAACATCTGCAGAGAGTTTGTATGTTCTCTCCGTGTTTGGTTGGTTGTCCTCTGGGTTTCCCCCCACAACCCAAAACATACTGGCTGATTAGATTGTGAGCCCCATGGGGACAGGGACTGATTTGGCAAACTCTGTGCAGCGCTGCGGAATCTGTGTGCGTTATATACGGTGCTGAGGAATCCTGAGCAGTGGGTATGAACCTATAGAAAGACATGAGGATGTGAGACAGCCACAAAAGCCACAGCTTATACACCTGAGGGCTAATATATAGTAAATATAATTTACTGTATATTCACTCCTTGGCAGAAATATACAAAAAACATCTTGCTCCTGGAGCCGACATATATTCACTAAATAAAAGAAAACCACAAAAAAGATACTAAAAGATCTAACTAAAAGATTAACTAAAAGAATCCCATAGAGTGATTACAGAATAAGACCACTTGCTGCATGTAGTCCGTATAACATTTCCACTTTATTTTGTCCTTGTACTCCTTTACCAAACCATCTGCAGAGAATGGGGCAGATTTATTTACCCGGTACAGTCGCGATCCAGCGGCAGGTTCTCTGATGCTGATTCGGGTCTGGCCGGGATTCACTAAGGTCCGTGCGCCGATATCCACTAGGTGTCGCTACTGCGCCGAGGTCCGCTGGAGTTCACTGGAGTTCACCTTCTATTTCTTGGTGCATGTAAGCGCGCGTCAAGCGACACTTTTTTTTTTAAATACAGAGATTTTTCCGAATCCATCGGGTTTTCCGACGGCCAGGCCTCCCCATTTCCGTCGCATGCATGCCGGCGCCAAAGCGCCACAATCTGATTGCGTGCGCCAAAAACCTGGGGCAATTCGGCGCAAATCAGAAAAAGACAATTCGGGCCCTTAGTAAATGACCCCCAATGTGTCCCAAGTATCAACTACTCTTCCAGTTCTTGTATTCAGTTCATCCCCTCTTAACCCTTATCTAAACCTATAACATTAGTAAAGCTGTAGCCCCCCTCTCCGCCTCCTTCCCCCTCTTCTGTCTGTGAAATAGACAGGTCGATAGACAGAAGGCTTACCACTAGGAAGTCAGTGCTTGTCCCAACATATCCCTACCTGTAACAACAGCCTCCCTGCTACTTCTCACTATAAATCCCATCAGCACCTGCCAAAAACCACAACCCCCCCACCTCCCAATGACCAGTGCAATTTATGGCTGAATCCCCAGAGCCGCACTGTTTGTATTAACGCCTGTCAGGCTGAGTTGTAATTACTCAAATGTGAAAATTCACTGAAAGGCAAACGCCAACCATAACACTTTTTGACGTCTTTATAGAGTTACTACTGTGGATCTTAGAACTCTTATGGGAATTTTTTTAAAAATAATTCCAAATATATGGAATTTTATAAAAATATACTAAGAAATGCTTGTTTATTTGGTTTATCTATGCTCGCGTTAGCTGCAACTTTCAAAACTTTTTTTTTTGGCTGAGGTTGTCCCACAATAACAACTTACCACCTATATTTAGGATGTACAGTGCAGCCGCTGTATTTATCCAAAAACATTTGGACTTGTGAATAGTGGGAGTTCTAGTAATAAAAGAAAAGAAAATCACTAAACATTTAACAATTAATTAAATAAATTATAAAGAAATGTGACCTTTTTTTAAGTAGGACACTTTTTTTTACACACACACTTTAGTGCACATAATAGAATTGAATTCTTAATTAATAGTTAATATTATCGTTCAAATATGTCTCTTCCACGTGTCTTTGAGTTTAACATGGCAGATAGTACTGTATATTTTATCAATTTATTTACCCCCATATCGAAAAATTACACAAATGGGGGAAGAAAAAAAGTCACAGTTATTAATGGTTTTGCCGTTTTTGTTGGAAAATCCCAGGATTTTTTGTGCCTGTTCCAACAGATTTGCACCACAAAAACCTAACTTTTTCGACACTCCCCAAAATTTTCTTTTGTAACTTTATTTGAGCGCAGCTTTAGAATCCAGGCACGTTTCCTGCAATTCTAGTTTCCCAATACTTGTTGTCGCAATTTTTGGAACATAATTAGACCCACATAAAGCATGTCTACCAAATTCTACATTCCTTTATGAATGAGGTTTTACATTTGTTCATATTTTGTGACAAGATACAGACAGAAAGCAGGAACACAGGAACACGTAGCAGACTTCTGCATGGGGCAACCGTTTGTACACACAAATTTATATAATCGCATACATTTATGTATAAATGTACACATTTATATGCTCAAATAAACAAACATAAAGTTCTGAACTCATACATTCATGCACACACATGTATACACTTATGTATACACACATACATTTCTGTAGACACTCAACCGCATGCACTTATGAACTCCTGTATACATTTACCCACAGATAAATACAGTATATACTGTAAATACACCATATACACACATACTGCTTAAATCTACATAAAGCATATGCATAAACAGTATTTAGACACCATACACAATTACATACACACATTATATACACACATACATATATAGCCAAGCAGTCTTCTTGTCCTCCGGGGATGTCCGACTGACTTTATTAAGCCCAATAGTTGCAGATAACATCAAGATGATAGAATCCTAGTCCTGTCGTTCTGCTCTCCCTCCCCTGACATTTCACATCTGAGTTCAGGTGTGTACTATGGATAATGTGCCCTGTTATATACATATTATACTGTACAATGTGTACAAAATATGTATATAACAATAGACCTCCTCCATTCTCCAGTGTGGCCGGTAGGGTAGCTAGGCCCCCTGACACTGTGGGCCCCTATAGAAGTTGTGATGGGTGCTATTATTTTAGTTACAACCCTGATTATAGAGAAACAAGCTCTATAGCACATTCTGAAATAGTTTCTCGACCTCCCACCCACCTAATGCTCGGTCAATGAATTTTAACATTATGCAGTGCCCTTCCTTGTATCAATCATGTAGTACTATTTGGCATACATATGCAATGTCTAAAATGCAAATTATTAAATCCACAATATACCACTATAATTTACTCCTTTACGCTGAAATATTTAAAACCTTATTGACTAGGGGCAGCCTAGACCAGTTACTGCACACAATCATGGACAATATTGGGTCACCAACACCAGACCTGTGGTCCACTGTTGTCCATGTGTGAGGTCCACTTTCTGTTTATGACAGTAAAAAAGACTGTACGGGCCACAAACACAGGTAAGAATAGGACATGCTGCAGAATTTGCGGCTCAGGAAGTTGGCTCACAAACAGGGCCCCATAGGGTTATGTGCTAGCACGTGCATGAATTCTCATTCTGTTCTTAATTCATTGCATATTAGTTATTCCTCCCGTCATCTCCACTTTTTCTCTTGGATCAATTTTAATTCCACAATTTGCATATTCAACACTGCGTGTGTCGAAATGTAGGACAACTGGCTGCAGCAGGAGTCACCCCCTCAACCCTGTCGGCATGAAGACAAAAGTAAACTATTAAGCTCCACCCGCCAGGCCAGTACACTCCAGCCAATGACGGAGCATATGAGCGGGGGGGTTAACCCTTAAAGAGGACATGTCCCCTTAAAAAAACACCGTAGAAGCCGACTACTAAATTAAGCAGCTCCTAGCGCTACCCCATTATTAGCAGTAATAAATGGCTAGCTTTATCATAATATTCCGATAAAGCTAGTGAACTGCACTGCTATACGCTGAGAACGCCGGACCAAGCTTACAGCGGTCTGGCGTATTCATGAGGGGAGAGTCCAGGCGCCCCCACTCCTCTGCTTCTTCTCTGGACCGCCCCTCCAACGCCATAGGCCGGTGGTGACTGCCAGGCTTTATGACGCAGTCACCACCTCCTCGTACCACCCCCCTTATGAATACACCGGACCGCTGTAAGCTCGGTCCGGCGTTCTCAGGGTATAGCAGTGCAGTGTTCGCTAGCTTTATCGGAAGGTTCTGATAAAAATAGCATTTTAACCCTGCTATTACTGGAGTAGCTTACTTTAGTAAGCAGCTCCTAAAGCTTTATTTTTAGGGTGACACGTCCTCTTTAAGTTCTCTGCAGCATTAACAGCCTCACCGAGCATGATGGGAAGAAAATTTTTCAGTTTTTCTTGTTTTTTAGTGATACCTAAATTGGCATTGTTTGTCAAATGCTTTAGATAATGATATTTACTACACTATATATATAATAAATTCATTTACAGCCGGTTTCTTGTGGCATTGTGGCCGCAATAGCGTATCGCCTTTCTTTTTGGCTCACGTCAGGCAGTAACGTTGGGATCTGTTGCGTGTGTGTTCCTCAAGCGCTAACAGGGTTAAAACGTTCCCTGACCTCTGTAAATCACTCTGAAGAGCTGTGTGTTCTAATTCTCCGCTTTACACACAATCGTTCCTAGCAAAACTGACTGACTGTTCAACTGGGTCTTTCCAGCACTATAGAAAAGAAACACTATACTAGATGACCCAGTCTCGGGCTGACTATTGAGAATGTCACTTGCTTCCTTTAATCCTCACAAAGCCGGTATAGTGCAGGAAACATTGCCGGACAGAAAAAAAAAAGAGGTAAAAAACCTGGAAACCTCTGCCAATTTTTTCTTGAAAATTTATAGTCTGCCACCACTTTATCACTGTAAGCTGTCCCTTGTTTTCTCCTTTTACAGGCCTTTTTCCCAGTGGACAGTTCATGCCAGCTGTCTAGGCAGCAGGAACGTCCTTTTTTCCCAAGCCTCGACCTGTGGGAAAATCTTCATTGGCCAGTAATTGATTCCACCCTGCCAGCTCCATTACTTTAGGCCACAGTCAAACTGCCAGCAGTCTGGAGACAGCCAGCCACAGCCCTCCCTTACAAAACACTATTAACGGGCACAGTTACTGGCAGAGCTGCTAATACAGGGTCCCCCGGCTGATGTGTCAGCCCACCCTGCAATTAGAACTAATCTGAAAATTGCCCAGTGTTTTCCGAGAGAGGGACGTGCACCTGACGGCTAATTGTTTGTGTCGGCTGATGTGGATATAACGTAGGGAAAGTAACGTAGAAAATGTGTGCATGTTTATTACAGACCTGGTGCCCAAAATACAAAGGCGATACAAAATAATGTCAAATAAATTTGGGGGTAGGAATGGATTTGGGGGGTCTGCACAGTAGGCACCATCTGCACCTTTATCAACAAAATAGTATGAAGCTGCTTGGAAATATTAATCATATTACAGGTAAAACCTTACAGTCTTGACCATGACCTGGAGATGTAATATGATGTAAGTTCAGGTCAGGACACGCTGGTGTTATAAAGACACAAAACGCATCGGTAATTCACTCATATACATCGAGTGGTCCAAATCCCTACTGGTCTACTAGGGGGAGGTCCGCACAGTGCAGGAAATTTATCAAGTTGACAGACTTTTGAAGACATCTTATGTGCCACATTTACTAAGGGTTTTAGGCACTTTTTTCAACTAGTACACAAAGAAGGCATGACCTCAAAAAGGTGAATTGGTTTCACTGCAAAAAGTGAAGGGGAGAATTAAACAGATGCACTAAACAGTAAAGCTGGTGCAACAAAAATAACCATGTGAACTAGCCCAACTACTAGATGGAGCAAAGTAGGACTCAAGAGTCTTAGTATGCGCAGTAGATCAGTGTCGCGCACATCATCTTTCTCACTGACACTGAAGCCAGAGCCATTGTGCATGCATAGAGCCCTGGGGGCCAGGGGCACAAGGAAAACTTCGACAAGGGCGTTCAGGTAGGATGGATCCCAGAGGCTACTGGGGTGTGAAAAATTAGTATATTAGTTAACTGAAGGGTAAATAAGGTTTAAAAGTGTTATAGGGTTAGGTAAAGATAGACCAGGGCTTAGAAGGTTACTGGGAACCTACCTTCAGCTCTACTTTAATAAGTATATTCCTAATTGTGGGTTTACTTTTAAGAAATCTGTTGCTGTGTCCTTCTTTTTCCCCTGCCTTTCTTCCTTATTTAAAGGAAATCAACCACCACCATTGTATTGTTTGGAGATGGGAATACTTACATGCTGGCGTCTTCAATCTAAATCCAAATATTATCTTTTTTATTATGAAACATTGCCAATTCAAAGAAAATAAGGTTTATAAAAATGATCTAATTAGGCTCCAGCCCGCTCCAGGCTGGCTGTGTTCCAATGCTTGGTGCTCTGTCCGAACATAATTATGCATGCCTACTGTATGCACAATGCCCTCCTCCTTCCTCCCCTTCCCCAGGCATTACGCACACAGTAGCCTGGAAAGCTAGAGCCTTATTTAGAATGTTAGAATGAATACACCAGCATGTAAGTATGCTCAGCTCCCAACGGTACAATGGTGATGGTTGATTTTCTTTAAGCAGTTTGTGTAAATCAGCTTTCTATCCTGTATCTGCAGTATCCTTACCAAGCTCAATCATCAAGGGAAATAGTTAATCAAGTATAGAAAAAGTTAATGATTAGACTAATTATCTTTATGATGTGAATGGGATTTCAGATACATTGCTCACTACAGGAGAAAGAAGAAGCATAAAAGGCACAGAGAAGCTGTTTTACCTAATCAAGTATATTACAAAGTCTACTATTGTCACTGGATGTAAACATTACTGCAATAAAAACAATTGCTTCATATGTTTAGCTATACTTTGAATAAATCATTTTGCAACACCATGGGGGTACATGTATCAAACTTTTGGCTTGCCTTTTTTTTTAAATCTTTGAGACTTTTCATGGTCATTTGCAACTTTTTTTTTTTGCACCTAAAACAGTCTCCTTTCAAAGTTCGCCATTGTCTAGTCTCCTGCAGTGATCTCTGAGTTATCACCTGAATCCAGATGGGAAAGTTGCAACTTTTTTTAAAAGTCGCAAAAAAGTCAGCTGCTCCTGACCAGGCGTAGAAAATAGCCGGGGGAACTGTTTGCAACTTTTGGTCACTATTTGTAACTTTTGTTTTAAAAACGGCGCAAATTCATTATAGACCAAACGCCACATGTATCAATAAGGAAAAACTGTAAAATACATCTGACCAGCAGGAAAGCCAAGAAGAGTCTCAAAAAACAGACTTCTGATCCATGTGCCCCCATGTGTGTACTCAGGAATCTTGCTATCCAATCTCCTGGAAAACAGTTCACTTCACACTTTGACCCACGTTCCAGAACGGATAGAGGGTGTGTATTTTTATCGCTAAAATTATCTACAGATCTAAAGATAACTTGACATTAAGATTGTTTATCCTGTGCATACTGTATGGCAGTATTATTCCAGCACTATATGACAACATCATTTGGTCCTTCATCATTCTGCAGTCCTTGTGTTCTAGAACAACTTAAAGTATCATTAACATAAGTGACGTCTGAGACCGATTCTTTATGCTGTGTCACCGCTCATGATGAATATGTAGAACACAACAGATTGCTATAAAACAGGGACCAGCTCTGCGCCAGGTCTGACTTATGTCACTCTGCTCCTGGGAAATTCTGGTTTAGGCATATCTAAATATCCTATACATGGACAACCAGCCCCTCCATCATATTTCTGTAGTTTGGTCAGTGCTTTTGGTTAGCATTTGTATATATAACCTACAAAAAGTTGATTTTTAGAACAGACTTTATATGGAATTTTGAACCATATGATTTGGGGTTTTTTTCCACACATGGATTAGAATTCTGCTGCACCTAACAAAAACGAGGCATTAGGCATCTACCATATGAAGACCCCGGTAGGTGGCCACACATAGGTTATCCGTAGTGAAAGGAGAACCTTTCCACATATGGATCTGAGAAAGTTCACACTGCAAAGTCAAAAAAACGAGAGTGGATCCAAAAGATCAAAACAGGAGAAAATCCTTAATGGTACAGATCATCTGTGACAATTTTCGGAAACATACCAATTATGAAGAGGTGACCCTTAGCAAATCTGTCCAAGTGTTTCCTATAAAGTTGACTAAACTTTCTTTATAAGGCCATGGCCACACAGTGCAGGAGAATCCCCGCGGTACACTGCAATCTGTGGGCAGAGTTATGGCGCCATGAAGTTTCTGTAACATATGAGCAAGAAGTAGTTAAGGTGTAACGTCAAAAAATGTGTTGAACTTGTTCGGTTTTTTTTCACTCAAAACAGATAATTTCAACCAAAACTTCAATTTTTCAGGTGAAATTTTACAATGAACACATCAAATGGGTTTCTTGATCTACTGAAGATTATGCTCCGTGAATGCATCTATAGGTCAATCAACTTCATGGACCTTACAGTAATAAAGTTCACTTACAGCTTTTCTTTTTTTAGAGGGTGTGGGATGTGGTTTATGTTATTTCCGGTTGTTGAATTGGTTTGGTTTATGCTGAGGTATTTGGCTGGGTGGGGGTTGTGGTTTATGGTGGTCTTTTTGGTGTATGTTATATTATTGTTATTATTATAAAGGTGCAGGGTGTGATTGAGGCTGGATCAGCAGGTGAGTTGTAATATTTCACTATATTACAGGGGAGGGATTTGTATTGTTTGGGTTTGTGTTTATGTTACGTAGATTATGATTATTGATATGTGTTATACTTTTAATAAAATATCTACAGTAATAAATATTTAAAGTGACCCTTCGACCAGAAATCAAAATATGACTATACATTAGATATGCATAATTTGAATCTCTTGAAAGGGCTCCACCAAGTTTAGCCAATCTGATTGGTGGCGAACCAACTGATGAGATCCCTAATGAACAAATAAACAGGTCCTTAAGCGGAAAGTCGGACCACCAACAAACACATTGCTTAGCCATATTATGTGGGTAGGTGGTAACATTCAAACTTGACACTACCCCTTTAAGTCCAAGATATGCCCTCCTGCACTTCTCCTAAGCGGAACAATGTCTGTGACCTCCATGTATCTTTCCTACAGAAGTCTGCTCCTGATTTTTAAGAGACCTTAGAAGGAACTTAAAGGGCATCTACCACCAGGATGAAGGACTGTATGCAAATGAGCCCTCCAGGCACTATAGGTGTTAATTGAGTCTGGAGCCCCTCAGGTTCATTTGCATACAGTCCTTCATCCTGGGGGTAGATGCCCTTTAAATAGAGCAACAGAGGAAACTGGAGCAGAATTGAGGTTCCCTTTAAGTTACACCATTGTTTAAGTTTTTATCTGTTATAAATTCTGTTGATGTGAGTGTTAAAAAAATGAATCTGCCATTATCAAGAACTTGTGGCACTTTCATCCATGGGTTGTATCGGATAGTGAAGCTCATGTCCATTCAAGGGAATACAATTAATAAAGCTATAATATCAGCCACAGCTCATGGTTTTAATGATTTTTTTAATGAAAAGAAACATCCTCTTCCTATAATCCACCCCTTTAAGCCACACGGGGCAATGGCTATCCTGCCTAGTCAGACATTGGGGGTCATTTACTTACCCGGTCCTGTCGCGATCCAGCGGCGAGTTCTCCGTCGAGGATTCGGGTCTTCCGGCAATTCACTAAGGTAGTGCGCCCAATGTCCACCAGGTGTCGCTGCTGCGCTGAAGTCCACCATACTATCCTGGGTGCAGGTAAGTGAGTGTCAAGCAACACATTTTTTTTTTTTAAATACAGCGTTTTTTCTGAATCCGTCGGGTTTTCCGACGGCCATGCCCCCGATTTCCATTGCATGCATGCCGGCGCCGATGCGCCACAATCCGAACGCGTGCGCCAAAAACTCGGGGCAATTCGGCACAAACCGGTCATTTTCGGGAAACCCGACGAAAAAGAGCAATTCGGACCCTTAGTAAATGACCCCCATTATTATATACAGAAATAACTGAAGTAGTTCCCTGTTTAAGCCATAGACCGTCATCTCACATAAAGTAGTTGGTTCTCTGAACTTGTCCCTTGGACCTCTCCCACCACCCGCTCTTAACCTCTGAACTGAGAGGTGAAAAGTACTAATTTCTTTTCAGAAGTGATTAGGAAAATAAGGGAGCTGTTTGTAAGCCGACCACAAAGTGCAGGGTTTCCTTCAATATAAACACAGAAGAGGAAATTTGAAGAAAAGTGAACTTTCTCTGATCTCTAATTTCTCCAGGGTCACTTGTGAAAGTTGACTCCTTTCTCAACATGGCCGACAGCACAAGGAGTCACAGGGTCAAATGAAAAAAAAAAAAAAAATGGTCAGTCATTTGCTTTCCCCCGGGCAATAAATGTAGGCTATGCTGAAAATATAACTTCAGTGGTTAATTCCATTGTCCTTCCAGGATATCACATGGCAAGACATAAAACGTGCATTATACCATAGTTATTGTAAAAACGTTATTATAATATAACACAATCACAGCTGAGGTCGTCACCTTGCACCACCACCCATTGCATACCACATGGTGATCATATACAGAGATTTAAGTTTAAGACAAATCTAGTCCCCCCTAATGAAAAGCGATAGATTAGATTTTTAATGGGCGTCTACCAGCAGATTTGAGCATACAAAGCGGCAGACAGTTTTAGGTATCAGCCTTGGAGATGTCTGTAACCATACCTTTATGTGTGTGGTTCTTAGCAGCAGAACTGTGAAGAGTTCATTTAATTTCCAGGATTGTAGCTGGACTTGTAGCACATAGGTGCACTCTTGTGCGAGATCTCTAAGAGCTGTAGAAGGTTACTGGTTGGATATTACCAGAGAGGAGAGTAGCTGAGTGGCAGTTTGAGTGCAGAGATCAAAGAACACACAATTGGAAACAGACTGTATCAGTTCTCTAAGTCCAGCTACAATCTTAGAATATAATTTTTCACGGTCCTGCTGTTACTAGCAAAACACATAAAGACTAAACAGATCTCCAGAACCAATACCTAACACTGTCTACTATTTTCTATGGTCACAACTGCTGATAAACTCCCTTTACGGGGAGGAATGTGTGTCACATCCAAAATGTCTGCTAAACCAATAATAATGCTGTATGTATAAGGGTAGAGGGTTCTTTAATAGGATTTGGAGTTTATTTGGGTGGGCAAATAATAATTAAGTAATAGATATGTAAATCTTCCTACAAGTGCACTGGGGGTGGGCCAGACTGTTTACCGAGTATTTGGAATTAGGGTCTTCAGTTTTGGAGGACCCAGACAGCTCATTGATTTGTGAAACTGCAGACAAACCTCTTAAAGAAACCACCAGGTTCCTGTCGATGAGGACACAAAAGATCCGTCACTCAGAGCACTCATACTCCATGTCAATTCAGACCAAGCTTCAGAGTCTGTAAGCCCTTGTGTCTTCTAAGTGTCCTCACCGCCTTTCCATTGATACCATGAGTCCTCTGCAAAATCCAAAAACAGCCATAAGTAACCATCATGATGGATTTTGATGGTAGATTTCCTTTCATATTGTTTTGTAATGTGTGTAAGTGTGTGGGGGGGCAGAATATAAGGTCATTTATCAATATACATCTATTAATAGTTCTACACCACTTGATATGTAAAGTGAAGCCTCCTGTCTTTTACCTGAGCCAAACATTCCTGTCTGTAAAATGGCTGCAGATTGAGGGTCATGTGATCTCTGACCATGAGCAATCGGCCTGCCAGAAACTTATTCTTATATTCTTGAATATTATCATAAGGTCTTGGAAGGGCGATTGTTCACTGAACAGATAGAGATCACATGACCCACACATTGGCTCTAAAGCATCAACTTTTCTACTACTCTTACTTATTGATATTGATAAGTAACCAATCACAGACTTTGCTATAATAATAATAATAATAATCTTTATTTATATAGCACCATTATATTCCATAGCGCTTTACACATCATAGGGGACATATACAAATATAATATTACATTACACAGAACAAACAGTCGTATGGAACAATAGGAGTGAGGGTCCTGCTCACAAGAGCTTACAGTCTATGAGGATGAGGGGGTGACACAAGAGCTTACAGTCTATGAGGATGAGGGGGTGACACAAGAGCTTACAGTCTATGAAGATGAGGGGTGACACAAGAGCTTACAGTCTATGAGGATGAGGGGTGACACAAGAGCTTACAGTCTATGAGAATGATGGGGTGACACAAGAGCTTACATCTATGAGGATGAGGGGGTGACACAAGAGCTTACAGTCTATGAGGATGAGGGGTGACACAAGAGCTTACAGTCTATGAGGATGAGGGGGTGACACAAGAGCTTACAGTCTATGAGGATGAGGAGGTGACACAAGAGCTTACAGTCTATGAAGATGAGGGGGTGACACAAGAGCTTACAGTCTATTAGGATGAGGAGGTGACACAAGAGCTTACAGTCTATGAGGATGAGGGAGTGACACAAGAGCTTACAGTCTATGAGGATGAGTGGGTGACACAAGAGCTTGCAGTCTATGCGGATGAGGGGGTGACACAAGAGCTTACAGTCTATGAGGATGAGGGGGTGACACAAGAGCTTACAGTCTATGAGGATGAGGGGGTGACACAAGAGCTTACAGTCTATACAAGGGAACTGTAAAGATTGCAGTGTCCACAAAAGTGTCCCCTACACCCATTCTATTGAAACCATCCTCCTCGTTGGCAGCCCAGTCTGGCCCCACCAATCTCCAATGGTCTCTAAATAAATTAGTGCCTTTATTTCTTTAGTAAATCCCTAGCTCCAGCCAGAGAAAGTGATTGATTCCACACTATGCCCCCAGTGTAGATTTCGGCAGACGGCAGGGATCCTGTAATGGGCAGCCATGACCCCTACTTGAAAAACTGCTTTGTTTTCACCTGCACACTTGTTGCTATTTATGTGCATCCTGAGAACTCGGCTTTCAAGCGCCACCAAGCATGAAAAGCACAAGTGGCTGCCCAGGTTTCAGCAGCTGAGTGTTTTAATAGGGATACGCACCTAGTCAGCACAGTTAATCTCATGTTTCCACAAGCTGACAGCGTGTCCAAGTTCCTAGCAAACATGATCATCTGAGAAAATGGACCTCAGGTATCCCGCTGCAATACTGGCGGTGCCCCTGGGGTGTCCGTGTGTGCTGTACTATCTGCATGTGTTATAAGTAAGAATAGTAAATCAATAGTCCACAAATTAGATTTTTGCCTAACTGAATAAAAAAGCAAAAAGGAAAAACCTCTTACCCCAGCCAATTCCCTCTCACAGCTTGTCATTCGTGGCTATATTCCATTCTGGGTTCATAGAAGGGTCAGAAATCCGAAATTCAAAGGGGAATGGAGAAGATGAGTGACCGCCAGGTGTTGGGGTTCCAATATGAGGGATGATGATTTCACATTTTCTCACTGATGGTAGACCTCAGTCCTCAGTGACATGCCCATTACCTTATGGGGGTATGGATATTTATTTTCTTATTCTTCAGAATCTTTTGTGTGATCCCGAGAAAATAACTTTATAAAAATTGTAAATGAGCCAGCGGCGCTCCAGCCTACATCACGGAAAGGATTTCTAGCCCCGAGTATCTATATTCACTCCTAGTACCACCCGCTAGCGCTCCGGTAATGTCATCCGGCTGTCTGCAAGTATCGCACATGCGGAGTAACATGTTCCTTGCGCAGGCGGCTGAACGAAGCCACTTCCAGGTTTCTTTGTGCAGCTGCACTGGTCTCCAGCCAGATACGCAAGGAAAATGTTACTGGGCATGCACGAGACATGCTGGTGACAACAGTGGCTGGCTACAGTGGTCTTTAAAGAAGACCTGTCACCCATAAATTGGGCACTAGGAGCTGCTTACTTTAGTAAGCTAGTGCTTAAACAAACGCCGCAGTGTTAGAGTGATAGCGTTAATGGAAACCTCGTAACACTGCGGCGGAGTACAATGTAAACACCGAACCGCTTGCCAAGCGGTCCGATGTATTCATGTCCATGTGCTTCCATTATTTTAGCCGGACATTTTTTTTTGTCAGCTTCCATCCAATTTTGCACTCATGTCACGGAAGCCTAACAATAACCAATGAAAGTTGGATCCATTGGATTTTAATTTCTATTTTTATAAATTTAATTTCATTTATAATTCAATTTGTATTCTTTGTCAATAACTAAGATCCAAATTCATATGTGAACTGAACCTAATACCGTACAGTGTTTTTGGTGACGTTTTGGATCTCTTGATGATTTGTACATTTTTCTTGCAGTGTTAGAAGTGCTGAAGAGAAGTTTATAAAAATAAACATCTGGATGCATACAGTATCTTTCAGACTAGGTTCATATATAAGGCGCACCGGATTATAAGGCGCACCTGATTATAAGGATGAATGACCAGCAGGTGGCAGACCTGTGCACAGTTCAAGGCAGCTGTTATCTGTAAGTATGGTTAATATATAAGGCGCACTGGAGTTGCTAAGGACTAACAGAGTTTATAGCACAATTCTACGCTGGGCAGGACCTGGCATAGAACTGCCCCGCCACATGCCGGCTGTCAGGAGGTGGTAACATCTAGATATTTCTGCACAGCAAAAGGGATGCCAGTGCAGTTAATGTATGTGACACAAAACATGAGTTTTTTTCATAAATTATCCCAGAATTATAGTTGAAAATGGTTAATATCTACTGCCCAGAATCCCATTTACTGTATTTTCCGGAACTATAAGGCACACAAAAAATCCTTTGATTTTCTCAGAAATCAAAGGTACGTCTTATAGTCCGGTGCGCCTTATATATGAACCGTACTTACAGACAACAGCTGCCTTGAACTGTGCACAGGTCTGCCATGTACTGGTCATTCATGCTAATAATCAGGAGCGCCTTATAATCAGGTGCGCCTTATATGCGAACCTAAATGTTTTAGCAGGCATTTATTGATGGTACGCCTTATAATCCGGTGCGCCTTATAGTCCAAAAAATACTGTACTCTAGGCAAACCATCCAGAGGTCATCATGCATACGTAGATGTTTTAGAACCCGTTTCATTAACTAGAGACCCCGATTTTCGAAAGCGACGACTGTAGTTATTATTTCGCCCCCAACCACTAGAGAACCGTCACATTGGTCACCTTATTATTCGACGCACTGTGCTTGAAAAAAAAACAAAAACACAGACGGGCTGATGGAGCGCTGACAAGTAAAATGTCTCTTTGATGAATAGACTCCTAGGACTTGAAAGGTCTGAGCACTGACACCGCCAGATAATTCCTCAACATGTTCAAGCCATGAGCAGCCGTGACTACAGTTCCTGCCTATAATTGTGTAAAGTCTGAAATTGATCATTTCCCAGGGAGAATTAGAGCAATTGTGATAATAAGACGCGGCTGGCTGAGCCTCTTATCTCCTCCAGGATCTATCTTCTAGAACTTCTCCTATATCTTAGGTCTAGGGGATTTTTTTCTATATCATTATGTATTGACCCATTGTCCCGGTCAAATTGCCGATGCCTGGTCTGCAGCTGTTAGCGCTTTCATTGGCCAAAGTCATTGACATAGAAATCATGGCTCCTATTAACTCCTTCACTGCTCGACCAGATTGGAAGGACCTGGAATTGAGAGTGTCCCACTTCTTCATCATACAACATATGGAGGCCTGATTAGATTTCCATTCATCCGCACTGCAGGAGGGAGGAGACAGAGAACTGAGGCTCATGGAAAATAAAGGTGGTGGGGGGGGGTTGATATTAAAAAAAAAAAAACCTCATACAGAGATATAATTGGTCCTAGTCTGGTTGTCTGCATCAACGTCGTCAACACGGACCAATAATTAGCATTAATGCGCTATGGCAAGTGGATGCCGGTTCCTAAGGAGACTGGAGGCTGCAGCATTTGCATTCAATAAATTATTAAAGGTTGTCAGATGTTCAGATGGGAGCTGGTAATAAGGTGGTTAAGGGTCTACCACATGTCTAATTTGATAGGTGCACACCAGGCGCTGCCGTCCTACCGGCCTATTCACATCTGTGCAGTAACACGGGCCGGACTAATAGCTAATGGCTTCACAATGAGGAACACATTAGCTGGATTAAAGGCGATTTCTAAGTGATTATTAAGCCACATGTGACAATCAGAAAGGAACAGAATGACATCATGTTTCTGGTGACATGTAATAACAGGTTTTTTTATTAATTGTACTGAATAAAGTGCAGGCAACTTTACGCTTGAAATGTAAATGTCAGGGGGTGAGGAGACGGGAGACAGAACCTACGTGTAAAGTCGTCTTCTCTAAACTCACCTGCAGGCTCCAGGTTTGTAGATCAGTCTCTATAAGGTCTCATTCACACATTGGTATATAATCCATGATTTCCACAGATAGCATACTGACCCTTAAAGGGAACCTGTCATCAGAAATTGACCTAATAAACCACTACCAGTATGTTGCCAAGCATCTGAATACCTTCCATATAATGTTTCTGTCATCACTCAGAAAATCTACTTTAAAGCGAGATGCAAGATGGTTGTATAAAGTCAAGGAGGCGGGAGGTTTTAGCACTGAAGTCAAGCTCTCTCTGCCTCAGAAAGCCTCTTCATATTAATTGATGGTCCTACATGCAGAGACATCACTGCCCAGATCTCCTGAAGTCCGCTGCACAACGTCAATCACAGAGGAGATCCCCATCTTGACTTCAGTTTTTAATCTCTCTGCCTCCCTGACTTAATACAGCCAATTTACCTCTCAATTCAAAGTTGATTTTCTGGATGCAGCAACTACACTGGAACTTGAAAGATACAATAACTAGAAGGATGTTACACTGTCTGACAATATATGAGAAGTGAATTATTAGATCCATTTCTGATGACAGGATCCCTTTAAATTGGATTTGGAGGACCTTCAAAGGTCCTGAAATGGCTCTTGTATACATGTGTATTGAGAGCAGGAACAGATGTATGAGGATTTCATGGGTGAAGGATTGTCACCTGGATTTGTGTCACCTAAAAGACTGAAAAAATGCTGACATGTAGTAGGTGTGTTGTGGTTGTACGCAACTTATATTTAAGGATATCTAAAATTTAAATTGATCAATCAATATGCCCACACATTCATTTGTGTGCGCAAGAACGAGAATTGGAAGCAGAGGAGGAGTGACATCAGGTGGAGGCTGAGCTCCAGGATTATTAGCTTGCCCTATAAAGGAAATCAACTATTAAAATGAAGCATGATAGAGCACTTACTCATAGATCCAGGCACCATAGCTGTGGCAGTCTTCTTATATTTGTTATTCATGGCCTCCTTCCAGCTAAAATCAACTTTTGAAATTATGCTAATGAGCCGCTGGGCAACACTAACCCCTTTGTGATCTGGTTTTACAGGCTGTTACACTGTCTCTCCTCTTTAGGGGCCAAGGAAGCCCTCAGGCTCATTAGCATAATTTTTTACGTTGATTTAAGAAGGGTAACAAAAATAAGAAGATTACCCCAGTCACAGTTCCTGGATCTATGAGTAAGTGTCTGGTTTATCATGATGGATCTTGATGGTAGATTTTCTTTAAATTCTATGTTTTAAAAGTTTTTCCATGATTTTTGGTTTGCAATAGAAGCTTGTGACTAAAGTTCCAATGCAGCATTATTGATGGTAAAATCTAAAAGAAGT
Organism: Engystomops pustulosus; assembly: GCF_040894005.1. Taxonomy (NCBI): domain Eukaryota; kingdom Metazoa; phylum Chordata; class Amphibia; order Anura; family Leptodactylidae; genus Engystomops; species Engystomops pustulosus. The sequence continues at coordinate 36,879,432 of NC_092415.1, read as the reverse complement.
TTATTAATGATGTGGCTACTAACTATTGTGTTGGAATAGTGATGGATCATAGAACCCGGACTAAAGATACTGTATTATGTGAAATCCGCCTCCTTCATCAGCTCAGGGAGAAGATAGATGAAAGCGCTTGATATAGAAGAGTTTTCTTGGGTGGTCTTAGGATCTTAAGGTGATACCTGTCCTCCAGAGGAAATAACCTAACACATGTTTATTTGTACACTGCCATTAAGGCTCCCAAGTTTTTCTACCTAACATCTCGAACAATAGATTAGAAGGGCACAGAAGACAGACTTGAGAGACATTCCTGAAAAGTAGCACTTAACCTTCTCCGTTCCGGGTCACTTAGATGACACCAGTGAAGCAAAATCCATTTTACTGATGCAAAAAACAAACATTTCAAAAGACATTAGATATACAATGGGTTAAACATGCAACATGCGCACTATAGGCAGCGGATGGGGGCTCATTCATGTCCTACAATGATAGACACATCTTTGTAGGTTAAAACGATCGCCCAATTTTGCCAAGGCCGCCCTGACTTGCTCCTTCAAAGACACATGTTTATAGCTGTGTATAAGGTGGGCAATGTAAGACAGTGTTAGGGTCCTGTAACATCCAGCAATTTTCAGGCACCAAATGGAATATCATTTTTTTCTGCTTTGCTTTGGACAAGTCCAGGGGTCTAGCAAGATGTATGTACCCCCTTATCTACATATGAATATAGTTACTGACACCACTAGAGAACATTGAGCCTCATAGACTTGTATTGCTTCCGCTTAAAGGGAACCTACCACCACGAATCTACCTATAAAGGTAGATCGGGTGGAAGGTGGATCAATAGGACGTGAGGGTAATCCTCACGTCCCCGCACTTTTTTGGAAACTTTTATTAGACTTATATGTAAATTTTCTTATGCGGCTACTGGGGCGTGGAGTAGCCGCATCTGAGGTTACACGGGCGGCTACTCCACGCCCTGGTAGCCTCTTTTCTCCTCCTACTCACAATCTTTGTCCGACGATCCTGCCGTCTGCGCATGCGCAGAACAGCAAGCCCGCACGTGTGCAGCTCTGGCTTTGGAGCAGTGACCGCGCAGGCGCGGGCCTGCTGTTCTGCGCATGCGCAGACGGCAGGATCGTCGGACGAAGATTGTGAGTAGGAGGATTAAAGAGGCTACTGGGGCGTGGAGTAGCCGCCCGTGTAACCTCAGATGCAGCTACTCCATGCCCCAGTAGCCGCATAAGAAAATTTACATATAAGTCTAATAAAAGTTTCCAAAAAAGTGCTGGGACGTGAGGATTAGCTCTTAAAAGGGCTATCCTCACGTCCTATTGATCCACCTACAACCTGATCTACCTTTATAGGTAGATTCGTGGTGGTAGGTGCCCTTTAATAGAGCCGGAAAGAATGAGGTAAAATACTTATAGTAACTGAAGCACTGCATATTGTCATCTATGTATCCCTATATTAAGATATTAGAGTCAAATTGTCTTAACCCCTTATTAGTGCACTTGTTTTGCACCTTAAAGGGGTTGTCCACTTTAAGTACATTCCAGCAAATAATCAACATTGTTTGAGTAGCGAAAAGTTATTCAATTTTGCAAAATACTTTCTGTACCAATTCTCCACAGAATTCTAGATCTCTGCTTGTTGTCATGCAACAGGAAGATTCGTTGTTTACTTCCTGTAGATAAACATTGGTCCACGGTCATGTGATGTCACACAGGTGCACGGCTCGTTAGCCTCACACAACTTTGACTACACTATGGGGGGGATTTACTCATTCTGACGCAAGCACGACTGTTCGTGCATCGGGGATCAGTCTCCGGAAAGCACAGCTCGATGTTTTAAAGTGGCGAACGGCTGTAAGTAAATAATGGGTAGACGGTAATGTTCAGTCGTGCGCAATAAAAATACCGACATCAATGAGATGTGCGCAAAAATCTTACATGGACTGCACCTTAATTTTGCTCTCTGACCAATTTTTTCCTGGTTTATTGTGCGCCAAGAATTGCGCCTAAAAATTATGACAAAATACACATAAATGTATAAATGTGACGGATAATGTGGAAAGGTTAGGCAACGCCCATGTTAGCCAAAAAAAGACAGAGGAGTCGGGAAGATCGGAAACATCTGTTCTTTCTGGCGCAAACTCATTATAAATGATCCGCAACAATTCTGCGCCCAAAAAACGAAAGATCCCTGCATTTTTAGGTGCAGATACGAGAATACATGTCACCCTTTGCGTTATAACAAGCTGTGCACCTGTGTGACATCACATGACCATGGAGCAATGTTTATCTACAGGAAGTAAACAACGAATCTTCCTGTTACATGACAGCAAGCAGAGATCTAGAAATCTGTGGAGAATTGGTACAGAAAGTATATTGCAAAATTGAATAACATTTCGCTACTCAAACAATATATATTATTTGCTGGAATGTGCTTAAAGTGGACAACGCCTTTAATGACCGAACTTGTTTTGTCAATGCTTTCTTGTCTGGATGCCCCAGTTACAGGGGAAAACTTGTAAAAACAATGAAAATGTCCCCCTTTTATGACCTCATGGGGGACATATAAAGTAAATACACACATACAAAAAATATTCAAAAAAATATATTTGCATTTCCCCATATAACTAAAAAAAACCCTGCTACACAACATAAAACATCGCCATAGTCGCCCCGTTTGCCCAAGACTTTACATATTATATATCAAAAGAGCCGAAACAAAATAGGAAATTCACTAAGCATGTTCATTTTGAGATACTTTAAAATGTAAAAAATTTTGTACTATAAATTACAAAAAAAGCCTTTTTTCCACTTTTAACCCCAAACAAAACTAAAAATGAAAAATCTTTAAAATTTGATTACGGCTTGACTTTCCCTATGAGTCCCGAAAAAAAACGTGACAAAAAATTTTAAGGTAACATAAAAAAAAAAAAAAAAAAAAAAAGCAGTTAGGGCCTTTAAACCGCCGCATACGAAAATTCGCTAACAATGCCCCTAGAGCCTTTTCAGGTCGTGTCACGGAGGGGTTAAAGATGGCCAAAACAAGTGGTGTTTACTAGATTTTTCAACATTTCGACTCAAAAACATCCCACTGTAGAGTAGCCAATAAAATCCCATCAAACACTGTGCAATCCGTGAATGCGACGTTACAGACACCTGTAGTATTTTATAGCTGTAGGTTACTGCTGTCTTCTTACTACACGGACCATCACGTTGTGAATGCATAAGATCTCCCCGCCGCTCCCACTGCTGCTGTGAAAACCGAGAAGAGTGCGCAGCGCTGGTTTATTGTTGTAAGGATAATGACATGCTTACTGCAGACATCCACAAAATGTCAATGTGTGAGAGAGCAGAGACATCCATCAGACCAGAGCAGACAAAAGAAGTCACAGATTGGGAGGAGCGGACCCACGTAAGTCCGGCCAAGTTCAGCTGGACCCAAGCACGACCCGGACTTTTAATGAACTTTGCTGTTCGGTTCTGCTCATCCCAAATTCCATCAGTTAAATTTTCAAAGAAATAAAAGCTTCTTAAGTTTTCCTTCATGCACTTTTTTTGTAATAAATATCATGAAATGTTTGCAATATTGTGTTTTTTTGGGTTACACATTGGGGCAGATGTATTATCGTATCTGCGCCAAAAAAATGCCGGGATTTTACATTTCTCTTGGCGCAGAATTGTTGCGGATCATATATAATAAGTTTGCACCAGAAAGAACAGATGTTTCCGATCATCCCGACTCCTCCGTCTTTTTTGGCGCAAGTGGGTGTGGCCCAACTTTTCCACATTATCTGTCACATATATGTGTATTTTGTCGGCAATTTTCAGCGCAAATTTTGGCTCACAATAGACCAGGAAGAAAACGGTCAGAGAGCAAAATTAAGCCGCAGTCCATGTAACATTTTGGCACACATCTCATAGATATCGGCATTTTTATGGCGCACGACTGATTATTACCATCTACCCATTATTTACTTACAGCTGTGCGCCACTTTAAAACATCGGGCTGTGCTTTCCGGAGACTGATCCCCGATGCCGACAGTCGTGCTTGCGCCAGAATTAGTAAATGCTCCTTATTGTTTCCATGCAAGTGAATAAAGACAAAACAAAAAAATCTGTTTCAGAATTCCCTACTGACATTTAAAATATGAGTTTCTATATCAGAAAAGCAAGAAAATTCCTTAGAAATGGGTAATAAATTAAAAAAAAAAAAAAAAAGAAAGAAAGAAAAATTTGCAACAGTATTTTACGCAGCTTATGTAACAGTCTTATACATACAGATCAATGAGCTAAAGTAGTGGATAAATATTGATCACCTTTATACAAGATCAATATCAGACTTGTAGACTCCAATACCCAGCACTCCTGTAAATGCAGATAGCTCCATTCTCTGTGTAGTGGCTGAACTGAGTCACTGCAACTTATATCCTATTAAAATGGATTGATCTGCAGTAACCTTGTCTGACCACTATAGATATAATGGAGCTGTCTGCCTCCAGTTTGATGCTTGCAGTTTGTACTGATTTAATATGACATGTGTCATCAAGTTCAACCAAGAGAGGCAAGGGCTGAGCAGTAAGGAAGTAATGGAAAACAATTCTATACAATTACATAACCATCAATGTTATAAGAAGGAATCTAGAGGTTTTTTAAAGCTCTCTGCTGTCTCTGCTGTGCCAGGCTCCTGAGCTCGGCTATTCTACAGAGTCGCAGTGAAGAATATTTTCTTCCTCTGGAGATTAAACATTGTTTCCTCCAGACAGAGACAGCACCTCTTTGTCTCTTAAACTCCAGGACTTCCTATTTAAGGACTGGTGCCCAGAACTGAACCACATATTCCAGGTGAGGCTGAACCAATGCCTTGTACAGTGGTAATATTACGTCACTATCCCGAGAGTCCACACTTTTTATTACTATATGACAAGATCCTGCTGGCTTTATAGGCAGCTGATTGACATGGGTATGTTGTTTGGCATGTAGTCATTAAATGGTTCACTCTGACAATGTGATCTAAAAGAAAGAAATCTCTTCACCACTGATCTAGTGTCCAGTCGGGCTCCATGGCCATGGCCTGGGTATGACGGCAATCTCTGTAGCTCTCCACCATCGTGAAGCTGCTCTTTATAATTGATAGGCGCCTATTTAAAAAGTGGTCATATGTCTTCCAGAATAGCGCACATTCCCTCTCGCCCTGCACACGTGATGTGGTGACATTTCCCTCCACCTATGCCCCGGGGCTACAGTCAGTAGAGGCCATGCGAGTCATGCAGACGTCTCTTATTACCTAATAAAGATGAAGAGTCTGCGGGGAGCGTGTGCTGGCGTCAGGGCCCAGGAACTTTACTCACTGATTACATTTCATACAGACTATACTCAAATTCTAGAGATTTTTATAATTTCTATGAGAGGAGGTTGAAGGGCTCCTTGTCAGAGATGGATGATGAATAGAGGACATCTGATCTCAGGAAACCTCTTTACTTCTGCTTGTCCCCGCACAGATCGACTGATGAACAGGAGGAATATGTAAATGTGCCTTATTAGAGGCTTCCAGAGGATATTACTATACCGCGCTTTTATTGTGCCAGGACAACATGTCAAAGTCAACTAAAATGCATATTATATATATATGGCTTCAGACCCATTCACTTTATGTTGCAGATTTCTGCTAAAATCCATAAACCTGAGTTTTCTCCCATCATTTTGAACTCAATACAGCAGCGCTCACCCCTCCTCTCTCCAGCGCGCGGCTGTATGCTTGCCAGGGCTACGGCCAGGGCAACTAAACGTCAGTGTGAAAGGAGCCTAAGGGTAATAAGCGACCAGTGGCTCATCATTCTGGATTTACTTCCAAAAATAAACAACCATAAGTCCCCTTTCACACTTGCGTTTTTCACACGTGTGTTCTGCGTGTGCTTTTGATGTGCAGAACTTGCATTGCGCTTTGACCCATTGTAATCAATGAGCTTTTTCTGACTTGCATTTTTTCACGCAGACACGCAAAATTTTTTTTAACATTTTAACATTTAAATTTTGTTTAAATCTCAGCATCCTCTACTTTTGCAGATCACGTGTGTGAAAAAACGCACCATACAAGTCTATGGAGACGCATCAAAAACGCATTGCACTCTGAGACACATGCAAGTGCAATACACTTTTCATGCATCAATTGCCATAGAAAAGATGTCAATAGAGGGAGCATTCTGTATACTGAGGCTCAGCATCTTTTATATGGGGCAGATTTGATACAAAACTTTAGAGATTTTTTTTTTAGAAGTGTCTGAGACCAAAACTATTCTAGTTGCTCATGGCAACCAATCAGATCTCTGCTACAATTTTCCAGCGGCAGTTTATACAATGAAAGCTGAGCTCCGATTGGTTATTATAAGCAACTAGAACAGTTTTGCTCTCAGACGTGCGTGATAAAGTGATGGAAATTCCGGCTCTTCTTAGTGAGCTGGCTCATTAGGCTCCGCTCACTTAGATGAGAAGGCTCTTCTGGCTCCTGAAAGCCTCCCTATTAAATATATAATAGGGAGCTGCAGGCCAGTCAGTCACCCCACACCACTTTAACCTGAGGTGAGCCGGCTCTCCCCAGATTTATCACAGTAGTAGATGAATGATAAATCTGGAGCATCTTTATCACCTTTTAGTTGGCTTCCGTTGTGTAACGTTGTGTGGGGTTGATTGACACAAATTTTGTTTTATTGAGTAACTCACAGCGTGTTTCAGCAGTGAATTGCGCCCTTTTTCAGGTACACGGTTTACAGTCTTGAGTGAAGTTCAATGCACCAAGCTCTGGTTTCGGGATAATGCACTTAGGGGGGATTTATCAGGGCTTGTTCATCAGAAATCCGCCCTGAATAGACGCAGTTTGTGGTGCACTGACAGAATTGCGCCTATTTCCGCTCTTACACCATCAACACGTGAGGAAGATGTGGAGCTGTGTGAAGGGGGCTCAGCCGGCTGGTGCGGTACACTTCTGCCCCATGCATGTGCAGTACCTATAACCTGTGTTCAGGTGCAGGCTGTGGCGCAATTCTATGCCAGGTCAGACCTCCGCAGCGCAGCGTCGCACTGCTGCCCCACGGATTTAACAGCCAAATGTGCCCGTTAGTGGATGTTACAATTCTGGATATACACACTAATCAATGGAAACTCATTTTTGCAGAATACCAGCATTAAAGCAATATACAATTTTCAGTTCAAGCATCCACCGCTATAGAGGAAGTAGTTGACATTTCGAAGATGCAGAGAAATGTCACATCACATGACTGCTTTCTGCAAGCAATATGGTACTAGGGACCCACGCTGAGAAAGTGACCGATGATTGTCAGTTCTTCAGGAGCTCAAGTCGATGAACAAACTCTGTTAGATCAGATTCACACAAACCCATTATGGTATCTGTGTTCAATGGATGATTTTTATGTAGGTGAAGTCTGTGTGTCCATGGAGGTGACAGAGACATAGAGAACCTGTCACCAATTTTTGCACTACTAAACTACTAGCTCCCCTCAGTTAGGGTATGAAATTTGCCCTTTCCAAATTATGTTAAATCTTCCAAAATCACATGCAAATAAGCTTTTTGTCCAAGATGAGTCACCTTTAGAGGCTGGAGTGGGAGTGTCACTTCAAATTGCCATATCTTGGGCTCTACAGCTATTAAAACCACGGTTCTGATGTCATTGTAGGGATAAGTATCTCTGCTTTCAAATAGCATCATGATAGTTGTTAGTTGTGTTGAAGCGCCTGAAATACGGGCAATTAAAGACATAGGTGATGAGGTAAGCTGCAGAAGAAAGTCCCATTTTCGAATATAGTTATTGCCAACTTTGGTGTATTAGATTATTAGGAGGTGTACTATTCCATAAATCAGGCTACCGAAGCAGGCTACCGACCTAGGTCATCTAAAGATTTTATTATGTATATGACATAAAAATAGTACCGTGGTCCTAAATGAACTATTATAATGTTGAATTAGCTCCCATAGAATGGGGAGCAACATTTATGGGTCGCTACCTCCCATTTTGGAAGGGAACCACCTATACGTACCTGTAGCCTACTAAGTACATCCCACTATATACCCACTCATACTAAAAGGGGTTGTCCAGTCACTACAAGTTTAACCCTAACCACAGGAAAGGGGATAATTTGCTGATCCGTTGGTGTCCCCGCTGGGACCCCCATAGATCACGAGAACATGGATCTGTTAGAAGGCGGCGCATAAGTGATCAGCTTCTCTACTTATTTGGGGGTACAACAGCCCCTTGTTCTTGTCACACCAGTGGGACCCTTTAAGTTTCAGTTTGTGTGTTTGTAAATGTGTGTAAGTATATATATATATATATATATATATATATATGTTTTTTATCTATTCTCTAGACTACGAGTGGCTTGTGACACACCAGCGGCGTAGCGACTTTCATCGTTAAAGGCAAAGCTAATTTCCCCAATTAAGGCGCTTGACAAGCAATATGACATGTGCCTAGGAGGGAAATCTTTCCTCCGCATTTCATCCCCATTTCTCATGACTAGCGCGGCCTTTCTATAAGTTACAGCTGAGCAGTGCACTTTCCCATGCCGTCAGGGGTGAGGAGGTTAGGGCTGGAGCATTGTGCCAGTTGTTTTTCACACAAGAATTCCTGCACACTGCAGCTCAGCCGAAAGAATCCGGCCTGTTGAAAGAGAAGGAGCCCCCTCTCTGCTCCCAGCACCTCTCTAATACATGCAACGCCCACCACTTGAGTAGGCAGCTCACTTTAACCCGACATTGATCTGTACAAGTTGCAACACTAATTGGGGAAGGGGACATCCCCCCTCCCTCTATTTACCAAAGCCAGCCAGTCGGTAAATGAACCTTCTCCCCTCCTGACGGAGTGTAATAGTGGGGATATCACAGACTGCCCTCTCACCCCTGTAGTGCTATTTACACTTCTCACACCCAAAACAATGTCCCCCTCCTATCTCAAATTATTAAATGTCAGAGTGTTAGATGGGCCCTGTCCACTCCGAAGGTCTACAAAGAAGCCAAAACCAAAATGTTATGAGTACTTATTTCATTATTTTGAGGGAATAAGAGGAAAAATTAGAATATGTCCCCCGTTACTTGTCAGTACTTTGTAGGGTATGCAACCTGATCTAATAACTGAGAAGTTTATGTAACTTAGCAACTGGTGTCTTCTACATTTCTTATCATTCACAAATCAGATTGATAATCATGTACCCTGATAGATAAGGCTAAGTTCACACTACCGTTCAAATCTCCGTTCCTTTCCGCTGTAAACTCTTTACCGACGTGTGACGTATTAGTACGCCACGCATCGGCTGTTATTATACTTTCTTGGGATTAGCAAAATAGAAATGTTTTATTAACCCGTTAACGCTCAGCGTCCGATATATCGGACGCTGAGCTCAATGACTTAGCGCTCAGCGTCCGATATATCGGACGCTGAGCCCATGCCGGTTCAGCTCAAGATCTGAGCCGAACCGGCATCGGGAAACACGGGGTGCCGGCTGTGACTGATAGCCGGCACCCCAGTGTAACACCCGCGATCGGAGTTGACTCCGATCGCGGGTGCTTAACCCGTTAAATGCCGCGGTCAGCGCGACCGCGGCATCTAACATGCCTCTGGGGGGTCTTTCCCCCACGATCGGCCCCCCCGAACCGTTTTCGGGGGGCGCCGATCGTTGCTATAGCAACTCTGGGGTCCAAGTGTATAGGCTGACACTGATAATACTCTGCAATACATGAGTATTGCATAATATTATCATGAACAAGCAATCAGAGGATTTCTTGTTCATGTCCAATGGTATAAAAGTGAAAAAGTAAAAAAAAAAATGTTATTCAATAAAAAAATAAAGTAATAAATCACTAAAAATGCCCAAAACCCCCAAAACATATAAAGAGACATATAACTAAAAAAAAAGTCTAAATCATAACACAAACCCCACATATATAGTATCACCGCGTCCGTAACAACCCGTAGAATAAAAGTAAATCATTATTGAACCCCCACGATAAACGCCGTAAAAAAAACTGCTATAAACCTTCCAAAAATTATGATTTTTAGCTATTCAATCCCACAAAAAATGCTATAAAATGTGATCAAAAAACCATGTGTACTCCGACATGATACTGGTGTAAAGTACAACATGTCCCGCAAAAAATAAGCCATCAACCAGCTCCGTAGCCAAAAAAGTAACAATGTTATGCCACTTGGAAGACGGCAATACATAAATGATAGATTTTTCCCCACATTAGGGTTTTGTTTGACAAATTTAGTAAAATGTAAGAAAATATATTCAAGTCTGGTATCCCTGTAATCGTATCAACCCATAGAATAAAGATAACAGGATTATTAGTCTATACGGTGAACACCAAAAAAAAAAGAGTAAAAAATCCAGTACAGAATTGATGCTTTTCTACTCCTGCCCTCAAAAAAAGTTCCTAAATTTTCAACAATAGGTGATACCAACCCCAAAATGGTAACAATGGAAAAAGCATCTCATCCCGCAAAAAAAATGGCATCACATGGCCCAAATAACGAAAAAGCAAAAATTTTATAGCCTTCAAAAGGGGCCAATGAGGAAACTAAAATCCTGGCAGCTGCAGCGCCCTCCTTCCCTTCTGCGTCTCGCTGTGCGCCCATAAAACAAGTAATGGCCACATGTGGGGGTTCTTTGTACTCAGGAGAAATTGCAGAACAAATTGTATGGTGGGTTTTCTCTTTTTATATTTTGGAAATGTGTAAATTTTAGTGCTAAATGAACGTATAAGGGAACAATTTGACCATTCTAAATTTCACCTCAATTTTGATTCAATTACTATGAAGATCTCAAGGGGTTAACAATCTTCGTAAAAGTGGTTTCTGATAGCTTGAGGGGTGCAGATTTGAAAATGGGTTGGTTATATAGGGGGTTTTGATGCTAAATATGTAAAATTTCATTCAAAACTGTATTTATCCCCAAAATAGTCAATTCTGAAAATCCGGAAAAGCGATATTCTTTTTGTAAGCCGCGTGACATCAAAATAAATTATCCAGACATTTCAGAAATTATGAAAATGTAAAGTAGACAAATGGGAAATGTTATTCAGCAACTTATTTAGGTGGTAAATCTATCTGCCTGAAAACGCAATGATTTTGAATTTCGAAAATGGCAAATTTTTCAAAAAATTTATCATATTTTCATTTTTTTTGTAAATAAACGCAAAACTTATCAGCCAAAATTTACCACTAAAATGAAGTACAACATGTGGGGAAAAAACTATCTCAGAATTGTTTTGATAAGTAACAGTGTTCAAAAGTTATAACCATATAAAGCGACGCAGGTCAGAATCCAAAAAATCGGGCTGAGCCTTAAGCTACAAAATGGCTGTGTCCTTAAGGGGTTAAGGACACATCTCGGTGGACAAGTCTTCTAGAATCTAGGTTCTCATGCTGTGGATAGGGCCTATCTTGCTGACCGGTGAGGGTCTCAGTGATGAGACCCCCACAGATCATCAGAACAGGATAGGGCCTATCTTGCTAATCAGTAGGGGTCTCCGTGAGGAAACCCCCACAGATCACCAGAACAGATGGACCAATGTTCCCAAGTCGGACCCCTCGTCCCTCCCCGAGATGAGTAAAGCAGCCGTTCGCACATGGCTGGGCCACCCCGTTCATCTCCATGGAGCTGACAGAGATTGGCGAGTGCTGTACTCACAACTTTGGAGTACTTGCAGAATTTTATTTTGAAAATATGAAATGAATTTTTTTTAACAGATTAAAAATCTGACATTGTGGATTCTCGAATATGTTCCATCTGTTGTAGAAACAACCTGTATAGTTATTGTTTATATGTAATCTTTACAGGGTCCTGGATGAACAGGGGTTTACGGTCTTTGGTTCCCCCTTCCGTACTCTTTGGGATCTGAATGGTGTATAAAGGGGACTCCATACATACCTCACTCTAGAGGAAAATGTGACGCTTTTTCAGCTCGAGGGGCTTCACCAGTTGAAGTAGAGGGGAGTTATTACAGTGTTCCACCTTGTATCAGACAGTAGTATGAAATCTTATCAACACAGAGTTCGACTTGCCTTCAAGTGATTTGTATGAGTAGTCTAAGGCCCCTTCCACACTGGGTCCTGAGTCCTATTCACGCGCATTATCTGCGCATGAAAAACGTGTTGAAATTGCATTGAAAATGCCCTTGAAAAAAGAGACACTGACCAAACTCTGACTGAAAACTGATTGAACTCTAATACAAAATGTCAGTTTTTCACTGACCAAACCCTGATCGCCCCCTGATCAAACTCTGACATGATCTGCAATGCAAGTGTGTAAGGAGCCTTAGGCTTGGTATACCCCAAGCGGATAATTGAGGACTATATGTTGGGGGACTACTATTACAATAATAAGCATCACAGAATAGTATGTAGACTCCATGGCAGTGACATTGCTGCTGTGTGAAGTTATGGAGAAGACACAGGACCAGTGTTGTCCCATGGGTTGTACAGTAGCGGTAAAACATAAGGCAGCACTGGCCGGACTGTGTAATTATACGGCTGGATAATGTGTCGCTGCTTCTCTACACAACAATACAAGCCTGGGGCTGTTTACACCTGAAGGTGTCCTCAAATTTAGCCTCCATTATTGAAAACATCCATCTGGAATTTCCTCCTATTACTGTTCTTCCTCACTAATTCCTACCTGTATAATTGTGCAAATGGATTTCTATGCTTTACTGCTCCAAATGCAGATGTTCTGTAAGTGAGGGGGAACCACAGCCTATGTACATAATAGCAAAGAAGGTATAAACCACTGAATACTATACTATATAGGGGATGGAAATCAGTGTGACCATGGCTCAGATCTAGATATTTTTACAATATATTTTTATTTACTTTGACTATTATCCCCCCAAATGGGTGAGGGCAAGATATGTGGGCATTTCATACATGCACAAACATATACACATATAGTACATGTTATGTACGAAGAGGCTACAAAATATGAACCCATCTATGGAAAGTATAAGTGTCCCATGTCATCATAGTAAAAGTAGATGAAAGTATGATTAACAATCAGCATTGCTCTACAGTCATGGCCATAAGTTTTGAGAATGATACAAATGTTAATTTTTACAAAGTCTACTGCATCAGGTTTTATAATGGCAATTTGCATATACTCCAGAATGTTATAAAGAGTGATCAGCTTAACAGCAATTAATTGCAAAGTCAATATTGGCCTAGAAAATTAACTTTTTCCTCCAAAACACATTTCAACTTCATTGCAGGCCTGCCTTAAAAGGAGCAGCTAACATGGTTTCAGTGATTGCTCCAGTAACACAGGTGTGGGTGTTGATGAGGACAGGGCTGGAGATCAATCTGTCATGATTAAGTAAGAAGCACACCACTGGACACTTTAAAAGGAGGCTGGTGCTTGGCATCATTGTTTCTCTTCTGTTAACCATGGTTATCTCTAATAATAATAATTAGAGCAGAGCTTGCTCAGGAATGGCAGCAGGCAGGTGTGACTGCATCTGCACGCACTGTGAGGCGGAGACTCTTGGAGCAAGGCCTGGTGTCAAGGAGGGCAGCAAAGAAGCCACTTCTCTCCAGAAAAAAACATCAGGGACAGACTGATATTCTGCAAAAGGTACAGGGAGAGGACTGCTGAGGACTGGGGTAAAGTCATTTTCTCTGATGAATCCCCTTTCCTTGTTCGGAGAGACAAGGTGAGCGATACCACCAGTCTTGTCTCATGCCAACTGTAAAGCATCCTGCAACCATTCATGTGTGGGGCGGCTTCTCAGCCAAGGGAATCGGCTCTCTCACAGTCTTGCCTAAAAACACATCCATGAATAAAGAATGGTACCAGAATGTCCTCCAAGAGCAACTTCTCCCAACCGTCCAAGAGCAGTTTGGTGATCAACAGTGCCTTTTCCAGCATGATGGAGCACCTTGCCATAAAGCAAAGGTGATAACTAAATGGCTCAGGGAACAAAACATAGAGATGTTGGGTCCATGGCCTGGAAACTCCCCAAATCTTAATCCCTTGTGGTCAATCATCAAGAGACGGGTGGACAAACAAAAACCAACAAATTGTGACAAAATGCATGCATTGATTGTGCAAGAATGGACGGCTATCAGTCAGGAGTTGGTCCAGAAGTTGATTGAGAGCTGCCAGGGAGAATTGCAGAGGTCCTGAAGGAAAAGGGTCAACACTGTAAATATTGACTTGCTGCATTAAAGGGAACCTGTCACCAGGGACCTCATTTTCAAGAAAGACAGGTTACAGAAGCTTATTACACCTGCATTGCAAATCTGCCTTTCTGCCTTTTCTAAGCATTTGCCTTACAATATAATTGTGTGTTATAACTTACCTTGCACCCTGATAAAACCCTGGGGTAGTCACAGGGGCTGGGCTTTGGTTTGGATGCATTTCAAAAAACAACATGTGTCTTATCTGTGTTACTCACTCCTCAGAGCTTGGCCCCCACCTTTGTGCTCCTGTACAGCTCCACCTTCTGCTCCTTCTCAGAGGTCAAAGACTGGTCAGTCTGACATCAGTGGGGGAGGGACAAGCTGTACAGGAGCACAAAGATGGAGGCAGCCTGCAGCTCAGACAAGTCACATGTTGTTTTTGGAAATGCATCCAAACCAAAGTCCAGCCCCTGTGACTACCCCAGAATTTTGTCCGGATGCAAGAGTAACACACAATCATATTGTAATGCAAATGCTTAGAAAAGGCAGAAAGGCAGATTTGCACTGCAGGTGTCTTGGGCTTTTACAATCTGCCTTTAGTGAAAATGAGGTCCCTGGTGACAGGTTCCCTTTGATTCATTCTAACTGACAATAAAAGCTTTTATTACTCATAATATGATTGCACTTGCATTTCTGTATGTGATCAAAACATCTGACAAACTAGAGGGCAACAGATCATGTGAAAATATAATATTTGTGTCATTCTCAAAACTTATGGCCACGACTGTAGTACAAAAATTCTTCTGTGATCCATATGTGACATTTGTATGTCCTCTAGTCAAAGAATGTAAGAGTGGGCATAGATGACATCTGGGAATGTGAGAAGCATCGCTGGACCTCGGGAGCAATAGAAGAAGCTGATATGGTATAATGAATCCTGTTTATTTGCACCAGGCAGACGGTAGTGCAATGAGATGGCACCTGGATGCAGGATGACAAGAATTCAAGTCATTGCGATTCTTTTGCTAATGTTCTTATGGAAAACCCCAATTCCAAGGTGCTACCTGAACAGGATCCCTCATCTATGAGTCGGCTACAAAAAGCTGTCAGGACCTGTAAGAGTAAAAAGTGGCAATGATGGTGCCAATTCCAGTTACTGGTCCCCGATAGAGTGACGTGACTTAATTGTTCAACGTCCATCATAGGGTCTTTCTGGGATCTGGGATCCCACTGGGAATAAAATCTTTACTTACATTTACAAATATTTCAAAAATATATATAATAAAACTAATATGACTATAAAATATATTATCGATGTATTAAACTTTGTGTACCGTATTTTTCGGACTACAAAAAATCCTTCGATTTTCTCAGAAATCAAAAAGGTGCGCCTTATAGTCAAGTGCTCCTTATATATGAACCGTACTTCCAGACAACACCTCCCTTGAATTGTGCACAGGTCTGCCACCTACTGGTCATTCATCCTTATAATCAGGTGCGCCTTATAATCCGGTGCGCCTTATGGTCCGAAAATATGGTAATTGGAAAAAAACAAACCTTCTGTATTGGCAAAGTTTCCTATTATCACACAAAACATCGCAAAAGAGATGAAATCCAAATACAACCATGTTCATACGATACAGAATATATATTTATTAAACAGAACTAATGACATCACAAGACTCCTAGTAGCACGGCATCTGCCTCCAGCAGGGTAGTATCTGTGTAGGCTCCTAAGAACCTTGAAGTCATCTCCAGATCATTCAGCCTTAGTCGTACTCTGGTCCCTTTTTGGTATTTTCTGGAAAGAAGGAAAAGAAAATGATATTTAAAGAAATGTGTTGATAAATTGTGAGGATAGTTATGAAGTAAAACTGCAAATAAAAATAGGCTGTCTGGTTTTTTAATTTTTTTTTAAGCAAAGGGCACACAATAGGTTGAAAACAATGGGCAGGACATCACCTTCCATCTGCTGTTTCCATCTCTTTCCAGTTTCTCTGCCAGTCTATACTTACCGTTCCTTTGCACAAAAAAAAAAAAAAACTCAAAACCAAAGGCTTCTCAGCCAATCACTGGGGCAGTTTTCCACTGCAGAAAGTGATTGGCTGAGTAGTCATTTCCTGTTTGGAGCAAGGGAACAGGAAGTAGAGAGCAGCAGTAATCCAGGAAGCTAAGAAACCAGGGCAGCTGGGAATTGGAGAGGTGGTGGACATGTCTTCTGTAATTTATACTGCCCTTCCCCATCAGAAAATATAACAAATTGTAATGTGTACTAGTTTTCGACCTAATCTGTCACTACAACACTTTATTACCCTTCCCTTACAATTGTGTTACTGTAAAGATCTGAGCATGTGAAGCGTTACTGAACACAAGGATAGTAATGTGTGGACCTAAGTTGCTGTGAAGGTTGTGTTGACTGTTCTCAGGTCTCTCATCCATGGAGCAGCCTTAGCTGCTTATTTAATACTTATTTATTATCCGCTAAACTTTGCCTCAGGCAGGGTTTCATTATGTATATTTGTCCTTATATTTGGGCTCTGTTGTAACAAGCTTCCAGTTTCTCCGCACAATTTAGTGGCTTGAACCTAATTATACTTGTCGTTCACCCTCTTCCACCATCTTTATTGTAGAGAAAGAGGATTTCCCACCAAAGGCTTACAATCTTCATTCGAGAGTCGTTAATTTAGTACTACGTACCCAACAGTGTCAGAGGAACAATTCAGTGTCTTAATTGGCTATTAAATTTAAATAATTACCACACAAATTAAGATGAAAAAGGTTTTTTTTTAAAAAAATCCCAATATAAAGCAAAGAAGTAGATGTTGAAATAACTTTAACAAACTTTAAAATAATGAAATGTGTTCTGCTTTCATTAGAATCCAAGCTTTGTTTCCTCTTGTATCCCCGTCTCCTGGTCTTGTTGAGTAGTCTGCCTCCACAATACTTTCCATATAAGGGGGAGGTCCAGACTACAAAACCAAATTGCTGTGTCTAGGCTGCATGAAATGGACTAACTGCCTGGAATAACGGTCCCTATACTTGAGAGATCGGCATCTCCCTTCCCCAAATCCTTAATATATACACACAAAGGCATAATGGAGACGTGTAAAAGAGTGTTGAGGCCAGACATCTCTTGCAGTAGAATGTCTCCCCCTATATGTCATCTGAAGAGAATTGGTCCAGATCTTTCCCGTTGGGTTGATGTCCTTCAAAACCACTTTCCAGCTATAACTGTGTAATGGCAACTGCTCCATGATCTGTAGATCTGTGTAACATCACGTGTGGATGTGGCATCCTGAAGCAGCTGAACTACCTACGTAAGCTCTTTAGGTTACCTACAGCTACCCCCTCATGGTACCCGAGTAGTGACAAGACCAATAGCAAATGCAAAATTAGAGAAGAATGATTCATGAAAGACCAATTGTGGTGGTCTAGGCAAGCTAAGGACATAAACACAGCAAGTCAAGAGAACTGGAGTTGGGGTGGATCAAACAGGGAAATGTTCAGGCTTTAGTGAATGTTTTAATAGTTTAGGCAAACCAACTAGAGTATGAAAAACAAAAAGAAAACCCTTAACCAATGCTAGTTCATATTTTACAGGTTAAACCGATTCACAAAACTTTGGTCTACAAGAACTCTGCAGCGGTTTATGAAGGCACCTTTGGAGGGGACATTTCTTCTTCTGGCAAACTCCAGCCTTTCATCTCATTACTCAAGGGTAAAATATTTTCCTTAAAAAATTCACGGATCAAAACGTGTGTTTTTCTGCAAAGCACAATTCAGGAACATGACCGTCAATTACGCTCACATCTCCCATCAGAATGTACATTTTACCAGGATCTGATCAAAGTGCTGCTTAGTGCGCTCCCTTTTGATCCACAAACAAGGAATAACACGCAATAGACTGTACATTAAGGGATTATTCAACACCCCGGAGTCTTATAGCACTTATAAGTTAATCTTGCAGAAAGTGCGCATTCCGCTTTGAAAACATAAATAAATTGAACTTTTCATCTCTTTGCCCCTCTTGTCGTGGAGGTGGATGGAGCACGCTAACAGGAATCTGTACCGCTACTGTGGAGCTCAAACTAGAGACGAGTCCACATTCTGAACCAGATTTATCAATAGGGAGCATGCGGTAAAAGCTATTGATCCCGTCATTCTACAAACTTCAGAAATGCCACTCCCCAGTAGTGTTGCCACCTTTCTTTTAAGAAACAATCATGATTCTTAGATTTCACTACCCCTGATGTCTTCCAGGTTAACTATGATGCATCAGGTGAGTAACACATAGGCAACTACAGACTGTACCATCTCTACTTGCCTAGAGGACAGTGTAATAACCCTTTCTCTTTATTCTCCTTCAAAATATAGAGCCCATACTATCATTATTACTGTATGACAAAAGCCTCTCTCATCACCAGCAGTAGATATGATAAGTTTTGCCCATCCCTCTGTGGAGAGTCTTTGTGGTATATTCCATTATCAGAAAGTAAGACCAGACCTCTAAGTCAGATCCTCAAATCCATGTAATTTTTACCAGGTCTCAATGAGATTACATGATATACAAGTAATTTTGGGTGAAACAGATGCATTCTGCCAATGTGAGGAGTTTGAATAATTGCAACTGCATTATGGGTAAATCTATCCATGGTAGTGGGTGGCAGGGGTGCAGCTGTAGCCTGACACCTCTTTCATTCTCCAGAACGGTGTGATCCCCTAATACATCATTGATCATAAAGTGATGGCATATCCCAATAAGATCCTGACACGTTGTACGGTGGTTGTTATTCCTAGTAATGGCTGCAGAACATTGCGCACAGCTTGTTCTATGTTGGTATTATACAAGCACGCAACCCAAAGTATTCTTAGCTTGAGAGATCTCGCCTATAATCCACGGTGGATGATGTGTTTAGACAACAGTGCCAGAAGATATCATCAAATTGAGTATCTGTACCAGTAGACACACTAGCGATAGCAATATCAAATTACCAGCGTTATAATCTATAATCACTTGGCGTAAATAATGGAGTAATGAACCTTTAGGCTCTACTGTATAGGAGGCGTGAAACAGACCCTGTAGGAGGGATGTGCAGGTGTTAGGAGCTTTGTGGAAGCAGGTTTTACAGGCCAAACCTTAAGAGCTGGTACAAAATTCTAAATTATACAGTTCTTTCAGCTAAGGAGCCATAAAATACTGCAATAAACACTGGTCTGGCTGGAGGAACCGTAGCCTTTGATGGTGGGTTCCTCCACGCAACTCAAAAGCGAATGAAATTCCTTTATTTCCATTTTAAGTGAATCACAACATAATATAAGGACCAAAATTATGTGTAAAGTAAAGAAAAACTTCAGAATTGTATGCATAGGATAACACGATAGATGAAGGTCTATGGGACCCGAGAAGGGGACTCCCAACAAGCTCCAGAAAGGCTTCTTGTATGATAAAGACCACGCTCTCCTACAAACCACACTTTCTATGGTGGCTTTAGGCTCCTGTAAATAAATTCTCATAAAAACATATAAATAATTGCAAATTTGGGAACATAAGCCTACTGTCCCCACACCCTCAGAGGAGTGACTGACCAGACCAGGGGTTACCACAGGATATGAGGATCTGGAGGGCTCCAGAGCTTCACTAGGGATAGACATGTTACTCACAGTATAGCAGAAACACTACTGCGGACTGTAGAAGTAGGAGAGCCATTTGAATTTTAAATTTGGGGCCAAAACCGCGCCTCCACCAAAACTCCGGCCCATGAGTTCAATCCACCAATAGCCAACCATCATACAACTAAAACAGTCTCTCCAGCACATTCGAGGAATCCCCTGCGCACTTGTATGTGCCAGATCCTTCACTGGTAGCTGCCATATGTCGCAGTGAAGGGCACAAGGCCACCTCCCTTGAGAGGGCTTACGCCAAGGACCAGAGACACACTATGAGTACACATATCCCAAAGCCTCTGCTCCCTGTAGGGCCTCCCCAGCCGGACCACCCAGGGAATTCTCCAGTCACACACAAGGAAAAAAAATGGAGACAAAACCGAAGAGATAAGAGGGGACTTATTTTAGGGCATTTTTCAGTCCTGTTGCCCGTCCAAAGGAGGGCTGGGGATCACTACTTGCGTGCTGCTGTAGAGACGGGGAGGGGGACTGGGTCCCGTTCTCATTAATGAGTGGACGGGCGGGACTAGCATGGGTCTTGGGTCTCTCCATTCCATATTATGTTGGAAATTGCTGAACACAGCTCCAAACTCTCTCACTCCTATTCCCATCTACGTTATCTATGAGAGTATGCTGTATATGCCAGAAATCTCCACCACCATTAGGAAACATATAGCCAATAATTTCCTAAAAACAGATCTGAATCCTGTGTTCGTGCCCTTCCCCCCTCTCTAGCAAGAGGGGAATTTTCTCCGTCCCTCGCTGTTGTAATGTCAGCTAAGTAGTGAACAATGGCGGTGAAAGTTGTTGTGCTGTCTGGCTGTGCCTGCAGGGGAGCTTATTTTCAATGAAAAGAACAGGCAATTACGTTGCGATACCAGTGTCACAAGCTCTAACTGCTGCTCCTTGTAATTTGAACACAATCTCCCAGATACTTTAATCACGCCTAATCCAATTTATTAAAGAAATTCTTAAACAGCCCCGTCGCACCTGCATATACAAATATCCCGAAAACCGTCAGCTTGAAAGGCATCTGACATGTCTGTCAGGTAATGTGGAGCATAAACACTGCCCCGTGTGACAGATGTTCCCTGCAGCTAAAGCATTTTGTGGACAGGAGATCAATAGAGAAAAGGTAGCGGGAAGCGGAAATGTGGATCCTGCTTACACAGACTCCCACAACTGCAATGGTTCAGAAATAAGCACAAATGATAGGTTGCTGTAGGCACGGTAATCATACATAAACCCATCATTATAGCCTGGCACCAGCGCTCTAATCCATAACACCGCTCCACCGCTCCTGCATTTATAGGCGGATGCTTCAAAGTACAAGATGTCTTTGTTAATAGCCCCCATGGGGCTCAACAACCCAAATACCCATTGTCCATTGCCAATGATTCACAAAGCAGTAGATACCTAACCTTAAGATGGACCTCATCCCCTAGGGGGAAAAGTAAAATAAGAATATAAAAAAACTAATATATAAAAGGGGCTCAACATATGCAAAACGGAACCATGTTGGTGGTTATCTGTAATCCCCTATCAACAGGACCATTCCCGAGAACTGAGTGGCGGGTGGTGTAGGTCTCCAACCACTTCATTCAATGACAGGTATTGCACTAGACTGGGATAAGTGCACAGTGGACATTTATTGGTCCACGGGCATATTGTCATACTGCTAAACTTTAAGGTGCAACCAGCAGTCTCAATGCACCAACAACCAAAGTGCAGCACTTTGCTGGATGTACATACTGGAATCAGGACCCAGAGCTGCTCCAGGAACCGGAGAGGACCAGGCACAGTACAGTTGAGCTGACAAGCACTTACCACTCCTGGTTCCTCTCCTAGCACTGCTGTGGCTTTAGGTCCTCACACCACACACAACCAGTGTCAGGAAACAGAGAGGAGGATCGGGAAAGGACCCGGGAGCAGTGAGGACTTCTAAGCTGCACTCAACGCTACCCGGCCTCCTGCACCAATGACCAATTTGAGGCTGGACAGGCCAAATGTGGCACGTCTGTGGCGGGTTGTATATCCCTATTCTAGGCTTGTAGTTAGTAGTGAAGCTCCTCCACTACAAATTAGAAGAAAAAGGCACTTGGTAAGGAAGCCTACCATCATCTTAGAACTTCTAGATGACCAGGAAAACAGGGCTATGGAGTCAAAGACTGTAACCATTTTGGTGGCACTGGAGTCAGAAGTTGTATCTTTTGATGGCACCATGCTGGATAATGTAGTGGTGGGTTTTTGTTAGTGTTCTTGATGCCTGAAAATAACTACCTTCAATTGTGAATCAGTTCATCTATAGAAGAAAATTACTTCAAATGACTCCAACTTTGGCTTCAATCAAAATTCACTTTTCATAGGATATATTATTCTTTATTGGATACAGACCCATGTCTATCATGTCACTACCTATCTATAAAGCAGTGATAACTGGGGTGTCACCAATTGTGACAAACATATTTTACAATGTACAATGGTGATAAAATGGCTGACATTCCCATTTTACTACAGTAAATTTGTCATGGCTAGTTATTATACACGCTTCTAAGTTTGGACAAACAGTGGCAGACAACAGCCCTGACCACATCCATTAATTTATAGTCCGTAAATAAATAGTGGTTGATTCTAATAAATTTTGACATGAGGAGTTCAAACCAGTGAACCAAGGTTCGGTCCAGGAAATAGGACCTTCTTTCTCTGACCGAACTCACTCATGGGCAACCAGCCCAAGTCAGCCAGGCCTGGTTGACAAAGACTCTAGAAGAAGTCAAAACGTTGCAAAGTTACTGGGTGAAGAAAGAACTTTCTACTTCTTCAAAATTAAATCAGAGAGCCGCGGCTTCCTCTATTCTTCTGGATACTTTTGGGACCTGGCACTGGTATTATCAGAGTACTCTACTACATCTATCGATCTGCCATTGTGCATCTTCGGTTCTATACTGTAAAGTATCTTCAGCTATTCATTATTATAATGGAAAAAAAAAAAAAGATTTTTCTCCAATAAATAATGGACAATGTACTGGAACATGCACAATGGAGGTGTAGACTTGGCCTTACAGCAGCATTTGTAAAGCCAGTTTTCAACAAAAATATTCAGTCTGTCAAAACACTAAGTGCAACTGTGAAGGTGGACCTACACTAACATCACCATCATCTTCTAAGAGGTCACGAGTCCCTACCTCCAGGTGGGACTAAACTATCATAGTTACAAGATAGGAGAAAGTGATACACTTCTTCCATTTTCCCGGTCCCTGTACAACGTTTAGTCCAGGAAATGTAACCGGCATACAAGCCATATTTCTCGTTTTCATATTTCTCATTATCATATAGTTTGGTCGTCTCAAAACAAAAAATTACCGTAAAATAAAATGTTTTTGAAACCTCTTGAAAGCACCCCAATATTTCCATTGTCCATTCCACTGACTATTTCATGCCAAAACACTGGCCCATTTTGTTATTCGTCATTCTTTAGTCTGGAATGTAACACTTGAGACGTTGCTACTCAGGGGACCAAGCTGTTGCCAGAATAGGCATCTTACAGCACCTACAATGCTCATGATCTACTGGGCTAAAATAGCCAAGGTAACCCATTAAAAAGCAATCCAAAGAGCATAACCCATTGTATGTGTGAGCATGACTCCCTTTCTCACCATCTCCCAAGGTGGCTCCAGACTTTCCCACAGTATCGTATTCCTGGCACAAACACACGCACGCAGCCAGCCAGCCTAGGTGATAATTCACTCAAACTTAAACCACTTTTTTTTCGCTCTTCCCCCCCCTTTTTTTTTTTTTTTCAAACTTCTCCAAACAAGGTATTATCTCCATTTGAAATAGTGGCTGAAATTCTACCGCCTCTCCTGAGAAAAGAACAGGGAGGTTTATTGTATCCCACAAAGGATTCTTGAGATATATTGACAGTGCAAGCAATCCACAGTCCTCTCGAGGGTGGAAGGGATTGTTAGTGAAGTTTTCTCACAGAAAGCTAAAACTGAGGGAAAGTGGCGCATAGGAAACTTACCTCGGCGACATACATACTATCAAAACAGACGGACACCTGAAAACAACAACAGGCTACAGTTTGTGGACAAAGTTGGACTTTCATGGGTAATAAAGAGGATAAACACAAACAAAACATGTCCTACTGCGAGAAGAGAAGATTCTACATCGGACATTGGGTCCCATATGTTCCAGATAACTAGTAACTACTCAATAAGCACCATCTACACCGGAGGCTACAGATGTCTTCAGTCTTATCCTGAACATTTTACCATTAAAATGACCACCTAATTATACAAGGAACAAATGGCGAATATCCAAGTCAACCTGCTCTGTCTAGCTTAGAATTTAGTAGGGTCCATGACCTATTTTACAATGACAGAGAAGCTCTTGTAAGTTACCGGTTTTACAACGAGTCCAAGTTGTCTACCTATATGGTTGTACTAGACAGAGCTTTTTTTTTTTTTTTTTTTTTTACTTTGAGGAAAAATTGTAGAATTCTAAAAAGGATAGAACTTGAAGAAAAAAATAGTTTTCTATGAAGTCAAGTTTCTCATAATTTCCGTAGCAGAACATTCTGAAATCAGTGAATTCTTCATATGGCTTCCAGCTGTGATTCTTGTGTAGTCGGTGCATCTTGAAAGTCTTGTCAGAATCGGCAGCATTAAAAACCGCAGCAAAGCATATGGATGGTTTTCACCTAATCCACTGAAAGGTTTGTACATTGTCACAGCACCTCTGTCACCACCTTTGTGTGGCCATAGCAAGCCAAACACAGCGCAGTGGAGGCCACTGATGGACCTACCATTGGTTGATTAAAGTAGAGGAAATACAGAATAAAAAGCATACTAGTGTCCACTAAACTTGACCACACATAGTAGTCAAAAAAGAAAGAAAAAATGTTGGCTGTAAGAAGTGAAACAAGAAAGTTCTCTTTGTAGCTTGTGGTCCACATCAAAGTCTCCCAAGCAATGCTAAGAAAAGAAGTTTATTATGTGCCAAACAATCTTAGGATAGTTAGGTCAGAAGTGGGATCATGGAGTAAAACACTTTCTTCAGTTCCCTTTGATCCTATCTGCTTCATCATCGACTTCTTTTTGTCTATTTAGAGAAGTGTAAATCTCTTAAACTATAGCGCAAACAGATTGTAAAGGCAACACTAAGGGGACAGGAACCTACATGAACTTGTAGAAATATCATTAGTCACCACAGCAAGGACAACTTCTACCAATACATTCAGTACACCCTTCATCAGGACCCCATTTTCTGCGGTGGCTACTTCT
Source organism: Engystomops pustulosus (assembly GCF_040894005.1). NCBI lineage: Eukaryota > Metazoa > Chordata > Amphibia > Anura > Leptodactylidae > Engystomops > Engystomops pustulosus. The sequence continues at coordinate 36,854,292 of NC_092415.1, read as the reverse complement.
AGATCATCAGTCAGGGCAGATAATAATAATCTTTATTTATGCAGCACTATGATGTGGAGCCGAGCGAAGGGATATCTGCTAACGGGCTTTTGGATGAGGGCAATTACAAAAAACAGGACTTAAGTTGGACAGACGGAGGCAACAGAGGGACCAGTACAGGTTTATGTTTTTAAGCTGTCCCCCCGACAGCTACCGTACATAGAAGTTTGTTTTAAAAATCTCAGATAACCCCTTTAAGATGAAACAAGAAAAAGGAAAAGAAGGTGCTCATCATATAAATTGGAGATATTGGGGGACACAATATGGAAGTACAATATTGTACTTCATACAATATGAAGTAGAGAGGAGGGGGGGGATAAAATGGGGCCACAGTGTAAGGGGTAACTGGTGGAGGTACAGATTGATTTTAACAAGAGGTCCTACCTATTGCTGCACACAAAGTCCATGTTCACCCGCATGAACCGTGTTTTAAAATGCATTTCCAGTGCATCTGGAGGATCTCGTCCACAAAGCGTTTAGAGCTAAATGCTTGCTTCCGTTAAAAAGCAAAAAAAAAAAAAATTTGCACAGCAAACACATCTACATTTATAGAAAAGATATGTTCTTTTGAACACCGGTTTTGTGTTGTGTTTTAAAACTAATTGCAAACACAAAATGGGAAAACGCAAAATTCTGATGTGATTTGTGATGCGTTATTTTGCCCAACGCATTTGCAGTGCGTTTCAAAACCCAATGAAAATGCATTGTGTGAATGCGGCCAAAGAATATACAGGTAATATTTCCATGTAGCAGTAGGTGGACCCCCAGAATCTAATTTCACTGGTGGGCCCAAGGACCCCCAGCCCAACACTGATTGAAGCCATCATTAGAGAAGTGTGAACTTAACATGTGTCTGGTCAGTGTTGTATAACCAGGTTCCTATTTTCATCCCTACAACAAACCTCAAAAGAAGCCAAGGGAAACTATGTTGTATCGCAGACACATAATGCCAGGGAAGCAGGCTGTCCCGGCGCTGTGAAGAGGCCAGAATGTGCCATGGCCAGCTTCACCCCCCTTAGATCTCATTTCAGCAGATTATCTTGTACTTGCACAAGAGGCAGCAGCTGGATGCAAGATGTTGTTAAGTGACCACAGAAGTCGTCCCGATTGCCCGCACATCATCACTATTGATCGGAGGATGCATGGAATTCAGGCTTTAGAAATCCAAACAAAAGCAGCGGGTCACTTAGGAAAAAGCCAAGTGGCAACAACAGATAAGTGCGGCTTAGACCGAGCTATTTATTCAAGGGATACGGGAAAAACATCATCAATGGATCCAGTGTCTGAGCACTGAAACATTTACACTATGGTGGTGTAATAGATCCACGCAAGAATGATGGGTAGCAACCAAAAACCCGTCCATAGACAGGCCTATTATTTTCTTTTAATGATTTTTGAGCACATCCACCGCAGCTCCACATCTTAGTTTCTTATTTATATATTAGAAACCATCATCTTGATTTCTTTCCATTTCAGTCCAGAAAGATGTTTGATGGCAACCAATGACATAAAATCCTCTAGACTGGCTATAAATTATATTATTATAGACTATAGATTATGATCTGCTGTGGACAGTGAATGACATAAGCCACAAGTCTCTGAAGCTGTAACTAGTGTATAAACTGTATACAGGCAGCCCCCGGGTTACGTACAAGATAGGCTTCATAGGTTTGTTCTTTAGTTGAATTTGTATGTAAGTCGAAACTGTATATTTTAGAATTGTAGCTTGAGACAAAAAGTTTATTTGCTCCAGTGACAATTGGAGTTTAAATTTTTATTTTCTGTAATGGGAACAAGGATAATCAATAAAGCTTCATTACAGACACCTTACAGCTGATCATTGCAGCCTGGGACTAAAGTAACATCCAGAAAGGTCACCAGAGGGTTCGTCTATATGTCGGGTGTTCTTAAGTAGGGGACCGCCTGTATAGTGGAGTGAATACCATTTATTTTAACTTTCTATTATACTAAAATAAAAATATTATGCCATGATTCACAGCTTCTGCTGTGTGTAGGCGCTAAGTGATGATGTCATCTGCCTGCCGGCTTCAGTCCTACAAACCACTGACAGAGGAGAGAGGCTGCAGCGGGGGAACGGATCAGGGTTTACTATTTTACTGTAAGGGCACAATAAGTGGTGGAGCTCCTGTGAGTGGGCACAATAAAAGAGACAATAATGAGCGGGAGATGGAGGGCACTAAGGGCGAAATTATACTGTGTGGGGGTGGAGAAAGGGGTCGAGAAAAAGGCGTGGCTTAAGGGGCAATTTTGTGTAGACGAGTCTCATTTTTTTTCTGTTTTACTCTGCTACGTAAATTGGGGGTAAGCTTCTTTGTACTTAAAGAGGAGCTATGATGTTGAAAAAGCAGTCCATTCTTCAGACAGCATGTTTTAAAGCAGGAGGAGCTGTGCAGATCACAGTGTCCCATCTGCAGGCAGCATATTATAAAACAGGAGGAGCTAAGCAGATCATACATAGTGTCCTATCTGCAGTAAGCATGATATATAGCAGAAGGAGCTGAGCAGGTCATACATAGTGTCCTATCGGCAGGCAGCATGTTATAAAGCAGGAGGAGCTTAGCAGATAATATGTATAGAGCAGGAGATGCATAAGATAAAAAGAAATGGAATGCATGCAGAAGCTTAACAGACTATACTTCATTAGAGTATACACTGTGTTACAGGGACTATGTATATAGGGAAAATGTGACAATGACTGAACACTTTAATGGTGGGAAAATGTTGCTGGCAGTGTGCATCTGTCTCGAGGGGTCTTCTGCTCAGGAGCTGGTGGCTGCAGCGATAACATCTTAAAAAGTAACCAGGAAATCAGACAAGAGTTACCACATTGTGTTCACATCTCACCGGCTATAAGCAGGAACAATGCCGAGCGGCCGCCCTGCACCATGGAAGAGGCCCTGTGTGCAACGTCCATTATGAAGAACAATCATCCCTAAACATCACACGGCGCCACGTCATAAATAATATTCTCACAGTAGAAAACATATGAAAAACATATATACAGTAGGTACGGAAAAACCCCTTAAAATGTTTCACACTTTTTTTATTTTACGAATGGGCTGCAATGAAACAATGTTAATAATAATAATTCTTTATTTATATAGTACACACAGATTACACAGCACTGCACAGAGCTTGTCACATCAGTCCCTGTCCCCAATGGGGCTCACAATCTAATCAACCTACCAGTATTATTTCGGAGTGTGGGATGAAACCGGAGGAAACCCTCACAAACACGGAGAGAACATACAAACTCTTTGCAGATGTTGACCTGGGTGGGTTTCGAACCCAGGACCCTAGCACTGCAAGGTAGAAGTGCTACCCACTCAGCCGCAGTGCCGCCCTAAGTTATTTTGCACATTGATGTACACTGTGCCCCCATCTTGACAGAAACAACAGAAATGTAGATATTTTTGCTAATTTACTAAACAAAAAAAGTAGAAGCAGCTTTGGAGCTAGTACAGCCAGGAGTCTTCTTGGGAAGATGCAACACGTTTCTCACACCTGGATTTGGGGATCCTTTGCCTCTTCCTTGCAGATCCTCTCCAGTTCCTCAGGTTGGATAGTGAATTTTGGTGGAAGCCATTTTCAAGTCTCTCCAGAGATGCTCAATAAGGTTGAGGTCCGGGCTCTGGCTGGGCCAGTCAGGAATGAATTCTCTGTGAGTTGTTCATCTTTCCCTCAATTACAACCAGGATAGAAGACGCCTATTTTAAGCTAATGGAATCCATCTTGAACGATTTATTTTGGAGGGAGGAAAAAAGTTGGAATTAAATTTGACTCTTTGTATAGCCCAATAGGAGAAGGAGGGTTAGGGCTTCCCTTTTGCAGAGGCTATTTTCTTGCCACACAGATGGCACATGTGGGAAAATGGAGAGAAATACAATGGTTAAAGAAACTGGTGGCAAGTACTCAGGGCAAAGTGAGATCCATCTTTGAATTTTTGGAAAGCAACCTAGGGAAATTAGAACCCTGTAAAAGATGGGCTTTATGTAACACACTAATAAGATTGTGGAAGGCATTTAAAAGGATCTTAAGGGTGACAGGGTTTATTAAGGAGACCCCAATTTGGTTTAATGCTAGTATGACAGAGACCGATAAAATATCTGATAAAATGTTTGGGGGGAAACTAGGGATTAGATAAGGAGCTCAAATATGGGAAGATGGTAATATAAGGTCGTTAATGTCACTTCAAGAGATGTACGGTTTAAGAGAGACTGGATTCGATCTCTCTAATTAACTCACGTTTTAAAAGATGATCTACACCAGGGGTCCCCAAACTTTTTACATAGGGGGCCGTTCACGGTCCTGCTCAGACCGTTGAAGGGCCGGACTAAAGTTAAAAAATAAAAATAAAAAATAAGAAATTCCTCTGTACACTGCACATATCCTATTACTGCTCCTCCATCATTATTCCCTTTACTGCCTCTCCATCATTAATTATTCCCTATACTGCCCCTCCATCATTAATTATTCCCTATACTGCCCCTCCATCATTAATTATTCCCTATACTGCCCCTCGATCATTAATTATTCCCTATACTGCCCCTCCGTCATTTATTATTCCCTATACTGCCCCTCGATCATTAATTATTCCCTATACTGCCCCTCGATCATTAATTATTCCCTATACTGCCCCTCGATCATTAATCATTCCCTATACTGCCCCTCCATCATTTATTATTCCCTATACTGCCCCTCCGTCATTTATTATTCCCTATACTGCCCCTCCATCATTAATCATTCCCTATACTGCCCCTCCATCATTTATTATTCCCTATACTGCCCCTCCGTCATTTATTATTCCCTATACTGCCCCTCCATCATTAATCATTCCCTATACTGCCCCTCCATCATTTATTATTCCCTATACTGCCCCTCCATCGTTAATCATTCCCTATACAGCCCCTCCATCATTTATTATTCCCTATACTGCCCCTCCGTCATTTATTATTCCCTATACTGCCCCTCCATCATTAATCATTCCCTATACTGCCCCTCCATCATTTATTATTCCCTATACTGCCCCTCCGTCATTTATTATTCCCTATACTGCCCCTCCATCATTAATCATTCCCTATACTGCCCCTCCATCATTTATTATTCCCTATACTGCCCCTCCATCGTTAATCATTCCCTATACAGCCCCTCCATCATTAATTATTCCCTATACTGCCCCTCCATCATTAATTATTCCCTATACTGCCCCTCCACCATTAATTATTCCCTATACTGCCCCTCCATCATTAATCATTCCCTATACTGCCCCTCCACCATTAATTATTCCCTATACTGCCCCTCCATCATTAATTATTCCCTATACTGCCCCTCCGTCATTTATTATTCCCTATACTGCCCCTCCATCATTAATCATTCCCTATACTGCCCCTCCATCATTAATCATTCCCTATACTGCCCCTCCATCATTAATCATTCCCTATACTGCCCCTCCATCATTAATCATTCCCTATACTGCCCCTCCATCATTAATCATTCCCTATACTGCCCCTCCATCATTAATCATTCCCTATACTGCCCCTCCATCATTAATCATTCCCTATACAGCCCCTCCATCATTAATTATTCCCTATACTGCCCCTCCATCATTAATTATTCCCTATACTGCCCCTCCACCATTAATTATTCCCTATACTGCCCCTCCATCATTAATCATTCCCTATACTGCCCCTCCACCATTAATTATTCCCTATACTGCCCCTCCGTCATTAATTATTCCCTATACTGCCCCTCCGTCATTTATTATTCCCTATACTGCCCCTCCATCATTAATCATTCCCTATACTGCCCCTCCATCATTTATTATTCCCTATACTGCCCCTCCATCATTTATTATTCCCTATACTGCCCCTCCATCATTAATCATTCCCTATACTGCCCCTCCATCATTAATCATTCCCTATACTGCCCCTCCATCATTAATCATTCCCTATACTGCCCCTCCATCATTAATCATTCCCTATACTGCCCCTCCATCATTAATCATTCCCTATACTGCTCCTCCATCATTAATCATTTTATTTAATGCCCCCATAATGAATTATTTTTTTTATAATCACAGCCCCCCGACCGGCAAAATATATTTGCTGCTGGTAAAAAAAAAAAAAAAATCCTATACAGGCAGTCCCCGGGTTACATACAAGATAGGGTCTGGAGGTTTGTTCTTAAGTTGAATTTGTATGTAAGTCGAAACTGTATATTTTATAATGGAAGTTCTAGACAATTTTTTTTCTTTTGCCCCAGTGACAATTGGAGTTTCAAAATTTTTGGTGTAATTGGACCAAGAATTATCAATAAAGCTTCATTACAGACACCTTACAGCTGATCATTGCAGTCTGGGACTATAGTAAAGCATCCAGAGAGCTTCACCAGAGGTCACAGGGGGCAGAGGGGTCCGTCTGTAACTATGGGTTGTCTGTAAGTCGGGTGTCCTTAAGTAGGGGACCGCCTGTACTCAGCTCTGGCAGGGGCTCCCGCGTCTCCTTTCTTCGGGCTGCTGTCGGCAAGGAAGGGGTGCGCGGCCGTGTGATGACGTCATCATGCAGAGGCGCACCCAGGTTCAAGGAGCGATGTGCGCCAGGGTAGTCTTCCGGCCACATCACTCCACCTGTAATAATAGTGCTCGAGCGGCCGCATCGAGCACTATTTAGTGGCGGGCAGGAGCTTCCTGTCCGGACGGACGGAGGCTCCTGCCTGACTGCCGCGACCTGCCGGGGGCCTCAGCAGGAGCCGCTGGCACTTCAAGCGCTGGATGCGGCAGGGGCCGGATAAAACCACATGCGGCCCGCGGGCCGTAGTTTGGGGACCACTGATCTACACACTTCAAATGTTCAGATAGAATCACACGATTGTTTAAACTTAAAAGGGATATTCCCATTTCAGCCAATTAATGTTATTGTATGTATTATAAAAAGTTATATAACTTTCCAATGTACTTTCTGTATCAATTCCTCACAGTTTTCTAGATCTCTGCTTGCTGTCCTTCTATAGGAAGCTTCTATGTTTAAATCTGACCGTGGTCACACAGGTGCACGACTCGTTATATCACACAGCTCCGATTACTCTCTGTGATACTAATAAGCCGTGCACCTGTGTGACCGTGGTCAGATTTAACCCCTTAAGGATGCAGCCATTTTACAGCTTAAGGGTGAAGACACACATGGCGTTTTTGGACCGTTTTTGGGCCGTTTTTACTAAGTGCGTTTTCAGATCGTAAAAAACGCATGCGTTAAAAAACGCATCCGTTTTTAAAAAAACACATGCGTTTTTGAAAAAACATCCGTTTTAATTGCGCAAATTTGGAAAACCGGACAAAAACGCATGCGTTTTCAAAAAACGCATGCGGTTTTTTTAAAACGGATGCGTTTTTTACGATCTGAAAACGCACTTAGTAAAAACGGTCCCAAAACGGCCCAAAAACGCCATGTGTGTCTTCACCCTAAGGCTCAGTCCCATTTTTTAGATTCTGACCTGCGTCTCTTTATATGGTTAGAACTTTTGAACACTGTTACTTATCAAAGTGATTCTGAGATTGTTTTTTCCCCACGTTTTACTTCATTTTAGTGGTAAATTTTGGCTGATAAGTTTTGCGTTTATTTACAAAACAAAAAAAAAAATGATGAATTTTTCGAAATTCAAAAATCACCGCGTTTTCAGGCAGATAGATTTACCACCTAAATAACTTGCAGAATAACATTTCCCATTTGTCTACTTTACATTTTCATAATTTTTGAAATGTTTGGATAATTTATTTTGACGTCACGCGGCCTACAAATTTTCCGTATTTTCAGAATTGACTATTTTGGGGATAAATACTGTTTGAAATCAAATTTTACATATTTAGCAACAAAAACCCCCTATATAACCAACCCATTTTCAAATCTGCACCCCACAAACTATCAGAAACAGCATTTACAAAGATTGTTAACCCCTTGAGATCTTCATAGTAATTGAGTCAAAATGGCGGTGAAATTTAGAATGGTCAAATTTTGTCGGTTATACGTTCATTTAGCCCTAAAATTTACACATTTCCAAAAGATAAAAAGAGAAAACCCACCATAAAATTTGTTCTACAATTTCTCCTGAGTACAGAGACCCCCCACATGTGGACATTACTTGTGTTATGGGGGCACAGCGAGGCGCAGAAGGGAGGGAGCGCCCTGCAGCTGCCAGGATTTTAGTTTCCTCATTGGCCCCTTTTGAAGGCTATAAAATTTTTGCTTTTCCGTTATTTGGGCCATGTGACGGCATTTTTTTTGCGCGATGAGATGCTTTTTCCAGTGTTACCATTTTGGGGTTGGTATCACCTATTGTTGAAAATTTTGGAACTTTTTTTGAGGTCATGAGTAGAAAAGCATCAATTCTGTACTGGATTTTTTACTCTTTTTTTTTTCGTGTTCACCGTATATCCTAATAATCCTGTTATCTTTATTGTATGGGTCAATACAATTACGGGGATACCAGACATGAATATTTTTTCTTATGTTTTACTAAATTTGCCAAATAAAACCCTAATGTGGGGAAAAATCTATCATTTTTGCATCGCCGTCTTCCAAGTGGCATAACATTGTTACGTTTTTGGGTACAGAGCTGGTTGGTGGCTTGTTTTTTGCGGGACATGTTCTTTGCAAAGGTATCATTCTGGAGTACATATGTTTTGTTGATCACTTTTTATTGCATTTTTAGTGGGATATAATAGGTAAAAATCATAATTTTTGGCGGGTTTTTAGCGTTTTTTTTTTACGGCGTTCATCATATGGGTTCAATAGTTATTTAGATTTATTCTATGGATTGTTAAGGACGTGATGATACTATATATGTGGGGTTTGTGTTATGATTTAGACTTTTTTAAGCGTTATATGCCTCTTTATATGTTTTGGGGCTTATGGGTATTTTTAGTGATTTATAAAGTAATTTTTTATTGAAAAACATTTTTTTTTACATTTTTTTACATGATCCACCATGGGATATGAACAAGCAATCATCTGATTGCTTGTTCTTGATAATACTCTGCAATACTAATGTATTGCAGGGTATTAGCAGTGCCAGCTAATACCCCAGAGGTGCCAAAACAGCGATCGCCCCCCCCCCCCCGAAAACGGTGCGGGGGGGGGGGGGATCGTGGGGTAAAGACCCCCAAAAGGCATGTTAAATGCCGCGGTCGCGTTGACCGCGGCATTTAACGGGTTGAACGCCCGCGATCGGAGCCCACTCCGACCGTGGGTGTTAGCCGGGGATGTCAACGGTAGATTACCGTTGAAATCCCGCGGCTAACGATGCCGGTTCGGCTGCTATGCAGCGCTGAACCGGCATCGTCTCTGCGCAGTAGCTGTACTGCGCTGAGCACTATTTGCGGGACTCCGCGCAGTACAGCTACGGCGCAGAGCGCTAAGGGGCTAAACATAGAAGCTTCCTATAGAATGACAGCAAGCAGAGATCTAGAAAACCGTGGGGAATTGATACAGAATGTATATTGGAAAGTTGTATAACTTTTTTATAATACAAACAATAACATTAATTTGCTGAAATGGGAACACCCCTATAACACCGCAGGAAATAATAGGAAATTGGTTTCTAAGATATAAATATTTGGTGGAAAGTTTGTCAAGTTTGAAGGGGGATAAGTTTAAAAATAAACGGGAAGGAGTAATAGGTCCACTTGGAGAGGGCAATTGGGTAAAAATTCATAAAAACACAAAAAAAGGGTCAATGAACGGTAACCACAGGATTATCCACTAAGCTTGTGCACCAAATATACTACACTCGACATTGTCTAAAATGGGGATTAAAACCAATTCTCATTGTTGGAAATGTAGTGTTTTAGATGTAGATTTCTATCACAGGGTTTGGGATGTCAGGTCATTTAAAAATTTTTGGAAGGGGTATTTGAGAAAATCTCTGGGACTCTTGAGATTAATTTAGTCCTGTCTGTTCCCACAGCTATTTATGGATTAATGGGGAATCAAGATATTGAAAGCAAACATGGAGGCCCAATTCTCAGATTGATGAACCTGGCCTGCATCTCACTCTTGATTAAAAACTATGAGGAAAGCTTATTTAGGAGGAATGGAGTGGGGAAAAAAATGGGGGAAAATTTGGTCCAAATGATCCTAAAGTGTTTGTTTTCTTGTGTTTTTTTTTTCTCTCTCTCCAGCGGACCCGAGGGAGTGGGTGGGGAGGGACTCTTGTTCTGAGGAGAGGCTTCGTCAGCATACTCTGACATAAAGCCCCGACTGGTGGAGGCTGCAGTGATAATTGACTTTATGGAACTTTCTCCTATCTCCCTCCTGCATCTCTGGAGCTCAGCCACAGTGATATTTGGGTTCCAAGGCTCCTCTATTACAAATTGCTTAGTTTGGCTGGACGGCCAGGTTGAGGAATAGTTGTGATTGTCCCAAACTTCTTCCATTTAAGGATTATGGTGGCCATTGTGCTCTTAATATCCTTCAGTGCTGCAGAAATTCCTTTGTAACCTAGGCCATATCTGTGCCTTGCCACAAACTCTGTCTCTGAGCTCCTTGAGCAGTTCCTTAGACCTCATGATTCTCATGTGCTCTGACATACACTGTGAGGTCATATATAGACTGGCGTGTGCCTTTCCTAATCATGTCCAATCAGTTTAATTAAACACAGCTGGACTAACAATGAAGGACTAGAACCATATCAAGGGGGATCAGAGGGAAATGGACAGCATGCGAGTTGAATATGAGTGTCACAGCAAAGTTTCTGAATACCTATGACCATGTGATATTTCAGTTTTTCTTGTTTAATAAATTAGTAAAAATATTTATACATTTCAGTTTTTTCTGTCAATATACCTGGCCTGCAATACACAAGAGGTTAAATTATAGCTGTGCACGTGTCTGAAATACAGAGTAAGCTGTAAACGACAAGTTTTTTTCTGGTTTTTGGAACAACAATAGAAATCAGTGCGGCGGGCTATCAATTACTCACACAGTACAGTGCGCTTCCTCCGGAGCCTCTCCGGTTACCACACACAATGGCTTTGCTGTTCTTTCAATCTTTACTGTACAGGTGCAGCCCAGTACTAACCCCGGAGAACGTGTCCATATAGGATTCCCAGGGAGCCAGGACACCAACCTACCAAATATGGAACCCAATAAATATCAGGCAACAGTTGGTTGCTACGAGAGGATGACAACAAGGGTATTTTCAATGCCATGACGAGGAAGGGCAGAGTCCTACATCACTTGTCTGGGTCTGTATACCAAGGTGTAGGAATAAGCATGGCTGCTTAAAGGGGTTGTCCCAAGCATTGAAGTATCCCCTATTCACAAGGTGATTGGAGAAGGTCTGACCGGTGTGACCGCATCGAGAACAAAACCTCTCACCGATGGGCCAGCCATCTCCCATAGACAGCGAATGGCGCTCCTCCTGTGAGATTGGAAACATTTGCGTTCTCTAGATGGTGGAGATCCTGTTCATTAATCAGAAAGGGTTCCAGTAGTCTGACCCCCAACAATCACCTTCTCATCCCAAATTCTGAGGATTATATGGGATACCTTCAATACTTTGGACAATCCCCTTAGGTCAGATAAAGTCTTCCTGTCGACAAGCCGCAAACAACAGTCCTGTGGTTGGGCAGTTCTGTTCTCTCTTTATTAGAAGCATAACCAATAAGTCAATGAAAGAAAGGTGACCAGAAGACTTTCCCTTCACCTTCCAATTTAAGTTTCTGTTTCATTCCCCTTCATTGTAGAGTTTAACGGAAAGCCCTGATGGAAGGTCTGCCTTAAAGGAAATTTACCATCAAAATCATGCCTGGATAATCCGGGGACACTGACTCATAGATTGAGGCACAGTGACTGTGGTTATTTGTTATCCATTATACTTCTAAAATCAACTTTTAAAATAATGCTAATGAGCCTGAAGGGCTCTCCTAGCACCTCAGCGGTCTGGCTTTACAACAATTGCCCTACCCCCTCAACAATTGTGCAGTGAGCACTTCCTGCTGTAATCTGAAGGGGAGGGTGAGACAGTGTAACAGTCTCTAAAGCCAGATCACAGACAGTCTAATGAGCCCTAAGTCCCTTAGGGCTCACTAGCATAATTTTAAAAGCTGATTTTAGAAGGAACGAGGCCATGGATAACAAACAGAAGAAGATTACCACAGTCACGGTGCCTGGATATAAGAATAAGTGTCCCTGGTTTAACTTGCTCGATTTTGATGGTAGATTTCCTTTAAAATGTCAACCACTGCTACAGTACATTGCAGAGTATTAGCCATTGCAAATCTGCAGGAGTAATCAGCTGCCACAATCTCATATCAGAAGCGAATATTAAAATGGATGAAGTGGTTGTTATCATAGGTGAATGTAGAAGGCAGGTAATGCAGTTAATCACCAGTGGAGCCCGGGCATCAGAGCTTGCAATCTAGTCTAAAAGTCAGATGAGTAAGTGGAGCCGCATGCATAGAATCCTGTCCATAACTCAGATAGCAACATGTCATATGAGAGTAATGGAGGTCAGGGGCACGGAGCCTTACCCTTGTGGCCTGCCCTTTAAACGTCTGACAGTCTGTATGTAGCGCGCAGTTGGCATCACAATAAATGAGAAGCCTTTAAACATCATGGAGTGCAGCGTGCTAAGCCTGAACAGCTGCTGCATGCTGTCTACAAGTGTGAGAGCACCTTCCTGACAAGTTCTCAGGCTCAGCTCTAAGGTCAGCAGAGGATTAGGACAGTCAGCCCACTAGCCCTCCTGACAGCTGCGCTACTCTGCAGCCGCAGAGCCTCTCAGCAATGTTATCAGAGGGGACGCGCTCAGGCTGCTGTGGGACATTCATCTTACGTGCCTTACCCATGGCTCATGTACACAAGGCTGCAGGATCCCTTACTGGGAAATAGGAAGGCAGCGCCATGTCACCTGTTACACCATGGAGTCAAGTGCTCTACAAGTCAAAGGGTTAATGAGGGGACGAGACCTCCACAAGCAAGTCACAGCATCAGGTCAATTACCGCTCACAAATCAGAAAGGGGTTGTCCATGCAAATAATTCATAGTATTTTAATGAAAAGGTCTACAATTTTACAATATACTGTCTGCATCAATTTCTCGGTGTTCTAGATCTCTGCTTGCTGTCAATCTATTGGAAGCTTCATTTACCAATGTTTACTTCTTCTAGACGAACACTGGTCATGTGATGTCACACAGGTGCACTGCTCGTTATATCACACAGCTCTGATTACTCGCTGTGATATAAAGAGTTGTGCACCTGTGTGACATCACATGACCAGGGATATAACACGCCATGCAGCTGTGTGACATCACAATTCTAGGAATGTAACAAATTGTGCACCTGTGTGACATCACAAGACTAGGGATATGACGAATTGTGCACCTGTGTGACATCACAAGACTAGGGATATGACGAATTGTGCACCTGTGCGACATCACATCACCAGGGATATAAAACAAGCCATGCACCTGTGTGACATCACAAGACTAGGGATATAACGAATTGTGCACGTGTGTCAGATCACACGACCAGGGATATAACAAGCCGTGCACCTGTTTGACATCACAGGACTATGGATATAGCGAATTGTGCACCTGTGTGACATCACATGACCAGGGTTTATCCACAGGAAGTAAACAATGACGCTTCCTGTAGAATGATAGCAAGGAGGGATCTAGAAAACTTTGAGGAATTGATACAGCAGCTATATTGGAAAAATGTATAACTTTTCAGTCTAAGAACAATATCAATTATTTACTGAAAGTGGACAGACCCTTTAAGGAAAGCTTTCTATATTGGTCATTGGCAAATGACCCCTACAGTGACTTGCTTGTTTAAGTCTCGTCCCCGCATTACCCCTTTGACACGAAGTTTCTATTTTTGTGTGCAAATAAACTACTGTAAGAGAATGACCTTAACAGACACACATCGATGTGCAAAAGTTTTAGGCCATTGGGAATGGGGGGTGAAAATGCAGGAAAGAAGGAACATTTTTTCAAAACATAGAAGGGGACAATTATCCCAATATTACAACAACATATGTCACCAAGAACTATCTTCTGCCTATAAAAAAAGGGGGAGTCAGAAGGATTTGAACAAACCTACATCCACAGACCTGTGCCCAGTTCACTTAGATGTTTGGAACAATCTCCCTGCTGAGCTCCTTAAAAAAAACTTTAAGCAAGGGTGCCTAGAATAATTGTTATTAATTTGAAAGAAACTCCTATTTAGGAAAATATTGTGACTTTGGGGCATTTTAACAGTTCTATTAGTTTTACACACACTTGCCTTAAATGTTTGCACAGCATAACATATTCATTACTTGGTGAGGAAGCAGGGTCTGACACATGGCACACTACATCAATCAGGTTAGGTTGAAGGCTGTGGCCTATCTCACAATGCACATCTGCATGTGTTATACATAGTCAAGGCCGTGTCGGATAATGCAGTGTTCTGCCCATCTGCAAATCCTCAAGTGAAATTATATACCATATATATGTACACTCACCGGCCACTTTATTAGGTACACCTGTCCAACTGCTCGTTAACACTTAATTTCTAATCAGCCAATCACATGGCGGCAACTCAGTGCATTTAGGCATGTAGACATGGTCAAGACAATCTCCTGCAGTTCAAACCGAGCATCAGTATGGGGAAGAAAGGTGATTTGAGTGCCTTTCAACGTGGTATGGTTGTTGGTGCCAGAAGGGCTGGTCTGAGTATTTCAGAAACTGCTGATCTACTGGGATTTTCACGCACAACCATCTCTAGGGTTTACAGAGAATGGCCTGAAAAAGAAAAAACATCCAGTGAGCGGCAGTTCTGTGGGCGGAAATGATGCCAGAGGTCAGAGGAGAATGGGCAGACTGGTTCGAGCTGATAGAAAGGCAACAGTGACTAAAATCGCCACCCGTTACAACCAAGGTAGGCAGAAGAGCATCTCTGAACGCACAGTACGTCGAACTTTGAGGCAGATGGGCTACAGCAGCAGAAGACCACACCGGGTGCCACTCCTTTCAGCTAAGAACAGGAAACTGAAGCTACAATTTGCACAAGCTCATCGAAATTGGACAGTAGAAGATTGGAAAAACGTTGCCTGGTCTGATGAGTCTCGATTTCTGCTGCAACATTCGGATGGTAGGGTCAGAATTTGGCATCAACAACATGAAAGCATGGATCCATCCTGCCTTGTATCAACGGTTCAGGCTGGTGGTGGTGGTGTCATGGTGTGGGGAATATTTTCTTGGCACTCTTTGGGCCCCTTGGTACCAATTGAGCATCGTTGCAACGCCACAGCCTACCTGAGTATTGTTGCTGACCATGTCCATCCCTTTATGACCACAATGTACCCAACATCTGATGGCTACTTTCAGCAGGATAATGCGCCATGTCATAAAGCTGGAATCATCTCAGACTGGTTTCTTGAACATGACAATGAGGTCACTGTACACAAATGGCCTCCACAGTCACCAGATCTCAATCCAATAGAGCATCTTTGGGATGTGGTGGAACGGGAGATTCGTATCATGGATGTGCAGCCGACAAATCTGCGGCAACTGTGTGATGCCATCATGTCAATATGGACCAAAATCTCTGAGGAATGCCTCCAGCACCTTGTTGCATCTATGCCATGAAGAATTGAGGCAGTTCTGAAGGCAAAAGGGGGTCCAACCCGTTACTAGCATGGTGTACCTAATAAAGTGGCCGGTGAGTGTATAATATATTAATATATATATATTTATACACACACACACACACACACACACACACACACAGTATACAGGCGGTCCCCTACTTAAGAACACCTGACTTACATACGACCCCTAGTTACAAACGGACCTCTGGATGTTGGTAATTTACTGAACTTTAGTCCTAGGCTACAATAATCAGCTATAACAGTTATCACAGGCGTCTGTAATGAAGATTTATTGTTAATCCTGATTCTTATGACAACACAACATTTTTAAAAACGAATTGTCACAGTATCATCTGACGATATCACACGATAGTTGCGCTTTTTTTCCTTTTCCTCTTGCATCTTTGCCTCTGTGGGGCTCCGCTCCCCTTCTCAGGTTATACTGCCCATTATACATAGTGTCCTACCTGCAGGCAGCATGTTATAGAGCAGGAGGAGCTGTGAATATTATACATAGTGGTCTATCTACAGGCAATATGCTATATAGCAGATGGAGCTAAACAGATTGTACATAAAGTCCTATGTGCAGCAGCATGTTATAGAGCAGGAAAGGCAAAACAAATCTTTAACGGCATTATGATGAGAATAGGAATTTGTAATACAGGGACAGAAGAGATACGATCAATAGGAGGCCTTGAGCTTTTACACCCCCACATATTCTTACTCCTGACCTAGACTCTGGTAAGTGAAACACACTCTGGGGCGCATGTCTGCTAGTAAAAGACATGAATTCCCCAATGCCACATTTGAGGGTTAACTCACAAAATCCTGGAGAGTGTTAGAAAAGCTTTAATAGGCAGCTGCATTCCAGGGTCTCAGCTTCAGACCACAGGATGACGGCTGCTTGAAGTTATGGGACTAGCGGGAAACATAATGCCATCAAGAAGGCTTAGCACAGGTATGCCATTGTGTGCCGCTGCTTATGTTTACCCGGTTACACACGGCACAAGACATGTATTTGCCTATACTAGAAATGTAAAACCAAATGTCTTTCTTTTAGCAGCGAGGCAAAATCTATTTTATAGGAAAAATATATATATATTCTATTTATAGATTATACAACATCTGCCCTATTATGTATATGGGGACAATAGGACCAAAAATGTCACCTTCAGTTAGGATCTAGCCATAGGTAGATGACAGGGGGCGCCAGGAACCATTCACATCACACATAGAGGAATGTTCTCAGCATTCCCCATCACACCTGGCCGAGGGAGAGGGGCTGGAATAAGTGGATTTACCTGCACAATGTATAGATGAAGGGCGAGGAAGATGATTTCGGTAACAGGACCTCTTGCAAAATCACCACTCACATTTCACAGTTTTGTGTTCTCCTCTTTGTAATAACTTGTCCACTGACAGAACCATGTTTTTAAACCTCAGAAATGTCCTATTCTGTTAAAAAGAGAATGTAATCCTCTATGTACATCATCACCTGGTTGTATATAGGGAATTATGTACATGGAGAATATGCTCAATACTGTCCTGTCCTCCACGATTCTAATTGTTCTTACTCTATGATGATCATCACCATAATACTTTAAAGGAGTATTCCGGGAATATGAACGTCTGATACAAAAACCCATAATGCTATAAATAAAATATAACAAAACTCAATGTCAATAAATCACAAAATGGAGCTTAAATCGTTTGCATTTATGGATTCACATACTTAATGCTCACTCTAAAGTAGATGCAGTTATGTATCTCCAAGATGACCACCACAGGACACTACAAATCCCATGATCCCTCGCAGTAACCGTCTTCCCTCTCATGCTCTGCTCCCATCTAACACACTGACGGACTTGTCTTGCATGTGCACCATCTTAAAAATTCGACAACATACAGACCCCGAAAAAGGGTGCATTATATTGTAGCACACGTTCATGGACAGGTAGCCTTAGAAGAATTCTAGATGCTTGCCACATAGTGCACAAAATTGGGAAAGTACTTGCAATAAGAAGAAGGTCCCAGCACCTATTTTGACCACTACTGAAGCCTACTAACCCTATATTGTGAAGAGCAGTAGTAAGTACAGCAAGTAAAATAAGAACACCCCTCCACCTAAAAACAACACCCATAGCTTTGCCCAGTGTAAAAGCTATGGCTTCTCTACCTAAAGTGCAGAGAAGCCCAAGCCGATTAATATGGAGACTGGTATCGGAAAACTGATCCAATCTAATATTGTACGTCTATTCGTGCTAATTGGATAACTATCTATTGCAAAGCGCTGTGGAATTTGACATTATTCTTATTTATAGAGAAAAATTAATTCCATGGTGCTGTACAATAAGGGGTTCACATACATTACATTAAGTCAAGAGCAAATGCAAGTACAAAAACAAAAGTGGTTGGCAACAAGTATGAGGAGGACCCTGCCCGTGAGGGCTCACAATCTATATGGGAGGGTAGATGGGAGTTGTATTGCATAATCAAAATTGGAAAAAAAAAAAATATGTACAAATAATAAAGGAGAAGCCCAAGGCATTTCTGTGTCTACAATACTACGCAGTCCTGTCTTGTAATACATTCTTGGGATCATCCCTTGTAAAGATGGGGGAAAAGTCTAACAAATTACTTCATACAAATGACCTTTGTGAGGATACCCATAAAGCTTTTGTGGGCAGCAGAGACTAACGTCACAACAGTGGCTCGACCTGAGTCATACCCAGGTGCGGTGATAAACTAGTTCTCATGGGGGTATACAGGGGACGCCGCACGTCTGAAGAAACCACAACTAAACCACAAGGATTAAAAGGGAAACTGTCATCAGTTCTGAACCTAATAAACTGCAGACAGTGCAGGGTTTAGACCAAAGAGATCTGTGTTACCATACCTTTTTTGTGGAGCAGCAGAATTGTGAAAAGTGAAATTTTTGCTCATGCTCTGGAAGGGTCTTTCAGCCTGAAGAGCTTACTGCTCTTTGCAATGAACAGTTCCACAACCCCTCCCCTCTTCAGTGTATCCAACCAAATTCCTGATACACCTTCTACAGACGAGGGGAGGGGCTATGGAGAAGCACAGTGCAGAGCTGAAAGCTCTTCAGAACGAAATCCCTGCCCAGAGCCCTTGGATTATAACTACACTTTTCACTGTCCTGTCACTACTAAATGGCTCTCCAGGCCAGCTACCCAACAATGCCTGAAGTTTTTTGTGGTCAAACCTACTGACAGATTCCCTTTAACTCAAGACAATAAAATTAAAGTAAAGTTATGCAATGTACACACCAAGTGCACTCACCTGGAGGAAGCTAGTGGAAAAATGATCAGTATGGCACACTTGCTGGCTGGCTTGGACAGACTATCAACTAGGAAGAATACCATACTTTTTGGCCCTGGTGTTAATCTTGTGTGGCAGCTAGACCGGCCATTCCCATTAATATCATTTATTTGCCACTTTATTGCTGACAAGAGCTCATCCGAGATCCCGTATAGAGCAGAGGATGTCCAGCAGCTGTAATCTCACAGCCCTTAATACGTTTCCCCGGCAGGCGGCTCCGAATACAAACATTTCCAGGCTATTTATAACTAAACAGTCGGTTCTTAATAACTCCGCCAGGACAAGGAAGTCCCAGTTTATATTCCATACATCATTTTTATTTCACTTTTAGGACAACTTAAGCCCGGCTGGACATACCGCATACATACAAACAAATAAATACATCACATAGAGACCTTAAAGGGTAGGGGTTTATACAATCCACGAGTGTGGGAACAGCTCATGATAACACCATAACAGCATCGTGTGTGTTCTGGCACCTGCCAAAATGGTGGCGTATCACAAACTCTTCTTTATAAATGAATCATCCCTAAAGCTCAATCAGATGTTGGGACCATGACCCCTACTGGAATTGTGCCACTTTCTTTTCTATTGCCAAATGCAAAACTGGGTGATACACATCCACGGCCTGGCATTAAAAGGGGGTGTCTGGGATCAGGGTTTTAATTATAGGTTCAATAAAGTGATCTACGCAATTCTCTCCGGTTAAGCGTAGCGCCACCATTCCCCATTAACTTCAAGTTGTCACCCATGGATTTGCTACAGCCTGCAACTAATGGGACCAGACTGAAGGGAGCGCCAAAGAGGGGTCTGTATATATTTTTTTACCCTCCATGGGTAAAAAACACTGCTCCTAAACAACCCCTTTAAAATGCAGGATTTATTCACAAAACATGTTATATTTTGTAAAAAAAATATTTGCTTTTATTTATATATCTAGGACTTTGGTGTAGTGCTCTCTGCCTCCTGCCCCTCCCCCCTGCATTACAAGACCAGCTCAGACACAGGCACTTCCTGCCCACAAGCAGCAGTGGCAGACTTTAAAAGCTACAGACAAATTAGGTCTTTATAGCAGAGCCGACTGTGTGTTTTATTGATTAGCTGAGTGAGCAGAAGTGAGTTTCATTGTGTTTTATATCCATCTCATGGATCTCATCCTCTCTCATCTCTGATCTGTTTCATCTCTTTTTCTATGTATCAGGTACTGGTAAAATGTTATGCCAATGTAGAATATAACTAAAAGTGTAGATAAACCTGGACACTGATAATCTAAGAACATTGTCAGCCCACAGCATCTCATAGCACAGAAGAATCATGAAGTGTCTGCTTAGAGAGTCCCCACCCACAATTTTTTTTTTTTTTTAAAGTTTTACATTTATTATTTTCTTATATATTATACAAAAATCAAAACAGAATTTTAACATCCAAAGGCAAAAAAAAAAAAAAAAACACCACGAACAAAATAACAAAAAAACCCCCTAATTTTCCATATCTATTGGGTACAGACCCTGCCCACACTCTGGAATCTTACACTGACCATCACTGAGTGATAGGAGCCAAAACAGCAATCAAACTGAGTAAAATTGTAAAGAGGCTTAAAAATTATTTTTATTGTATAAACATCACTAAGGGGTTAACATTTTAAACTTTCTTAACTTTCTTTCATGGGCAAACCCCTATGGGTGGGGATTGTTATGTTTTTCAAATCCTGAATCTGACACTTCTGTTCCAAGATACAGGCGGTCCCAAACTTAAGGACACCCGACTTACAGACAACCCCTAGTTACAGACGGACCTCTCTGCCCACTCTGAAGCGCTCTGGATGGTTTACTTTAGTCTCAGGCTGCAATAATCAGCAGTAAGGTGTCTGTAATGAAGTTTTATTGACAATCCTTGTTCTCATGATAGCACAAAATTATGAAAATCCAATTGTCACAGGGACCAAAATTTTCTGCAGTTACAATTATAAAAATATACTAGTTTCAACATACATACAAATTCAACTCAAGAACAAACCTAAAGAACCTATTGTGTTTGTAACCTGGGGACTGTACTACACCACTGTCTACACCAACTCCTTGCTGGCATTAGTCTTCCAAATAAATCGGCAACTTTTTCAAAGAAGCCCATTTGAGCTCATTTTTAGGCTATAACATTTATATTTCAAATCTAAATTCAGAAAAGATTGCTCTTTTCTGACATTTTATTTTCATCTTAAAAATAAAACATCCTTTTTGTAGCAAAATCCCATGAAATTGTACTGTACAGCTCTACACAGAGGTAACTCACCATCCAAAACTCAAAGTGAACTTTTGAAGATCCTTGTAGATAAGCAATGACCAATTTATGCTACACTGCCCTCTAGTGCTGGGAGCTCTGCACAGAACAAAAACGTAAACATTTTTTTGTGTCAAAACTAGTGGTCATCCAAGCGTGAAGAAGCACAAGTCATCCCAAATTTTGTATTCCTTTTAAATCCATTTTGCATTTGACCGTACAAACTCCCACAACATCTTTTTAAACTTTTTTTTATTGTTGATATATGAAAAACACAGTATGGAAAAAAAACACTTGCTGCAGTCCAGGGCTGATGGGATTTGGTAAAATATCATTTACTTTGTACAAAGTGGCAGATTATTCACTGCCGATTATGCGATAGAAAATCAGATACCGACGTGTCCTAAATGATCCTGGACATGGTAAGAACAGACAAAGCGGCAGCCACATGTAGATGAAGCCACACAGTGCAAGTCCTGTGTAGACAAATTATTAAAGGGAATCTACCATAAAAATAAAGCCTGATAACCCAAGGGCAATTCCTCATAGATTTAGTCTCCTCCCTTCTAAAATCAACTTTTAGAATTATGCTAATGGTTTGGAAGGGCTAAGGGGGGAGGGTTACCATAGCCCCTCTATGCTCCGTCCCTCCCTGTGACTGATGTAATCTCACACAGAGGCAGGGGGAAGTGCTCCTGCACAACGTAACAGCCCGTGAATCATGATCATGAAGGGGACATCCCCCTTGAGGTTCATTAGAATAATTTTAAAAGTTGATTTTAGAACGAAGGAGGCTATGGATAATAAATATAAGAAGATTACCACAGTCACGGTGCCTGGATCTATGAGTAAGTGTCCCTGGTTTATCATGATGGATTTTGATGGTAGATTTTCTGGGAGTATCACAGATCAGAAAATATGGTTGATATTAAGTCTGGCCATAATTGTGGCACTTTCACAAATTCTGCCCAGCAAGGGGCAGAAATCACTAACTGGAGTCAAATGAAGTAAATTACTATGGATCTATATGAATTGTATAAATTTACTAAATTTCCTTTACTAAATGAAGAAATGATTTCAGCGCAGACTGGTAAAACCCTTGAATAGCAGCAGCCAGAACGAGGTGTCCGCTCTGCCAAAACTGGTTTTATGCTGGATTGCTGTGAACAATGCGGCTCAGATGCTTTCCCCTCCCTCGTTATCCATAATTACAAGATGCAAAATGTATCCTTTGAAAGGGTAATTAAGAGGGATGTCCTACTAATTTCCCATTCCCCGTCCAAACATCTGTTTCTGCACCGAAACCTGTCATTTTGTTTAGTGGTTTGTTTCATCCGGTGATATAAAGCGTACGGCCACATTCCCGGTATTCAGACAAGGTGTCCAGACTAACGAAGACAAACACATTGGATAGGAATAACAATAATAATCTAGGAGAATTCCAGGTTTTAGTAGAAGACACTATTATAGAGGTTGTCCCCTACAAATCCACACACTGGGGCACATTTACTTACCCGGTCCTGTGGCGATCCCCGCTGTGCGTTCCCCGACGATCATGGACTCCGCCGCGATTCACTAAGATCGTGAGCCCGATATCCTGCACGTGTCGCTTCCCCGCTCAGGTCCGACAGAGTTCACCTTCTTCTTCCTGGTGCATGTAAGTGCTTGGTCTTGCGACACAATTTAAATGTTAAATCCCGCGCGCAGTCTGAATCCAAAGGCCCTCCCCCTATTTGTGTCGCGTGAGAGCCGGCGTGATTGCGCCAAAATCCAATGGTGTGCACCACAATCCCCTTTTAAATGTGGTGCAAAATGGTAATCGTCGGAATATCCAATGTTTGTGCACTCCACGGACCCTTAGTAAATGAGCCCCACTGTATATACCCCTATACTATATCGCAGGACTTTCATAAAATCTGAGGATATTCAGTGCACTGCAGACACCAGAGGACAATAGCTACATTCCTAAGGACCAAGTATGGGACCTTATAGCAAGCATGAAGTAAGCCCCCACAATCCAGCCCATTGTACGTTGGAGAAGTTGAGGCTGCTTTGTGTCAGGTCTAGACAGTTTCCTAAGACAGGTAGATACAAGCATGAGAATTGAATAGAGAAAGCCGAATTCTCCCCATTCATTGACCTTGGTAATATGCCAGGGCTTAATTAAGGTCCCGAGATTGACAGCTAATTAACTCCCTCTTTGCCAATTATCTTCTTCTCTTTTCTTCTTTAGATTATGTCAGGATTGTGATGGTTTCAATATGAGTTCTATAGTCACTTTCTCCAACGCCATATGCTGATTATATACACAGAGAGTGGGGGGGGGATGAACTGTATTTATTTTTATTACTACTTCCATATCCATAGAAATATCATGGACCATGGTCATTAACCTGGCCATGGCTGGTGCCTGGACCAATAAAATTAGAGTTCTCAGGCTCATTTCCATAATGTTTAAAGCCTATTTTTCTAAGAACAAGGGAATAAGGAGCCAAAATAAGAGCGGATCTTGCAACAGGGGGCACACACCAGCAGGTCAGTGTGCTTGACTTTCATGGTAGATTTCCTTTAGCCATAGCCCATTTTATATGTAAAAAGTAAAATTTCTTTCATCCCACAACAACACCATATAAATCTCCTGCCTGCGTGGAATACAGATTATATGTATCCTCCCAATACAGCACACACGGATGTATACATTGTACTGCTTAATGTTCCAGTCTGCAATATATCACCTATGTGTGGTATAGATCATATGCTCATGTGTACATAATGATAACATATTTACCTGGAGACTTAGGCTATATATATGTATATACACACACACACACACACACACACACCGATCTGTGATAAATCACCGTCAAGGTAGCAACTAAGACTGCAAGGACTAAAAATCACATATTCACGGTATAGAAATGAAAACTATGTCTTTAAAAAACAAACTGGTACACATATATGTATCATTCGAAATAATTATAGGTTTGCCTTTTTGGTAAAAAAAAAAAAAAATTTAAAAAAGGGGTGGATGTGTGCCACCCGGGAACCCCCGCGGTCCAGCTGCTTTACAGTAACATCGTAGCTAGAAGAACAAAGTTTTATCCGGAGCGAGACTTTTACTGCACATGTTGAAAAATTTCAACGTGTAATTCCACAATATAAAATCCATACCCAATTTATTAAAAACTTCCCAAGCCACTAGTGAGGCTTCTGCACCACATACTCATAACCCAACAATTGGCCTTCTTCCCCTACATCCATAACTACAGCTCTGAGTATTTTCCCTGTCCTGGAGTGGGTCTAATAAGACTACAATATACAAAGTATTAAAATGATTCCCTTGGCCCTGTCCTCTTTCCCCCTGTAAAGCATTCCCTTGCTCCCAATCTCGACCCTGGGAAGATTGCAGGCACAGACTTAGGTCAATAAGAAACACTGGCCGGCACAATGGGCCTCGCCTCAAACAGTGCTGTTGACAGACACCACTACAAAGGACGTGAATAGAGTCCCCCTCAGTTCTCACACAGAGCGAAGAATGAGTCAGTGTACTGCCGCTTTGCTGCCCTGTTTGTACAGTGTATACAGCTTTTGTCCTCCGCCACTGTTTCCAGCTCAATAGGGGCAAGAAAGCCCTGGAAGTGAGGGCGGAAGAATGACTCCCCTCTTCACTCCTGCGCTCCGTGTCATACCCACCGGCTCAAAAGAAACGGCTCGGCCCAAAGCTTAAAGTCAATGTTGAAAGTTTATTGCCGGTCGTCTAAATAAATAAATCACAGGGAAACGAGATCAAGAAAATAGGGGGCATCACTTACACAAGGACTCAATACAAACCTCCTCATCCGCTATAAATTCCTCCATAAATTCCCAGGTTGAAGAAGAAGAAAAAAAAAAGTATGAACACCCTACACTAAAACTGTAAGCAAACAGCATGGATTCTCACAATTCACTGATATACTGCGATCAGATGTAAATGAGAGGCTCCGCTGTGCCATTTCATACACTAAGTGACGGAAACCTTTAAAGTTTCCCTGTCAACAGGACTCCATTACTAAAATCCATTAAAATAAAAAAAAAGTTTCTGGAACCTACATCTTAAGGGAAGCACATGACTCCAGATTAATTGGTATAGGTAGAACACAACCGAATGTTGGTACGTAACATCTAGGTCCCACCAAACAGGAGCCAGTGCTCCTCAATACCTCGTCAGCCATGCTCCCTACAGCAGAAAGACTAATTTTGTACCATCTAGATTCCCTTTCACCCAACAAAACCAATTATAGTCAACAGGGGCTTTTGGGAGCCTTTAGACTCCATTATTTTTCATACTGGGGATTTGCAGGCAATCCAAGACCACAGTTGAGTACAATCATGGGAAGCTGGAGAGTAGGGGATAATTTATCAGTGAGGGTCCAACAGATAAGACCCAGACCGATTATGAGAATGGGACCCCAGCAATTAGGAGAACAGGGATCTTTTTCTAAACAATCATTGAAGAGGAAACCATTTGATTCTATGAGAGCAGCCCAAGCTTCCCGATCAGAACACTTGGCTCCAGCCAATTCCACAGAAGGTCATAGGAACCAATTCACACAGACCTAGGGACAACAAAGGAAGCATAGTCCCTTTGAAAATGAAAGTAACATCCTATGGTTCTAGGAGGCCACTCATTGGACGTAGAGAGTCTGTGATCCCCCAGAACTTCTGGCTGGGAGCAGACCCAAAAACTTTTTTTAAGGGGTTTTCCAAATTTCTAAAAAAAACCTCTTTAATAGACAATTTATTATGTAACTCAAGGACTAAAGATCTGTCACTAATGTACAGTAAGTGACTGTTTCAGTGACCCATCCTGAACAACAGGGACAACCGAGGCAGTGCATGTACATAACAAAACATGTCCTTCAAGCCAAACCAAGGTTGGATTACCTGAATGACAGATCCCTGTATGTAAGTGACTACCAAAAGTTCAAGGAAGTGCAGTGTGAACTTCAGCACAAGGAAGGATTAAATACCTTTGTAAACGTTCATAGCATACCAAGGTTTTGAGTCTTAGGGGTTATTTCTTTCATTTTTCAAGAAAAAAAATCCTTTGCTTGTGATGAGGCGTATCTGATCAACAAACGTGTGCCAAATTATCATCATCCAGCATTAGTCATTGGGAGAAATTATTTGCTAAAACCAGGAGTGGAGGAGCACACAGAATAGGTACAAATTCTCATTTCTCTGTCGTCTCAACACATGGTATCGGCAGAAAACTGGTGAAATGTCTAAAATGTAAACTGGCCCTTAATAGTACAAATAATTCCACAAAGTACATAGAGGTACAAAGTACTCAGAGCTCCCTCTAGAGAAAGTGTAAGGTCACTGACAAGTGAGAACATACACCAAATCAGGCATAACAATTAGGGCTTAGTCACGCAAACCTATGTACCAGAATATAGAGGGCAACAACTGGCATTTTCAGGGACCTGGGGATCATGTTAAGTCTTTATTAAAAGGTTGTCTAAAAGATGAAGGAGACATGTGACCTTTACTGATCAGAGGGTCAAATCCAGAGAAACATGAGCAAAGAAGGCGGGAGAAGCTCAGCAGGAGGTAGAACAAATGAGATCTTCTCGAAAGGAAACCCTCGAGAGCGTCTACAGTAATTCTACTGTCAACAGCAGAACATGACCAGAATATGTTCACCCTATAAACCACACACAGGTGCGCTCCAATAGAAAACACAGCCAAGGATCAAGACATTTCTTCACATCACAAAATACAGGTGCCTGTGCAAACCTCCAGTGACCCCATCATCGGCAGCAGATGACATCACCACAAAGCATTAAATCCTGGCCAAACAATCCCCAGGAGTTCAGGACAGTTAAAGCCTATCAAACACGGACTGACACCTTATTATCAAGACGTTTAGGTTACTGAATAGAAGAGCCGAATCTTATGTTTATGAAATAAGGTAGCAACCTATCAAAGGAGCCAAATATTATCATATACATCGGAGTAAGGTCAATCCTGGACCACCATATGAAGTGTATTAGATGTCTGATGTCTCTCCTAGGATGAAAAACAAAAATTTGGGGGGCTTGTCGATTTTCAATAAGAGTTACCAAAAATGGGGGCACATTTACTTAGAAAGTCGGAAACTGCCCTAAAAGTCTGACATAAACTGAGCCTGGGGCCAACAGGAATCAGGAGAAGCAGCTTAATCAATCACTAACTTATTCAACCGTCATATCTCATCTCATCAAAAGAGCCACGTACCAGAATGCATCGGACAACCAAACCTGCAAGCTTCCGTGGACCAACCTGACAAATCATAGTATCATAGTTATACAGTTGAAAAAAAAAAAAGACACTTGTCCATCAAGTTCAACCAAGGAAGGGAAGGTATTGGATGAGGAAGGGATTTAGGGAAACAATTCTATATAACATAACCATCAATGATATTTAGGTGTAAAGAGGCATCTAGACCCTTCTTGAAGCTCTCTGCTGTCCCTGCTGTGACCAGCGCCTGAGGCAGGCTATTCCACAGATTGACAGTTCTCATAGTAAATAAGCCCTGTCGCCTCCGGTGATTGAACCTTGATTTCTCCAGACGGAGACAGTGCCCCCTCGTCTTTAGATTTGATTTAATCTGGAACAATTTACCACCATATTTTTTGTATGGACCATTCATATATTTATATAAATTAATCATGTCCCCTCGTAGTCGTCTCTTTTCCAGACTAAATAAATCTAGTTGTTTGAATCTTTCCTCATACCTGAGACACTCCATACTCCTTATCATTTTTGTGGGTCTTCGTTGAATCCTCTACAGCTCCAGGGCATCCTTTTTATGGACCGGTGCCCAGAACTGGACAGCATATTCCAGGTGTGGCCGAACCTATGCCTTGTACAGTGGTAATATTACATCCCTATTCTGGGAGTCCATACCACGTCTGATACCTGACAAGATCTTGCTGGCTTTAGAGGCAGCTGATTGACATTGCAGGATGTTATTCAATTTATGATCTACTAGTACCCCCAGGTCCTTCTAAACAAGAGACTCTCCCAGATTTACTCCCCCAAGGACATATTTTGCCTTTGGATTATTAGCATAATCATTATGCATAACTTTACATTTATCCACATTGAACCCTCATTGGATGACCAAACATTCAGTTTGTCCAAGTGCCCCTGCAGCCTATGAACATCCTCCATAGACTGTATTACACTACACAGCTTGTACTACTCCCATCCTCCATAGACTGCATTACACTACACAGCTTGGTGTCATCTGCAACAATAGACACGGTGCTATTAATTCCTACCTCTAGATCATTAATAAATATATTAAATAGTAGTGGGCCAAGCACAGAGCCCTGGGGTACACCACTCATAACTGGTGACCATTCCGAGTAGGAATCATTGACCACGACTCTGGATACGATCCTTCAGCCAGTTCTCAATCCAATTGCAAATGATTTCTGCCAAACCACTAGATATTATTTTACCCATCAGGCGTCTATGAGGGACAGTGTCAAATGCCTTTGCAAAGTCCAAACGAAGCCTGCGACAAAGGCTAAGAGAATGTCCCAAAACTCAGGCAGATGTCCAGGAAATAAAGGATTAGGTCGACTGAATATCAACATGGCTACTGAGAATATACAGGCCACAAGGGTTTAGTTGACCAATAAAATACAAAAAATGTTTATTCTTATTTTTCTGATGTTCGGATTCTTCCCATTTAGTGTTCAAGGGCAGAATATCATAACTTGCTCTACCCAGTGTAAAAAACCAAAAAAAAAAAAAAAAATTACCGTATAAACTCGAGTATAAGCCGACTCGAGTATAAACCGAGACCCCTAATTTTACCACCAAAACTGGGAAAACCTATTGACTCGAGTATAAGCCGAGGGTGAGAAATGCATTGGTCACCGACCCCCCCAGTAGTATACAGCCCTGCCCCCAGTAGTATACAGCCCTGCCCCCAGTAATATACAGCCAGCCCAGCATTAAAAGAAAATAATAAACTTATATACTCACCCTCCGGTGGCCCCGATGTGCAGCGCTGCTCCCCCGATGTCCGCGTGGGTCCCCTTCTGGCTTCGGCGCCCGTCTTCTTTCTTCACTAACTTCGTGCTGGGCGCCGCCATTGTTCTCCCCCGGACGGCGCTTAGTATGACGCGCCGCTGCTGACGTCATACTAGGCGCCGCCTAGAAGAAAAACATGGCAGCGCCCGGCACGAAGTTAGAGAAGACAGAAGATGGGCGCGGAAGCCAGAAGAGGACCCGCGCGGACATCGGGGGAGCAGCGCTGCGCATCGGGGCTACCGGAGGGTGAGTATATAAGTTTATTATTTTTTAAATATTTTTTATGACTTTTGACTTATGTATGACTCGTGTATAAGCCGAGGGGACGTTTTTCAGCACATACGGCTTATACACGAGTATATACAGTATATACAAATATATCATATTAATTTATATTGGTCTCTAGAATTGTGTGTAGTCATTGGCCAAGATGAAAAAAAAGTAATTCAGAAATATTAGGGAAAAAAAAGGTGAAATATCAAATTAACCCATCAAAAATTACTTAAAAATTGAAGAAAGTGACTCTTCTCCTACACTACAGCAGTGTACAGTAAGTAAGCCAAGCAGTACAAGGAAAGAGTTAATCCAGCCTTCAGAGATGGCCTTGTAGCAGACACCATGGCTCCATCCTCTCTGTATGGAGTAACGTAGAAGCAGAATGACTTCTATAGTTCTGTAGACTGTAATAAGACAACACTTCCATCATCCCCTTTATTAAGAGCAATTTAACCAACAAAGAAAAATCTGCAGCATTGACTTGGCTCACAAGGGTCTGCATGTACCAGCCACATATAACACAGTAGAAATAATGCCTTGCATGGCATATGCCTGATTTATTATGTAAAATAAATTATTCTGTACATAATATACGGTTGACGTTGGACCAAGAAGCAGTACAAACTTAAAAGTAAATCTACCATTTGATTTGATGCATTATGAAGCAAACATACCTTGAGAATGCTGTAGCTACACTGATGCAGGATCATATCTTGGTTAATCCCTGTGCCGAATGGTTTTGTTGAAAAAACAATTATAACATTCAGGACCTTGGGAAAGCTGGGCACATACATAAACACATTACACTGAGCGTGTAATTACAAATGGAGGTTAGTCAAGCAAGACTAATCAACCTGAGCTGGATCACTCCTACACAGCAGCTGGGGGATGGTGCAGCAATTGATTATTCTGCCTTCAGGCACAACCCTGGGATTACATCATCCTCTCATGCAGTGAGTAACTCTCGTGCTAGGAGAAGCGATGAAGCAGCCATAGAAGCGACAGAGCTTCATAATCATAATGTTATATCTGTTTTATCAGCAAAACCACATAGCACAGGGATTAACCAAGACATGATCCTGCATAAGTGCAGCTACAGAAGTCTCAAGGTATGTTTGAGACTGCTTTCCTTTCATTTCCAGTCTAAAGAAACTATTTGGCACAAGCCTTCTAAAAAAAGGGCGGTACATGGCGGTTTGTTTGGTTCGTTTGGGGTGTAGTTACCTTATTATGGCTTCCCTTATCTACAGTCTCTTATGTGGCCACTTTTTTAATACTCCTTGAAAGTATTGTACATATTTACTGGTTAAAAGGGGTTGTCTGACTGTTCCGTGCGCCCATTTACAGGAGCATGGCAACTCTGCCCCGACTGCTTCTAGTTGCATGGTACGCCCAGCTGCCATGTGTCCCAGTGCTGTATCAGGCGCTGAGACAGGTGGGCATGCCATGGCAGGAGCATTCGAGCAGGAAAGTACAGCTTAATTTTTTTTTTTTTGTTAACAGCCCACACCAGCCAACCTCTAGAGTTTTTATCAAAGTTAAACCACCCCTTTAAAATCATATAAGCAACAATAAGACAGCCTTCACACTGATATTTATGGCTATTATGTGACAACCACTAGGGTAGCAATGGTAAATCTTTTAGAGACAGTGCCCAAACTACAACCAAAATCCACTTATTTATCACAAAGTTCCAATGCACAATTTTTAGAAAATGGGACTTTCACAAATATTCTAAAAAAAGACCTGTGAGAAACACATGCCATATGGGAAAAGGCTTAAGAGGAACAAGAAAAAGCCAATGTGCTTAACTAGTCTTATAAGGAAAGCAATAAGCGAGAAAGAAAGGCGTTTAAGGTGCTAAAACGCAAAGGTAGCGATGAGGCGTTACAGGATTATATAGAGAAAAATAAATCCTGTCAAAAGCAGATAAAGGCCACAAAATTAGAGACTGAGAGAAACATTGCCAGGAAGCAAAAATAATCCCAAATTATTTTTCAAGTATATAAATGATAAACTAAAAAAGGGCCAATCTACTGAATGTCGCCTTCTCAACTGTCTTTACTCAGGAAAATCCCCTGGTGGAAGACACAATGAGGAATAATGTAAATTCTCTTTGAATGTCAACAGTTTAACCCAGGAAGAGGTACGGCGCCGCCTCAGAGCCACTAAGATAGATAAATCACAGGGGCCAGATGGCATACACCCCTGGGTTCTGCATGAACTATGTACCGTGATAGACAGACTGTTATTTTTAATATTTGAAGATTCACTGAGGACTGGTTATGTTCCACAGGACTGGTGCATAGAAAATGTGGTACCAATATACAAAAAAGGATCAAAAAGCGATCCTGGAAACTACAGACCTGTGAGTCTAACTGCTGTGTTGGGGAAAATATTTTTTATTCTTGTTTAATTCACGTTAATTTCCCCTTATATTCCCATACTCCCTGTTCGTTGCCATTTAGGGCAATACCCGGTCAATCTCCCGCCCGCTTGTCCGCAGTTTATGAACTAAAATTACTTTAAAGAATCAGCGGGAAATGGCCAACTAGAGGAGGATTACGGCGCTGCCTGTTGCTGAGCCGGCGCTTCTTTACTTTGGATTTATACTGGCAGTGCACACAATGGGCGCGATGATACAGTGTGACAAGACTGGTTGGGAACGTGCAGCAGCTGCGGTGTACGCTCGCTCACACAGGTAGTGATGATGGTGGCCAGAGCTGAGGATGCCAGGCACCACTTATGTGCTGTCAGTATGGCCTCTGTTCTGGGGAGCGCTGACAGATCTTGTGTGCAGCTCATTTCACGTGTAAAGAGGAACGCCGCGCAGCGTGAAAGGCTCTCATACACTCACCTTAATACAGGGTGTTGCTGGCAGGAGATATTGGCCGGAGAATATGTTTGTGTTCCCTCCATGACCTCTGTATTTAAATACTGAAGTGCATGGGGACTACAAATCAAAAATCAGTACAATCTCTACACAAACAATGCTATTTTTCAGTGTGAAAACTATGCAAGTAAAATGCAAACTGGTGAACACTATGCCAGGGGAAAACTGGCAACATGGTGTCCTTAGCTTTAGACAATGCCTTGATAGAAAGATCCTTTGACAAGAGGTTAAAAAACGCAAAATGTGCTCCTCCACAGCACCAGAGATCAGCTGCGAACATTAGTGATGTGTGTCTGGGAAATGTATATTCCAGAACTAAAGCTCCTGCAAGGGCATGTCCTCACACTGCTGTGCTCTTAGTTCTGTAAATTTATCTGCTCTTTAGCACTGCCCTCAGCTCTGGGTACAAGTTGTAGCATTGAATCAGAGGTCTGTTTCAGCTGTAACTCAGAGCATTGGGTGGGGGCCATGGAACCAGTGAATGCAGAGAGCCAAGAGAACAGAAGTGTCAGAAGGTCCCACTCCCCTGGGCAAACTAAACTCCTAGAACAGGATTCCACTTTGGCAAATAAATATATATCTATATGCAATAAATGTTTCATCAGCATACATATTTCATGGTTTTCAAAATATTACAACACAGAATAGTGTGGCCAGAGGGACTCCATCACCAGATTTTACTCCATTATACTCCTATCCCTCTCAGGTCATGTACGAAATGTTATTTCTAGAATTCTCTCTTTAATGTGAATTCTCACCTGTTTACCTATAACAAAATCAGTTAGCATAGAAGAGTCATATTTTGCCTGAATTGAGTTAAGTTTAGAGGCTGCAGGGGCAATGCAATGTCACTCTATAGTGTCTAGAAACTTGATCCTAAACAAACACTTTTGGGGTCACGTTATAGAAAAGAATCTCATCTATCGGATCACATCAGACCTATGGTTCTGTGATATATAGAATTATTCAGTATAGTCACTGTTACCTATAAACATATAACAGCAAAGTGTCTATAGACCGCTCTTGCTGTGAGGATTGATGGGTGTAGATATCCAAGAAGTTCCTGCACCTCAACTTGTGACATGAATCATAAATTTTTACACAATATATGATAAATCCCCCCAATGTTTTTATAATACATGCCTGCGCTTCTGCTACTGTAACATAAAGGAGGTGATTGTTCTGTTGCTTATGTATGTAAATAAAGCATAAGCACAGGAACCATGGAGACACGGAAGACAAACAGCAGTGTCTCAGATTGCATGGATGGCTGACTGTCTCTGTGTCAAGCACTTGACAGGTCTAATCCTTTGGCACTTGGTGCACAGATCAGGGTTCAGTAGGTAGAGGCCTCTCTCATCACCAGGATGACGCCCGCTGGATTACACGGCCGCCTGTGTGTATGTGGCTCCAGCAATAGGGCCAGGTGCTGGCGCGGAGAGAAGGCTTCCCACATGCGGCCACTGGGGAGGACACACGTCTCACAGCGCTACATTTAAAATCTTACTGCACCAAGTCAAATTAAAGGGATTTTCTAAGATCACAATAATGAATATCTATGCTATGGACGTCCCATTATTATCAGATACGGCGTGCACCCCATGGATCAGCTGTGGCCCCTATATAGTAGACACAGGTCTGTACAATTACGCACCATCAATTTGGCAGCAAGGTGCTACAGCTGTAACCTATTCAAAGAGTATAGGACAAAGCTGTAATATCCCGCACCACCATTGCTTGTCCGGTCACAACAGGTCAACTTGCTGATTGGTGGGGATCCCAGTGACGGGACGCCCCATGGATCACAAGAACAGGGTCCGTTTTAACCACGTTGTACCTCAAATAAACGGAGCAGCTGGCAGGACATGTGCAATGCTGCTCCATTGACGAAGGAAATAGCGGAGTACTGCACATGGGTTACTCCGTCAGCCCTATAGAGATCAGGTGCATGAGAAACCGGCTACTCAGTTCATTTAAGGTAAAATGGACCCCCGTTCTCTCGATCCATTGAGGTCCCATCACCAAGACCCTCACCAATCAGTAAGTTATCACCTATCTTGTGGGTAGGGAAAAACCTGAATTTTCACTCAAGCGGATGGACAACCCCTTTAAGTTTAAGAACCTTGTTTTTCTTTTTCAACATCCAAAGGAGTAAGGAAAAAACGGCACTCACCGATCGCAAGTCTTCTCTGCTTGCGATCGGTGAGTGCAGTTTTTTCCTTACTCCTTTGGATGTTGAAACAGTGTCTTCTGTGAAGCTTGGACGTGCACCACGCAGCAGTATTCTCATTGCCGGTCCCAACGTGTGGCTGTGTCTGTCGGACGTGGACTTTGGTTCCGTGCCTGTGTTTAGGTGGTGCCAGTCATTCTCTCTCTCATTGGCTATCGTGACTTGTTTTTCTTTTATTTGTTAAATACAGACTTAAAGAGGTATTCTCATCTAGGCATTCACATTCTGTTTCATTAATCTGCCATATATATGCATTTCTTCAATTTGATGCTATTTAAAAAAAATTACCTGTGTGAAGATAATTTCACATAAATGTAGCCATATGGTCCCTTCTGAAGTGCTGGAGAGCCGGTGAAGTCACCGAGCTCTCCGGCACACTCGCGCAAACAGGCCGGGAAACAGGCCGTGCTAAGTTGCGCAG
Source organism: Engystomops pustulosus (assembly GCF_040894005.1). Taxonomy (NCBI): domain Eukaryota; kingdom Metazoa; phylum Chordata; class Amphibia; order Anura; family Leptodactylidae; genus Engystomops; species Engystomops pustulosus. The sequence goes on along the minus strand of NC_092415.1, from coordinate 36,819,095 downwards.
ACGCGAGTGTGCTGGAGAGCAAGGTGACGTGCACGGGTGTGCCGTGCCCTAGTGCGGTGCGTCGAGATAAATGTTAATATAACATATAAATCACCCTGAGCTGGCGTCATGTATCTGTGTGTAAGAACTAGCACTTTTAAGTGGTAAGTTTCCTTTAAATTTGAATGCCTAAACGAGCTTCTTTCACACAAACATATGCTATGTCTAGGCCAGGACCCGGGGTGTAGCACATGTTTGGCTGGAGAGGAAGAGGGCAAGTGCTTGTCATCGCTCCCCGCTCCACAGGGAGGCGTGCAACCAGTACAAACGGCAAAAGATAGAGCTTGCTCTATCTTTTTTTCTAGTGGCGGCACGGTACGATGACACCCGTGTGTGCTCACCATCCCGTGCACAAGGCATGGCTAAAGCTGCTCTTCTTGAGAGAATGAGCTTACCCAAGAGTCAGCCTCCACCAATCTACTATAGAGTGACCTATGGATAAGGATTTCAGTATTAAGAAGATGGAAAACCCCTTTAACTCTCAGTGTTGCTCAACCAAGTAACTCCAAACAGCTGCTATTGTGAGTCTTCATATTACTAGATGTGAAGGACGACTGCCATAAGTCATCTTTTTATCATTTATAGTCAGCTCTGCGTAATGAGGAGACTATACTACAACAATATGAACAAGACACCACCATCTGCACATTTGTACTTACTCGCCATCTTGTTCAGGTCTTCGGCAAACACAATGGAATTTGCCACCAAAATCAATGTACAGGTCATTTTCCACAACATTGAAGATGGTTCCTGCCACTATCTTGTCCTTCGCTGGTCCCATCTGCATCAGAGGGGAATGTCGGAGCAAACTGGCAAAACTTTCCTTGTCCCTGGCCGCTGCCTGGAAAGACATGATGATAGAATGATGATTTATTGCAAAGTACAGAACATTTAGGAGAGAGAACACAGGGATTATTTCATCTGTGGTAAATATCTTAGCAGTGGCTTAACATCTCAGAGCCCAATGCACTTTATACATTTCTCCACCTTCATGCAACTTGGATTTAAAATTTTATTTTTTAATAGACAATGGATAAAATGGATGTTAAATCCATACACCAAATGAGCAGTTAGATATTTAAAAAAAAAAAAAAAGGGAAACAAAATTTAAAATGGCATTTCCAGGTTACAGAATTGATACCTAATGGACCTAAAGATCATGAATATCCTTATCTTGGAAAACGTCTTTGAAAAGGACTCCACCAGATTCTAGCCCATTTAACTACCAGCCCCAAGGTAAGGTACAAAATGTCATTTCTAGAATTCCCTCGTGTGAAATCTCACCTATTTACCTAAATTCCTCACAAGTCATATGACAATGAGCAGAGAAGAGTCAAGTTTAGAGGCTGCAGATGCCCCCATTTTCTACAGTAGCTAGAAACATCAGGCTTGCGTTTCTGTGAGCTACGGAAAGGCGGCTAACAAAAAGGTGTGAATTGGATTCTTATCTGCAGCTTGTATTTCCAACTATGTCTTTATTATCTCTCATTGCGGGGGGTTTGGAAAGTATTCAGACTCCTTTAATTTTTTCCCTATTTGTTTCATTGCAGCCAATTGGCAAGATGAAAAACATTCTTTATTTTGCTCATTAATGTACACTCTGCCCCCATCTTGACAGAAACAGAAATGTAGAGATTTTTGCTAATGTATTAAACAAGAAAAAAAAAAAATTAAATATCACATGGTCATGAGCAAAAATCGCATTAACGCCTCCCTTCCCCGCCACACTGTATAATACCCATCCCCCACAGGGTTTGATGCCACTTTAGTCCTCCCAAATAGTGTAATGCCGTCCTTGTGTAATAGTAAAATGTGCCACTAATGTTGCTCCAACTATTATGCCCCCTGTGGTGCCTGCCGCTACAGTATCCTGACCGCCCCCCCAGTGTCCAGAGACACCTTGTTATTTATAATCTGAAGCCAAGATTTATTTGGTGTGGACTCTAGGGCCATTTTGTTTTTTTTCCTCCTTTTTTTTGGCCCAGTGTTTAATTTTATTTAATGAAAATATAAAACTCTTAGGTCGGCTTAAAAATCCTAAGAGGAGTATTATTACTCTTCTGGAAAAAAATTATTAAGTATTCAACCCCTTTGCTCAGTATTGAGTAGAAGCAACTTTGGAGCTTCTTGGGGAAGATGCAGCAAGTTTCCCTTCCCTGGATTTGGGGATCCTCTGCCTCTTCCTTGCAGATCCTCTCCAGTTCCCTCAGGTTGGATGGTGAACATTGGTAGAAGCCATTTTCAAGTCTCCCCAGAGATACCCAATTGGGTTTAGGTCCGGGCTCTGGCTGGGCCAGTCCGGAAAGGTCACAGATTATTCTGAATCCTCTGCTTCATTATTTTAGCTGTGTGCTCATGGTTATTGTCTTGGTGAACCTTCGGCCCAGTCTGAGGTCCAGAGCACTCGGGAAGAGGTTCTCATCCAGGATATCCCTTCCATTACGACCAGTCGTCCTCTCCCTTCCCCAAAGCATGATGCTGCCACCACCATATGTCACTGCTGGGATTGTATTTGGCATGTGCTGGGTTTTCTCCACACATACTGCTTAGAATTAACACCAAAAAGTTCAGGCTTCATCTCATCAGAGCAGAGAATCTTATTTCTCATAGTCTGGGAGTCCTTCATGCATTTCGGACACTGTATGCAGCTTTCATTTGTCTTGCACTGAGGAGAGGCTTTCATCGGCACACTCTGCCATAAAGCCCTGACTGGTGGAGGCTGCAGTGACTGGTGACTTCGTGGAACTTTCTCCCATATCCCTACTGCATCTCTGGAGCTCAGCCTCAGTGATCTTGGGGTTCTTCTTTACCTCTCTCACCAAGGCACTTCTCACACAATTGCTTAGTTTGGTTGTAGGAAAAAGGAAAAGTTGTGGTAGTCTCAAACTTCTTCCATTTAAGGATTATGGAGGCCACTGTACTCTTAGGAACCTTGAGTCCTGCAGAAATTCTTTTGTAACCTTGGCCAGATCTGCACCTTGCCCCAATTCTCTGAGCTCCTTGGGCAGTTCTTAGTCCTCATTATTAACATGTGCTCTGACATGCACTGTGAGGTCTTCAAGTTCAATCAGTTTAATTAAACACAACTGGACTCCTTTGAAGGAGTAGAACCATCTCAAGGAGAATCAAAAGGAAAATGACAGCAAGTTTTACAGCGAAGGGTCTGAATACTTAAAGCAACTTGATCTTTCAGTTTTCTTGTTTAATAAATTAGCATAAATATCTACATTTCTGTTTCTTACTGACAAGATGGGGTTCAGAGTGTACATTAATGAGCAAAAAAAAAAATAAAAATGTTACCAACTGGCTGCAATAAGACAGAGTGAAAAACTTGAAGGGGTCTGAATACTTTCCATAGCCATGTCTGAAGGGACTCCAATCTTGACTCATCTCATGTAAACATGACTCTTCTCAGCTCCTTATCAAATCAATTTGATGAAGATAAGGGGGTGAAATTTCACATTAAAGTGGTAATTCTAGAAAGGACATTTCATACCCTACCTGAGGAGGGGGTAGTAGTTTAGTGGGGTAAAATCTGGCATCAGGTTTCCTTATTGTTCTGCTGTCCTGAGGTGGTCCTGTTATCAATGCAACTTAAGTGCGGTGTACCAATCCTATCATTGGCGACTAATGAGTCATTGCTGAGGTCAATAGTTGGTGCAGCGATGACCAGTCCTCATATTTCACACAACAGGACAGAAAACAGCTGGAGCCGCCATCATAATGTGGAGCAGTGGAGAGGACTGGACTGACAAGAGGTCAATTATCCAATTTTCAAATTTTATCGCATCTCCTAGTTTTGAGGAGTCTTTAATATTGCATACAAGCCTTTAGCTGTGATTACTTAAATTTTCCAAAAAATAAAGTTTTAGCTTTCAGAATAATTTCTGACTGTAAAATGCAGCTAATAAGTGATATAAGAGACAGCGACGGCCATCATCAAGATCACACACTTCGTGACACTTGTCGGCTGAGAACATCTCCAGAGAAGACGTGAAGCTTGTTCCTTGTCTCCTCATCACATCATCTCTAGAAAGACTTGTTAATAGCGAGACTATGGAAAATCTCATCGCCATGGAGACTGAAGCGGAGGCCATTGTAAGCCAGATCCCTGTCATCATACCTTCTCACATCCCCGGCTTTTAGGTCCTCATTAGTAGTGTGGCCCTCATGTAACCTGCATGGAGGACCTCTAGAGATCTCCACTGCATGAGGGTACAAGGTATAATAGTGTAAAGTCTCAGAAGTGACAGCGAAGTTTGGATTATCGATTGTACTGAGGTACATTTATTATGCAAAAGTTATTTCACTTAGGATGTTAGGACAGTGACCCTTTTATGAATAAGGGTCTTTGGTGCCTGAATGTCCAGGTCAATTTTTGTAGTTCTGTTCTGATCCTTAAATGTCAATGAGCCCTCTTCATACAGACCCCGTACGGCACAGAGGATGAAGGGGTTAAACATCACAGGTGGCATTTAAAGCCCATCAGGACTTGGGTACTGCTATCTTAACGGGGGCTGACTCTTCCTGTGACATCATCGGGGAGTAACGATCCATTGCCATGACAGCCAGGAGTCTATATAAGCTGCCGATCATCAGCGAAATCACCATACATTGCAATCAGACCCCCTAAGGTAATCTGGGGAGTCTACATATACAGTAAGAAAAAAATCCCTCTTTCTAGAACTTATATAAACAAAAAGCTCCCTGTATTCAAAAATAGCCCCCAACTGGCAGTTTTTCGACATTTTGCAACTCAAAAAAACGCCACATTTCACAGCTTCGTATACCAAAGTATTAAAAAGTTTATAGCGTCAGAATATTAGGAAAACCTACCATGAGGAATCTACTAGCAGAAGTAGATGTGATGATAGATTCCTCCTGCTGCCTCTGCCCTAATCTGTAATGTAATAATCCTGGAACCTAATCTAATTGTTAAAAAACTTTATTTTGGTGAAATATAAATTAACTGCAGAGGCTACTGGGGTATGGAGTAGCCTGAGGGCGCATTCACACGATGCGATGTGTTGTGTTTTTGACACATTGAAAACGCATGCCTTTTGGACGCATCCAAAGACCATCTTTCAAATGCGTTCTATAATCCCAATCAGCTGAAATCAATTGCTTTTTCAAATCCAAAAAACGCATATACAGCTGCAGAGCAAACACTATGGATGAAAGTACAGAAAGCAACCAAGCACCGGCGACGCAACATGCTTTCCAGGAAGAAAAACGCAACGTAGAACGCAACGCATCAATTATAATTTACAACGCAACTAAAAAACACAACACATTAGAAAAAAAGCATCGTAGGAACAACAACGACGCAAACACATGCATTCTAATGAAAAAGGAACAGAAGCGTCTTTTCAAATGCGCCAAAAACACAACGCACGACGCAATGCATCGTGTGAATAAGCCCTTACCTCCCAGTGTCCGGCCAGGATAGTACACGACCCAGTAGCCTCTGCAGCTAATTAACATATTAATAAAATAAAGTTTGCATCAAATTAAGTTAGATTCCAGGATTATTAAATGACAGATTAGGGCAGAGGCAGAAGGAATCTACCATCACATCTACTTCTGATAGTAGATTCCTCATGGTAAGTTTTCCTTTAACCATTTTAAATCTATACAAACCTAATAAAACCTCTATAAAATGTAATCTCCATGATCGGACTGGCCCAGAGAATGATAGAGAAGTGTCATTTGGAGTGCACAATAAAAGTCGTGAATACAGAGCAAGTAAGAAACTGGCAGAATTGATTTTTCTTTCAATTTGACCGTAATTGAAATTTTTGTCCAGCTTCCAAGTACATGGCGTGGAAAATTAAATACTGCCACTAGGAAATACAATTTGTTATGCAGAAAGAAAAGCCCTCAAAAAAACTGTGCACACTGAAAAATAAAATGTTAAAAAATTGGATGTTTTAAAAGGTGGAGAACAAAAAATGCAAACGTAAAAAAAAAAAAAATAGGCCATCTTTAAAAAAGGGGTTAGAGGGGAGGAGGTCACCTTTAATATCGCAGGATTTTGTTTCTAGGTGACACGGCACAGAAGATATTTACTGGTAAAGTTGATAGTGGGTTCTGTATATAAAAAAAAAAAAAAAAAAAAAAAAAACAATCTTTACATATATAGTGCTAACATATTCCTTAGTGCTTTACAAATAATTAAAAAAAATTAAAAATCTAATTTGTGACTGCATTTAGGACATCAGTGCCAAAAAATTAGTCATCTCATGATGAGGGGTGTTGGCACCCCCTAGTGGCCGTTAACAAAGGCTGCATCTCTAATTTTAAAAAAATATAATTACTTATACTATAATATTTTAGAGGAATTCAAAGACTGGTGTATACATCTGGGCCATAGGGGGATATTTATCAGGGCCTCTGCGTCACGTCAATGGTGTAGAACCCTGAAATAAACGCAAATGCTAGCTTATTGCTAGCACTTTCGATTATTTAGCCCTCTCCGCCACCTTCACGGCATACGGCGTGAAGGGGCACGCAGAGGGGGTGTGGCCAGGAGTGGGTAGCGCGGGGTGTTACTGTCCCGCTCCTGCGCACTTGCTGCAGCCGGCGACTTTTTACATGTGATAAGTCGCCGGCTGCATTTCTTTCTACGCCAGGTAGGGCCCGGCACAGAAATAAATGCTGCGCAGCACCTCGCCTGATGCATCAAGAAGCCGGAGCCTATTGATGCATCATACGTCTTTAGTGGCGAATACAGATTTTTATACAATAACTTCTGACTATTCATGATGTTGACCCACATAAAGGCAGTATATAATCGGCTTATACTTGTGTTATATATGGGCAGCTAAAGAAAGGATGGATCCGTAATTCACCTGCATTAGGCTATGCCTCTCATGGACACCACTATATCTACCAGGTTATCTCCCGAAACTATGCGGACAGCAATAAAGTAAGTATAAGTTATCAAGTCCTGTAACACCACAAGATATAATACCATAATTGTACAACTATCATAGTGTAACGACATATAACCGGAATTTACTATAATATTCTGGTCTCCAGGGGGCATCGTCCAAATTTTCTCTCTGTGCAGAACTCGGATCAGAAAGGAAATGCATATTACTATAATAAGCTGCTACTTTATGATGGGAAATTAAGGCTGCGTTCACATGTGACATTTACATTGCATTTTGAAGTGCAATACAACAGCTGAAGAGAGCAGATTTGTCTAATTGCGTTGCTGTTAACATTTGCATTTAACATAATAGTGGAGATGTATTATTGTATCAGTCTTCCTACCAGTCCGGAACAGAACTACCGTATTTGTTGCCCTATAGGGCGCACCGGACTATAAGGCGCATTAGTCCGATGCGCCTTATATATGTAATTATTACATATATAAGGCGCATCGGACTATAAGGCGCGGGGTCCGGGGGCCGGGGGCGTGGCGGAGGCGTGGCGGAGGCGTGGCGGAGGCGTGGCGGAGAGCCGACATGACGTGACGCGGCGACGGGACGCAGCGACGGGACGCGACGCCGAGACGCGACGGGGAACGCGGGGAAGGTGAGGGGGAGGTGGAGGAGGGCAGCGGATCATACTTACATAGGTCCCCGCTACAGGTCCCGCTGGAGATCTGCTGTCTCCGGTCTCCGGTAGCGGGGACCTATGTAAGTATGGTCCGCTGCCCTGTGCCCAGCGCCATACATAGGGCGCACCGGACTATAAGGCGCACTTTGGATTTCCACGGAAATCCAATGCTTTTAAGTGCGCCTTATAGTCCGGAAAATACGGTAGATAGTTCTCTGCTGATCCAGATTAACCCCTGCGTCGGATCCTGGAGGATTAATCTTGCGCAGATTAAGGATGGATTTAAACCAGCGGTTTTTTCACATGACTGATTTTTCACTGAACTCATTTTGATTTATAGGCACATACAGGTTGGTTTTCTCTTCCTGGGCTTTTTTACACTTCAGTTTTTGTCACTGATCAGTCATTACTTTAGAACCTATTCTTTTTGTGTTCACTGACAACATTGGATAAGTTGGAAAAAAAAAACCTTAAGTGTGGAAAAGCCCATTACAAGCCCCACGTCATTGGTGTAGAAGCCATGAAATCCCCTCTCCGCCACCTAAGCCCATTAGGAATGGGTCAGTAAGATATCAGTGACATTTTCTGGCGGACAGGTTATTTTCTGTCTGGTCACGCCCCTTTTCAAAGGAGTCTGAAAACTGCCTAAAAATGGTCTAAAATCAGTTTTCTGGTGTAGACAGATTGATACATCTCCCCTATGTGGTGTTTTTGGATGCGTTTTTACATGTTTCTGTGCATTTGGCTGCTTTGTAAGAGTTTTCAATGTAGCTGGAAGTGTAAGCAGCAGTGTTAACATTGAGACACATCTCTTACACTACCAGGAATGAAGAAAAACGCTTTGAAAACTACCCAAAGCAAGGGATCATGTAAAAATATTTCTGAGATGCATTTAAAAATGCCACAATTTACACACAAAGAGGTTTTCTACAGATGTTATGATATCCAATGAAACACATTGCTGCATGAGTACGCCAATGTTTATTGTTTTTTAGAGTTTTTTTTTTCTTATGGTCCTCCCTTCTAACATTCTTTTATCTCCAAAACGGCTGATGAATTCTGACTTACTGGAAAGACATTTAGAAGCTCAATAAAGTATATCAGATTACATATTATATCTTAGGGGCTAGTCACAGCAGCTAGATCACCACCCACCAGCTCAAAGGGGGCTTCAAATTTACAAATGGAGACTGAAGAAAGGAAAATCAAGATTATAAAGTCACACATTGACCTGAAACTGTGTGAGGCTCTGTTTACATTACATTTTGTGCTATACGTTTTAAGGACAAGTCGGGGAGTTTCTGATGTGCCCTTACACCATATGGCACATAGCCTCATCTCCCTCTACCATGCACAATTAGCAGCCCAGGGTGCCGGACATCTTGTCCTTGCGCTCCGTGCTGCTAATTATAACTTTATTTTCAAGGCGACCCCAGTGTTTTTGGGGGGTTTTTTAGTGGTTGATTCTCTTTAATGCCTTAAGGACGCAGGGTGTTTTTGCTCTCCACCTTCAAAAATCCATAACTTTTTCATTTTTACGTGTACAGAACTGTGTGAGGGCTTATTTTGTGCGTAACAAATTTTCCCGTAATGTTATTTATTTTAACATGCTGTGTACTGCGAAGCTGAAAAAAAAGTCCAAATGTGGAAAAAAAAAATTAAAAACCGCACATGCGTCACGTTCTTGTGGGCTCTTGTTTTTACCACTTTGATTGTGCGCTCCAAATAACACCTCAGCTTTATTCTTTGGTTCGGTGCGATCGCGGTGATACCAAATTTATACAGGTTTTATTGCGTTTTAATACATTTTCAAAAATTAAACGAATGTGTACAAAAAACACTTTCGCCATCTTCTGACGCTATATTCTGACGCTAATAACTTTTTCATACTTTGGCGCATGTAGATGTGTGAGGGGTCATTTTTGTGAAATGAGGCGAAGTTTTCATTGCTACCATTCTCAGGTCTGTGCGACATTTTGATAATTTTTTATTCCATTTTTTATGTGATGTAAAAAGGTGTAAAAGTCACATTTCGGACATTTGGGCGCCATTTCCCATCTCGGAGGTCAACGCCGGCCGTAACCGTTTTTATAGTTTGATAGATCGGGCATTTTGGGACACGGCGATACCTATTGTGTCTGTTATTTTTACTGTTTATTATGTTTTATATCAGTTCTAGGGAAAGGGGGGTGATATGAATTTTTAATATTTTATTAATTTTTTTATTTTTTAAACTTTTTTTTTCACTATTTCTTAGACCATCTAGGGTGCATTAACCCTAGATGGTCAGATCGTTCCTACCATATACTGCAATACTACAGTATTGCAATATATGGCATTTTTGCAGGTCATTCATTACAATGAGCCACTGGCTCATTGTAACGAATCTGCAGAAGCCATTTAGCCTCAAGTTAAACGAAGACCCGAGGCTACCATGGTAACCGAGTCTCTAGAAATATACACTTCTGTCAGGAATTCCCACCAAGTAGCACTTCTGCATTGCAGCGCTGGAGTCCTGGGTTCTAGTCCCACCCAGGTCAACATCTGCAAAGAGTTTGTATGTTCTCTCGCTGTTTGGGTGGGTTTCCTCCGAGTCCTGCGGTTTCCTCCCACACTCCAAAACATACTGGAGTCCCATGGGGACAGGGACCGATTGGTCATGCCTTGTGCAGCGCTGCGTAATCTGAGTGCGCTATATAAAGAATTATTATTATATACGCAGAGACATTGGGGTAGGTTCAGAAGTAACTGCAGGGAATTTCTCTACTCAGCCAATCAGGACCCTGCTCTTACTTCAAGAGCTACCTCTGAAAAGTGAGAGCAGGATGCTTATTGGTTGCTCTGGACTCCCTGGAGCTGTCGCCTCCTCTCACCTTTCCTGCAGAAGTCACACGTGACACAGGCGGCTCCTTCTCCTCTCCGCCCGCGCTGCTCCTGGACTCCGAGTCCCCGGATGCTTCTGTACTGAATGAGCGCACTCCATGCCGAACAGAAGAGCGGTAGGAGCTGAGAAACCTCCCGGCATGTCTCCAGCAGGGCGCCGCCATATTGGAGGGATGCAAGGAACGTACAACCTGTGACCTCCAGGAATCATAGAGCGTCAGTGCACACAGGAGACAGGCGGCGCAACAGCGACCTCTGCTGCTCGGAGACAGTACAGCGGCAGAGCTCAGTAGAGCGGCCCAGAGGGCGTGTAGTATGTGCAGCGTGTATACAGCAGCGGCGTCTCCTATCCTTATCATATCCTTATCACCAATGTTCTCACATCATGTCCTGCTGCAGATCGTCTACAATCTGCTTTATGCTCATTTACATCCTATACTTTCCCCTGCTTGTCATGTGATGATATGTTTCCTATCTGTAACACATTTCCTGAGCTCTTCCCTATTTTCAGAGAGAAGTGAAAATTTGTCTTGGATCCAAGCTCCTCTGTGTGCAGGTAGAACTGCATATACATCCCCATAGACGTGTGTGTGAATGCAACCTTAGGCCATGGTCACATCATGTTCCGCTAACATTGTGTTATTTAAACGATACTGATCCCATGCGCTTTCCAGGAAACGCATTGGCAATCAGGCCGAGCCCTGTCTGCCTTGTACTGGGCATCTATGACTATTGTGCCTATTGACTACAATGGGGGCATCTATGACCATGGTCATGGTGTGGATACCTGTGACTGCTGGCTACAGTGCGGGACACCGGGTGCTATTGGCTAAATTGGGGAAACTTGTGACTATTGGCCACCGTGCGGGTACCTTAGATGTGCCTCTGCCTCGAAGAAAAGAAGATGGAGCAGAAGAAAAAAAGAAGAAGCCTAAGGTAAGTATTTCTAAGGGAGTTCTGCTCTTTACATTTAATGTAGGAGGGAGCTCTGCTGTAGACATTTCATTAGTGAGGGGAAGTTTCTGCTGGACATTTTATTAAAGAGTAGTGTCTACATTTCCCACCCTAAGCTTATACTTGTGTCAAAAAGCTTTCCCAGTATTTTTTTTTTTTTGTGGTAAAATGTTTTTACCAAAGCCAAGGGGACATTGTAGGTGTGTGTGGGGCTATAGAAAAGGGGTATTACAATGCCTCCTTTTCTGTAGCCCCCCTCTTATAAAAACAGACAACAGAAAAGTAGCATTATCAGGAGGGGTAAAAAAAGGGGGGCAGGAAAGGGGACATTTTAGACTGGGGGCTCCTGGAAATGGCACATTTTTTTAGGTTGGGGTAAGATCTAGGGTATTTGCGGGGCACACAATTCCTTTCCCAGGGACCATGATAAAAAGGTTACCTGACCCTGTCAAGAAAAAAAAAAAGGTTGGGGACCACTGAACGAGGTGGTCTGTAGTTAGAAGAAAATTTGTCTGTAGTGAGACGTTAAAAGAAAAAAACCCTAAGGGCGCGTTCACACGTTGCGTTTTGGTCGCGTTTTCATTGCGTTTGAAACGCATATACAACAGCTGATGAGAGGTGATTTGCCTAATTACATTACCGTTTACGTTTGTAAACAAAATGTTAACACGTGCGTTGACATAGAGTTTACTATGCGTTTTGTAAACGGAAATGTTAAGAGGGATGTAATTAGGCAAATCACCTCTCCTCAGCTGTTGTAATGTAACGCACCCTAAAGGCTTTATTTCCCACGTGTCGTTTACATTGTGTTTTAAAATACAAAACAGCTGATGAAAAGCGATCTGCCCAATTGCACCGCTGTAAACATTTGTGTTTACAAAATGCATTATTAACACAATATTAACCTCACATTATGTTTATGTTAACATGCTGTAATTATGCAAATTTTCTCTCCTCGGCTTACAACACCACGTGTAAACGCTGCCAAAAGTTTAATCCCCCATCTTTCCCTAGAACTGATACACAAAAGAGGAGATATATATTCCATGCCTCTGAAAAATTGTGGGGGTCATATCAGTTTCCGTGTGTAAACATTCCCCAATGTGTATACTATAGCAGTGCAATCTGTAGGATGAGGCTGGTGAGGAAGGGATTGGAAACCTCCATGTGAAAAATGGAGAACATCTGGTAAAACGTTGGACCCTCTTCTAGTCAGTGTAGTCTGTCACACGTGCTCCTGTCCATCATACAATGGTAATGCCATTATTTGTGTTGCTCTGCTCCAATACCAGCACTTTAATCCTCAGAGCTGGTTTCAGCCCCCCTCTTCTGCTCCAGGGACCCCCCACCCCACAGAGAGCCTCCTATCTCTTCTCTCTATTTGGGATGTGGTGATGGAGTCGCCCGTTTGGTGCAGTTGGCTAAATCAGCAGATACCTACAATACGGCTGAGACAGAAAATGGTTACAAGGTGACTGGTGTACATGGCGGTGGCCAGTATACATGCTACATATGTCATCTGGATGAAGAGGTTTTACTGGATACATTAAAGGTGATGTGGGAATTTGGTGTGTGAATTTGGCTAAAAAAGACCACATTCAAATAGTAGTCATAAATGGGTTGTATTAACAATGGACAATGTTATAGTTGGAATATCCTAAGGGTCTGCACTGGGACAATTATTTGGTTCATGTTAGAACTGCAGTACCCCATGTACCCCAGACTGATATACACTGTTAGGCTAGATTCACACAAACGTATGCCCGCCGGACCATAGCCGGGTTGGCATACGTTCGGCGCCATGGGGCGGAGGAGGGTTGACCTCTCCATAGCGATACACGGCGCCGTAACACAGGGAAATATAGGACGTAGCCTATCTTTTCCCCGCGTAATAAGCGTGTATCGCTCCGTGCCCATTGCTGGCCTATGGGGGGCATATGTATACGGCCCTTCAGACGTGTGAATATAGCCTGATACATAGAGTCCTCAAGGAATCTATACTGGGAGCATTGCTAAACCCATGTTAGCTGTACCACAGGGGTCTGTACTGGGACCATTACTGGACTCCTGTTATACTTAGAGAACTCTACGGGCCTGTACAGGGATTATTACTGGGCTTGTGTTATATGTACAGAACGCTAGGGGTCTGTACTGGGACCATTACTGGACTTGTGTTATACTTACAGAACGCTAGGGGTCTGTACTGGGACCATTACTGGACTTGTGTTATACGTACAGAACGCTAGGGGTCTGTACTGGGACCATTACTGGACTTGTGTTATACGTACAGAACGCTAGGGGTCTGTACAGGGACCATTACTGGGCTTGTGTTATACGTACAGAACGCTAGGGGTCTGTACAGGGACCATTACTGGACTTGTGTTATACGTACAGAACGCTAGGGGTCTGTACAGGGACCATTACTGGGCTTGTGTTATACGTACAGAACGCTAGGGGTCTGTACTGGGACCATTACTGGACTTGTGTTATACGTACAGAACGCTAGGGGTCTGTACAGGGACCATTACTGGACTTGTGTTATACGTACAGAACTCTAGGGGCCTGTACAGGGACCATTACTGGGCTTGTGTTATACGTACAGAACGCTAGGGGTCTGTACTGGGATCATTACTGGGCTTGTGTTATACGTACAGAACGCTAGGGGTCTGTACTGGGATCATTATTGAATAGCCGGTATAATTGATGCAGAAAATGGAATGAATAGCACACTCTTTATTTGAAAAAGACACAAAATCTGTGGTGTTAAAGGTAAAATACAATGGGCCACATTTATTAAAGCACATTTATAAAGTGATTGCGCGGCTGTTCTGTGTCCAAAAAGACAGAAAAAATGTGCACCTAAAGGGGCTGTTATTCTCATTAGTGAGAGTTTGCGCCACATTTATTACTGACGCAGCACAATTCCACAGCATGAACAAAGTGCACCAAAACAAATGATGCCCACTTCCGGAGCAGTGCAGGGGGGGGCCCAGTTTTGATGAATCTGCTGCACTCTGCACTACACAAGCAAACTGCACATAAATGTGTCCCAAAATGTCCAAATCTACAAGGTGACTAGGATTAACTGCATAACGAAGATAAATGCAAGAACATACATTTGATTAAAAAAAATGAACTACTAATATCCTGAATGGATTCCTATGATGTGAGTCTTCAATAGAGAAGTATTTAGGAGTGATTACACAATACCAGTGTGCTACATGCAAAGCCTAAGTATATTGTCTTGTATAAAGGAAATATACTATTAAAATTGATCATGATAAACCAAGGACACTTACTCATAGATTCAGGCACCGTGACTGAGGTAATCTTCTTATATTTATTATCCATGGCCTTCTGCCTTCTAAAATCAACCTTTACAATTATGCTAATGACTCTGAAGGTGTTACTAGAGTCCCTCCATGTCTTCACTTCACAGGCTGTTACACTGTACAAGGAGAATATCCCCCCTCCTAGTTCAGTTCAGCGGGACCCAAAAGGCAAAGGAGATGTTTCATCAGTGTAACCGCCTGTGAAGCTACAGTGTAACACTCCCAGGAGCCCAATAGCATAATTATAAAAGTTGATTTTAAAAGGAGGAAGAACATGGATAACCAAATATAAGAAGATGACCACAGTCACATTGCCTGGTTCTATGAATAGGTGTCCCTGGTGTCCCTGGATTCTGTGAGATAAAGATGTTGATGACTTATGCCTTTGGTAGGTCATTGGTATAAGATTGCCCACTTCAAAAAGCTATAACTTGTGTACTGTGGCACCTGGAAACAACGTTCTATTGTTATATTGTTCCCCACTCCCGCCATTCAGCTGCAGGCAGCACGGGGAAGGGGGTGTGGTCGTATTTTAGGAGAAACACAGTATATAGGAAATAATCTTATAATGAATAAGCAAGACCAGACCTTTATTAACATAGAAACTGTTTAATCCAAGACCTAGTAATCTCCCATCCATACAGCAGTAGGAGGAGGAGTGTGAATGCAAGTCAAAAGGCAGCGCAAGAAAAAAAAACAGACAACCCCTGAAACACAAGAGACGTCACAATCACCGGCTGAAGCATTGCGGAATATGTGCCGCTGTTCTCATACACATTTTATGTCGGGATCCATTAGTGTCTACACGTTCAATGAAAAATCCAGTGTGTAACAAAAATGTTGGCAGTAGTAAAGGAGAAATGTAACATTTTGCATAAAAATCCCTTCTCTCATCCCCACCCACCAGTCGTATGGATACCTGTAATTTTAGGATTTCTACCACAAATACAAGCACGTAAGTCACTAGCATATGAGAGGATCTGTCCCTTGTACTGGTGGCGTCTGCTGTGATGTCACCGGTCTTAACGGATCCAATGATGTCACTAGCGATGGCAGTGATGTCACTGGTATTAGTGACTGCAGTGATGTCACTGGTGTTAGCGGCTGCAGTGATGTCACCGTTCTTAACGGATCCAATGATGTCACTAGCAACCACAGCGATCTCACTGGTGTTAGCGACAGCAGTGATGTCATTGGTCTTAGCGACTTCAGTGATGTCACTGGGCTGAGTGGCTGCAGTAACATCAGCTGTAGTGATGTCACTAGTCTTAGCAGCTGCAGTGATGTCACTGGTCTGAGTGGCTGCAGTGACATCAGCTGCAGTGATGTCACTAGTGGCTGCAGTGATGGAGACTGCTCTGGGAACAAGGGAGAGATACACAGCACATGAAAGACAAAGACAAAAAAAGCAAAGCACACTGGAAACACATAACATTTGGAGAACTGAAGAGGGCGCTCCGGGTGTACTTTCTATTATCCTGCAGCATCTTTCGGATTTGGCTGAATACAGAACAGATCTCACTGGGTCTCAAGATCCTTTTCTGTGAGGTCTTCTGTGGCACTGGCATTGGCTGCAGAGTTGAGAACTTCTCCAAAATCTCCGCCTGGTTGTTTGGTGCCACTTACTTTTGACTGCAAAGAGAAAGATTTGTGCGGTTATCTATACTGCATATTGATCTATTATCTATTTGTACAGCTTCAATCCCTTCAAATATTTCTATGGGCATTGCTCTTTAGTAACAATCACAAAAAACATGGTTTGCTCCATAACATAAAACAGATTTCATCAAAGCAGTCGTCTTATCAAGGATAAAACTGGCAGTAAAATAAAATTAAAATTCATCATGATAAACCAGAAACCAGAGATATCTGTTATTTGTGGCCTCCTTTCATCAAAAACAAACTTTTAAAATTAAGCCAATGGAGGTCTGTTTCCAGAGCCCCTCAGTGCTGCAGAATCGCAGACTGTTACAATGAGCAGAACATCTCTAATCCAATCCCCTGCCATCTCACTCCTCCCTCTGCCTGACATATTCTCACTGAGGCAGAGAAAGTCTCAGCACACAGTGGGGGTGGAGGGGGGTGATACTTGCACATTGTAACAGCCTGTGAAGCTACAGCACAGAGGGACTCTGCAAACACCCACCAGATCCCTTAGCATAATTATAAAAGTTGATTTTAGAAGGAAGGAGGTCGTGGATAACAAATATAAGAAGATTAACACAGTCACGGTGCCTGGATCTAAGAATAAGAGTCCCTGGTTTATTAAGATGGATTTTGAGAATTTTTGCTCTTCCTTTTTTTAAATTTTTTTGCATCTCTATGGATCAGGTAAATCCATCTTCTATCCATTTTTATAGTGTGCAAGGTAGGATGTCACCCATGTTAAAGACTGTTACAACAATTATGGGTCAATAAATATTTGCCCAATAGTTTTTTTTTTTCCTAAATGCAGTTTTTCTTTTGTAGATACTTTTTCTTTTCTTATTTATAGCTGAATTCACACATGTTTGACCATAAATCAGTTTAAATGAGTGTCGCTAACCACTTACGCCCCATGGACACAATTGTAATGGTGGCCATGAGCTGGCTGCAGAAGCACACCATGTCTCACCACACTATGACCTGGCCAGTTGGCCTCAAAAGATCTTTTGCCGCATTGTGGCCATGGCTGCTCTGCTTTCTATGGAGTGAGAAACGCTCACTCACCCCCCTCTTCTGAACCCAGACGCGTTCTTCGCCTGGGTCCCAGCCCTGGTGAGCACACACAAGTCATCCATCTGCTGTTCTTGGGTTGGGTTCACAGCAGCTACAACATAATCCACTATATGCTCATACAGTAAAATGCATCCTATGGTTCAACTCCTTCCCCTAAGTGCAGGAGGAAGGGTGAACCGTAGCAGCAATTTGCTGTCTCCAGAATAACGTAACTGTCTGCTTAGCGGAGGTCAGGGATAGATGCTATGCTATGGCCTCTGCTAAGCCTGTACTGTGCCTACAAACCAGTGTTTCTGGCTAGATGTGACTTATATTGAGCAGATGAGGGGCAAAAAGCTGCAAAAAATGCCTTTGTCTATTGTAAAGTGCTATAGAATATGATGGCGCTATATAAAAAGATTACTATTTTTATTATGGACACATTCAGCTTATACATAGGGAGCCTTCTTGGTGTACACAGTAAATGTATGTGAACCCAGCCATACTGCTGAACAAGCGCCTGTACTGAACGTGTACATTGCCTTTAAACATCCATAAATATAACAAAATCTGTACAAACATACATTTCCAGGTTACATATGTTACATCAATGCACAAACAACATTACAAACCTTCAGGTTTTCCACTTTTTCTTCAAAGGACTTGAAAGTTGGTGAATTCCTAGAAAGGTAAAATGCATAAGGGTTACATATACGAAATTATTCAATGAAAAAGCATGTACATCCATAAAAATAGATGTAAACTAGAACAAAATTGCATATATGAATAGTGCAGATGATAATAGTAGACTTAGTAATATACCAAAACACAGTAATGTGAAGTATATACCGTATTTTTCGAACTATAAGGCACACAAAAATCCTTTGATTTTCTCAGAAATAAAGGTGTGCCTTATAGTACAGTGTGCCTTATATATGAACCATACATACAGACAACAGCTGCCTTGAACTGTGCAGAGGTCTGCCACCTGCTGGTCATTCATCCTTATAATCAGGTGCGCCTTATAATCCGATGCAGCTTATATATGAACCTAGACGTTTTAACAGGCATTTATTGATGGTGCGCCTTATAATTCGGTGCACCTTATAGTCCAAAAAATACGGTATGTAAAGGTATAAGGGCTAGGGCTGAGCTAACCACTCAAGCAATTTCTCAGAGAACATATTTGTAGGGGGTCCAGAGTCCGTTTCCCAGGAAGGTCTCTGTTGGTGTAAGAGCAGCCCCCATGCAAAGTTTAACTATTGTGGAGCTGTCTGTGGACTTGCTTTCCGTATCACAGCCCGGCAGCCTTGAGCGGCTGCCAAGCTTTCTCTTGTTAACCTGCCATGGCGGTAACATCACTAACATCTCTGATGGCGTCACTACCAAATCCAAGCAGGAGAACAAATTACTGTCTAGGCACCAAGAACCTGCTTATACTCCCTGGACCATAAAGGATCTTTATATGGAGTCATGGAGGTAACTAGAGGGATCGGACAGGGTGTCTAAGGGGGGCTGTAAATAGCTTCTTCCCTATACAAAGAGAATAATACAGTAAATGATCATTTAAAGGAAGGTCTTATATTCAAGCTCTGTAAGTTACACCTCTGGTATCTATCCACCTCTGTTTGGCTATTTTGAAGTCTTCAAAACTTTATTGTAAAAAATGCTCTCACAACAAAGTGGAATATTTCTTGTTACCATGGAAAATTTGATTTATGCATTTTATGTATTCTTTACAGTGACTTGAGAGTCAAAATGTGTCATAAATTGGATGGGTCATCCTTTGGAAAGTCAGTTGACTTGGGAAAGCCAAACCGGATGCCCCTGGAAGCCAATCGGCAATTCTTAACTCTCCTGAATGAGAGGCCATTTTGTTAGAGGTAACTCAAATAACAAGAAGGTCCTGACTGATGACTTCTCAAGCACATTAGACATGCAGAGTTATGATGATCCTTACTGCTTCATACTTTACCTCATGGCAGGCATACTAATTGAGTGCTGTATAGAACGTATACTAAAAGGCAGCATTAAGGAAAAAAGAGACAGCGAAAATTAATCAAAGACACCACAAAACGCACTAAATACAAAAGGCACAGATGATAGTGTGTAAAGAGGTAAGCTAGCAATAGTAAGGCTACATTCATACATTCATACCACTTATTTTCTTTATGTTGTAAGGATAATATATGGTTAGGATATATCATAAGGATCCATCCTCCAGTCTCACCTCCTCCCCCCGAATGTGGGGAAAGGAGTGAACATCGGCTTCCAGATCCAGGACAAGGAAATTGGAGCAAAAGTTCTGCCATTAAATGTAAATCTGAAATCCTGAAAATTGTTTCTGCCTTCTCTATTAAAATGATAATTAAGAAGCAAAATCTATCATGGAACCATCCATAGGATCAGCTGTTTCATACTATGGACGGATCTGGAATCCAGCAGCTCAATCTAGAAATGAACAAATCTATTCGCTGGTTCACAGATTCAGTACAAATCTGCCATTTTTCAGACACCAACAAATCTTTCCAAATGGCGGCTATCTAATGCCTTCATTCATCCCAGGGCTTAGGGAGGGGGACAGGCGAGAGAAAATTAGTCATAAATTAACAAAACAAGAATTTGATAAACAATCTGTGTTTTAGAGGACTAGACTGTGTTATATACCAATTGGTGCAACATTGTTTTAGATTGATTTGATCCCGAACCAATCTTTTAAAATATTACTACATCAGAGCTTCTATAAATCATCTTAAAGGAAACCTTCCGTGAGGAGTCTACCATCAGAAGCGTATCTGATAGTAGATTTCTCCTGCCTCTGCTCTAATCTGTAATTTTAAGTCCTGGAACATAACCTAACTTGTGTGGAGATTTGGCCCAGTAGAGACCGTGGTAGCGGGGTGCTGGGATGCAGTTCAAGACAGGGACACCAGGGTACAGTCCAAACAGGTCTCGCCTGCGTTTATTGCAGCAAAATAAAACCAGCCTTTACATTCAGGTATTTGAATAAACAAAAGAAAACCTACCCGTCAGGGTGCTAACTATACAAATAGTCCACTAGCTCACACTAAACAAAGATCACGTGGCTGCTCCAGACACACAGGTCAGAGCTGTGTCCTCTCAGCCTCCTTCCACAGAGAGACAACCCACTCAACTCTGCTGAGTGATTTTATGCAGGCTAATTAGGCTGTTCCCATCACCTGTGTCCAAGGTGCTGGACAAACCCACCTCAGCACTAAGGCCTTGCATAGAAGCAAAACCTAGGGGAAACATACCGCCCATCCACAGTTAACCCCTTCAGTGTCTCACATACCCTCCCCCTCTGTTTGACCCTGTGGGGACGAACATTTTTGGCCATCAGACAGTGGGTACGGGATAGGGCATCGGCATTCCCATGCAGCTTTCCTGCTCGATGTTCCACCGTGAATTTAAAATTCTGGAGCATTAGGAACCACCTTGTGACCCTGGCGTTCCTCTCCTTGGCCTGACTCATCCAGGTTAGGGGAGAGTGATCAGTCACTAGTGTAAACTGCCGCCCTACCAGATAATACCTCAGGGATTCCAGAGCCCATTTGATCGCTAAGCACTCCCTCTCAACTATACTATAGTTCTTTTCAGGAGGTGTGAGCTTGCGGCTCAGGAATATCACAGGATGTTCCTCACCCTCCACTACTTGGGACAGGACAGCCCCCAAGCCCACGTCAGAAGCGTCAGTCTGCACAATAAAGGTCTTGGTGAAGTTAGGGGTGATCAGTATCGGTCCCTCACACAAAACCGTCTTAAGTCGCTGAAACGCCCCCTCAGCCTCTTCACTCCACTTTACCATGACCGCCCTGCTACCCTTAGTCAGGTCAGTCAGGGGTGCCGCTATTGTCGCAAAATCGGGGATAAATCGGCGATAATATCCCACTATGCCCAGAAAAGCCCTCACTTGCTTCTTGCTCAAAGGCCGTGGCCATTGCTGGATCGCCTCTACTTTATTTACTTGGGGTTTGATGACCCCTCGCCCAATACGGTAACCCAGGTAACGGGCCTCTTCCAGACCCAGTGCACACTTTTGGGGGTTCGCTGTCAGCCCTGCTGCCCTCAGGGAGTCTACCACTGCTTGTACTTTGGCTAGATGACTCTCCCAGTCGCTACTATAGACTATGATATCATCTAAGTAGGCCGAGGCATAACTCCGGTGAGGTTTTAGCACGAGATCCATTAACCTCTGGAATGTGGCGGGAGCCCCATGTAGCCCAAAGGGGAGTACCACGTACTGAAAAAGCCCATCAGGGGTAACAAAAGCGGTCTTCTCTTTAGCCCTGTCAGTCAGGGGTACCTGCCAATACCCTTTCGTCAGGTCAAGGGTGGAGAAGAACCTAGCCTGTCCAAGTCGTTCTATCAACTCGTCAACCCTGGGCATGGGATAGGAATCAAATTTGGACACCTCGTTCAACTTCCTAAAATCATTGCAGAACCGTAGGGAACCATCAGGTTTGGGAATCAACACAATAGGACTCGACCAGTCACTTTTAGACTCCTCGATAACCCCCAGGTCTAACATCTGCCTGACTTCTTCGGATATGGCAAGCCGGCGCGCTTCAGGGACCCGGTAAGGTTTTTGGTGTACCCGGATGTGGGGTTCGGTTATGATGTCATGCTTGATGACTGAAGTACGTCCCGGTAACTTAGAGAACACATCCATATTTCGGAGCACAAACTCCTTCGCTTCCTGAATCTGGGCCCTGGAGAGGGACTCCGAGATCCGTACTTCAGGCACCTTGGCATTGGGTACACCTACCTCCGGTGTCCCCTTCTTGGAGACAGACGCCTTCTCTATTCCCATGGCCATCAGGGACTCTCTTTCCCTCCATGGCTTTAGGAGGTTCACGTGGTATATCTGTTCGGGCTTCCTCCTCCCCGGCTGAGATACCCTGTAGGTTACCTTCCCCACTCTCTCCATGACCTCATATGGCCCTTGCCATTTGGCCAAGAACTTGCTCTCCACGGTGGGCACCAGAACTAGCACTCTGTCGCCTGGGTTAAAGGTCCTGAGTCTAGCTGACCTATTGTAGACCCTAGACTGGGCCTCTTGTGCCCTTGTCATGTGCTCCTTTACAAGGGGCATTACCGCCGCTATGCGGTCCTGCATAAGGGAGACGTGTTCTATCACACTACGGTGGGGGGTTCTCTCCTGCTCCCAGGTCTCCTTGGCTACATCCAAAAGCCCACGTGGGGAACGGCCATATAACAGCTCAAAGGGTGAGAAACCCGTGGAGGACTGGGGAACTTCACGTATGGCAAACATCAAATAGGGCAACAAACAATCCCAGTCCTTCCCATCTTTGCTGACCACCCTCTTAAGCATCCCCTTCAAGGTCTTATTAAACCTCTCGACCAGGCCATCTGTCTGAGGATGATACACAGAGGTGCGGAGCTGTTTTACCTGTAGTAACTTGCACATCTCCTTCATTACCCTAGACATGAATGGGGTACCCTGGTCAGTCAAGATTTCCTTGGGGAGGCCTGTGCGTGAGAACACCTGGAACAGCTCCCTAGCAATATTTTTGGAGGAGGTGTTCCTTAATGGAATCGCCTCGGGATACCGCGTAGCGTAGTCCAGGATAACTAGGATGTATTGGTGCCCCCTGGAGGATTTGACTATGGGGCCAACCAGATCCATTGCAATCCGTTCAAAGGGCACTTCTATGATCGGTAGCGGGACCAAAGGACTCCTGAAGTGGGAGACCGGGGCAGTAAGTTGACACTCAGGGCAGGAGCTACAATACCGGTTTACCTCCTCCCACACCCCGGGCCAGAAAAATCTCTGCAGGATCCTTTCTCTGGTCTTCTCAGCACCTAAGTGCCCTCCCAGCACATGTTTGTGTGCCAACTCTAGCACCAGCCTACGGTGAGATTGGGGTACTACAAGTTGCTCAACCTCTTCACCCCGTATCTGGTCGACCCTGTACAACAGTTCCCCAATAATCACCATTCGGGGGTATATTTTATCAGCCCCTGGTATTTGGAGTACCCCATTTATCACCTTAACATTCTCCCGTGCTTTAACCAAGGTAGGGTCCTGTAGCTGTGCAGCCCCAAAATTTTCACGGGAAATCTCAAGGTCCAGCATGTCGGCCACCTCCTCGTGGCCCTCGACCTCACCAGCTAGGACCTCTAGGGGAGAGAATTCATCACATGGGGTCACCCCTACTGCTGGTGTGGGTACATCGGCCTCAAAGGGTTCAGGGGCCAAGGCCGGACATACCTGATGTCCATTATCTGCAACAGCACCTGAGGTGGGTCTTCGTCTCCAGAGGTCCCAAAACACCGGTAAGTCTCTGCCGATAATAGCCTCATGAAACAGGGTCCCCACCACCCCCACTTCATGGGTAACAGTACCACAAGGGGTATGTAGGTTGATGACAGCAGTGGGATAATCGCGAGTGTCCCCATGTATACACAACACTCCCACTCTCCGCCCACTGTATAGTCCAGGATCAACCAAAGTTCCCCGCACCAGGGTGACCAGACTCCCTGAGTCTAGCAAGGCTTCCACTGTGTGACCACCGATTGTGACCATGCATACTTGGGGTTCTGCATCCGTGACTGACTCAGCCGCCAGAACTGGCCGGGCAAACAGTGACACTCGCCGGGTCTGGTTGCAGTCCATTGGCTCCACTGACAGTGGACAGTTGGCAGCAATATGGCCCATTTCATGGCACCGCCAGCACTGGATGCGGCCATGACCTCTGTCACGAGCCTCACTGGGTTTCTGGGTATCCACGCCCCCCAATGAACCCCCTCCCAACCTGACATGTCTCCCCTTTTCCGCAGTAGCAGTCTTACCAGCTGGTTTGGTGACCCTGTCACTGGCACTGCTTCGTGTCGGAGAGGT
This sequence comes from Engystomops pustulosus, assembly GCF_040894005.1. Taxonomy (NCBI): domain Eukaryota; kingdom Metazoa; phylum Chordata; class Amphibia; order Anura; family Leptodactylidae; genus Engystomops; species Engystomops pustulosus. The sequence continues at coordinate 36,794,741 of NC_092415.1, read as the reverse complement.
AAGTAGCAGGTCCTCCGTAGCCCAATACCTCTCTACTAGGGACACCAGCTCCTCAGCTTTTGTGGGACCGGCCTGTCCAACCCACCGCTGGAGCCGAGAGGGCAGAGAACGGGTGAATTTGTCGAGGACCACTCTCTCTACCATCTGTGCGGGGGTGCAGTCCTCTGGTTGTAACCACTTCCGGACAAGATGGATCAGGTCATGCATTTGGGAGCGTGGGGGTAATTTTTCTGAGTAAGCCCACTGGTGGACCCGGCTGGAGCGAACTTGAACGGTGACCCCAAGACGAGCCAGAATCTCCGCCTTTAGCTGGGCGTACTCACGGGCCTCCGTTTCACTCAGGTCGTAGTAAGCCTTCTGCGACTCGCCGGTCAGGAACGGTGCCAGGACATCTGCCCACTGCTCAGCCGGTAACTCCTCTCGCTCAGCTACTTGCTCGAACACTGTGAGATACGCCTCCACGTCGTCGGTCGCCGCCATTTTTTGTAAAGCCTTTTGTACTGCAGCCCGTGCGGAACACTGGACAACCGGGTACCCTTGTAGACCAGTATGGGACCCCTCAGTAGTCGACGCTTGCGGTACTGCCATAATGCCAGAAAACTTCTCCATCATCAGCTGGAACATGGCTCGGGACTCCTCCTGCTGTTGCTGGAGCATGGCTTGCTGCAGCTGTCGATTAGCCTGGGACTCTTCCTGCTGCTGCAGCCGAGTAGCTCTGGCCTCCTCCTGCTGCTGCTGCCGATTAGCTCTGGCCTCCTCTTGCAGGTATTTAATAAAGTCCTCCATCTTGGCTTTATCCTGCACTTTGCCTGCTGCTTTCACCCAGGCCATGCAATGTTGCAGGATGTAGCAAGCCTTTCAGGTGTGTGTCTTTTTGAACTGCCCGCTATCCGAAGCACCATATGTGGAGATTTGGCCCAGTAGAGACCGTGGTAGCGGGGTGCTGGGATGCAGTTCAAGACAGGGACACCAGGGTACAGTCCAAACAGGTCTCGCCTGCGTTTATTGCAGCAAAATAAAACCAGCCTTTACATTCAGGTATTTGAATAAACAAAAGAAAACCTACCCGTCAGGGTGCTAACTATACAAATAGTCCACTAGCTCACACTAAACAAAGATCACGTGGCTGCTCCAGACACACAGGTCAGAGCTGTGTCCTCTCAGCCTCCTTCCACAGAGAGACAACCCACTCAACTCTGCTGAGTGATTTTATGCAGGCTAATTAGGCTGTTCCCATCACCTGTGTCCAAGGTGCTGGACAAACCCACCTCAGCACTAAGGCCTTGCATAGAAGCAAAACCTAGGGGAAACATACCGCCCATCCACAGTTAACCCCTTCAGTGTCTCACACTTGCTAAAAACTTTATTTTAGTAATATGTAAATGAACTGCAGAGGCTACTGGGGCGTGTACTATCCTGGCCCGAGACAGGAATAGCTAAGGCTCCTTCATGCCCAGTAGCCTCTGCAGATAATTCACATATTACTAAAATAAAGTTTTTAACAAGTTAGGTTAGGTTCCAGGATTATGAAATTACAGATTATAGTAGAGGCAGAAGGAGGAATCTACCATCAGATCTACTTTTGATAGTAGATTCCTCATGGTAGGTTTCCTTTAAGCTCCATCCATTGTGTAGCAGCAGTCTAGGCAATCTCAAAGCAAAGCTCCCCCTCACTTCAATGAGAAAGGTGTCTGCAGGGAGCCTGGGTGGCTTCTACTATCATAGGAAACTTCTTTAAACATAGTAAATTTGGCTCTTATTTAGTCTTTCCAGTTCACCTTGTCCTGACCTGGGGAGAAAACCAGGAACAGAACATTCCTAGATCTGCAATCTCAAATCCATGCTTATAAAAGACACATATTTTACTGAAAATATTAGACCAATTCATCTAATAAATTTCTGGTCCAAGGTTCATCTATCAAACCTCAAGTGCATCTGTTCAGTGTTGTGTCCACACAATAAAGAATCTGGCACAGAATAAGACAGGGATAATAATTCATGGACATAAGCAAAGTTAAAAAAACACAACCTGTGTAAAAGTAATGTGCACAAGTGAAGGGCCATGAATAATAACAATATAATAATTCCTGTATTTATATAGCGCACACAGATTACGCAGCGCTGCACAGAGCTTGCCAAATCGGTCCCTGTACCCTATGAGGCTCACAATCTAATCAACCTACCAGTATGTTTTGGGGTGTGGGAGGAAACCAGAGGACCCGGAGGAAACCCACACATACACAGAGAGAACATACAAACTCTTTGCAGATGTTGGGACTTGAACCCAGGTCCCCAGCACTGCAAGGCTGTAATGCTAACCACTGAGCCACCATGCCGCCCTATGTATTGTGCCATAGCTCTGCAGGCTATAGTTTTGGTCGAAAGAGTTTTTCAATTTTATAGCCAAGATGTGCAACTTTTTTGGTTGTGACTCTATTTCTGGAATTTAAAGGGATTGTTCATGGATATAAAAAACTCTTTGGTTGTCTTCCAAGAATAAAATAATACAACTTTCTTATGTACTTTAATTTTGAATATTGCATTGCTGACCCAATTAAGAACCTTAATAATAGCCCCATATGCTACACTTGTTCTGACAAATATTGACGTAAAAAAAATTTGTTAGCTCACTCAGCCCCTTTCACTGTTTTAGCATAATCCATGATCAGAGACATAACTCTAATATCTGATAAATTCTAAGATCAATCATGATAAAGGGTAAAATTTATCAAGCGCTATTGAATCGTTGAAGCAAAGCTTGATGTCATCTCCGTCCCCAAGGTTGCACCCTATATATACCAAGATGCTCCCGCTTTTTTGGGGGGGTGGGGGATTTATATATAGTAAACCTAGCTCTAGTGTTCATTAAGTGATTTGGCATTCCTGCTACTTTAGTGCTGTCTGCAGACTCTCTGTGATTCTTTGTTTAGATGTATGAGCACTGATAAATAGGAGGGGTTACTACAGTGGAGTTAGGATTCATTATGCTCCCCCATCCCCAGAGTGAGGACGGACAGTGAAAAGAGAGAGACAGTGGGTGACTCCATGAGGACGGCCTAGAGAAGTGAGATGGGGAGGAAGTTGTGTATATGTGCAGAGGGAAACATGGCAGAACAGGGAAAAGCTAAAAATGTATATGTACAGCTACATATACATGCAGAGACCTGTCTAATGGAACAGGTTTATTGAAAAGTGGCCATTCCCTTCAAGGTTTATGCTTTACAACAACGTCCCCCTACACCAACACCCAAAGATAATTTCATAACGTTGAGAAATTGAATCACATGGTATACTACAAATGGCATCACTTACATACGCCAATTCACATTTACCTGCAATTCATTCACAATAAAAGTGACCCCAGTACATCAGTGTGACCACGTTCTAAAACCTCATAATTTTCGGTATAGTATTTTTAGTGTGATCCTATGACATGTACTAGTAAGTGAAATTCAGTCTTACTTAATGCAGGATGTCCAAAAACAAACCATAAAAAGCAAATTAGATAGAGGTCACGCTCCAAAGCACATGACTCCCAGTGTGTGGGAGGGGGAGGGAGGCATGGGAAGCCGAGAGGGTAGAGAAAGAAGTATTCATGCATAGAAGCTGACCCATACAGTGTCTGTATGATTACGGGTTAAGTCATATATATGTGGTCAGGAGGTTCTGCATTAATAGAAGGGGTACCCAAATGGGTATGATGTATGGGCATATGGACAGAAGTTGTCCTTACAGGATAGTTATGTGTAACATAAAAATTTAATTTTAAAAACTCCATACTCAAAGGCCTCACATAATGGCATTACCAGCAGTAGGTCTAATGATCAGTAGATAAGGGATTACCAATGCTGTTAGTTCATGTTATTAGACTCAAAGTAGACCCAAGACTTGGATCTATCTTGTTTTAAATGTGTGTCCCCTATACCTTGGATGGCTGAACAGTTTCAGATCGGCGGAGGTCCAACACCCAGCACCCCAAGTAATCAGCTACCATGACAAGTACCGCACCAGTACCTTGGCCCCAGGACACCATGGTTATTCATCACAAGGCCCATGTACAGCTAAGCCCTATTCAAGTGAATGGATTTGCTGCAGTCTCTTCATTTCACCAATCCAAGAAAAAAACCCTTATAAATCCACTTTTAATTACCAATCACAAATGCGGAAATTCTGTATTAATTCTGTAAATTCTGTATTATTTAAGGACACTACAGGTGCTAGATGCCTTACTTTACATCCTCCAACTTTTTCGTGATTACTGATCCAACTGTAGAAATGGCAGCTGAGGCCTTCTGCCCGGCATGGGACAAAGTTTCAGAGGTCCTCCTGTACCTAAAAGGTAGAAAATAATAAAAATTAAAAATATGTTTACAACCACGAACAAGGATGAGGACACTGCATAGATGTGCTTGACCTTGAGTTCACACATTGCGATTCAATGGCCCCTTTAAAGGCAACTCAAACTCAACGAGGATTAGCTTGGACCGATCGAGGTGCATGAAACTGGGCCAAGCCCCTCCCTGTTGCGTTCAAATTGAGTTTCAATTGTGTGAATGCAGCCTGAGGCGTAATCAGTACTTATTTTAACAATTCTTTGCACAAAAGGGAGGAGCTTAGCGGAAAAGGGGCAGAGCTTAAAAAGCGATACCTTGCGTCGAGAATTTCTTTTTGGTTGGGCAACACCCAAATATCTTATTTGTCCACGTGCGGCACAACCTTTGCATCCCAGACTATTCTATCCTGCAGAACACGTTCTTGCTGCAGCAGGTTTTGTAAAAATTCGGCATTGTTTTGGATTATTGTACTTGAATCATTACCGTACTACCAATTAGTAGTACAAAACAAAAATTTTTTTTTATAAATAATGGTTTCCATACAGTGTTCTTATATTCAGCTTCTCTTTGTTGGGAAATAAATCTTGTGTACTTTAATATAACTGCAGGGGACATGACACAGATAGGAGAAGAGTGAGGTTTCCCAGCCCTGGGCTCATAAGAGTAATGAACCGGGCACATGTGACGCTGTAATAACACAAGCTCATTAACCAATTACTGCCGTCACACAACACTGATGAGACAGCCAGGCTGGAAACTAAGCAGAATGATCTGATGAATCAAACCACAAGTCAAATTAAATCCCCTGCAGTGTATGGAAAAGACAAACCACACACTACACGTGATACTGGGTTGCAGGTTCTTGCAGCAAGTGGATACAAATTATAGCAAAGTCCCTGAGTGATCTTGTCTGATCTTTTGAGAATGGAAGATGTAAAAATACATAAAATCCACAAATACACAAAAAATAGCCCACACCAACAAAACATCCCCTAACCCATGCTATCAGTAGTCCTAACCCAATTCTCCCAAACCGGGCATGTTATAAAGCAAAAAATACTGTAGAAAAGGATCAAATGCTGAGAAAATCTATTTTCAGATAAAAAAATATTATTCTCTGAGAAAGGTAAAAAAAAATACATACAAGTGTATATACAGGCGGTCCCCTACTTAAGAACACTCGACTTACATACGACCCATAGTTACAAACGGACCACTGGATATTGGTAATTTATTGTACTTTATTCCTAGGCTACAATAAACAGCTGTAACAGTTATCACAGGTGTCTGTAATGAAGCTTTATTGTTACTCCTGGTTCTTATGACAATCCTACATTTTTAAAATCCAGTTGTCACAGAGACCAAAAAAGTTCTGGCTGGGATTACAATGATAAAATATACAGTTCCGACTTACATACAAATTCAACTTAAGAATAGTGATGAGCGAGTATACTCGTCCGAGCTTGATGCTCGGTCGAGTATTAGCATACTCGGACCGGCTCGTTGCTCGGACGAGTATTTGCCCTGCTCGATAACGAGCATTTAATTAAAAAAATAGAAGTGAAGAACAGTAAAAAAACACAATTAAAACATTTAATTTAATCGATTAATTGAAGAAAACAGTGAAATAACAGTGCAGAATAGATTGCAGATGTTCGGGAACATCTGCGATCTGTCCCGGAGACACGCGTGCAGAACGGTGTTCTCCGCAATAGTATTTGAAGAACAATATGTGTGAAGAACAACTTGCAGATGTTTCCAAACATCTGCAATTTGTTCTCTACACATATTGTTCTTCAAATACTATTGTGGAGAACACCGTTCTGCACGCGTGTCTCCGGAACAGATCGCAGATGTTCCCGAACATCTGCAATCTATTCTGCACTGTGTTATTTCACAGTGCTCGGTCAATTTGTAATTTTGCTGAAAAATGCTCGGGTCTCCCATTGATTTCAATGGGGCTCGTTACTCGAAACGAGCACTCGAGCATTTTAGTGCTCGCTCATCTCTACTTAAGAACAAACCTACAGACCCTATCTTGTATGTAACCCGGGGACTGCCTGTATACACACACGTGTTTCAGAGACTCCATTACAGATTATGTTAAAGGAAACCTAAAATCCATCATGATAAACCAAGGACACTTACTCATTGATCCTGTGACTAAAATTAACTTTTACAATTATGCTATTGAGAAAGAAGTGTTCTGGGGCGTTTTTAGAGCCACTGCATGCTACAGATTCACAGGCTGCTACACTCTCCTCCCCTCCTGCTCCCTTATCATCACCCCCTCCCTCATTGCAGCAAAGAGAAGAAGTGCTCCTGCACAGTGTAACAGCCTGTGAATATGCAGCACTTTCTCTAGTAATACCCCCAGGAGCCCTTCAGTCTCATAAGCATAATTTCAAAAGTTGGAATTGGTATTGGAGAATGTGTCCCTCCTGCCTGCTTTAAATCTGCAGTTTCAGGACCTTTGGAGGACCTTCAATGGTCCTGAATTAGCTGTTGTGCACATGTGTATTAAGAGCAGGAACAGATGTACAAGGATTTCACGGCTGCATTCACACGACAGTCAGGGGACGTATGTACGTCCCCCATAGAAGGTAATGGGTGCATGGAGCGATACGGTGCTGCAAGATAGGACATGTCCTATGATTATAGAAAGACAGGAAAGTTGTAAGATGCAACAAAAATAACAAAGTCTGTGCAAACTAAACATACACATTGGTAGAGGCCACATCCTGAAATCCTTTAGAAATATTTTGCTTCAGCTCTGCCAATGGGGTTACTCCAAGTTTCCTCTTGATATCTGCTAGATGTCGCTCCTTTGCAGCCAGAACTTGGTTGAGTGTTTGGATCTCGTCTTCTATCTGAAGCAAGAAATAAAATGTTACAACGCATCATAAAACAGATTATTACACATGATAATACTAATACCCCATTACAGGTTAGGAAATGGGTAAAAAATTTAAAAGCAATGATCCCCATTTTCCACTTAAAGGGTTTGTCAACTTTCATCAAATAATTAATAATTCTTGTGTAATGATCAAAACATATCAATTTGCCATGGTTATCTAGATCTCTGCTTGCTGTCATTCAACATTGTTTACTTCTTGTGCATAAAAACAAGTCCCGGATCATGTGATGTCACACAGCTGCACCGCTCTTTTATTCCTCATCATGTGATGTCACACACTTGTTATATTTTAGTCATGTGATGTCACACAGGTGCTCGGCTCTTATATTCCTGATTATGTGATGTCACACAGGTGCTCGGCTCTTATATTCCTGATTATGTGATGTCACACAGGTGCTCGGCTCTTATTTTCCTGATCATTTGATGTCACACAGGTGCACGGCTCATTATATTCCTAATCATGTGATGTCACACAAGGGCACGGCTCATAATAACACACAGCTCTGTTTACTCTGTAATACATACTAGCCGTGCACCTGTGTGACATCACATGACCACGGATAGAACAAACACAGGATCTGTGTGACATTACATGATTTTGGACCAGTTTCTATCCTCAGGAAGTAAAAAAAATAAAGCAGCGTAAAAATTTTACAACTTTTCATTACACAAACAATAGAATTAATTTGCAGAAAGTGGACAACCCCTTGAGGATTGGGCTCACCACTGTATTTGTACGCTTTGTTTTATGTAAATAAAGTTAATAGTATATTCACACCACAGTTGTTCAGGCCCGTCACCTACTGTAAGTAAATGGGCAAATGGAAAATAATATGGATCAAACTCTTTGGCAGACTCCTGGTCCTGAAAACATCTTCCTGGCAAAAGCTAAAAGCTTGCAGCTAACTCATTAGAGGGGTTTTCCAAGATTTTGACATCAATGACTTTTTGCTTCTCTGGTTGGTGGGGATGGCTTGACAAGCAGCACCCTCTCCAATTATGTGTTAGCAGGAGCCGTGGCTCCAGGAGTAGGCCGGTGTACAGAACTAGAGGTATGCAGCACTTTACGCTACCTAGTGGCTGTGTTGGGTTATTACAGCTCAGCTACCATTCAAGTAGAACACTGTGGGCTCCTGATACCCCTAGGTTTTACCTTCTCAAGCTCTTTTCGTAAATTTTCCTGTTCCTCCTCTGATAAGGTGTCTGTTACTGTAGCAGCTGCATCTTCTCCCTCTGGTACAGGTTCCGGTTTTAAAAGATCTATTCAAATAAATGTAAAAGACAATTCGTAAACTGAAATAATAATGTAGCAAATTTATCATAGTACGTTGGTAGGTTATTACTATAAGAGGCTAATAATTCATATATGTGTTTTATTGGACATAACAATATGATAAAATACATCAAAGCCAAGCATGATAAACCAGGGACACTTACTCGTTTGGACCTTAGGTAATCTTCTGGGGAGGGCATTACAAGAGCCCCCCCCCCCCCCCCGTCCCTGCTTCTTCAGCACCTCCCCTTCCCCTGCCTGCTGAAATTTCACATAGTGGAAATGACCCTGTACAGTGTGACGGCCCGTGAAGCTGCAGCACATTGGGGCTCTGATAATACCCCCAGAGCCCTGCAGGCTGTAAAAGTTGATTTTTGGAGGAAGGAGACCATGGATAATAAATATAAGAAGATCACCACAGTCCCAGTGCTTGGATCTGTGAGTAAGTGTCCCTGGTTTATTATGCTGGATTTTGTTCATAGATTTCCTTTAATATACACAGATTGATCGATGTATTTATGAATAATATGAACCTATTATTTGTATACTATAAAATCAAAGCAATTCTACTTCAATTTACAACCCATCAGTACATAATTAAAACAATTGTTTAGTTAAAAAAAAAGTCCCAAACTAGATCTACAATGAAGTCATAACTTGCCTTACATTACTAATACATAAACATAAGAAAGCATTCAGTAATGGCAGCGCAGTCTACCCAACCATAAACCAATGGCATCTGGACACCAGAAACACATTCATGAATTATACATCCCCATAGGCTGCAAATTGATAATGAATTCCTGGAAGGAAACCCCAGGCTGAATATTCCATTTAGTGTGAATATTTTAGAAATTTCCATTGATGCGCATGATTATCTAGAAATTATGCAATATATTTTGGGAGTTACAGGGGACGTCCGGTGACAGGCCTGAATTAGTAAATGCAGACTCATCTCTAATCTTCCTTGAACAGGTTTTCTATGTAAACCATTAACCAACCATGTTACAACTGGGGACACAATTAAGAAATGCAAATGCAATGACCCAGAATGATCTCACGAGAAGCAATGTTTGATTCAAGAAAATAACAGTTATAAAATATATATATATTATCAATCTATACAGTAACCTAATTACTATAAACAACACACAATCAAATCTGGCTTTAAATATTAATAAAATTCTGAAAAGGTCAAGTGATCAAAGGTCAGAAATTTTCAAAGAATCGCCATATGTGCTTCTGAACCCTCCCATATAATAATTCAAAGTAAATGATCAATCAACATTTCCAATATACAGTATTTTATATAATATACACTGAAACTAGGATAACAATAAATATAATGATCATGAAAACTTTTAAGATTTTAGATTACATAGTGATGGGGTAGATGGGGGGGGGGTATTTCTCTGGATTTCATCCCCATTATTATTTTTTTGTATTCTAATACAGATTACAGAATAGGATTTCCAATTCTGATAAAAAATAGAACTCTTTTAAGAAAATCTTACAGAAATTCTAAAGATCCTTCCACTTGGCAGAGGTCACTGCCCTTAACCTTAAACTGCCCACCGTTCCTGGTAGTATCATAGTAATCAAAGATAAAGAATGACATTGTTACCCGAGCCAAAGCGAGTTGGTGAATCCGGAGGAGTGCTACTTAACCGAGGTGAAAGGAAAAGATAATTCCTATTAACGCCGCAGTCAAAATTGAAAGGTGACTTGTAGTCATCTTGTAGGTCAAAATCTTTAGAATCCATTAGAGCCGATTGTCCTAGAGGATCATTATGTCCAAGTCAAGATGATAACTCTCTCCTTCGTCTCTTCTCTTCCGCTGTTTCAAAAATAGAATTTTTTTTCCTGTGTCTATTGAACAAGGCCACAATGCTTTCTGTGCTTTGGCTGAAGATCCATCCCGGGTCACATGACCGCAGCACCCAGCTATTTAATCAGTGACTTCCCTGAGCCGTCCTGCCTAGACAGGGTTCGGCTTAGTCGGTCAAAAGGTAAAAAAAATCTACACTAATTGTCTTGGCATTCCTGGCACAGCGGAAAAAAAAACCCATAAAAAAAAAAAGTTTCTCCTTTACTTCGCAGATGAAATGTCAGGTCTCATCTTTCCCCAGAGGAAAACCAGAGCGGAGATTTAATTTAATAAAAAAAATATCAGCTGCTCTCGCATGCAAAACCAGGACCTTTGTTAATCTTCTAGGGCACAAACAGATTACTGGCCAATATTATTTGGTGCGCACCATCTGTGCTCTAACGGTCAGGCGGACCCTGTATGTGCTCCAAATACTAGAACCCTTCATACAGATACAAAGCGTCTCCAGCAAGGACATGCAGCGGATGCCCCCGGAGCACAAAGTGCTTTTCAATCAATGCATTACTTAATGCATCCTGGCCTGCAAACCTCAGAGCCTTGGGATTTATCCGTCTCTTATGCCGGGGCACAATGCTCAGTGGTGTTAGGTGACAGCCATTAGCCGCTGACCTGATTTTCCAGGCCACTTGGAGGAGCTGCAGCCCAGGCTATAATCGCTGTACACAATAGTAATGGATAACACATGGAGACCCGTGCTAACACGTGGATGTGGTTTCAATAACCTTTTAGCACATTAATAACTACCATTATCACATTAACACTTGTTTTTGCTTCTGGAACATAAAATATTCTTGTCAGACAGCATTTTCCTTTCCTGTAGGCACCTGCGATTGTCTACCAAGTTTCAAACCCTTCAGCTTTGCTTATAGATAATATCAAAGCTTTGATTTTATAAAATTCACGATTTCCCACAAACTAAAGTTAGGCCCTATCCACAGGTTAGGGCCTAACTTGCTTATCAATGGGGGTCTCAGTGCCGAGACCCCCACAGATCGCGAAAACTAGATCACAAAAACCTCTCGTCGCTCTGTCAGACTAATGGAGCAGACGGCCGCACATGACCGTTTTGCTCCATTAATCTCTATGAAGTTGAAGGAGATCAGTGAGCGCAGCACTCGGCAATTTCTGTCAGCTTCATAGAGATTAATGGAGCAGGACGGTCATGCGCGGCCATCTCTAATAGTCTGGTGGAGCGGCGAGGACCCCTCATTTTCACGATCTGTGGGGGTCTCAACACTGAGACCCCCACTGATCAGCAAGTTAGGCCCTATCCCGTGGATAGGGTGTAACTTTAGTTCGTGGGGACTTGTTCGTGGGGGTTGTCTGTAAGTTCTTTAGTCATCCTTAAAGGGGTTTCCCTTTAAGGATGACTAAAGAACTTACAGACAACCCCTAGTTACAGAAGGACCTCTCGACCTACAGTGACCCCTGGTGAGGTACTCTGGATGCTTTAATTTAGGCCTGTAATCAACTGTAAGGTGTCTGTAATGAAGCTTTATTGATAATCCTTGATCCCATGACAGCTAAAAATAATGAAAATCCAATAGTCACAGGGACAAAAAAAAAATTTGTCCAGAGCTACAATTAGAAAATATACCTGTTCCAACTTACATACAAATTTAACTTTAGAACAAACCAGGGCCGGCGCCAGCACTGGGCAAATACCTGGGTAAGTGCCGTGGGCCAAGACCTGCTGGGGGGGCCCACATAGGGTGAGGGGGGCTTTATATAAAATAACCATGAGGGGGCTGTTTTTGGGATGTTTACTAGGGAATATTTAAGGCTACAGTTTATCTTCTGAATTTTTAATGCCGCCAAGTGAGTTCAATGCAAAAGGGCCCACTGAGACTCTGCCGCCCAGGGGCCTACGGAAACGTGGAGCCGACCCTGAAACAAACCTAAAGAATCTACCCTGTACATAACCCGGGCACTGCCTGTACAGTGTAACCTTTTGATTACTAGTAATTTGGTCTGTAAGCATTCGGCAAGACCAGCTTGGATTTAACAAGAATTGTAACTTTGGTCTAAAAGCAAAATTTCAAAATCCAATCATCATGTGAGTCCTCCCCACCCTAAGCTGTGCTGTACCTCCCTCTCCCTCTCTCACAAAATTGTATAACAACAATTAGAAGAAGAAATAATGGGACTACATGTACCACACATGACTAAATATTTTTTGGGTGTGGAATGAATTGTCTGCGTTTCCAAGATTTCCTATGGGATAACTTGCTTTCATATAAGAGCAGTTTGGATTGTGAGCACAAATTCTGCTTGTAATCAAAGGTATTCAGTCATTGTGGAACCACTTTGGCTTCTTTTACTAGTTTTGAGATGTTTTAATCTCGGTTGAAACATATTTGACTCATGCAAACAAGTCCTAAAGTGGGTTGTAAAACATGACTTCTTTCTTTTAAAAAGAACATGGTTTGTGCCGGTATTGTAAGCTCCATTTATCTGCATGTAGTGGAGTTGCAATACCGGTTCAGACCATGGTACAGTGTGGGGTTGTTTTTGGAAGAAAGCAGCCATGTTTTTCAACATCCAAACCCCCCCCTGTCACCAGATTTTACCTAATTATTAGCCCCCTCGGGTAGAATATGAAATGTCCTTTCTAGAATTTCCTCCTTCATGTAAACTCTCACCTATTTAGCTATACCAAAATATTGTCCAAAATGATGTGAAAATTAGCAGAGAAGAGTCATATTTAATCAATAGAATTGGCGAAACATATGCCCCTCAAAGGGGGAACAAGTATAAAACAGTTTCATTAGATACATAGCCACCTACTGTATCAATTACAGGAAGTCCCCGGGTTACACACAAGATGGGTATGTGTAGGTTTGTTCTTAAGTTGAGTTTGTATGCAAGTCGGAACCGTATACTTTATGATTGTAACCCCAGTCAAAAATGTTTTGGTCTCTGTGACAATTGGATTGTCATAAGAACCAAGATTAACAATAAATCTTAATTACAGGCACCATTGATAACTGTTACAGCTGTTTATTGTAGTCTAGGACTAAAGTACAGTAAATTACCAAAATCCAGAGGTCCATTTGTAACTAGGGGTCGTATGTAAGTCAGGTGTTCTTAATTAGGGGACTGCCTGTATTATCAAGATACGAGTCAAGTTTGGAAGCTGCAGGGAGAGTGTCACTTGAGACGCCCTTATATTTGGATCTATAGGATCACACAAGAAACCTATAGAAACAAGCCATATTTCATGGTGGCAAAATATTTTTCAAGTGTGAACAGGGTTTTTATCTGTCTTGCAGCTTTCCTCATAGGAAACAATCAGTTCAGCGCTTCCCAGTTGTAATCTTGTTTTTTTTTACTGCAGACCCTATGCAACACTGGGGATTCAGGAAGGTTCTTAACTTCCTAAACTGTCAAATAGGAAGGAACTAGTAAGCCTAACACTGCAAACTGTCATCTTCAAGGATGTAAAGACCAGATATTGTATCACTGTGTGGATGCACATCCATGATCTATAGGAAGTATTCCATACCCTGAGAAGTATCCAAATCTATACATTATAATGCAGACAGTCTTTCATAAGAAGTAGAGAGTTTTTGCTTGATGCTATTGTGTTGATCCCCAGAGATCAGGTCGCCTGATCTTTCTCACTGTCTCAGAGGGTTGTTAAAAAGAAGACAACTGGGAAGAATCGGGAGACTGACCCACAACCATCAAGCCTGGTTTATTCTTTATTAAGTATTCTCAACTCTGCAAATCAAAACCAGACCACAGCAGGGAGCAATAAACCCCCCATAGTGGAGCTATGCAAAACTTACACAATTTATTTCATCAAGAAAAGGGTGGGGATCAATAGTTAGCAGTATTTCTGACTGACGACACAGGATTTAGGTGTAGTTTGTTACCATAGAGACACATAGGGGCACATTTACTAAGGTTCCGATTTGCCCTAAATTGCACAGGGGTTTTTGGCGCAAGCGATCTGATTTTGGCGCATCGGTGCAGGCTTTCATGCAACACAAATCGGGGGTGTGGCTGTCGGACAACCCGACTGATTCCGACAAACCACGGAATTTAACTTTCAAAATTGTGTTGCAAGCCAAGCACTTACATGCACTGGGAAGAAGAAGGTGAATCCGGCTGACCTGGGCGGGGAAGCGGGATCATCATGAATCGCGGCAGAGTTCATCCTCGTTGGACAGTCCGGATCAGGGATTGTGCAGGGCCCAGGTAAGTAAATGTGCTCCATAGACTAGTAGAGGAACTTTGGAAGCAAACCGGTTATTGAATTTTAATTTCTGCTGTAGGTCAGGGAAGTAAGAGCTATGTTTACAGAGACTTTGCCAAATAAGGCTGCCTTGCAGGCATGTGGAGGCTTACAGCCATTGATGCTCCATTATGGGATTCTGGGAAATTAGCAAATACGTTTTCCAGGATGGCAAAATAATTCTGTTCCTTTTGGCTATATACTAATTTGGCTTAAATCCTGCACAATTTCTGAAAAAGTCATGCTTGATGTAATGGGGCTGCCTTACAAGGTAGCTGAGAAGCATTGATTTCCTAATACCATTCTGGAAAATGTATTTGCATATTTCCCAGAATTTCTAGTGTAGAGAGCGGTTGTGCCGCGATGCAAAGCTTCATGTTTTTATACTACATTGAGTTCTACTAAAGTCTAGAATTTGGGGGAATTTCTAGTGTTACTTGCTTTGTTAATAGTTAAGTTTACTTTGACTTTATCTGCAAAGTTATTCCCTTTCCAGCAAACAGGAATCTAATGATAATGATAAAAGAGCATTGTTCCATTCCTTGTTTCCTTATGTACATACCGGCACACCTATAAAAGGGACACCTCACCGAGTCCTTTGGAAAAGTTGGGGGGGGGGGGGGAGTGTCAAAATTCAAGGCAATGTAAACTGGTAGTCGGGCTACCCACTTGTAGAACCTTATGGTGTCCATATTATTCCCTACAAGAAACACTAATGCAATAGCACTTCACAGCTGTTACCACTATAGAACCTTTTTGTTGGGAAATACTTCATCGAAATTTACTAATATTAAGTACTTAATGACAGCCGGATTCCATTTACGGTAAACAAAACGATACATAAGC
This sequence comes from Engystomops pustulosus, assembly GCF_040894005.1. NCBI lineage: Eukaryota > Metazoa > Chordata > Amphibia > Anura > Leptodactylidae > Engystomops > Engystomops pustulosus. The sequence continues at coordinate 36,779,243 of NC_092415.1, read as the reverse complement.
CCATAGACTTTTCCCAGAACGACCACAAGTCTGAGGACCAAACTCATTACATAAATAAAGATTATAGGGGTATTCCCATGAAGACAAGTTTCTTATATGTACTCAGGATAACAAAATAACACATTCTCTAATTCACTGTTATTACCAAAAACGCAGCATTTCACAGATACAACAATACCAATATAGGTATATAGGACAAGAGTCACCCAATAGTCATAGACCAGAAACTATGACACAACTTGGAATAAAATAATAATATCAATCTTTATTAACACAAATTATAGCAATCAAGACAAATTATTAAAAACTACAATAAAAATTCCACAAAAGCACAAAGAAATGTGGTGGTGGTCCTAAGTAAATCAATATATATACATCTCCAATATCATGTCCAAATAGACATGACCAAGATTATGCAAATTCATATTACCCACCCGGCCGTGACATCATACAAGATTTCAGGAGAAAGACTTGGTGGTGGTCAAGTCTTTCTCCTGAAATCTTGTATGATGTCAGACATCCAGACAGCTTGATAAATCTGCCCCAATGTTTCTGCTTAAAGAGAGGCCCCGCCCACACCCTGGGATTTTACAATGAGCAGCCGAAGGAGTGATAGGATCTAAAACAGCAGTAAAACTGAGTAAAATTGTAAAGTAAGGTTTAAAATGATTTATTGTGTTAGCATAACTAGGGGATTAAATTGTGAGAATTTGCTTTCATGGGAAAACCCCTTTAACTACTATTACTACATCACCTGGAGTTAGAAACAGAGAACTTCCAAATGAACTTGGGCTACCAATATATCCATCTTGTAGCTTTTAGATATCAATAACCTTGGAACACATTTTTTAATTATTATATAGCACTTATTTTGGTGTAAAAGAAAAAAGAAATATTCCAATAGGTATTACAAATTACTTAACCCCTTAAAGGCTTGGCCCTTTTTTGTTTTTTAATTTCCATTTTTCACACCCCACCTTCAAAAATCTATAACTTTTGTATTTTTCCATGTAAAGAGCTCTGTGAGGGCTTGTTTTCTGTGTAACACTGTATGCACTTCACATTGATGGTAATTAATATTCCATGCCATGTACTGGGAAGCGGGGAAAAAATTCCAAATGCAGTGAAAATGGTGAATTGCACAGTTTTCTTGTGGGTTTGGTTTTTACGGCTTTCACTGTGCGCACGTCTACTTTATTCTTTGGGTTGGTGCGATCACGGGGATAACAAATTTGTAAAGGTTTTATAATGTTTTCAATTTACAAAAATTAAAACCTCCTATACAAATTTTTTTTTTTTTATTTTGCCATCTTCGGGCACTACTAACTGTTCCATACTTTGATGTACAGAGCTGTGGGTGGTGTATTTTTTTTGATGATGTTTTCAAAGCTTCTATTTTTAGGACTGAATGAACTTTTGATCACTTTTTATTGAATTTTAGATGTTTTTTAAAATTGCAAAAAAGTGGCATTTTTGACTTTGGGCGCTATTTTCCGTTACGGGGTTAAACGCAGTAAAAAACGTTTATATATTTTCATAGATCGGCATTTTCGGAAGCGCCGATACCTAATGTGTTTATGATTTTTACTGTTTATTTATATCAGTTCTAGGGAAAGGGGGTGATTTTAATTTTTCTTTTTTTTTTTTTTTTTTTTTACTTTTTTTAATTTTTCTATCTTTAGACCCCCTAGGGCAGTGATGGCGAACCTTTTGGAGACAGAGTGCCCAAATTACAACCAAAATCCACTTATTTTCCCGGGAAGTGCCAACATGGCATTTTAAGCAGTAACTTATTGCTACTTGTTCTTACACATCTTTCAATTGTATCGGCCCCCTGAGGCCACCAATACAGTTTAAAGAAGGAGGGCAAATACAGACTCTCATTGCAGCTTTTCTCCAGGGTCTCTCTGTAGAGGAAAAATGGTTGGTCCAGCAGGAGGACATCCAAAGATATTGCAGTTCATTTCAACACCTTCTCACTTATCCCACATTTCCTAACAGCCAATAAAGTGTTGCTTTAAAATAGCGCTGAGAGCAGCTTCTCTTAAGTTGCCTGGGACTTGGTGGATTTGGTCCTATTTGGTGAACTCTGTCCTGGGGTGATGGTCTGAGTGCCCACAGAAATGGCTCCGAGTGCCACCTCTGGCACCCGTGCCATAGGTTCGCCACCACTGCCCTACGGTATTTTAACACTAGGTTGTCTGATCGATCCTACCATATACTGCCATACAGTCTGTATAAATTTTTCAATGTTTTCTAGATCTCTGTTTTCTGTAATTCTATAGAAAGTTTAATTGTTTACTTCCCGTGGATAACCACACTGGTCCTGTGCTATTACACGGGTGCACGTTAATATCATCAATATCAATATAACGGTGCACCTATATGATATCACATGACCAGTGACTGCTTTTTATCCACAGGAAGAAAACAATGAAGCATCCTATAGAAGGGCAGCAAGCAGAGATCTATAAAACAGTAAGGAATTGATAAAGTATATTGGAAAATTTCATTACACAATGGGGCTCATTTACTTACCCGGTCCAGTCGCGATCCCGCGGCGCGTTGTCCGACGTGGATTCGGGTTCTGCCGGGATTAACTAAGGACGTGCACCCGATATCCACTAGGTGTCGCTGCTGCGCCGAGGTCCGCCGGAGTTCACCTTCTTCTTCCCGGTGCATGTAAGTGCTTGATCTTGCGACAAATTTAGTTTTTTAAATTCCGCAATTTTTCCGAATCCGTCGGGTTGTCCGACAACCACGCCCCTCGATTTCTGTTGCCCAAAATTCGATCACTTGCGGCAGAATTCGTCGCAAAACTGAAAATGTGTTTATTGTCAAGAGAGGTAAAAGGCAACAGAGGGATCAGTCCAAGGAATAAAATTTTATACTGAATGGGACGAAAGACACAGCAATGACAAAACACAAAGACTGTAGAAGGTAAACTATGCACAACTGGTGTCCATAGCCTCATAAAAAAGTGATCTAGTGATGTATGAATAAAGTAAAGTTAAGATGGATTTGTTACTATTATGTCATTATGTAAAATAAGCCTCTTTCACAGCAAATGTGTCTATAAATAAGGCTGGAAAATTGCAGGATGTGTCTGGTAGCACAGCAGGATCTGGGCAGCACCAGGAGGGTGTTTAGCTAATCTCTATATAAAAGTCTTATTTGTTCCTAATAGTTACCTGTGTTTGTTCAGCGAGCGATCTCAGAGTCCATGCATTAGCTCACAGCAGCGTGAAGTGCACTACACTGAGTGGTCACACAGCAGCTGGGATAAAGATCTAGGTTGGGCCTGCTGGGCAGGAAAGCTTCAAACACCTTGTCCCATTCGGTGCACCACCAACATAAATGTGGCATTCCTGTAAAATCCAAGAGAGATGATGCACCCAGAGACAATGCAGAGAGCAGTGTTTAAAGACCAACCCAATTTGATGAGTGCTGAGAAGGATTCATGACCACCAACCACAAGGTTCCAAAGGAGTAGCTACAAATATGAGTTATTCATATATTATTTAAAAAAAAATGTACATTTATGTTACTTATTCAAGTTATTATTGCCTTGGGAAACTTGATGTTGTCTGTAGGTAGAGAGGGGTCACATATGTCATAACCACATTGAGGATACCAATAAGATTTTAATAAAAGTCAACATTAAAAGCAGGGGCGTAACTGCAGCGGGAGCAGCCATAGTAGCTGCTATGGGGCCTGCAGTGTCAGGAGGCCCGGCATCCAACCTGACACACTAAAGAATAAAGGTTGTGCACCGTTATATACACATTGGGGGACATTTACTTAAAGTGTCGGTGTCTGCATTGGCTTTGTTACCGACCTGCTCTCGGAAAGAAGACACACATTTAATATTGTAGAGCTGTGCAGAGACATTTCTGTCCCCGAGACAATTTTCTGTCCCTGGGACCAAAATCTGTCCCGACCACCAGAAATATGTCCAACAGTCCCTGCTAGACCAGTTTTCTTTTGGTCTACTTTCCGCCAGTTTACAGCGCCCAAAAATGGCTGTGACACATATTAATTCTGTCTGAGTTTCCACTCCGCCAAAGCCACGCCCCTTTTCGGAGAAGAGTCGGAGCAGACGGAAATTGTGAATTAGACTCACCGGTAATTCGGTTTCCATCTAGTCCTCCATGACGGCCCACTAGGAGGATGACCCTTGACCTCTGTAGGGACAGGAAGCAGAGAGGTTAAAAGCCTCCCCCCCACATCCTCCCGCCAGTGTTTACCAAATAACTACACCGGTGGAAGATACAACATATTTTTATTCTGTCTTGTTTGAATCACATACAGAATTTTCAACAAAGTGAAAGAAACATGGGAGGGAAAAATATATAGGCCGTCATGGAGGACTAGATGGAAACCGAATTACCGGTGAGTCTAATTCACAATTTCCATAACGTCCCCCATGACGGCCCACTAGGAGATCTACAAAATTAGTAGAGTTAGGGTGGGACCACAGCCTGGAGAACCTTCTGACCGAAGGCGAGATCCTGTGAGTTGGGTAAGTCCAGCCGATAGTGTTTTGCAAAGGTGGATGAAGAAACCCAGGTGGCAGCTCTGCAGATTTGTTCAAGAGAAGCGCCCCTCTTCTCTGCCCAGGAGGCGGATATGGCTCTGGTGGAATGGGCTTTAAGGTTAGGAGGAACTTCTTTCCCTTGTTCTGTGTAACAAGAGGCTATGGCAGTCTTTAACCATCTGGCGATCGTGGTTTTGGATGCCTTTACCCCTTTGTTCTTCCCCTGAAACTGAACAAAGAGATTGTGATCTTTGCGCCAGGGTTTTGTAGCTTTTAAGTACTCTAAGACCGAGCGCCTTACATCCAGGGAATGCCACTCCAATTCCTTGCTTGAAGAAGGATTCCCGTAGAATGATGGAAGAATTATTTCTTGATTCTTGTGAAACCTAGACGCCACTTTTGGAACAAAGCTTGGATCCAGAGTCAGAGTTATCCTGTCAGGGAGAATACACATATAGGGTTCTCTAATAGAAATGGCTTGGAGTTCCCCCAGCCTTCTAGCTGAAGTCACAGCTACTAATAAGGAAGTCTTTAAAGTTAAGTTTTTTATACTAGCGTCCTTTAAAGGCTCAAAGGGAGGTCTGGAGAGAGCATCCAGAACCAGGGAGAGATCCCAGGAGGGAACCCGTTTCAGAATCTGAGGCCTAATTCTATTTGCAGCAGCAATAAATCTTTTGACCCACCTGTGGTCCGCCAGGGGATGGTCGAAGAATGAGCTCAGAGCCGAAATTTGGACTTTCAGAGTGCTAGTAGAAAGACCAATTTCTAGTCCTTTTTGCAGGAAGTCTAGTACCTGTAAAATATTTGGGTTAGACTGAGAGGGGGGATTAGCCCCACAAAAGGTCACAAACTTTTTCCATATCTTATGATATATGGCGAAAGTAACCTTTTTTCTACTTGCCTTCAAAGTAGTTATTACAGCCCGAGAGAGACCTTGGGACCTTAGGAACTCGAACTCAGGATCCAAGCCGCCAGACGGAGTCTTCCTGGATCGGGATGGAAAATCGGACCTTGGTATAGAAGGTCCTTCTGAATCGGTAGAATAAAAGGTTGCTGGACAGATAAGGACCTCAACAGTGGGTACCAGCTTCTTTTTGGCCAGTTTGGGCAGATCAGAATCACCCTTGACCGGTCGAGCAAGATTTTTCTGAGTACTCTCGCAATTAGGGGAATTGGGGGAAAGGCATACATGAGACTTCCGCTCCAACGATGGCTGAACGCGTCCAAGTGGTCTCTGGACTCGCCGGCTTCCAGAGAGAAATATTGTTGGCATTTTGAATTCTCCCTCGTGGCAAATAGGTCTATTTGGGGCATGCCCCAGACGCTGGTTAGATGTAGGAAGATCTCCTGGTTGAGACACCATTCGTTCGGTAGGATTTCTCTCCTGCTGAGATAATCCGCTTCTCTGTTTAGGGATCCCTTCAAATGAGTGGCTGAGATGGAAAGGATGTTTTCTTCTGCCCACTGGAAGATGGTACGAGCCAGACTCGATAATACTGGGGATCTTGTACCCCCTTGTCTCCTTAAATAGGACACTGTCGAGACGTTGTCCGAGAGAATGTGGATATGATGATTCCTCAGATAGGCTGTGTTCGATCTTAGCGCTTCCCAGACCGCTCTTAACTCCCTGTAGTTTGAGCTGTTTCTTGCCTGGGCTAGAGTCCAGGACCCTTGCTCGTAGTGGGAAGGAAGGATTGCTCCCCAGCCTGAGCTGCTTGCGTCCGTCACTATGGTGATGGTTGGGAGGTGGTGCCAACATACCCCTTTCTCTAGGTTCCTTAATTCCGTCCACCACAGCAGGTCCCTCTTTACAAAGGAAGGAATCCGGATCTTCTTGTCTAGACCTGAAGACTTCCTGTTCCAGAAAGTTAGGATCCAATTCTGAAGGATCCGAGTATGGCTCTGACTCCAGGCGACCGCAGGTAGGCAAGCTGTGAGGAGCCCCAGGATCTTCATCGCCTGTCTGACTGGTACAGAGTCCTTCCGTCTGAATGAACGAATCTGATGCTTTATGTTGGATATTTTCTCCTGAGGAAGAAAAGACATTTGGTGAGTTGAGTCTAGAATGATCCCTAGAAAGGTCTTTCGAGTGGAGGGTACTAAACTTGATTTTTTCAGGTTGATTAACCACCCCAACTCTGTTAAAATTCTTAGGGAAGACTTAGGTTTTGTTTGTCTTTCCCTATAATTAGCAAGTCGTCTAGGTAAGGGATGATTGATATGCCTTGTAGTCTTAAAAAGGCTACCACCTCCACCATGATCTTGGTAAAGACCCTTGGAGCCGATGAGATACCGAATGGAAGTGCACGGAACTGAAAGTGTAAGACAGAACCCTCGGGAGAGAGAACCGAGAATCTTAGGAATCTCTGAGATGAGGGGTGGATAGGTACATGATAGTATGCATCTCTTAGATCTAGTGTGCACATATAGGAGTCTGTGTGAATAAGTTGGGTAGCTGTTCTTACCGACTCCATGCGAAATCTTCTGTAAACGATGAAGCGGTTTAGCTCTTTCAAGTTGATAATTAGGCGATTTGATCCATCTGGTTTTTTGACAAGGAACAACGGGGAGTAGAATCCCAATTTTTCTTGTTCTTGAGGGACCGGCACCACCACTCCCATGTGGATTAGATGAAATACTTCCTGCCAAATGAAGGAATGTGTAGAGTGAGAGAGAGATGGTAAGGGAGCGACAAACCTTGGAGAAGGGGGGGGTGATGAGAATTCTATCCTGTAGCCCGATTCCAAGATAGACAGTACCCAGGGATTCGAGGTGACCTTTGTCCACTGGGATAGGAATCCCAGGAGACGCCCCCCCACTCTGGCGTCATTGTTTCTTGTTTCCTGGACCCTCTGAGAGGTTAGAGAAAAGGAAACCCCTTCCCCTACCTCCTTTGGGATAACTCCATCGTCCTTGCTTACCTTTGCCACGGTAAGTCTCTCCGGTGTTCCTAAAAGGACGAAAGGAAGATTTCTTGTGTATTGTTTTGGACTCTGGAAATCCCCTTTTTCTGTCAGACGCCTTTTCAAGTATAGCGTCCAATTCGGGTCCGAACACAAAGTCCCCGGAGAAAGGAATGCTGCACAATTTGGATTTAGAGCGGATGTCCCCGCTCCACTGCTTCAGCCATAAGGCCCTCCTGGTGGCATTGGTAAGAGCTCCTTCTTTTGCAGCAAACCTTATTCCTTCGGCAGATGCGTCAGCAAGGAAGGCAGTAGCTGATCTTAACAATGGTATGCTTTCCAGTAAGTCTTCTCTGGGAGTACCCTCCCGGATATGGGACTCTAATTTCCCCAGCCAGAAATATAGTGTTCTTGCCACCGAGGTGGCTCCTAAGTTTGACTTTAGGCTTAGCATGGAGGTTTCCCATGCTTTCTTTAAAAGAGCTTCAGATTTTCTGTCCATCGGGTCTCTTAACTGAGCCGAATCTTCAAAGGGCAGGTCCATCTTCCTAGAGACCTTGGAAACCTGTACATCAACTTTGGGAAACGAGTCCCAATCCTTTGACTCTTCAGGGTCGAAGACTAAGCGTTTCCTGAAATTCTTAGAGACCGCGATTTTCTTCTCAGGGTCTCTCCATTCCTGACTAATTAGTCCCCTAAGGGTATCATTAAGGGGAAAAAAACGCTGTTTCCTGGCTTTGAGTCCCCCAAATAGTTCATCTTCACGAGAAAGAGGGGGTTCCTCGTCCTCAAGGTTCAATGTATCCCGCATAGCTTTCAGAAGGTCGTCCAGATCTTCATTTTGGAATAAGTAGCGGGAGCTTGTTGCCTGCTCACGATCCTGATGATCCTGGTCTCCCGCCAGAGAGCAGGAAGGAGAGTCTGAAATGCACCCCTCTTCTTCCTCTGAGGAGGAAGCCGATACTATCCGAGCTTTCTTACGTGGGGGGGCTCCCTGCGTTGCCGCCGCCACTGAAGAAACCACTTTCTCATCTATAAAGGACCTAAGCTCGTCCATAAAAGACGTTTTCTCCTCCCGCATAAATTCTTCGATGCAGGCTTTGCAGATCGGCTTCTTATAGCCTTCTAGTAGGGTACGGAAGCACATACTGCATTTTTTAACAGGAATCCTGCTTTTTTCAGGTTTTTCTCTACTCTTTTCAGACTTCCCTGATTTCTCTTCCTTGCCTTTCCCCTTAGAAACTTGCTCCTAGGGAAGGAAGGCAAGGGGACAATGACTTGGAGATCACAACAAAAAACAATTGTATATGTTGCCACACAGCACCACTCACGTGCACCGGGGGTGGAGTAGGCCCAAGTCTGCCTCATCAGCCATTATGATGTCTGGGACGGCCAGCCAAGAAGAAAACGAGTCATAGACCTCAGACCAACTGACTACCCGCTTTTGAGGATTTAAATACCTTCATGGGGAGCCCATCCCCCTGCCGGTGGCCTCCTCCGCTTTCCGCGCGCGGCGCCGCGGTCACTTCCGGTCGCGACCGGAAGTCGTCATCGGTCAGGAGGAATTCTGGGAAACGTAGTTCCCTGCGTCCGCGCGAGAGTCTGGCGGACCAGCCCGCCGGAGAGGACGCCAGCCGGACGATGTTTCCGTCCAGGGAGAGCCCGCAGCCGCCGGGCTAACCGAGGATCTGTCCGGAGGGGAACTTGGACCGCAGTCGGCGTAACCCCAGGTAAGGTGGTAAGTATGGATATCCTTCTCCGTTTTTTTTTTTTTTTTTTTAAAACGTCCCCCCCCCCCCCCCCTAGGAGGAGAGAGACCCTCTCTTGACCTGACCCCTGTAGGGACAGGAAGACACTGGCGGGAGGATGTGGGGGGGAGGCTTTTAACCTCTCTGCTTCCTGTCCCTACAGAGGTCAAGGGTCATCCTCCTAGTGGGCCGTCATGGGGGACGTTATGCAAAAAGTCATTTTTTCTGTCCCCGACAGCTAATAAATAGGTCTGAGAGCAGAACATGTGGTGAGAGCGCCACAAAACTGGCGGAAACACCATAATAAATGTTCCCCATTATGTTGCACGTTGTACATCATAGTTTGTATATAACAGTGAAATCTTCTACAGTACACAGATGAGTCAGAAACTCAAATAAGAAATGTTAGACAGCAGGACTAGGAATCTCTAGTTTTATGCCATCTACTTTTTCCATGGGGTCTGCAGTTACTGGGACATATATTTGCCCTCAACCACCTGAGATAAGAAGACTGCCAGCAGAAGGTGTAAAGGGGGCCCCATTCAGAAGTCTGCTATGGGGCCCAGCCTCCTCCTAGTTATGCTCCCGATTGAAAGACAGCCAGGTGCTTGACAGAGCAAAGGAGTCGCCTGAAGTACCATATTTTCCGGGCCATTAGGCGCACCGGAATATAAGGCGCATTAGTCCGATGCGCCTTATATATGTAATAATTCCATATATAAGGGCATCGGACTATAAGGCGCGGGGTCCGGGGGCGTGGCGGAGGTCCGGGGGCGGAGCGGAGACCCGACGAGAAGAGACGCGACGAGACCCGACGAGACGCAGCGACGCGGGGAAGGTGAGTGGGGAAGGTGAGCAGGGAAGGTGGAGGATGGCAGCGGACCATACTTACATAGGTCCCCGCTACCGGAGACAGCAGATCTCCAGCGGGAACTGCAGACCACGCGGCAGAAGTTGTTCGTGCCGCGTGGTCTGCAGTTCCCGCTGGAGATCTGCTGTCTCCGGTCTCCGGTAGCGGGGACCTATGTAAGTATGGTCCGCTGCCCTGTGCCATACATAGGGCGCACCGGACTATAGGAAATCCTATAAGTGCGCCTTATAGTCCGGAAAATACGGTAGCTTCCTCTTGCACCTGTGTGTGGATCCAGCCCTGGACACTTTGGTTTTTTTAACCTGAGGGGGATGGAAAATTCCTTTTACCATTTAAGAACCAGAAAGCCTTGAATTGCCTCTTTGCAAAAAAACAGGAATCCAAATACTTTCAGAGGTTAAAGGTGCCTAAAGGTGGGGTCTCTGGATGGGGGGGGGTTAGGTCAATGATATCCATATAATAGGGATGTTCTTGCAAAAATAGCAAAATAGGAAAATATAGCAAAAATAGCAAAATATTCATTTTGTGCAGGCAATGCTATACATTCTTAAAGTATTCAAACATTTAATGTTGTAAATCAAGGAACGACAAGGAATTATAAATGCCACTGTAATATATCTTATATTTTTATATCTAATGCTTATTTTTTCCCACGTATAATTCCTCCTCTAAAACTGCTCAATTCACTGCTCATATCTATCTTTATTGAAGTCAGGCTGCATCCTACAGACATGGAAGTAAAAGAAGAGTAGGTGAGTGAGAGAGAGACACAACCACACACTTGCTGCTGCAGTTAATGGGAAGTATTGATTGAAAAAAAAAACTCTTTGGCGAGATAGAAAACTTAGATATCTGCAGCATGATTTCTGCATGTGAATGCCTGACTTAGCTCCTTTTCTTCTATTTCCCCCTCCCCTTTTCATAGAAGGAGAGAAGAATTTAAGCATTGTAAGCACTGCATTGAGCATTTTCAGAAGGATGGGGACAGAAGGAAAGGATTATTATTTTTACTATTATTATCAAGGGAGTATTACATGAGGGAAAACAAGTTGTTTTCCTTAATATGTACCATATTCCAAAGTTTCTTATATTCACTTGGGCTGTATTTTGCATTTGTAGTTTGTATTTGTACTGTGTGACAGCTCCACAAAGGGTAACTGCTTTGGTTTTTGACCTAGATTCATTGTAACCACAATTTTGAGGCCTCATACGAAAGTGGGTTAATATGTCAGATCATTGAAGGAAATCCACTTTTTTTCAGAAAAGCCAACTACCTACTCAATCGATCCATTAGTTGAACAAAGAAGTTGGTTGGCATAGCTGTGTATGAAGTCATGCAACCTGCCCCGTGCAATGGGACAGGTAAGAGGGATAAAGAGGGTCAGACAAATGACCAGGTTTTAAAGCGAAGTTTTTTACCCTCTCTGAATTACCACTTTCATTATAGTCCACAGTAATAGATGTGGTGGGGATTTTGGGGTTCAACCCACAATGGCTCACAGTGAGGCAATTTGGTGCACGTTTGGCAAATTTTTTTCTGGTGCGTGCACCACAATTATTTTGGGACTTTCGACATAAATGTGGCGGCCAGTGTGAATCCGCACTGGAACCCCCCTTTAAGTGGACAATTTCATGTCACAGCGTACATAGTGCAGCCGCGGGACAAAACTGGAAAAAACGCTTCATAAATGCATGTGCAAGTAGTGTGTACATGTATTTATGTGAAAACTGCACCTGGGCCAATATGTAAAATTCTTCACTGTGAGTTTTAACCTTTGCAATGTAAAGGTTACACATCGTGGGATGCCATTTCCCCAGGTGTTCTGCACAAAATAAAATTTAAAAAAACATTCTGGATAATAATTCAGCAATGTGTTGCAGATAATTTGTATTAAATAATACCGCATACATCATAATACAATCATATTTATACAGCGATAATCTAATTTTCAGGTTAAGGCTTTCCAGCAGGTTTTGGTTATTATGCAGCCATGGATTGTAATAATAATTGGTTTTGTTTTAGACAATTGTCCAGGATGACGTATCTTTTCCTAATTGTTATATGGTTTAAGAATATGATACAATAAATTTTAAAAATAGAATTGAGGAACTGGAGGCAGAAAAGCTATGTGTAAGTTATAAAACAATGGGGGGATTCATCATATTCTGGCCAGTTATGTAAACCCAGGGACACCAAATATATACAGGCAGCCCCCGGGTTACGTACAAGATAGGGTCCAGAGGTTTGTTCTTAAGTTGAATTTATGCAAGTCGAAACTGTATATTTTATAATTGTAGATCCAGACAAAAAATATTTTGGCCCCAGTGACAATTGGAGTTTAAACATTTTTTGCTGTAATGGGACCCAGGATCATAAATAAAGCTTCATTACAGACACCTTACAGCTGATTATTGCAGTCTGGGACTATAGTAACATCCAGAGAGCTTCACCAGAGGTCAGAGGGGTCTGTCTGTGACTATGAATTGTCTGTAAGTCGGGTGTCCTTAAGTAGGGGACCGCCTGTATAAAGGTTCCAGCATCCTGATATATCTGGGGGATGGTGTGTCGCCAGGCAATTCTATGCCAGGTCCACCAAAAGCCTAATGATATGCATTGGTGAATTATAACATGGGTAGATTGGGCGGCAGGCTGGGGTACAAGGCCACCTTCTACAATCTTTGATATTGCCCTGTAGAGATAACAAAGAGAGGTACCTCCAGCACCGAAATCCTCACACATGCTCCGGTTCTTGACACATGTATACAAGAGACCTTTCTGGACTTTTGAAGGTCTTGCAAAGGTGCAGAACTAAAAGCCCCCTCTTTCCGCAGAAGCTTGGCTCTGATCGGGCCACAATTTTTATACAGTCAATTGCCCCTGGCAGTCTTTAACCTACCTTGCTAATGAGAGTAAGACATATAAAGATAGATATGTTGCAACAAAGTCATTTGTATTTCTTAGTTATGTCCTTCCATATCTTGACCCACTTGCCACATTCCTCCAACCAATATGTTGCTGAAGACTCATTTTGACATCTGAATTCCAAAAATTCCTCTTATACAACAATTGTCAACATTGTCTTTGAAAAATTAACAAGTTCCATCTTAGCACAGTTTCTCTGCAGTGATTGTACCTTGATTCTCTACCCCTGACAACTCCCCAGATAATTCTCAGACTGTGACCAGAAAACGAGTATAGTTATGTAATGGCGAGTTCATTACATACATCCACTCTATACAGCAGTGGCCTTCAACTGCAGTATTGTTGCTGTTGTGCCAAGCTATAACCTTCCTCATTGGGCCTGCTGGGAGTTGTAGTAATGACTAAGTTGGAGAGCAAAATTTGGAGAGTTTCACAGACAAAAAATTACTAAATTTACATAGTTCTTGCTGATGGAATTCAATGTTTCAGGGTCTAAGAGGTAAATCTTGGACTACAACATTGAAAAAAATATACATTAAAAAAATGTCAGCATTGGATAAGTAAAGCAAAAGCAACACTGCAAACATATTTCCTACAATATGATGATATATACCCACGGTCCTGATTTATATCTGTGCAACTCAACCTTCTCATAAGAGCTACACCCATGCCTGGCCCTATCAGGGCAACTGTCTCGAATCCCAATTTAGCTTGGTCGAAAGTCTAATTAAAAGAAAAAAGCTGGCATACACCACTGTCAGAAGCTCATTTCTCGAGAACAAATGAATCCTTATTTCCCCAGATATCAGCCATTGGAAGAGTGTTATGGGAGGATTGGGAGGCCCCATACACAATAGATGGCTAATCAAACCCACTGAAATCAGAAGTCTCACCCTACCTGTATCAAGAAAAGAAAAATGGATCTAAGGTCCGTTGTTTGGGGCCCATGGGAAATTGCCAAGCAAAGCAATCAGCAACACTATTAGGCAACTGAATGGAGCCCATTATTGAGAACGGAACCCCCATTCTCTAGATCAGTGGGGGTCCCAGCAGAATAGGGAATGACAAGCTGATCAGTAAAGGCCCAACAGCTGGGACCCCCACAAACCACTTAAATAGTTGAAGAAATACAGAAGAAATATTCTGTAAACTTAGTCTACATTCACACGGCTGTGTGCTCGCCCAGACTGGATCCCGCATGAGCACAGAACCAGGTGGAGAAGTGAGACGGATGGGCACTCCTAACCCCTCCGCTCTCCATTAAAAGTTGAGCAGTTGTGCCACAAATCTAAGGACATGCCGTTAGTTTGCGGTGGGGTAAGATGCTGAATGTTCACAGCCGATGCCATAGACCTCAATGGGGGTTGTGATTTGGACGTAAATTGTGCGGCCAGATCACAGCCTCCATTACGGTAGTGAGAATTCAGTATATTCTCTGTGTTTAGTCTTCTTTTGAACAGATTGTCTCATTAGAAACTACTGTGTTCAGATTGGTACAATTGCTGGAGAACCTGCATCATTGTTATATGCTACACCCCTTCAGATGAGGCCAAGTCTACCCCTTTCCTGGAACCTGTATATACTCCAGTAAACTCAGTACTTTCCATTGTAAATACTATGAAAGTGCAATAAATAATTTTGGAGCTGAGACATAAGTTGAAGCTCAGAAATATCAATACTGTACAAGATTGGTATCCGCTCCCCTACCTACCGATGTTCTATTTTTAATACTGGTGTCTTCGTATGCAGTAGTGTGACCTTTGAGCCCACTCAGGAAATAGGACCCAAGTGCATCGTTTAACCCCGCACCCCATAGTTATGCCCCTGGCTCTATGGTTTTAACAAGTAGCAACCTTAATATGTATTAGAGCTACAGTCCAGTAGCAGAAACTGCAGGGGTGGAGGATGCCCCTCATCACATAACATTAGGGCCATCACTGATATGTGCCATAAGCCCTTTTATTCACTACTGATAGAGACTGGAGACAGATGTGAATATTTAATTTCTCATTGTGACGTTCATATGGGGAGGACATAATAGGACAGGGGACCCGGGGGGGCTTTGTGTCCCCCCTGTTGGATTTTATCTTCAATGTTAAACATTTTGTATAATTAATTTGCCTGATATCTAATCACCCTGCATTCGTTCCATGTCCCGCGCTGTGTTTAGATGCCCCAAAGCCTTATTATCATTGGTAAAAAGCCAAAGCTGGAATAAACACGGAATATAGGATGTATTGTCTTCAGCCCAGCTCATAAAAAATTAATGACCCCGGGCTTAGGATACAATGCATTGTATGACGCAGACGTGGCTAGAAGAGGTGATTTTATTAGTGTGGCCTCATAAATAATACATCAAAATCACAGAATGCACTTTCCCTGGCCGAAGGGCACATCTGTCAGTCATAGAGGCAGACATCATGCATTTTGAACACTATATTACAGGGGGCATTGGAATGATGTAGGGCCCACTAGTACATTTTCATTGCTGATTTAGGAAGTTAATGTATTGGTTTGACTTAATTTACAAGTTATCACATAAATACAATGGATGCCAATAGAAGGCAGAATATTTAGCTGTGCTGTTGTACCAGCCATAGGAATCTACAGTAAAATATTTCAGTAAAAATTCAGTTCCCCTTCAACCTGGATGTCATTACAAGGGATGAGGTTGACACAATTCTGAATGGGAAGTGGGTATTACTATACAATGTCTAATAAGCTAAGGCCTCTTTGTATCCTTATATGGCCTTATAAGTCCCAGCATAAATAAGGGGTCTATTAACTACAATTACCATGATTATCTCATAGATTGTAAGCTCTTGGGAGCAGGATCCTCACTCTTAATGTTCCATCTTACCATGTTATTACTCTGTATTGTCTTTTATTGTCTGTATATGTTTCCCATGATCTATACAAAGCTGTAGAATATGATGGTGCTACATCAAAGATTTATTATTATCCCTATGATGCTTCTAAGCTTGGATTATTACAACTGGCCACATTGATTGGCATTTGATAGTCAAAATCTGTACATTTTAGCCCTGCTCTAGGAGTGGCACCCACTTTTAGGGAGGTTTGCATAAACCTTCTCCCTTTTTCACTACAAAATGTGATTTTCCCAGCAAAAAATGGCAAGTATGAACTTAACCCTGGGAAAGATGTGTCTGTGTTATCCTCATGACCAGAACTTGTGCTTTTCTTCTATTATATCTCAGCAGAACATCAAGAAATGTGTCCTCAATTATTAAACTGGCTGAAAGAAAAACTGGACTTGTTAAGCAATCAGAGCTCAGATTGCATTTTACAATTGCTGTGCAGAAATCAAAGGCACTTTGTGATTGGTTGCCATGAGCAAAATGAGGCCTAGTTCACCAGAGAGAAAAACAAGGGCAAATACAGGCAGTCCCTGGGTTACATATAAGATAGGTTCCATAGGTTTGTTCTGAAGTTGAATTTCCTTCTAAGTCGAAACTGTATATTTTATAATTGTAGATTAGAGATGAGCGAACACTAAAATGCTCGGGTACTCGTTATTCGAGACGAACTTTTCCCGATGCTCGAGTGCTCGTCTCGAATAACGAACCCCATTGAAGTCAATGGGAGACTCGAGCATTTTTCAAGGGGACCAAGGCTCTGCACAGGGAAGCTTGGCCAAACACCTGGGAACCTCAGAAAAGGATGGAAACACCACGGAAATGGACAGGAAACAGCAGGGGCAGCATGCATGGATGCCTCTGAGGCTGCTTAATCGCACCATTATGCCAAAATTATGGGCAACAGCATGGCCATGACAGAGTGACAGAATGAAGCTAGATAGCATCTAAAACATCCAATAATTGACCCTGACACTATAGGGGACGGCATGCAGAGGCAGCGGCAGCAGGCTAGAGAGTGTCATGGCGACATACCCTAAATGGACTCAGGCTTCAAACCAATGGGTGGCAGAGAGGAACCAAAGGAGGTGAGCAAGAAGCGCTCAAATAATATCGGTACATGATAAAAGTTTGCCAGTATATTTTGTGGATTACACAGCAGGGTGGCGACAAAGTTAACATGGAAGCCATGAAAACAACCCAAAATTCTGCCTGACACAGCTCGTTTGATAAGGGGACGATGTATGGAGGCAGTGAACTAGTAGTAGATTAAAGGTGCTGCAGTTAAAACTATGTTAGTTGGATCTTGGCATGGAGCTGGCGCTCCGCTGCCAGGCGAGCTTTCGCCAATCCAAGCCCCTGTCTATAGGCTACTCCCCAAACAGCACTTCTAAGAACCTTTTGTATAAGATCAAGTGTAGTAGCGTTCTTATAAGTTTAGGATATGGCGGGTGAGGGGAATGTAAACAGATGCGCAAGAAGCGCTGAAATAATATCCCTAAATGGTAAAAGTTTGCAAGTATATTTTGGGGATTACACAGCAGGGTGGCGACAAAGTTAACAACTTTGATGTGGAATGCCCTGTAATAGCTCTTGGGCGGTGTGCCTTTTATCGCCTAGGCTCAGCAGTTTCAGCACCGCCTGCTGTCGCTTAGCGACGGCACTGCTGCTGTGCCTAGAGCTACCGACTGATGGCGCCATGCCCACGGATGGTAATTCGGAGGAGGAGGAGGTGGAGGAGGGGTGGGAGGAGGTATAGTAGGCCTTTGAGACCTGGACCGAGGTAGGCCCCGCAATTCTCTGCGTCGGCAGTATATGACCAGCCCCAGGGTCAGACTCGGTCCCAGCCTGCACCAAGTTAAGTGTAGTAGCGTTCTCATAAGTTTGGGATATGGCGGGTGAGGGGAATGTAAACAGATGCGCAAGAAGCGCATGATGCGCATGGAGCTGGCGTTCCGCTGCCAGGCGAGCTTTCGCCAATCCAAGCCCCTGTCTCTAGGCTACTCCCCAAACAGCACTTCTAAGAACCTTTTGTATAAGATCAAGTGTAGTAGCGTTCTTATAAGTTTAGGATATGCCGGGTGAGGGGAATGTAAACAGATGCGCAAGAAGCGCTGAAATAATATCCCTAAATGGTAAAAGTTTGCCAGTATATTTTGTGGATAACACAGCAGGGTGGCGACAAAGTTAACAACTTTGATGTGGAATCCATGAAAACAACCCAAATTTCTGCCTGACACACCTCGTTTGATAAAGGGACGATGTATGGAGGCAGCTATATGGACGACTTTTGGAGGTAGCAATGGAGACAACGTGTGGAGGCTGCTATGGAGACAATTTAATTTGGATAGTGCCTGTATGTGGCAGTCCCAAACATTTTTCAAACCAGAGGAGCAGGTAGGTGGCCCTCCAGTAAAATGGGATAGATTGAGTGCCTGTATGTGGCAGTCCCAAAAATGTTTCAAACCAGAGGAGCAGGTAGGTGGCCCTGCAGTAAAATGGAATAGATTGAGTGCCTGTATGTGGCAGTCCCAAAAATGTTTCAAACCAGAGGAGCAGGTAGGTGGCCCTGCAGTAAAATGGAATAGATTGAGTGCCTGTATGTGGCAGTCCCAAAAATTGTTCAAACCAGAGGAGCAGGTAGGTGGCCCTGCAGTAAAATGGAATAGATTGAGTGCCTGTATGTGGCAGTCCCAAAAATTGTTCAAACCAGAGGAGCAGGTAGGTGGCCCTGCAGTAAAATGGAATAGATTGAGTGCCTGTATGTGGCAGTCCCAAAAATTGTTCAAACCAGAGGAGCAGGTAGGTGGCCCTGCAGTAAAATGGAATAGATTGAGTGCCTGTATGTGGCAGTCCCAAAAATGTTTCAAACCAGAGGAGCAGGTAGGTGGCCCTGCAGTAAAATGGAATAGATTGAGTGCCTGTATGTGGCAGTCCCAAAAATTGTTCAAACCAGAGGAGCAGGTAGGTGGCCCTGCAGTAAAATGGAATAGATTGAGTGCCTGTATGTGGCAGTCCCAAAAATTGTTCAAACCAGAGGAGCAGGTAGGTGGCCCTGCAGTAAAATGGAATAGATTGAGTGCCTGTATGTGGCAGTCCCAAAAATTGTTCAAACCAGAGGAGCAGGTAGGTGGCCCTGCAGTAAAATGGAATAGATTGAGTGCCTGTATGTGGCACTCACAAAAATTGTTTCAAACAGAGGACCGGGTAGGTGGCCCTCCAGAAAAATTAAATGCATGAAGTACTATAGCAAGAGCCAGTGGGCCCTGTCAAAAAATAGCCAGTTTCCTCTGCTTTACTGTACAAAGAGGAGGAGAAGGAGGAAAATGAGGAGGAGGAGGAGGAGTGGATCAATTATTCAGGTTGAGCTTCCTTCACCTGGTGGAGATTGGAAATTCTGAGAAATCCAGCCTTTATTCATTTTAATAAGCGTCAGCCTGTCAGCGCTGTCAGTCGACAGGCGTGTACGCTTATCGGTGATGATGCCACCAGCTGCACTGAAAACCCGCTCGGACAACACGCTAGCGGCAGGGCAGGCAAGAACCTCCAAGGCGTAGAGCGCCAGTTCGTGCCACATGTCCAGCTTTGAAACCCAGTAGTTGTAGGGAGCTGTGTGATCATTTAGGACGATGGTATGGTCAGCTACGTACTCCCTCACCATCTTTCTGTAAAGATCAGCCCTACTCTGCCGAGACTGGGGACAGGTGACAGTGTCTTGCTGGGGTGACATAAAGCTGGCAAAAGCCTTGTAAAGCGTACCCTTGCCAGTGCTGGACAAGCTGCCTGCTCGCCTACTCTCCCTCGCTACTTGTCCCGCAGAACTACGCACTCTGCCGCTAGCGCTGTCAGAAGGGAAATACTGTTTCAGCTTGTGCACCAGGGCCTGCTGGTATTCATGCATTCTCACACTCCTTTCCTCTCCAGGGATGAGAGTGGGAAGATTTTGCTTGTACCGTGGGTCCAGGAGAGTGAACACCCAGTAATCGGTGCTGGAATAAATTCTTTGAACGCGAGGGTCACGGGATAGGCAGCCTAGCATGAAATCTGCCATATGCGCCAGAGTACCAACGCGTAAGAATTCACTCCCCTCACTGGCCTGACTGTCCATTTCCTCCTCCTCCAACTCCTCCAACTCCTCTTCTTCTGCCCATACACGCTGAACAGTGAAGGACTCAACAATGGTCCCCTCTTGTGTCTCGCCAACATTCTCCTCCTCTTCCTCCTCATCCTCCTCCACCTCCACCTCCTCCGATATGCGCTGAGAAACAGACCTCAGGGTGCTTTGGCTATCAACAAGGGAATATTCTTCCCCCGTCTCTTGTGACGAGCGCAAAGCTTCCGACTTCATGCTGACCAGAGAGTTTTTCAACAGGCCAAGCAGCGGGATGGTGAGGCTGATGATGGCGGCATCGCCACTGACCATCTGTGTTGACTCCTCAAAGTTACTCAGCACCTGACAGATATCAGACATCCACGTCCACTCCTCATTGTAGACTTGAGGAAGCTGACTGACCTGACTACCAGTTCTGGTGGAAGTTGACATCTGGCAGTCTACAATCGCTCTGCGCTGCTGGTAAACTCTGGATAACATGGTCAGTGTTGAATTCCACCTCGTGGGCACGTCGCACAACAGTCGGTGAGCGGGCAGTTGGAGGCGGCGCTGCGCTGCCCTGAGAGTGGCAGCATCTGGGCTGGACTTCCTGAAATGCGCACAGATGCGGCGCACCTTCGTGAGCAAATCAGACAGATTGGGGTATGTCTTGAGGAAACGCTGCACTATCAGATTTAACACATGGGCCAGGCATGGCACATGTGTCAGTCTGCCGAGTTGCAGAGCCGCCACCAGGTTACGGCCGTTGTCACACACAACCATTCCCGGCTTGAGGTTCAGCGGTGCCAGCCACAGATCAGTCTGCGCCGTGATGCCCTGTAATAGCTCTTGGGCGGTGTGCCTTTTGTCGCCTAGGCTCAGCAGTTTGAGCACCGCCTGCTGTCGCTTAGCGACGGCACTGCTGCTGTGCCTAGAGCTACCGACTGATGGCGCCGTGCCCACGGATGGTAGTTCGGAGGAGGAGGTGGAGGAGGGGTGGGAGGAGGAGGAGGCATAGTAGGCCTGAAACACCTGGACCGAGGTAGGCCCCGCAATCCTCGGCGTCGGCAGTATATGAGCAGCCCCAGGGTCAGACTCGGTCCCAGCCTCCACCAAGTTAACCCAATGTGCCGTCAGCGATATATAGTGGCCCTGCCCGGCAGCACTCGTCCACGTGTCCGTGGTCAGGTGGACCTTGTCAGAAACGGCGTTGGTCAGGGCACGGATGATGTTGTCTGACACGTGCTGGTGCAGGGCTGGGACGGCACATCGGGAAAAGTAGTGGCGGCTGGGGACCGAATACCGAGGGGCGGCCGCCGCCATGAGGTTGCGAAAGGCCTCGGTCTCTACTAGCCTATAGGGCAGCATCTCCAGGCTAAGCAATCTGGAGATGTGGACATTAAGGGCTTGGGCGTGCGGGTGGGTTGCACTATATTTGCGTTTCCGCTCCAGCGTCTGGGGTATGGAGAGCTGAACGCTGGTGGATGCTGTGGAGGATCGTGGAGGCGACGATGGGGTTTTTGTGCCAGGGTCCTGGGCAGGGGGCTGACTATCAGCTGACACAGGGGAAGGAGCAGTGGTGTGCACGGCCGGAGGTGAACGGGCTTGTTGCCACTGAGTGGGGTGCTTAGCATTCATATGCCTGCGCATACTGGTGGTAGTTAAGCTAGTAGTGGTGGAACCCCTGCTGAGCCTGGTTTGGCAAATGTTGCACACCACAGTCCGTCGGTCATCCGGTGTTTCCTTAAAGAACCTCCACACTTCTGAAGATCTAGCCCTCGCCGCAAGAGCCCTCACCACGGGAGCTTCACTAGTTGACAGTGGCGCTGATGCACCAGCTCTGGCCCTGCCTCTCCGTCTGGCCCCACCACTGCCTCTTCCAACCTGTTCAGGTCGAGGACTCTCCTCCGTCTCAGAAGCACTGTGTTCACCCGGCCTCTCAACCCAGCTTGGGTCTGTCACCTCATCATCCTCCGATCCCTCAGTCTGCTCCCCCCTCGGACTTCCTGCCCTGACAACAACTTCCCCACTGTCTGACAACCGTGTCTCCTCATCGTCGGACACCTCTTTACACACTTCCACTACGTCAAGAAGGTCATCATCACCCACAGACTGTGACTGGTGGAAAACCTGGGCATCGGAAAATTGCTCAGCAGCAACCGGACAAGTGGTTTGTGACTGTGGGAAGGGTCCAGAAAACAGTTCCTCAGAGTATGCCGGTTCAAATGCCAAATTTTCCTGGGAGGGGGCAGACTGGGGGGGAGGAGGCTGAGGTGCAGGAGCTGGAGGAGTGGCGATTTCGGTGACATGGGTGGACTGCGTGGAAGACTGACTGGTGGTGGACAAATTGCTCGAAGCATTGTCAGCAATCCACGACATCACCTGTTCGCACTGTTCTGGCCTCAACAGTGCTCTACCACGAGTCCCAGTAACTTCAGACATGAACCTAGGGAGTGTAGCTCTGCGGCGTTCCCCTGCTCCCTCATCAGCAGGTGGTGTCTCACCCCGCCCAGGACCACGGCCTCTGACCCCTGCAGTAGTTGGACGCCCACGTCCCCGCCCTCGTCCTCTACCCCTAGCCCTCGGGTTAAACATTTTTAAAATGAGAGTTATAACTTTATTTTTTTTTTTTTACTTTTTTTTTTTTTTTTTTGTGTTTTTTTTTTTTTTTTTGTGTTTTTTGTTTTTTTTTGAGTTTTTAAAACCAAACAATGCTATCCTATTGCTATGGCTATTTTCTAGCCAAGTATCAAAGGAAGCACACTACTATGCCAGATGAGATGACACTGAGTTATTGCCTAATAGAAATCCAACCCCTACTGAATTTTGCCACTTCGGCCTTTGCTATGGATATGTGCGCCACTAAGCGCAGAACACAGCGGTCGCAAGTCTCACTACAAATTGCTCAGAATTGGCAAGTACATGCACTGCAGAAACTACAGCCACCAGCAGATCAACCAGAAATCAAATATATAGAACGCTACTGTAGGCTTCAAGAAGCTGTTTGTATTCTCCTATGGCTATTTTCTAGCCAAGTATCAAAGGAAGCACACTACTATGCCAGATGAGATGACACTGAGTTATTGCCTAATAGAAATCCAACCCCTACTGAATTTTGCCACTTCGGCCTTTGCTATGGATATGTGCGCCACTAAGCGCAGAACACAGCGGTCGCAAGTCTCACTACAAATTGCTCAGAATTGGCAAGTACATGCACTGCAGAAACTACAGCCACCAGCAGATCAACCAGAAATCAAATATATAGAACGCTACTGTAGGCTTCAAGAAGCTGTTTGTATTCTCCTATGGCTATTTTCTAGCCAAGTATCAAAGGAAGCACACTACTATGCCAGATGAGATGACACTGAGTTATTGCCTAATAGAAATCCAACCCCTACTGAATTTTGCCACTTCGGTCTTTGCTATGGATATGTGTGCCACTAAGAGCTAAACACAACGGTAGCAAGTCCCCCTGCTAATTCCTCACAAAATGGTAAAAGATGCAAATTAAAATAAAAAAAGTAGAACGTTATTGTAGCCCTAAGAAGGGCTGTTGGGTTCTTTGAGAATCACTACTGCCTAACAGTAAGCTAATAGAACACCCTAACGCTTTCCCTGACCAGCAGCAGCTCTCTCCCTAGCGGCATCCAGAAACAGAATGATCCGAGCAGCGCGGCCAGCGGCTAGTCTATCCCAGGGTCACCTGATCTGGCCAGCCAACCACTGCTATCGACGTGTAAGGGTACCACGTCATGCTGGGTGGAGTGCAGAGTCTCCTGGCTTGTGATTGGCTCTGTTTCTGGCCGCCAAAAAGCAAAACGGCGGGAGCTGCCATTTTCTCGAGCGGGCGAAGTATTCGTCCGAGTAACGAGCAGTTTCGAGTACCCTAATGCTCGACCGAGCATCAAGCTCGGACGAGCATGTTCGCTCATCTCTATTGTAGATCCAGACCATTGGAGTTTCAAAATTTTTTGCTGTAATGGGAACGAGGATTATCAATAAAGCTTCATTACAGCTGACACTTTACAGCTGATCATTGCAGTCTGGGCGTATAGTACAGCAACCAGAGAGCTTCACCAGAGGTTACAGGGGGAAGAGAGGTCCATCTGTAACAAGGGGTCGTCTGTAAGTCAGGTGTCCTTTAGTAGGGGAAATACAATGGGGTTGTATTAAATAAGATTCAATACAGAATTTAATAAATATCTGAAAGTATAGTTAGTGTGTTTTAACACCCCCCTCCCCTGCCGAATATCAAGCAACTACTGCTGCAATGGCAGAAATTGGCATGAACTTGTGTGTTTGTGTTAGATGAATTGGTCCTATCTAAATAATGGGAACCAGGTTTATAAAAAATGTCTGCCATGGACATGACTGATCTCCTGATAATCAGGGTTCCTGAGGAGCCGGCCAAAAATAACTTCTTAGACTGATTATTATACAAAATCATCCAAGTCAATGCTGTAAATGTCAGGCTTGATAACCCCAATGTTTTCGCTGCCTACAAAATCTGCACATCATGTGAGATGTATTAGAACTGATCTATACCTGACCAGGAACAGTGTAAGGTTTATTATTACTATTATCATTATTTTTAACATATGTAACTGAAATGGTGCAGAAAGGCTTAGCCATAACCGTCCACATTTATAATAGTACATTTTAATGGTGTGAAGCTTTAGTAACTAAGTGGAGCAGCAAGGGTTACTGAAGCGCTGTAATTTCATTAATTATCTAGGTCTTTGTATTATGGGATTATGAGCTTCCATGAAGATTGGAAATACAGTTTAACCCTATTTAAGCCATGCAGTAACCTGGTTTGGCCACTACACATAGAATGGAGTAATGCTTCTAGCTGCTTTGTCAGTTTGAGTTCTGTGTCCATCAGCGGGTGATTGACTGAAATGAAAATATATATCACACACAGAATATACAGTATAAGCAATTAATAGTATTAATTGGATTTATATGTATGTATAGCCCCAGGTAGAGGAAAACAAAACCCATCGTACTCCAATAGAAGGTATAAAGGTGATGCTGTTCTGCCCAATGTAAAATCCCAAAATGTATTATTTATAGTAATAAATCTCCTCATCTTGGCACCACATCTAATATATAAAGCTGAGTGTATGTATGTATGTCCGCTAAAGGAACCGTCGCATTTACAATCACCAAATTTTGCACAGCCGCACTCTGTGACTCAGAAAACGTCATAGACTCTATTTTGAGCCGAAATTTTAACCCTACGCCTTCCAAAATACATTTATTAGCCAACATATACAGGAGCCATTGTCTGCTGCTGTTGCTGCTGCTGACCACAGGTCATTCATATGAGCTCTGAACTTTGATTGGTTACTATAAGCAATGAGTATAAGACGCTTATATGTGAGGTAAGATGGATAGGGATACAGAGATAGAGAGATTTATCAGAAATATCTGAGGTAAAATTATTCCACTTGCCCATCGAAACCAACCAGAGCTCAGCTGTAATTTTATAAACAGCTGTAGGAAAAAGGAACTTAAATTCTGATTGGTTGCCATGGGCAACTAGAACAGTTCTGCTCTTAGACACTTCTTATAAATCCCCCCCATAAATAAAGTGGCAATCAGAGACAAATACAGAGACGGTTAGAGAGTCACAGTCGGAGACAGAGAGAAAACCAGAGACGGTCAGAGACAGATGCAGACGGACGCAGAGGGACACAGACAAACGTTCAGAGACAGAGAAAAATAGATAGATACAAACAAAATATTTTTTGCTAACCTATTTTATTTTGTTATAGTTAAGAGCAGTTATTTACTATCCTGAGCAACGCCGGGAGCTACAGCTAGTTTTCTGTAAAAACAAAAAAAGGTTGAAACTGTAAAGTGATAGAGGTGCAGTAAAAGTATTCAGAGCAAATCAGAATCATTAGATTGAATTTTACACCTGTACAGGTGGTCCCCTACTTAAGAACACCCGACTTACATACGAACTCTAGTTACAAACGGACCTCTGGATGTTGGTAATTTATTGTACTTTAGTCCTAGGTTACAATGATCAGCTGTAACAGTTATCACAGGTGTCTGTAATGAAGCTTTATTGTTAATCCTGGATCTTATGACGATCCAACATTTTTAAAATCAAATTGTCACAGAGACCAAAAAAAATTCTGGCTGGGATTACAATGATAAAATATACAGTTCCAACTTACATACAAATTCAACGTAAGAATGAACCTGCAGAACCTATTGTGTATGTAACTCGGGGTCTGTCTGTATATGATATATATCATGAAGTGTCTGCTCAGCTAGTGCCTGCTTACACTGCTGCATCTTACTCTATCCATCACTGAGCGATAGGAGCAAAAACGGCAATAAAACTAAGTAAAATTGTAAAGTAAGGAGGTTAAAAATAATCTTTATTAAGTAAACATAAATAAAGGATTAAAATTTGAGAACTTTATTTTAAGGGAAAGCCGCTTTTACTCATCACCCTCTTCTTCATGCGTTACCTTTAATTCGTAACAAGACAAATCCCCAGTGTAGTGGGTAGTGGACCAGGCAGGAATAGCAGAGCTCCGTGTGCTAAGGACACAACATAGGTACAGTAACCTATTAGCATATGGATTAAAATGGGAATTTCTTAGAAACGCATCAATGCCACAAGGAAGAATATCTGATAAGCAACTTTAACAACTGCAGCTATAACCCAATGGTGCCATGTGTCAGT
Source organism: Engystomops pustulosus (assembly GCF_040894005.1). Lineage (NCBI taxonomy): Eukaryota > Metazoa > Chordata > Amphibia > Anura > Leptodactylidae > Engystomops > Engystomops pustulosus. The sequence goes on along the minus strand of NC_092415.1, from coordinate 36,752,586 downwards.
GATGCTCCTGGCCAGACGTTACATAATTATTTATATATAAGTGACCCAATGAATGAGGACAAGACACAATAAACAATGATTTAATGCCCAAACTATAGATCTGTTCAATATTACAAGACATTATATACTATAGAAGCCTGTTAATCTGACATGGCGGGGACTGGCGACACGCTGGCTAATGGAGTTTCCAGACTATTTTACGATTCTAATCTTCAAATCAATAAGAGGGTTTTAAATACTGTCAAGGTCATGACTTCCCTGGAAGTTCTCTCCAGGCCCTGCAACATTTTCTTGTGGAAAATCCCTGGTCAATGGGTTTAGACTAAATGGACGTTGTGTTAGAAGGGCCTTATATGTCAGCACATGGGGGGGATGTTATTTTTATGCAATCATATAGGCATTACAGTGGAAAACGTATCATCATCTAGGTTTCCAATATCGCCAATCACAGTCTGAAAAAAAACACTGGACTCAAGCTCAGTGACATAAATACCGTATATACTCAATTATTAGCCGTGGCCCCTAATTTTACCACAAAAACCTGGGAAAACCTACTGACTCGAATAAAAGCCGAGGGTGGGAAATGCATTGGTCACAGCCTCCCCAGTATATAGCCTGCCGGACCCTGCCCCATAGTATATAGCCAGCCCCCTGCCCCAGTATATAGCCAGCAGCGGGGAAAGTTTTGGTATATATTTTTTTTACTCAAGTATAAGCCAAGTTTGGGTTTTCAGCACATTTTTTGTGCTGAAAAACTAGGCTTATACTCGAGTATATATATTTCTTTCTACAGATTTGTGAAGCAATACCTTTACTTTCCCAACTAATGTGAAACCGCTGCCTATGGAATTGGTCCTGTAAACAAGCAAAGTCATAAAATTCTTCTTCTAAGGAAAAATAAAAATTGTCAAGCTGTGACTTGAAAACAAGATGTTGGGTTCAGAAATTTATCTGGCAGTCATATATTATTCGCATAATTCCGTCTTTTCCATTCCTAAATTGTTTACCTGGTTTGCAGTGTACTTAGAGGGTTAATTCCATCTTGTGAAGTTATCCCCTATCCACAGAATGAGGATCAGATTGCTGGGATCCTCCAACTCTCCAAAAACATGGGGATCTCACTAATGGGTGGAGTGGCAGGACAAGCATGCTTCCAGACACTCCTTTCAATTCAATAGCCGAACACAATGCTTGGCAATCTCCAACCGTACTCATAGAATGTGAAGGGAACAGCAGGACGCACGCTGGTGCCGCCATTGCACCATTTGGCGAGAACGGGACTTCCGTTTTCTGAAGAGCTGGGTGTCCTGTTCTCGTGATCAGACCTCACCTTGTTATTTCCTATCCACGGCATAAGTTGGGATAAGCCCTTTAATAGAAGTATATATCCTAGTGTAGCTTCTTCTCTGCTCAGACATAATTTTAACAAATTCTATGACTTCTCTTCATCTTTACTGCTGCCTGTTACCATCACCATGATGCCTCATCACAGCATCACAAGGGCAGCTAGAGACAGTACCAGTTGCACGCTGTAGCTCTCGTCATCTCATAAAATGTGTGAGAAACCATAATTGTACATTCATACAATCAGAAGGGTTGGCTATTATCTTCTTCATTATAACTTTGTGACAAGAGACTAGTCATTGGTAATAGAAGTTTTGCCTGCCCTTGTAGAGAGTTTCTTTGGTACAGCCCAGCAGTTGCATCAGCCATGGAGCCTAGGGCCAGAAATGGTGACACCCCCCCCCCCCCCATGAGACTGTAAAAGCATGTTATTCTTTGGGGGTTATTCATGAGATCACATGACCCATCTGAGGATAAGAGGACAGGAACTAAATAAGGTAATACCATTGGAGGTCAAGGACCTTCTTAAAAAAAAAACTTCTTTAATTAAGGGCAACAAACTCTAGCAACTGCATATTTAATTGTCAATGAAGAGGCAATATGGAAATAACACCCACCTGCTTTGGACATAGAACCCGGGTCATCTTTGTGTTCATGATGTAAAGGTGTATAGATCAAATAACCTGCATTGGATGTCACCCTTAAAGAGGTATCCTCATCTGGGTATTCACATTAAACTGCCAAAGATATAGATTTATTCAATTCAATGTTAAACTATACCTGAGTGAAGTTGCCACTTAGAAACAGGAGATGCCCTTGGATACGACCACCCCTGCACTCTGGAAGCAGGGGCGAGGCAGGCATACCCTTTTAAGGAGCCAAACTACCTGGATTCAGTGATCTTTACCAAAGGATGGCTGTGGGACATGCAGTAATTCCTGGCCATTTCAAATGCAAAATCAGTGGGGCTCATTTAATAAGGTTCCGAACATCGCACTTTCGTCGGTTTTCCCCTGGGATTTTGGTGCACGAGATCAGATTTTGGCGCATCGGCGCCGGCTTTCACGCGACAGGAATCGGGGGGCATGGCCGTCTGACAACCCAACGGATTCGGAAAAAACCATGGAATTTAAAAAACGATTTGCGTCGCAAGATCACCATTTACATGCACTAGGAAGAAGGTGAACTCCGGCGGACCTCGGCGCAGCAGCGACACCTGCTGGATATCGGGCAGACCTGTATCCTAGTCAGACAACGCGCCGCGGGATCGCGACTGGACCAGGTAAGTAAATGAGCCCTAATGTGTTGCTTTGTGCAATCACTTCAGCGGCATTGGTCGTATCCAAGGACAGCTGTCCTCTATTTCTAAGGGATAACATGACTACATTAGTGGGAAAATTATATTCACAAAGATGATTTAAGAAATGTATATAAATAGCAGATTAAATTCATTGTTAATGTCCAGATGAGAACACCCCTTTAAAGGTATACTCTCCATGTAAACACCAATTTTACATTAATCTTTTTTTTTTGTACTTTGAGCACTGATCAGTTGATTACTTATTCCCATAATATTCTACAAGTATTAATAAATAAAAACATGGTAGTGTATACCTTATATAAAGTTGGATCTAATAAAAAAAAACTACCTTAAGTCAACATAGGGTATATTCTACAGAAACACAAGTTAATCCCTGTGCCAGAGAACATTGCCTGACCTAATTTTCCCCAACTAAATTCAATTGCACTCATTTCCTCTTAGTGTAGGAACGCCCCAGAAGAAGCCGAAGAAACCCAGGGCCGGGGCGAACATGTGAAGCTGGCTTCCCAATTACAATTTTATATATGCACATTTTAACTACATGTTTTGTGAGTATATTTTACATTAAAATTTCAATTGCTAAGAAAGTACTACGCTATGCCGTGTGCGTATTTCTTCTAGTGAACTACTATGGTGAACAGTGGCAACCAAGGAGGATAAAAACGCAAGAGCGCTAGTCTGCATAGTGACCTATTCCTTTTGGAGGATCTATAGGAAAACGTTGAAAGATCAGGAGCTCCGATCAGAATAACTTTTTTATGTCTTTTGGACTTTTTTTTGGATTGGTCCTTGACTGTTTGCAGCTCTGAGTGGTGAAAGTGTGCGGCACAGTGTTATAAGAAGAAGTATATAAAATTAAAGTGCGGTGGGCACAAAGTAGAACAGAAATATGGAAGTGGAGGTAATTTTATAACAAGGGGCCTCTCCACCTTCTATGCACCATTTATAATATATACCTCTTCTTTGGAGGAACCTAGGGCACCCAGATCATTTGCAATTTAACGCCTCTGTTATCTATCCCTCTGTTACATCATAGAACAATTGGGATTATGCCAACTCCAAATTACATGATCTTCATTCCATCTTCATTTTAACTTAACACACAAAACGGGCTCATTTTAGGAGGTTCCAGGGGGGCCTTGTCCTGAGTGGTCCACTACCCTCACTTTTCACCCTTGTGTTCCAGACTCAAGCACAGACCAGTATTATGGTGTATAGCAGAGGTTGCCAACCAATGGGCTGCGGGCCTAGACCAGGGCAATCGATTGAGCTGAATACAATGGTAAAGTAGCGACAAACAGAAAAGGGGGCACTATAAGGAGGGGGCTGCAGCATTATGGCATTATGCTATGTAGGGCCACTAATGGGCAAATTAAATATTGTGTGGGCCACTAAGAGGGAAATAGAACAGGGCTCGCAAGCTGGAATGTTTTGGTGTGTGTTTCCTCTGGTTCCTGCGGTTTCCTCCCACACTCCAAAACATACTGGTAGGCTGATTAGATTTAAGCCCCACCAGAGATAGGGACAGATTTGGAAAGCTCTGTGCGTTATATAAATAAATGAATTACCACAAAAAATACTTTGATTTTCTCAGAAATCAAAGGTGGGCCTTATAGTCCAGTGCGCCTTATATATGAACCGTACTTACAGATAACAGCTAACTTGAACTGTGCACAGGTCTGCCCCCTGCTGGTCATTCATCCTTATAATCAGGTGCGCCTTATAATCCGGTGCGCGGTATATATGAACCTGGACGTTTTAGCAGGCATTTATTGATGGTGCGCCTTATAATCCAGTTTTACTAAAAGGAATTGGACCAATTGTCAGGCAGGGTTTGTTACTGGAAAGAGATACAAAAACCGCCCTAGGGCGGCACAAAGGAGCCCATATCCTGACAATAAGGAGTGGCGATTAAAACTTAACTTTTATTTATGAGCTCTTAGCCCGACCCCTGATGAAGCCAGGTCACTGGCGAAACATGTCGGGGGGCTAATTTCTTTTCTTATTTTAAATTGCAGTGGTCCTATCTAGGGGTGGTACCTTGGTTTTGTAGGCTGGATAGACTTAGGGTCTTGTGGGCTGTGGATACCGCAATAGATTCCTGTATAAGTCTGGGATCTCACTGATCCCATACCACAGGAATCAACGCTTGGGTTTAAATGATAATAACCCATAGCGTTCAGGTTTGTATATCTGCCATACTAGCTATCACTACCCGAGTCCAGCCCACTCCGATGTTACTATATACACAGATCTACGATCCTATACCCTAAGGCCACCTCATTTAGGACACTTGTGCTTTTAAATCACGAATTCTGTTTTGAGCACCAAGTATCTATTCATACCCTATATTATATACTTTAGCTCATAAATAAAAGTTAAGTTTTAATCGCCACTCCTTATTGTCAGGATATGGGCTCCTTTGTGCCGCCCTAGGGCGGTTTTTGTATCTCTTTCCTTATAATCCAGGGCGCCTTATAGTCCGAAAAATACGGTATTATTATTTTGCCGCACCCCTCCCATCGGTCTCGCGTAAATTGCATGCTGCCGCTCCATGGTTGGATAAAGCTTGGGGACCTCTATTGTACAGCACTATAGGGGATCCAGATTATGCCTGATAGTCTCCACAGATTTAGCTTCAGCCGTTCTAGTATTTTAGCAAAATGTAATAAAATTAAACTCTGCAGTAATATAAACACTTAGATGTTCCACATTCATGTCACATTTTAGTTTACATTAAAATCTCTGGAAAATACAAGACTCATCATGCACTAAAATTAGTATCATCTTCAAATCCGTTGTTCCCCAGTAAAATTGCCTGCGCCTGCAGCTAGAGGTGGGAGACGTATAGGAGGGGTCTGGTATGCAGCAACATTCCTCTGTAAGAATACAGCATAACCACAGGCAGGCAACAATATACAGGCATTGATCTCTGTGTCACTCTACAAGGGCTTCACTGCCAGAGAAAAGATCCATATTGTGACAAGACATAGAGCAGGTTTGACAAACATGAGACAAGCAGACCGTTGTTTTCGGAAAATAATGGAGCGGGTATTGCATCATCTCACTTTGTACAGGCGGCATACAAGTGCAATACTCCAGCTACAAAGCACAAACATCACAGGAATTATATGTACAAGAAGTAACATTCAATTATAATTGACAGTGGTTGGCATCCTAATACTGAGCTTAATCCTGCACATACACATTACAGGAGGGATAGGCTGTCATCCTGCACCTATACATTACTGGAGGGATAGGCTGTCATACTGCACCTATACATTACTGGAGGGATAGGCTGTCATCCTGCACCTATACATTACTGGAGGGATAGGCTGTCATACTGCACCTATACATTACAGGAGAGATAGGCTGTCATACTGCACCTATACATTACAGGAGAGATAGGCTGTCATCCTGCACCTATACATTACTGGAGGGATAGGCTGTCATCCTGCAGCTGTACATTACTGGAGGGATAGGCTGTCATCCTGCAGCTGTACATTACTGGAGGGATAGGCTGTCATCTTGCACCTATACATTACTGGAGGGATAGACTGTCATCCTGCACCTATACATTACTGGAGGGATAGGCTGTCATCCTGCACCTATACATTACTGGAGGGATAGGCTGTCATCCTGCACCTATACATTACTGGAGGGATAGGCTGTCATCCTGCACCTATGCATTACTGGAGGGATAGGCTGTCATCCTGCACCTATACATTACTGGAGGGATAGGCTGTCATCCTGCACCTATACATTACTGGAGGGATAGGCTGTCATCCTGCACCTATACATTACTGGAGGGATAGGCTATCATCTGGAGCTTATATAAATGTTTTGTGAGAAAAGTTCCAGCATTGCTTAAAATTAGTTTGTTCTCATCCTATGTCAAATTGTATTTCAAATCTGACAGGATTCTTTGACCATTGTAAAATATGATGTGTATCAATACTTGCAATGTCAATGTTGTTTTTCGATTTTATAAACTTCTGGTAATTTTGGCAGCTTGATTTTTTAGATACCTGAGCGAGCTGGCACACGCTAAACATTCTGTTACTCAGTCAAGAGATAAAACAGTTCTGATGGAAAGTAATAACAGCAGGCAGCGACACGTTTGGCCCGAATTCAGTAAGAATTCTAGCTGCCTTATAAAGGGAAGCATGACTGATTTATAGAAGCATTTATCAGGCCAAAAGGCATAAGAGGGGGAGCACAGTGTGTACAACACCACCATGTACTGTACATTACATCTAGTCCTGACTCACAGTCATTAGATAAACTTACAGATTACACAAAAATAGCAAATATTTTACATAATGACCTAAATCTCCAATGAATGGAAGACAAATTATGGTATTGATAGTAGCTGTACTGTACTTGGATGGTGGTGATAGTAGCTGTACTATACTTGGATGGTAGTAATAGTAACTGTGTAATACCCGGATGGTGGTGATAGTAACTGTACTATACTTGAATAGTAGTTATAGTAACTGTGTAATACTCGGATGGTGGTAATAGTAACGATACTATACTTGAATAGTAGTTATAGTAACTGTGTAATACTCGGATGGTGGTAATAGTAACTATACTATACTTGGATGGTAGTTATAGTAACTGTGTAATACTCGGATGGTGGTAATAGTAACTATAATATACTTGAATAGTAGTTATAGTAACTGTGTAGTACTCGGATGGTGGTAATAGTAACTATACTATACTTGGATGGTAGTTATAGTAACTGTGTAATACTCGGATGGTGGTAATAGTAACTATAATATACTTGAATAGTAGTTATAGTAACTGTGTAGTACTCGGATGGTGGTGATAGTAGCTGTACTATACCTGGATGGTAGTTATAGTAACTGTGTAATACTCAGATGGTGGTAATAGTAACTATAATATACTTGAATAGTAGTTATAGTAACTGTGTAGTACTCGGATGGTGGTGATAGTAACTGTACTATACTTGGATGGTGGTAATCGTAACTGTACTATACTTGGATGGTGGTGATAGTAACTGTAAATAGAGAGAGGGGGCAGCAATCCACAGTAATTCCTCTTGGGAGTTGGTGCTTGCAGCTGGAAGTTCAGGCGTTCAAAACTTCAAACATGACATATTGGAAGGAGAAAGCCACAGCACCGAGGATTAAAAAATATGAAGAAGTCTTTATTGGTGCATCATCCAGGCATAAAAAGGCAACGTTTCGATTCCAATGTGAGCATGCTTGAAAAAGATTCACATTGGAATCGAAACGTTGCCTTTTTATGCCTGGATGATGCACCAATAAAGACTTCTTCATATTTTGTAATCCTCGGTGCTGTGGCTTTCTCCTTCCAATAGGTGATAGTAACTGTGTAATACTCGGATGGTGGTAATAGTAGCTGTACTATACTTGGATGTTAGTTATAGTTACTGTGTAATACTCGGATGGTGGTGATAGTAGCTGTACTATACTTGGATATTAGTTATAGTAACTGTGTAATACTCGGATGGTGGTAATAGTAGCTGTACTATACTTGAATATTAGTTATAGTAACTGTGTAATACTCGGATGGTGGTAATAGTAGCTGTACTATTTTTGGATGTTAGTTATAGTAACTGTGTAATACTTGGATGGTGGTGATAGTACCTATACTATACTTGGATGGTAGTTCTAGTAACTGTGTAATACTCGGATGGTGGTGATAGTAACTGTACTATACTTGGATGTTAGTTATAGTAACTGTATAATACTCGGATGGTGGTGATAGTAACTTACTATACTTTGATGGTGATAATAGTAGCTGTACTTGACTTGGATGGTACAATATCTGTGTTCCTGTACTTTGATACTTGCACCCTGGTATGATACTAGAGGTTCTCTGGGAGCACAAATATAGTGATCAATACGGCAATAGAAATAGTCCGCAGAAGATATGCGGAGATGCGAGTCACAGGTATATAAATGAGCAACTAAAATGGAGCATTCTGCCAGGTTTATAGAGAGGAATAACAAGGATATGTTTATTTTCCAGAAGTTGTGCCAAAGCAAATACTGGCAAAGGCATTGGCTAAGGAGAAGGATCTTCAGGATGTTTCATCAAGGAAAATCACTTCCACATTCTCGCAACCTGTATATAAATATATACCGGGCCATGTTACTAATGATGTGGACAAGTCTGGTAATGAGGACATGGGAACATTTTAATTGGCTTATTATCTGTAGATCATTACACAGGGAGAGTTGTATCAGCGCTTCGAGCACCAGTGTATGATAAATGTCCCCTATAATGTTCAGTTGTGGTGACCAGCAAAAGCTGCAGCCATATGGGTTGTCAACTTTGAGCTGTCAAGTCAAGGTCTTGCCTACAGGAAGCAGGAGTGTATACATTTTTAGGTACATTACTACTACACATACATGATGTTTTTTTAGGAACTGAACAGAATATAATTTTTTGAGTGACTAGTTGAGACATTTCCAGTAGTGTAGCTCAGCTGCTACCGGAACACTTTAGTTGCTTTATTAGTGTGACTGTGTACCTTTCCTTATCAGAACACATTAAGTGGATGTCCTATATGACTATACATTTGTATATACCCTAGAACAGATAAGAGGCTTTTGGTACCAATACATATGAACCCCGCAGGTGATCCCCGATGGTGCTACAACAAGCGCATCTAAAGTTTGCCCGTAAGCAGCAGTCAGGGTGCAATATCCCCCCTTACATGTGGTGGCAGAAATGCATTATAATATAGGTGGTTGTGGGTGGTAACCTAAGCACCCTTTGCTAAGTGGCTTTTCTGTTAAAACAATTATAAAAGTATGATAATGAAGCTGTCTCACTTCTATGGCTGGTGCAGCACTTCTCCTAGCACATTAGTTATTCACTGCTCACAGGATGATGTAATCCCTGGATTGTGGCTGAAGGCAGAATAATCAATAGCTGCACCATCCCCCGGCTGCTGTGTATGAGTGATCCAGCACAGGTTGATTAGTCATGTCTAGACTAACCTCCATGTCTAATGAAAATCTCTGTGTGTAATGTGTTTATGTAGACAGCCAAGCTGCCCCAGCTTTCCCAAGGTCCTGAATGTTATAATAGTTTTTTTCACCAAGATATGACCCTGCATCATCAGTGTAGCTACAGCATTCTCAAGGTAGGTTTGGTTCATAATACATAAAATCAAATGGTAGGTTTCCTTTAAGGTAGCTATAGGATATTTTCCCTCTTTCCCATTAGCATTCGCCGTTTTTGACTCCAAGATAACATTATTCTGTGGGTCTATCATCCATCAACCCATAGTAAACAAAACTACAGTAGCTTCCAAATAAAGTTAACTTCTCATGGTCGTCAGGGGCCCACCGGGGGATCCTCTGGTGCTCCGGTGGGCCAGTCCAACCCTAAACATGCAAATTATGATGGCCACCAATTCTGCACAAGCATAAGCAGCTGCCAGACATCTCTAGCTATGTACAGCAGAAACAAAGCTATACAGCCTGCAGCAGCGCATCTCTCCTGACAGCACTCCTCAGAAAAGAATGGGTTTTATGGCACCTGGATCACAAAAACTATCACTGGTTTGGAAAGATATTCTGATAAGTGAACACAATACTACAAAGTGGCTGCTTAGCCCCGACTAAACTTGATGAACAGGTTTGTCCATTTTAAAACATAAACCAAACAGAAAAGCTTTGCACATGGGTTCTGCACATCTAGGAAGCACTTCCATGGGTTTTATATCTTGCAGCTACCAGACTTCCTGTCTATAGCGCAATAACAAGTAAACGAAACCCCAGAGAATGGACAAACAGCGGCATTAAACTAGGCACCAAATACACAGTCACATGCAGAATAGAGGGTATAATGGAAGCTATATCCTCTCCATGAACTCTAGCTGCTCGCTCAGGCTTTATACTGCTTTCTATGATAAAAAGGGCAATCAGAAGAATGTGTCATAACAATAGGATATTGAGGTTTCTGTTTGTAAACTATGGATACAGTAAAGTATTTTAGATTGTAAGAGGCAATGATCTTTTCTGCGTAAATTTGAAGCAAAGGACAAGTACCAAACAATATTTTACTATAAAAGCAGAATATTACACTTGGCCTCTCATGCAGGAGAACCGAAGAGGCCAAACTAGAACAAAAAAAACCCTCTCGCCAACCCCACCCACCACCCATGTTATCAGCACGAACCGAGACAGTCTCCTAACCCCACAGCTCTCACATGACTGCTTGACATGAACAAACACTCTTATCCCTTACCAGAACACTTAGGAGCACAGTTGGTTATTCTCCCAATGGTCATATTAAAGGGGAAGAAGGATCTGCTCATTCATTTCCTGGTCTGGAGATCCTGGGTCTTCATGCCAGGTACCTGCAGGGTGTATTTATTATTCAGGTCATAATCTTTAACTTCAAAAATTCTTCAGCTATCACTGTTATGAGAGGCGAGATAGCTGCATATTAACATGATGGTCGGGGTATCATGGAAAACTGGATTTAATGGGAATCTCGCAGGGCTTAAAAAAAAAAAAAAATCAGACTTGATTCCGTTTTGACCGGTATGTACGGTATTCTTTTACCTTACAGATTACTGTCCCACATGCCTTAAAGGGATTTTCCCACGAAACAAGTTAGGCCCTATCCCCCGGATGAGCTGGGCTATCTTATTCATCTCTATGGAGCTGGTGGAGATTGCCAAGCGCCGTATTCGGCAATCTCCGTCAGCTCAATAGAGATGAACGGGGGAGCCTGCCGGCCATGCTCCTTCGGCAATCTAGGGAGCGACGAGGGATCTGACTGGCATATATCGGACCCCTCGTTCTAGTGATATGTGAGGGTCTCATTACTGTGCCCCCCACCAATCAGCAGGTGAGGTCCTATCTTTAGCATATGGCCTAACTTGTTTAGTGGGTTAACCCAAAACAGCACGGACCGCGGGTGTTGCTGGTGGGTGTTTGATGCAATATGCAGCAAACACCCACCTTGTACAGAGACGGCTCAGCCCGTGAGCCCTCTCCATACACCTGCAGCCGGCATGTGACGTAATAGTACATGACATGTCGGTATGTATAATACATGGCTAACCCTACTATAGCTCATTCAATCAGTAGTGGTGAAAGAGAGTCACATCTTTATAGAAAAAGAGCAGATCTTGTCTTTTATGCGAGACTGAACAACTCCTTTATTCTAGGATTCCCGATTCTTACAACATAGGGCTGGGATGTATCCAACTGTATGTCACCCTATTCATCCCCCTTATCCTAAAAGGAGTGAACAATCCCTAGCTGCTGCTGATGTTCAGGTTGTTTCTTCCAGTGATGCCTCTGTCCTTACATGGTACATGCTCAGTGGAGGCAGTATGTTGCATCAGTCCCCCTCTGCTGAGTGTATACATCGATCAGCAGGAAGGACATTGTTCAATTTTATTGTACCCAATTATATACATACAGTGGGTGCAGAAAGTATTCAGACCCCTTTAAAATTTGCACTCTTTGTTTCATTGCAGCCAATTGGTAAGATAAAAAAAGTTCTTTTTTTGCTCATTGATATCAGCTGGTCATAAGTATTCAGCACCTTTGCTCAGTGTTGAGTAGAAGCAGCGTTGGAGCTAGTACAGCCATAAGTCTTCTTTGGAATGATGCAACAAATTTTTCACACCTGGATTTGGGGATCCTCTGCCTCTTCCTTGCAGATCCTCTTCAGTTCCCTCAGGTTGGATGGTGAACGTTGGTGGAAGCCATATTCTAGTCTCTCCAGAGATGCTCCATTGGGTTTAGGTCTGGGCTCTGGCTGGGCCAGTCAGGAATGGTCACAGAGATGTTCTGAAGCCTCTGCTTTGTTATTTTAGCTGTGGGCTTAGGGTCATTGTCTTGTTGGAAGGTGAATCTTCCGCCCAGTCCAGGTCCAGAGCTCTGGAAGAGGTTTTCATCCATTATCTCTCTGAATTTGGCCAAATTCATCTTTCCTTTCATTGCAACCAGTCGTCCTGTCCCTCCCCCCATAGCATCTGTTTTTTTGCACAATGTATGTGGCTTTCCTATGTCTTGCACAGAGGAGAGGCTTTCCTTTCCTTTGGCACCTCCCCTAAAATGGTGGAGGGCTGCAGTAATGGTTGCCTTTGTGGAACTTTCTCCCTACTGCATCTCTGGAGCTCAGCCACAGTGATCTTGGGGTTCTTCTTTACCTCTCTCACCAAAGCTCTTCTCCCATGATTGCTTAGTCTGGCTGGATGGCCAGGCCAAGGAAGAGTTGTGCTTGTCCCAAACTTCTTCCATTTAAGGATTGTGGAGGGCAATGTGCTCTTTGGAACCTTGAGTCCTGAAGAAATTTGTTGTAACCTTGGCTAGATCTGTGCTTGCCACAATTCTGTATCTGTGCTACTTGGGCAGTTCTTTAGACCTCATGATTCTCATGTGCTCCGACATGCACTGTGAGCTGGGAGGTGTTATATAGACAGGTGTGTGCCTTGTGAGCTGGGAGGTGTTATATAGACAGCTGTGTGCCTTTCCTAATCAAGTCAAATAAGTTGAATTAAACAGAGCTGGACTCCAATGAAGGAGTAGAACCATCTCATGTACGATCAGAAGGAAATGGACAGAATGTGAGTTAAATATGAGTGTCACAGCAGAGAGGATCTTGATAAATAAATTAGCAAAAATATCTACTATTTCTGTTTGGGGTGTAGAGTGCACATTATTCAGCAAATAAAGAATACTGAATACTTTCCAGAACCACTGTATACCCAGAAGCGAAAACCAACAGAAAATTTACAACAACCAGGCCTCAGAGACCAGCACAGCTCAGAGTCATCATTATACCTTAAAGTTCATTGGTTCTCAATCTTTATTATGTTTTACGATGAAATATGATTTCTGGCAACCGCCATACAAGGACTACAAAGGTTCCTGGACTTCTTCAATATCAGGAACAAAAGAGCAGATTTCTTTATATGATGGTTACATAATTGCAATCTTCAGTTGCCAAGACAACACACACTCAAAAATGCATAGCAGGCTGAATTATAAACCGAGTCACATGCGGAGGTATTCATATACGAGATGTCATCATCACGCTTCATGCCTTTCTCTGGTTGCTGCAGAGCCACATGTGTATAAGATTCTATAATCAACATTTTACACAGCTGTATGTTATCTATATGTTCTCACATAGAGGAAGAACCAGTCAGCAACGAACACAAAAAATATTATTTGTAATAAAAGTTTTTACAGTGGGATCCTGTGCCATATCAATAACCTGGTACTATTAAAGGAAATCTATCATTTGCTGTTATGCATTATGAACCAAGCATACCTTGAGAATGCTATACCGATGCAGAAACATATCTTGTTTAATCTTTGTTTAATCTTTTAAACTATTATAAAATGACAATAATGATGCTCTGGTGCTCCTGTGGCAGCTCCGGCGCTTCTCACCCTAATTATTCACTGCTCCAGCCTTGTCTGGCCCAGCATTAGCCAAGAATAGTAATCACTGTGTTGTCTCTGACAGGCAGAAGTGATCAATCGCTGCACCATCCCCCAGCTGCTGTGTATGAGTCATACATCTCAGGTTGTTTAGTCCTTTCTGAACAGTTCTGGAAGCTCCGTGTGTAATATGTTTATCTAGGCACCCAGCTTTCCCAAGGTCCTGAATTTTCTAATTGTTTTTTGAGCAAAACCACTCGGATAAGGAATTAAACAAGATATGTTTCTGCATCAGTGTAGCTACAGCTTTCTCAAGGTATCTTTGGTCTGTAATGCATGAAAACAAATGGTAGATTTCCTTTAATTCCAGTGGCATACTAGCCAAGCTGGCAAACGCTAACCAGGAGCCTGATATTATAAATATTATTTATGGATACATATTTTGCATTGGGGTCTTGACGTTTCAAGTTATGCTGCTGGTGATGACCAGGGATGGCCCCTTCCCATATAAGTGATATCACTTTGGAGTGCTACCTGGCCTACCCTGCCCTGCGACACCCCGGCCCGCCCTGCGAGACCCCAGGATGCCCTGCAAGACCCCGTCATTGAAACCATACTATAATTCTTCATTACTTAGAATTATACCAATCTAGTCCTGAGAAAAGTGAGAATCATGCATGAAGTAAAGCAGAAAGTTTCACCAAAGTATTTTTTTTCTTTGACAGCCCACCTCTACTAGCAAAAATAATAAAATAAAGCCAAAAACTCTTTTAAAAAAATTCCCACTTGAATGAATCAAATATCATCAATCTGAAAAGTTTGCACACAAGAACTTACATTTTACGGGGAAGTCCAACAACAATGGGAAACTTTCACTCTGAATGCTTTGAACCAGTTTACTGCAATGGGAAATGTTAATGACCAAGATTCAAAAAGTTGATGCAAACCAGTGACGCATTTTTGAGAAAATCTACAACCTAGAATAACCGTGGCACAAATATGTCCTTTTTAGAAAAGCAATGATGCAAACACCTTTTCAGGGACTTCTGAGTTAATAAAAGGGGCTCCCCATTTACAATCCAAATGTATTACCTAGAATGTGTAACAAAGAACATCTCTAACCTGCATTGTCTGGAGAGTCTGCTCTTTGTAATTCTTCATTCCTCCTGCGGGGGTGCTGTAAGGAAATTAAACGCTTGCTGCGGGATTCCCCCATAGATCACACAAGATCTTTCACTCTTTAAATATGTTCACTTTTTCATTGAAAAAAAAAAAATCTATACCATAGTAAGTAATGCAATGTGTCAATCATTGTACTAAATACTCCACATACCGTATATACTCGAGTATAAGCTGACCCCATGTATAAGCCGAGGCCCCTAATTTTACCACAAAAACCTGGGAAAACCTATATTTTTTTACTCAAGTATAAGCTGAGTTTTGGTTTTCTGCACATTTTTTGTGCTGCAAAACTAGGCTTATACTCGAGTATATATGGCAAATAATAAATATTACTAAAGTAATGTATATGTAATTTTCAGCCCTCAGTGTAAAATCCACAGTATGGCTCTCTGCATACAGGTATAGGTTATACTAATAATAACTAGTTAGACAACAATGACAGGTAATCTCAGCTAATCTTTATCCTTTCACTGACAGCAGAAACAACCACCTGCTGCCATATTAAAGAGAACCTATCAGGGGAGATTTGGGACATATTATATTTGTCTATGCTCACAAAAAAAGCAGAAAAGTACTGAAAGAACAGTTGGGAGGGGGAGACAGTGTAACAACCTGTGAAGCTACAGCACGGAAGAACTCTGGTAATGCCCCCAGGGCCCTTCTGGCTCATTAGCAGAATTATAAAAGTTGGTTTTAGGAGGAATGAGGCCATGGATAATAAATATAAGTAGATGACCACAGTCACGGTGCCTGGATCTATGAGTAAGTGTCCCTGGTTTATCATGTGTGATTTTCTGTTTCCATAGTTTTTATTGGTTTAACAGATTAGAAACTCAATTTGATTGTAGATTTCCTTTAAGACTCATGCACATGATCCAATTCCAAATTTGGACCACATGGTTTTTACAAATGATCACAGGAGTCTGACATTTTAGGGATCAAATATATTGAGAGGGACCTACTATAATGAATACACATGCATTAGTACCAGAAAATATGAGAAATTGTGTAATAAGTTTTATCAGGAAACTTTCTCTACATATATGACCGCCCAAATCAATTTCTAAACTTTAATATAGTATGGAATTTCTATTAAACCCATCTTGGCCCCAAGACGGACTGCAAGTCATATTACATGAGTCTATAATGGTCTATGTAGATAGGATAAGAGAAGAAAGAGCCAAGTAAGATGAAGCAGAGACAGAGGCAGACACTGGCTGCTGCAGATAACGGTAAGTTTTGTATCTAAACCAAGTACATTATTCACATGAATACTGTTCACTACAGCTGCCCTCCATGTTAGGAGGATATGCTGCAGAAAAAAAAAGGTAACAAAATTGGTCTCAACCACTCTCTCAGGGAACTGAGAAATAGAAATGGATTCTGAAAAGGGAAACAAATATAAACAATGTGCTTATTATAATATATATATATATATATATATATATATATATATATATATATATATGTTTTCACATAGACATCATCTATCTGGTGTAGAGCAGAATTCTTTGTTATTCTCAAAATGTGGACAGACAAAAGGGCCACTAAATGTAAAAAAAGATACTTCTACAGTACAAATACCTCCCCTCCAGTAACTAAACATACCACTACATAGTAATCGCACTATTTACGTAATAACATAGTAAAGGACAATCTCAAAGATAATGCAGCAGCAGGAGACAAAGAAGCTTAGATAAGATAATGAAAGAAATTCCAGGTAAATTAGTCATAAAAAAGTTTCACCATTTCCTGTAGCGAGAAGAGCAAATGTCTCATAATAATGTCTAATATATCTAATTACTTTAAACACAATAAAAGAGAGGAACATGCACAAAGCAAACATTTATCTTTCTAAGGACCCTTAGAAAGATAAGGGTACCGTATATGGCAGGGGGCGTATGCTGGCCGTACCATATATGGCGGGGGCGTACCCTATATGGCGGGGGCGTATGCTGGGCGTACGAACGGCAGCTAGCATATGGCCACCATAGGAGTTTTTTGTGTACAATATGGTGAGAATACACGTATGTCACCGTACCATCACCGGAAAAAAGATGTAAGAACAGTGTGGTAGCATGCATCCTTATGGAGAGGGGATGGGTGAGAAGCACTCGCCTCTCCAGCCAAATGTATGATACACGCAAGTCCCAGCCCAGGCATAGCACATGTTCATGTGTAAGGAGGCTTAAGCAGAAAGACTCCTTGCAATAACAGAATATTGTCCACTTAGGCCCCTTCCACACTGGCGTATTTGACGCGCAGAACTTGCATTGCACTCTGTCCCATTGTATTCAATGGGTCTTTCTTCATTAGCGTTGGTTTTCACGCGCGTGCTTGCGTTCGTTTTCACGCGCGTCAAAATCGCAGCATGCTCTACTTTTGCGTGTCACGCGCGTTTTTCCCGCCCCATTCAAGTCTATGGAGATGCATCAAGAACGCATTGCACTCGCAATCATTGCAAGTGCAATGCGAGTGCAATGCGTTTTAAACGTAAGGATTGCTAGGTGACCAGAATAACAGTATTTCCCCTGCTCGAGAACGATCATTTAATTAAAAAAACACAATGAAGAACAGTGAAGAATAGAATAAAGACAGTGAACACAGGATCATTTAAGAGAAAAACACAGTGCAGAACACCGTGCAGAATAGATTACAGATGTTCGGCACATCTGCTTACTTGTGGGGAGATACGCGCGGAACGGTGCGCCCAAAATAGCATGTGAAGAACAATATATATGTGTGAAGAACACATTGCAGATGTATTTAAACATCTGCAATGTGTTCTTCACACACATATATATTGTTCTTCACATGCTATTTTGGGGGCGCACCGTTCCGCGCGTATCTCCCGACAAGTAAGCAGATGTGCCGAACATCTGTAATCTATTCTGCACGGTGTTCTGCACTGTGTTTTTCTCTTAAATGATCCTGTGTTCACTGTCTTTATTCTATTCTTCACTGTTCTTCACATCTGCTAACTTGTCGGGAGATAATATACACGGGGAACAGTGAAGAATAGATCGCAGATGTTTGCAACTTATCAGAAGACATTATTTTTCAATTAAATAACACATTTTAATCCCAAACCATGGTCCCTTTGAAAAATGCTCGAGTCTCCCATTGACTCGCGCGTGAAAAACGCACCGAAAACGCCAAAAACGCTAACAACACGCGCGTGAAAAACGCAAAAACGCTAATTACTCCAAGGAAAAATGGAACAAAAACGAAGGCCAAAAACGTCAGTTTTTCACGCATTGCACCCTGACGTGAAATGCAATGCTAGTGTGGAAGGGGCCTTACAGTCTAAAATGTAAACAGAGAGCATTGACCATATTGATACTTTAATGACTTATTGTTGAAATAAAATTAAGGCCACTTTCACACGGTCAGTATTTTGCATCAGTATTTGTAAGCCAAAACCAGGTGTGGGCTCAAAAACCTGAAGCAATTTTTCCATTATACCATTTCTCTTTATAGGCTCCCACTCTGGTTTTGGTTTCAAACACTGATGCAAAATACAGATGAAATACTGACTGTGCGACAGTGACCTGAAAAGGAGCTGAGGTGCAGTAACAAAACATGGCCACTGTATAGCTCTGGCAGTATATCTACATACACATGATTTACATAGTATTAGTGGTACATAGCATTTCAGATTTTTCCCGTTCATGTGCATATAGACAGCAAACATCGATCGCGGAAGGAGTCCATGAAATTCGTTTGGAAACGCCACATGTGAACGCGGCCTACAGATCCACCCAAGTTTAGGTAACGTGTTTCCATTGCGTCTGCTAAATGCAATGGAAATGCAATGTTACCTCAACATGTGATTATAGGTGGAACCTTTGCATCAAATTGCACCGTGTGAACACAGCCTTATTGGTAAGAAGCATTCATGGGCAAAATTATAGTATATATGATTTACTCTTGGATTTGTCTAACAAATACAGATGCAAAATACTGCCCAGAACACTGCTGCCGAAACACATGCAGGGGGGTTCGAGCCTTAGGGTGATGCCACACATGGCGTTTTTGGTCCGTTTTTTCCCCAATTATCTTAATAGATAAACAGGTTGTAAGCAGCCAAACACATGGTAAACGGCCAAAAATGGACTAAAACTGGATGTTTAAAAACGGACCAAAAACGCCATGTGTCACATCACCTTTAGGGCGCATTCACACGTTCCGCTAGCGTTGCGTTCATAACGCGACGCTAGCGCACAGGGGGCGGAGTTTGGGGCGATCGCATATGCGTTTCCAGAGAAACGGATGCGATCGGGTTATTAATCGCATGCATTTCCCGGGAAAACGCATATGCGATCGGCCCAAGCCCCGCCCACTGCGCTAGCGTCGCTTTATGAACACGACAATAGCGGAACGTGTGGATGCGCCCTTAGGCTGGTGCCACACGTACCGCTTTGTCTGCGTTTGAAAACGCAAACGCAGATAAGCCGCGGCCCGATCTTATTGACGTTTTTATTGGTGTTCCTGCGATCGGAACGAGCCGCCGGTGTTTTGCATTAAATTAACGCAAAACACTGGCGGCTCATTCCCGATCGCAGGAGTTTCCATAGACTCGCCGATGCGATCGGGCCGCGGCCCTCTCCGGTGGGTGCGGCTTTGTCTGCGTTTTCAAACTCAGACAAAGCGCTACGTGTGGCACCTGCCTTAGCTGCCTAGCGACATAGTGCTGCCTGTAGTTAAGGGGGCAGCACGGGTGGCCCTACATTTATGTAAGTTATCGCAATCAGGACGTCAATAAATAAACATACATTAAAGCAGTCATTCTATATTCTGGGCCTTAGATTTGGCAATAATAATAATAATTCCTTTATATAGCACACACAGATTCCACAGCTCTGTTTTTTTCAAAATATCTGAATTTACAAAATTACACGGCTTAGAATTTAACAAGTATGAGTTTTCTAAAAAGCAACGGCCTCATATGATCCCGAATCTTCTACCCGAATCATCTTTCTTCAAAACATGCATTAAATATCTGCAGAAATCACACACATGAGCACCGGCGGCTCGCTCCATAGAAACAGCCAGCGCAGCTCTCCATGCCAGACACTGGCATTCCCCATGAGGGGGTCATGTCTGCACCCACAGCTGTCAGCACACGCAGACATCACAATGCAATGCTGGAGGGAATGGAACGGATGGGGAGACAGGTGTGAGCTGCTAAAGGGTTAACAAAAGGGAGTGAGCACTTAGGCACCCAACCATATTCCTCTAGCAGATAATCCCTTGTGTTTGTCAGGGATAAACTAACTTTGGTTAAACAGACAAGAAGAAAAAAAAAAAGAGAGAAACGAGAAAACCACAGATCCGTCACTTGTGAATAGCCGGATACTCAAGTGTAGCAAGTCAGACACGTCACACCGTATACATGTGCAACTTTATAGCCACAATGTGTGCACCCAAAATCTGGATACAAGTGGTTAAAACTCCCATTGATATAATATTCTAGAATGAGTGGGTACCAGCCCCTGCTCCTTCAACCTTCTGCTAATTAAAGGGTTAAATACAGCAGATTGTAGGAGCAGTTGTATAGGTTGGCGGAGTGATTATTAGTATAATTAGAATATTCCTTTAACCCTTTCCTTTCCCCAGCCCCCCGTTTATAAACCAGGGATCACTTACCTTGCTCCGGACTCTCCATGTTCGCTCGCTGTCTGGTACTAAGCAGTAACAAGTCCACACGACACTCTCACTGCTGTGCCTTCCTCTCCCAGCCTGACATCCCCACCTTCTTCCCCGCCCCCGTCCCAGGCAGCTCAGGCATGACAGCCTTGCTCACTGACCTCCATTTTTTTGGTCAACTTTACTCAAACAGCTGAGCGGACAATAGTTTATCAGCCGTGTATTGTGTGACGATGAATCGCGCTGCGCTGATATTTCACATTGTGATACTGAAGTGTAAAACACATTCATCCTCTACTCCAGTGTTACTCGCTGTTTTCATGACTAGTAACAACCTCTAGTGATGAATAGCGCCATCATATTCCGCAGCGCCTTATAGATCATATACAGTACATATACAGATCATATACAGTACATATACAGTACATATACAGTCCTGCTCAGCCTTAACATCAACTCTGTCAGCATCCTCTGGACCCCGACAGATCTGCAGCTCCCTGCACTATCCCTGTGCCTCTGCTTCTGCTGTGTGTAGCAGAGCCGGCAGGTACGATGTGGTGATGTCATCCTGCCTGCTGACGTCACCGCTACACACAGCAGGAGAAGAGGAGAACAGGGAACGGTGAGTATATGTGTTTATTATGTCACTATGGGGGTACTATAAGAAGGGGAGCTGCGGCTGTACAATAAGTGGGGGAGCTCAATTACGGGGGAGCTGCTGGTTGGGGCCCAATAACAGGGGGAGCTACTGCGGGGTGGGCACAATAAGGGGGTACAATAAGATGAGGAGCTGCTGGGGGCCAAAATAAGAGGGGAGTTGCTAGGGGGGCACCATTTAAGGGGAAATTGATTGGGGACACAATATGAGGGAGACTTGCTGGGGGGCACAATAAGAGGGGGCTTTAATATGAAGAGGAGCAGGGGGCACAGTATCAGAGGGAAAACAATGTGGCAAGGTGCTGCGTGGGGGACACAATGTAAGGGGGTAATGGAGGAAGATATTGTTGGGGTGGAGTGCCTATAAATTGTGCCACTTATCTAAACACTTGGTATGCCAAGTTGGAATGGAGGGGTGTAAAGGGGGGCGCAGATAGTGGCTGAGTGGGCCGGCTCAAGTACAATTCTATGGCCGGGGGTGGGGGGCAGGGGCACAATCATAAGCTGCTGCACTTAGCGCGAGTATATGATAAATGTGCCCCATAGACTATAAAATCCCAACAGAGCTAAGGCCTATATGTCACCACCTGACCTCCTCGTCCTGATATCCAAGTGGGACCAGTTATTCCACTGCACGCAGCAACATAACAAATCATCTCCTTTGTAAGGTGGAAATCCAGTAAAACAGAGGCTTCCAAAAATATATATATATGTGTACGGTATATACTGATATAGAGGTGGTTATATGAATGCAGCTAGACTACTCATTATTACGGTAAGTGTATTTGAATAGCACTCGCTGTTAATAGTACCATATCTTGGCTTCTCTGGACTTAAAGGGGTGGTCAACATTATAGGGATTTTCTACCAAATCATATTTATCATCAGCACCCACAGATCAGCCAATACAGTACAGCGCCAGAATAATAACAGAGAATGAAAGCAGAAGGCAAACTCCATTCTCTATTTAGCGGCCTCCACTAGCGTCGGCTCCAGGTTTCAGTAGGCCCCTGGGTGACACAGCCTTAGTAGGCCCCTTTTGCAGTGAACTCACGTAGCGGCATTAAAAATTCAGAAACTAAAACAGTCTCCTGCTCCCTAAAATATTCCCTAGTTTATTATCCCAAACAGCCTCATGGATATTTAATATAAAGCCCCCCTCAGCCCCTATGGATTCATTATGTGCAGCCTTAAGTGTGCCCCCCAGCAGCTCTGGGCCCCGGCGTTTGCCCAGGTACACCGAGTGCAGGCGCCAGCCCTGCCTCCATTACTGCTAAACCACTATTCAGTTGAATAAGAGCTGAGCTGCAGTTCCTGGTGCCGGAAACGGTACACAATACAAGGTTACACTTCCGACTTTGGGTCCCTGCTATTAGAAGCTGGATTTAGCGTTTAAGGCCCCTCATATTGATGACCTGTATATTGGTGGGTAAGCAACTTTAAGAGCGTTTTCACATTATGAAGCAGCACATCCTTCATGTCCAGTTGTGCGCATAGTCCTGTATGGTTTTATCTTTGCAAAGAGATGCTCAAACAGATGTGGATGGAAAGTAAATGCTTATATATACTGTAAAGCCCAGGCTATTTTCATATCGGTTGTGCTTCCTTGGTAGGTACTACCCTGTCTGTGAGTTTTCCTGTCTGCTGTTCTTAAGTCGAATTTGTATGTAAGTCTGAACTGTATATTTTATCATTGTAACCCCAGTCAAAATTTTTTGGTCTCTGTGACAATTGAATTTGAAAATGTTGGATTTTTATGAGAACCAGGATTAACAATAAAGCTTCAGTGCAGACAACTTTGATAACTGTTATAGATAAAGTACAGCAAATTACCAACATCCAGAGGTCCGTTTATAACTAGGGGTTGTCTGTAAGTTGGGTGTTCTCAAGAAGGGGGCCGCCTGTACAGTTTCCCCATACATGTTTTATAAATCCGAGTGCTATTAATTTTATGACCGTTTCAGGAAGATCATTTATATTGATTTAGAAATACATTGCTTCCTATTCCATTTCCTATCCCCGCACACCAGTCAGGTCGTTGTAAGAAGAATCAGTAGGGAGAATTCCCTGCACAGCTTAAGTGAGGTCAATAAATAAGACATGTTCTTATTGTCTGAATGGAGATCTTCTTATGTGTAAAGGTTACAAGCAATGACTCATGGCTCTCATCATAATTAATGGAAATATGTACAATTAAAGAAACCTACAGTTTAGAGGATAGTCTAGGCTGAGTTCACACCAGTGTTCCTCATCCATTCCTCTGTTCCATCACAACAATATAACAGATAGAATGATAAGGTTGGAATCATCTAATGGCAGATATCTACAGATCCAAAGATATCTCATATACATATACCTTGAATACAATTAGGTATTTATTATGATACTCATCATTTTGCTGGACCTTTTCATCTGCTGATTCATTCAATCTTTGCAACAAATACTTCTAAAGGAGCCTCAGACCAAGTTGGTAAAATGCTTGCAAATTCTTATGGAATTCATACGGAAGTGCTCTGGCCACTGTGTGGTGGTCCCTTCTCCTCTGAAAGACAGCAGTTTTAGTTTGACAGTGCTTATCACTCAGAGCAGGAGGGAAGACTTACAATTGACCAGAAAGAGATTCTTATCTTTAATATGACACCAGCAGCAGGTTTCTAGGTTCTACAGAACTGAAGGTATGGGAATCTAAAGGGACACTCTCCCCGAACCACTAAATATGACTCATCTCTGGCAAAATATGACTTTTATCTGCTCATTTTCACATGACTTTGGAGGAATTTTTTTTATGAGTAGACTTAGGAAATTCACATAGAAGAGGGAATTCTAGAATTTTATCCCCAATATGAGGGGGCTGGTAGTATAATGGGAAAAAAATTCCCTTTAAACATACGGCTGGACCATTACAAATACAACTTAGGCCGCGGTCACGCGTACCGCTAAGCGTCCGTCATAACGCGACGCTAGCGCACAGGGGGAGGTCCTCGACCCGAACGCACATGCGTTTCCAGGGAAACGCATGTGATTGTTAAGCCGACGGACGGACGCTTAGCGGTACGTGTGACTGCGGCCTGATCAGACTTTTAATGGACCTTTAACACCAGCCAAACTTAATTTGGCAGGATTGGTAAGATATCTAACATGTATATCCATGCCCCAACTCTCTCCAAAAAGCAGATTCCAACAAATAGAAACGAAGGACATTTTAAAACCAAAACTTCTGATAAGGAGCTTGTTATCCTCTTCCTTTTCATAACACACACATGCTCAACCAAACTAAGTATTTATGTGTATAGGCAAGTCTTGAGGAATAGCAAAAGTAGCAAAGTTACTTAAACTTTACTCACCTCCTTCATCTTCATAGACTGTAAGCTCTCGTGTCACCCCTCATTCTCATAGACTATAAGCTCTTGTGTCACCTCCCTCATTCTCATAGACTATAAGCTCTTGTGTCCCCTCTCATCCTCATAGACTGTGAGCTCTTGTGTCACCCCATCATCCTCATAGACTGTAAGCTCTTGTGTCACCCCCTCATCCTCATAGACTGTAAGCTCTTGTGTCACCCCCTCATCCTCATAGACAGTAAGCTCTTGTGTCACCCCCTCATCCTCATAGACTGTAAGCTCTTGTGTCACCCCATCATCCTCATAGACTGTAAGCTCTTGTGTCATCCCCTCATTCTCATAGATTGTAAGCTCTTGTGTCACCCCTCATCCTCATAGACTGTGAGCTCTTGTGTCACCCCCTCATCCTCATAGACTGTAAGCTCTTGTGTCACCCCCTCATCCTCATAGATTGTAAGCTCTTGTGTCACCCCCTCATCCCCATAGACTGTAAGCTCTTGTGTCACCCCCTCATCCATAGACTGTATATTTGTATATGTCCCCTATGATTTTTAAAGCACTACGGAATATGATGGTGCTATATAAATATTATTATTTTTATTATTTTTATTAAACTTTTTATGTAGAATCTTCTTTGAAAAAATGTTAATTTTAAATGCTAAATATTAATACAATATTAAAGGTGATTCTCAGTGGATTGTGAATCTTACATGTGGCAGCTGTCAGTGAGTGGGAAGTTAAATATTTGGCAGAGAGACATTTCACACCACGGAGAGTTTTCTGTGTTTTTCCCATTTAGAGGTGGCAATGGCTGATCACAAAGATAAGGTGTTCTGGCTTCAGGCCAATTTAATAACAGAATATTTTCCCCATATTTCTGGGGTTTTTTATTTATGTTTTGCTAATGAAAAGCAGGTAAATTGTCTCATTTCAATTTGATCTTAAAGGAATTTTATGTGAATTTATAAAAAGTACCGTAAGCTTATCACTGGGGGACAAAAATTGTACAATTGTATTGTCAGATCCTTATTGTTTCCAGTGTGTCCGCTTGCTGTCACTGAATGGTGACATTCTGTACATTGACTGAATTGCTGAGCTTGCTTCTATTTTCTTATGTTCTTCATGCACACAGTTGTATATCATGGCTGCCACACAATCTTGTGGAATAACGTGCCACAAACTCTGCACTGCAATACGGTGATGAGATTGCACCAAACAATGCAAGGTGCGGCATCCATCACGGGAATAGGGGTAGGTGAGCGTGTACTCAACTCAGTTTCATCCTGAGGATCTTTTCCTGTGTGGGCACCGCACCCATATATGGGTCCCTAAAAAGCCACCCTAAGGCCCCTTCTACACTCACGAGTGTGATGCGATGAACTCGCAACACACTCGCAACACGTGTGGCCTGGATCGCTCGGCCCAATACGCTGCAAACCGGTACTGAACTGACATGCTGCACGCGTTCATCGCATCACACTCGCGAGTGTAAGGCCCCTTCCACACTAGCGAGTGTGATGCGATGAACTCGCATCACACTCGCAACGCAAGCTGCCGGGAACGCACGGCCCGAACGCTGCACCGCGGGAGTGAACTCAGCATGTCAGTTCACTCCCGCGGTGCAGCGTTCGGGCCGTGCGTTCCCGGCAGCTTGCGTTGCGAGTGTGATGCGAGTTCATCGCATCACACTCGCTAGTGTGGAAGGGGCCTAAAAGGGGCCTAAATGTATGCAGCTACTACCACTGGGGCTATTACTATGACAAGGGGACTCAAAGACATACTATGGCGGATATTTATCATAAGTCTTTTACAGCAGAACCAGTCTAGTTGGCCATATCCCATATCAACCAATCAGAGCTCAGCTTTCATTTCCCCACAGATGTTTATAAAATGAAAGCTGAGCTCTGATTGGTTTCCATGGGCAACTAGAACAGTTTTACCTCAGAAACTTTGTGATAAATGTCCCCCTATGACTGTATGTGGCAATACAGTTTTTATGTAGTGACTATCCTCTCTTCTGTATACTGCAGTGGTATCTATTATAGTGTACAGCACATACTGACTTCCAGGATGGCGACCAGTGGTCCTGCAATAGCTGGCACAGTATTGTACATAAGCCCCTTCCTATGGCAGCACCCACAATAATAATAGTTAATTACTAGAATGGATCTAGCCCTCTATCCATACAAGAAATTATGACCAGTGTTAGCGAGAGTTATATGTCAGAAAATATCATCTCATTCAATATAAAGGAGTTCTGAACAGACCCCCCTGCTCTATATCATACATAGGTATAACATATGTACAATCTGCTCAGCTTCTCTTACTCTATAACATTCTGCCTGTGATAAAACACAATGTACAATCTGCTCAACTACTCCTGCTCTATAACATGCTGCCTGCAGATAGGACACTATGTACAATCTCCTCCTGCTCTATAACATGCCACATGCAGAAAGGACACTATGTACAATCTCCTCCTGCTCTATAACATGCCACATGCAGAAAGGACACTATGTACAATCTCCTCCTGCTCTATAACATGCCACATGCAGAAAGGACACTATGTACAATCTTCTTAAATTCTCTTACTCTATAACTCTAAAACACTTTGTACAATCTGCTTGGTTCCTGCTGCTCTATAACATCCTGCTTGCAATAGGACACTATGTACATTCTGCTCAACTCTTCCAGCTCTATAACATGACACCTGCAGATAAGACACTATATAAAATCTGCTCCACTCCCCTGCTTTATAACATGCTGTCTGCAGATAGGAAACTATATCCTATCTGCTTAGCTCCTTCTGCTCTATAACATGCTGCCTGCAGATAGGACACTTTGTACAATCTGCTCAGCTCCTCCTGCTCTATAACATGCTGCCTGCAGATAGGACACTATGTACAATCTGCTCAGCTCCTCCTGTTCTATAACCTACTGCCTGCAGATATGACACTATGTACAATCTGCTCAGCTCCTCCTGCTCTATAACATGCTGATTCATATACCGACCGCATGAAATTCCTGGTAGTAGTCACATGCAGCCATTCCCCCAGCACACGTAATATACACGTCCTGCTGCCCCCCATGTACTTCCCTGGTGTTACATTATGAGCAGCAGCTGTCCGGATAAATGAACGGTAAAGACCCACAAGTGACGGTAATGACATGGAAAACCATCATAATATAGAGGAGAGGTTATTACTGGATTACTAGAAACCTGGACTCCAGGAAATCGTAGAAATAAACGTCCTTCTTTGGAGCAACAGTAACATCAAGTGGACAGAAGTAAAATTACATTGTTCCATAAGATGGAAGAGTCAGCAGGTACATTAACCCTTTCTTTACAATGATGCTCAAGATTTACAAACCTCCAACTGGGTTCAGCTTTCTTTTTATATGGAATAATACAGAAAAAAATCAGGAAATACAGAAAAAAATCTAAAACAAGGCCGTAACTAATCAGCACATTCATGGAAACAAATGGTGTCGTTAATATTAGGTAAATGTAAATTCACCAGCAGAGACAAATGGAGGTGCAGTGCGCGCATTTATTAGGTCAAATTTGGCTTATAAAAAGATACAATGAGCAAAAAATGTAGTTTTTTTTACCGGTTTTACCAGTCATGGCCAGCGCCATTTAAATCCCATATTGAGAGGTGATGTCATCGGGGAGCGACAATCCGTTTCTATGACAGCCTGGAGTCTGTATGAGATGCCACAACCGGTCATTAGGAGGGATCTGAAACAACCTGGGTATTAGGTAAATCTTCTCTACGCTGCTCTTGTATTGCGTTTCAAAATGCAAGTGCCGGGGCCCACATAAGGCTCTACATAAGGAATCCATGGGGGTGCGGGGGCTTTATATAAAATGATGGGGCTGTTTGGTATGATAAACTAGGGAACAGAAGACTGTTTTAGTTTCTGAATTTTTAATGCTGCCACATGAGATCACTGCAAAGGGGCCCACTGAGGCTCTGTCACCCAGGGGCCTAAAAACACCTGGAACTGACCCTGCTGAGACTAGTTTAGCAAACACAACGGAAACTCTATGCTACCTAAGCATGTGTGAACGCGGCCTTAGGATGAAGACACACGTGGCGTTTTTAGGCCGTTTTTGGGCCGTTTTTAGTTTTCAGATCGTTAAATATCGCACCAGTATTTTTGAAAACGCAACCGTTTTTTGAAAACGCTTCCTTTTTTGTCAGTTTTTAATTGCGCAAATTCGGAAAAACTGACAAAAACACATGCGTTTTCAAAAAACTGATGCGCTTTTAACGATCTGAAAACGCACTAACTAAAAACAGCCCAAAAACGGCCTAAAAACGCCACGTGTGTCTTCACCCTTAGGCTACATTCACACTAACGTATGGGGGACGTATATACGGCCGACGTATATACAGCCGATATACGTCCCCCATAGGCAGCAATGGGCGCACGGCACCCTACGGGACCTGTCCTATCTTTTCCCGTAATACGGCGCCGTGCACCATAGGTTGCTATGGAGAGGGGCGGGGGTGAGCTGCGCTCACCGCCTCCTCCTCTCCCCGTACACTGCCGTTGCCCGCTACGGTACGGTACGGGCAGGCGGGCAACGGCAGTGTGAATATAGCCTTAGGGTCCAATCACATGGCCAGATTTTATGCCCATAACAAGGAACATTACAACATTATGCCCATAACAATGGAATTATTATTAATTATTAGAGGTGAACTCTGTTTACAATCTTCATGCCTGGCAGGGATCATGTCATAAAGGAAATTCCTTTCAATAAGTGTTATACTCAAGATAAAATAATAGACCAAAATATTTCCTTTTTTGTCTAGAAATGCAAAAGTATTTGCTATAAAAGTAGAGTAAGGATCCACCCTTTATTTTATCGTTCTCTGACAGGTAAGTCAGTATAAACTTCTTTGATATCTGATAACTGTTATTCCTGGCCTCCTTTCGTCTAAAAATCAACTTTTAAATTATGCTAATGAAGGTCTCCTGGGGGTGTTACTAAAACCCCTCTGTGCTGCAGAGTCATAGTCTGTTATACTGCACTTCCCCCTTTCACTGCTAAAACTTCCTCAGCTGCAGAAAGATTACATCAGGCAGAGGAAGGGGGGAAATGGTAGTGGGGGGGGGGTAGAGGGGAGACAGTGTAACAGCCTGTGAAGCTGCAGCACGGAGGGGCTCTTGTAACACACCAAAGGCTCATTGGCAGAATTTTAAAAGTAGATTTTAGAAGGAAGGAAGCCATGGATAACAAATATAAGAAGATTACCACAGTCACAGTGCCCGGATCTATCAGTAAGTGTCCCTGGTTTATCACAATGGCCGAGCAGCTATACGTCAGCCGAGATGGAGAGGAGGAGGATCTGACCCCTTCCCTCTTCATAGCGATGTACGGCCGGACATGTCCTCTCTCTTTCCCGTATACGAGCGGTATCGCTCCATGCGGCAATTGCCGGCCTATGGGGGATGTATGTGCGGCCGTACATACGTCCCCCTATATTCGTGTGAGCGCGACCTTAGTTAAAAATTTGTAACCATTTTAAAATTAGTAAAGATGAAATCTCTTGGAATGATTTGGAAAGTTCTTGAAAACTACTCATCAAATATTGACTAATACATAGGAGAA
The DNA here is from genome assembly GCF_040894005.1 of Engystomops pustulosus. Classification (NCBI taxonomy): domain Eukaryota; kingdom Metazoa; phylum Chordata; class Amphibia; order Anura; family Leptodactylidae; genus Engystomops; species Engystomops pustulosus. The sequence goes on along the minus strand of NC_092415.1, from coordinate 36,722,049 downwards.
AAAAATCCTACAAGCGTGGCCACAACCTTAATAAGGAATTATTATTGTCCCTATGAGAGGAGTCAGACAACTGCTCTCATACATAAACCATGGAATGTCCTAGATTGAACAATAATCTTTCTGGATGAAATCTTGGCTCTTGTTCGCATGTAAGGAATTCTCACATAACTCACCTGAGGTCCTGACATGAATGACAGATGAGACAGCGGGACACAAGGAGATGCTCCAACAACAATCACATCTCCAGTCCACGTGTAGAGTGTCACAATCTTCCAGTTCTGTATATATAGTTGTCATTTTATGTAATATTTGCTTTAGCTTAGGATCTTACCGTTCAGTCTAATTAGCATACTGGATATGCAAAATAACAGCACTGACCGCAGCGATAGAGGAAAATCCCAATGGTATCAGAAGTTACTTGCTGACGGATGCAAAGCATTGCACAACTACAGTGAGGGCTCATTCCCGCAATTTTGGTGCGACCAGATCACGGTCACAAAAGAAGTCTATGCCTCACGGTCTCACCGCGACGGGGACAAGTCCTGTATTTTGGCAGATATGCGGCTGGTCTGCCTATGGAGGGAGGAGGGGGGAAGAGCGCTCACACCTCCACCTCCTGTGCTCGCCCGGGATAGCACACGGCCGTGTGCCCTAAGGGTGAAGACACATGTGGCGTTTTTGGGCCGTTTTTAGATCTGAAAAAACGCATGCGTTTTTGAGCAGTTTGAATTAAGATAATTGGTGAAACATGTCAAAAAAGCATGCGTTTTTTACGATCTGAAAACGCACTAACTAAAAACGGCCCAAAAAGTGTGTAGTTTTTACTGACTGTCGCCCCTTCTCACTGATGGTCTCCATGCATGAGCAATAGTTATCTATCCATGACATTCAGTCGTTTATGCCTTTTTGATCGCTTTTTACTAATGTTTGGTATGTTTAGCTTTATCGCTCTCACTATAGAGAAAACTAATTCCTTAGGTTTGAATGTAATGAACACAGGAAAATTCAACTGTATTCCTCAGAAAGCCCCAGTGCCGGACACCCCCTCCTCCAGCCGCCCGTCTGGAAGCCTTCCGTGATACACCTCATTTTCACCTACAGGTTTTATTGCATGTTATCTAATGTGTTACAATTACTACTAAGTGTTTTCCTAAGATGGAAGTTCAGAATGTAAAGGAGATCTACCATCATAACACAGGGACACTTACTCATAGATCCAGGCACTGTGACTGTGGTTATCTCCTTATATTTAGTATCCATGGCCTCCTTCCTTGTAAAATCAACTTTTATAATTATGCTAATGAGACAGAAGCATTTCCAGAGCCCCTCTGTGCTGTATCTTACACTGTGCAGGAGCACTTCCCCCTCCCCACTGTGCGCTGAAACTACCTCCGTGTAACAGCCTGTAAAGCCAGATCACCCCTCAAGCTCATTAGTATAATTATAAAAGCTGATCTTAGAAGAAAGGAGGGCATGGACACTGAATATAAGACTATTACCACAGTTATGGTCCCTGGATTATCATGATGGTAGATTTCCATTAAAAGATTTTTTTCAGAAAAATGACTATCCTCAGGGGAGGCCATCAGTAGCCGATTGGTTTGACAGGCAACCAGTCCCCTGCACTGATCAGCAGTTTGTTGTATTCACTTTCATAGCTGCTCCACAAATATGGTGGGGGGGGGGGGGGGGGGGGTCACGCACTCCCCACAAATAAACTATTTATGAACATTACTTAAAAGGGCATGACCATCAGGATAAAGGACTGCATGTAAATGAGCCCGAGGTGCTCCACAGGTGTTAATGGAGCCTGGAGCCACTCAGGCTCATTTGCATACAGTATTTCATCCTGGTGGTAGATGTCTTTTAAGATAGGCCTGAAAAACCCCTTGAGGGTATGGGTCTAATTTTTATTAACAGAAGGGCTATACCCATTGATGCTTGTAAACAGAGTGAAAGACTCAGATTGGCTGAGCTGCATTTCCTGTTTGCCAGGAAGTAGAGCCCTGGGTCCGCCTCTAAACTGAAGCGGACGGAATACTTTGTATTTTTCTTAACTATTATTATAAAAATATTTCCTCCTGGGCAACCCCTTTAACATAGACACATTTTTAAATAATTTGGAACAATAAAAAAAAAAAAAAAATCAACTTAAAATTGTAAAGAAATGCCACGACAAAGCTGTAGTGTACCAAGTGTATATTTAAATTTACTGTATGCAATCTAACATCACATTTGGTCATAATTTATCGAATATACATAAATGATTGAAGTAATAAAAAGAACTCATTTTCAATAGAATAAGATTTTTGTGGGAAGAAAAAATAAAAATAAAAATTACACAACAGAATTTAAAGCCAGGTCCGAGGGTCTCTACACTTCTGAGTAAGTTTTCTTTTTTTTGCTCCTAATAAAATGCAGATTTTTGTGAAATGTATATATTATATTTTTTATATATATATGTATATATTGACATATCTATATGGAGCAAAAAAAAAAATGTAACTATTTATAGGATTCTACATAAGAAATAGAAGGGAGGGAGAAAAAAAAATTGAATTAGACGTAAGCTACTTACATATTCACAAAGCAGAACAGAACTTTCACGTTAAAAATACTCTCTCTTCAGTAAACTAAGTTCTAAGTTTTGGACCCCACCAGAGGAGAACAAGAGAAAAAAAAAAGTAACACATTTAACATATAGGAGGTATTAGCTTTCCGATATATCCTGATAATATCCTGTGATACGCCTGCGGTCATTGCTCTGGGGGGAGGAGGGGGTTAATAAATATATTGTCATCAGAAGATGCAGTGACACAATGAGCGCCGGACACTTTACGTTTCTCGCCCGTCTATAATGCCGTCTCCCGCTTATACAGGGAGTGTAGCTTATGAAATGCATAAAAGGAGAACTGCCCCCCTTGGATTTGGGTAAAACACCATGGATGCCCCATCTCTAAGGCTTTGTACTTAAAGCTGCAGCGATTGGGAAAGTCTTGGAGACAACAAGCTGCAGTTAAAGGGAATTTTTGTTCAGGTTCACAATATAACTGCATTAAAAGTTAATCGACTATCAAATTCGAGCATGATAAACTAGGGACACTTATGGTGCCTGGATCGATGAGTGATCCTCTTTTTGTTATCCATGTCCTCCTTCCTTCTAAAATCAACTTTTAAAACTATGCTAATGACCCTGAAAGACATTACCAGAACTCATCCATGCTGCAGATTCACAGGCTGTTACACTGTGCAGCAGCACCGACTACTGCTGTGACATCTGGCAGAGGAGGAGACAACTTAATAGCCTGTAAGGTTACGCCACAGAGGGGTTCCGGTAACACCCCCCCCTAGAGGCCATCAGGTTCATTAGTTGATTTTAGAAGGAGGCCATGGATAACGAATATAAGATTATCAGTCACGTTCTGGATCTATGAATAATTGTCCCTGGTTTATCATGATGGATTTTGATGGTACATTTCCTATGACTAGTGGATCAAAACCAGATTGAGAGTCAAACTCTTAGTAAACTATGGGGCTACAGAGCTGACCATGTAAATGGATGCAGTGCCAGGCATCATCGGTATCCACACTAATAGTTATGGTTATACAAAGGACAAGTCAACAATATTATGAACCCACAAAAACCCTTTAACTAGAGGTAACTAAAGGCAAATGTACCCACCAATAGCAGCAGCAAGGACCTTAGGCAGGTATACAGTACAGAGATGGGAGGTTAAAGGGGCCGTCCAGGGATGTCCTTTCCGATCTGAGCTTGCGATCAACAGCCGGGTGGCAAGTCCTAGACCCTGGGGAATATCCGTTTAACAAAGAGAAAGAATATCCCTAGAATACCCCTTAAAATGGTAATTCCACCCAAGACCGAAGTATCAGCACCGGGGACTCATGTCCAGAACCTGCCCGCTGCTCGGCTATAGAGAAATACCTGATGTTCTGGTGTAAGAAGCAACAAAAGAACACAAAAGATGTAAGAAAACCGACTTCATTGTTCTAAGTAGATAGTCAATGCAAATATTGCTCCCCAAAGAAAATAAAATAATAATAATTATATATATAGAAAATAAATAATAGAACTGTAAAGATCATTGCAGTTTGTACACATCTGAAATCTCGACCTGACATAATATTCCTATTAACAGAAAAAAGGGACAAATCATAAAGCATTTATTTAACAAAAACAGAAAAATCTGGCAAACTAAAAAGGATTGCCGCGGGACGCGCTACGTAAAAACTCCAAACAGCGAAGGACAATTCATCCCAATATAAAAACAGGAAATGTACAAAGGGGGAAACATGTGACCATGTACAAGGATAGCATCTAGCCATAGCGCTGTGTATAGGCAGCGGCTACTACTGGCTGATCCAGGGGAGCAGCGATCCTGGGGGGTGTGCATCCCGGGATACGTCACCAATGACGGCCACACGCAGATTGTATCCGATTATTCAGCTCCACAAGGACGTTTTATTTTAACCATTTATTTCTGGGGCGAACAAGACTCGCTGGGCGACATGATGATCTCATTCATACTACTAAAAATTACTGTCAAGACTTTCAAAAAACATAATATAGATGTAAAGGTGTTCTTGGTGGGGACTTTATTTTTATGGACTGTGACCTACTTTTAGGATAGGATGTGGATGAGGTTCTGATTTATCTGACTGAAGGGGCTGTGATATTCAGGGCAGTTCTCCTTATTACCAAACACAGCGCCGTTTATACTGTAGTGGCCACACTGGGTAGTACATTCGCATGAACGGTACGGAGCTACTGTACCACATATATACCGAGCTGTGCCTAGTATGATAAAGAAGCTTAGGCACCAATTGAAGGGGTCTGATGGTCTATCCTGAACAGAGATGGTCAATACTACATTAGGCCTCAAGCAGATGTCCGTGTGTTTCACCTGCTCCAAGCACAGAGCCGGGTGCAGATGGGACGGGTCAGCCTGCAATACGGGCAGCTTAAGGACCTGCTCTATCTTTTGCAGCTACTCAGTCACGGTACAGCGAGACACTATGTGCACACCGCACCAGTGCACCATAGGCCTCTATGAAGTTAGTGCAGCCAGTTCATGGTCATGTGCACGAGGCCTAAAGGAGAGATGACAAAGGGATCAGCCAAGTGCTAAAGTCTCACGAGGAGTTATTACAAAGAACCTATAACCGGAATCTACACTGCCTTACTAGAAAGATTACATTCAGCAGTGTATCACAAAGAATCTGACCACCGATCATAGAAAAAGCAGCAATTCAGGAGCGAGTCACTGAACGAAAAATAGAAAGTAACCTACAATCCGGAGTGACTTGCTGATCACTCCTGTTCAGTAATCCCTTTGTGTGTAGGCCTTCCTCGCACCCCGCTGTGACTTCAGCACTCGACTTGACCCGACTTTCACGGACACAGAACACACACTACGATTGGAGGACTTTACAGACAATAAATTAAACTTTAAAGAATGATGCAAAAACAATTACAGTGAATTATACAAAATAAAAAAACCACGACTGTGAGGCAAAAATGTGATGTAATGCGACCTGGCCTGTCAATATTCATCACAAATCCGACCCATCAGATATAAACCTGCAGTTTGGCTTAAAGCGGTGCAGCCGGATCCTTGACGTGAAACCCCCCACCCAAAAAAAAAAAAAAAAAAAAAAATGAAGTCACAACCTAGTAGTGTAAGGAACGTCACATTCATACCTTCTCATACTAACACGTATTAACATTACAATAGTAGTTTTTAGGCTCTGATAGGACCGAAGTAGCTATATCCTATAAATAAAAATACATTTCTTTGATAACTGATTGGAGATGTTAGGACTTGTAAATTTCAACCAAACGGCTGGATTCTGTACAGTCCTGTGCAAATAAAATTAAAAGAAAAAAATAAAACAAAATAAATTTTTTTTTGCTATAAGGCTTTGACCCTACAGTTTTCACAGCAACAACTATTGTCCAGCACGGTACCATGTATTGTAAGCCTCCAGTCCCATAATGTTTCAACAATCATTGTGAACATCCCGTCCCGCTGCAGCACCCTTGAGTTTTATATGCCAACCGGCAGTCAGTCGTCTATCGTCATACAGACGTCTCCTGACTCGTCCCATCGAGCCTGAGGTTTCTGTCGTTCCCACTGTGAAGGATCGTTCTGTTCTCCCCAGCGTGATGGGTCATTTTGCTCCGACCACCGAGAATGGTCGTTCTGATCTTCTCCTTCGTCCACCAGGTCGTCGTCTCCGTCTACTGCCTCCACAGGGTCATTGTCATCATATTCTTCGTCCCTGGGGAAGTCTTGGTCTGTCACTTGTTCTACTCCGGCCTCCTGAAGCCCTGGCTGGGATTTATCCACACAGTCCACACACACTCCATAGCGTCTAGAGCCATGCCGGATTCCAACGCTTGCCGCCAGCATGAAGATCTTCTTACACACCATGCACTTGTATTTCTTATCTTTTTTATGCACCTAGATGATATCAAGGAAAAGGTGTTTTAGATAACAAGTAAATGAGAAAATGTAAAAACACAGTCGTAGGGTAAATGCTTAATTTTGCAAGATAGAAGATGATAGATTTTTTTTAAGGCAATTACACACACAGTACATATCAAACTACAATATGCAATTCCCCCCAAAAAAGTCAACCAAACTGGAGGTCTTTCCAACTCCTAAACAACCTTCTAATAGAGGTAAAGAGGTCTTGGAGTTGTGATCATGACTATTCCAAAGCAAAATCATCTCTGGCACGACCTAATGGGATTATACATATGGCTGACCAGAGCTGGCACCAACAGGATCGTACGTGGGCGCACAGAAGGGCGGTAAGAGGATCCTACTTCTGTCAGGCTCCTTTATCGCCGCAGTAAATCACAGAACAATGCAGGATGACCAGTTATGCCATGCTGCATTAGGGGGTTAACAATCAGAGACCACGATGCCATCAATCACTACTTAAAGAGTACATGTATGAAAAGATGGGTAAGGTCTGAGAGAGGATCCAGTGTGGAAAATGACACGGACAGGGCACATTCTCGCTTGTCATTTTCTGCAGTACTTTTCATCACTTTAAAGGAAACCTACCATGAGGAATCTAGAAGTAAATCTGATGGTAGATTCCTCCTGCCTCTGCCCTAATCTGTAATTTAATAATGCTGGAAGCTAACCTTACTTATTTTAGTAATTTGTAAATTACCTGCAGAGGCTACTGGGGCGTGTACTATCCTGGCCCGACACTGGGATACCCCAGTAGCTTCTGCAATTAATTTACATATCACTAAAATAAAGGTTTTTTTTTTTTTTTTTTTTAACAAGATAGGTTAGATTCCAGGATTATTTAATTACAGATTGGGGGAGAGACAGGCGGGAGAAATCTACCATCACATCTACTCAGATGTAGGTTTCCTACATTGGAACTATAATGGAAAACTTTTTCCCCACTGATGTGTATTAGATCTGACCACATTGTGTTTTGAAAACACTAATGCAAAGCAATGACTATAATAAGTCATCATACACTAGCGTCGTACAGCGAGGATATCAGATGTGTTACGTGACCTGTAACCCATGTGTAACGTACCAGGGAATGTCTCTTGACATGCTCTCTCCGAGTAAACAGCTTTCCGCAGATATCGCAGCTAAAAGATCTCACTCCGGTGTGAATAAGTAAATGTCTCTTGAGAGTTCTTCTGTATTTTGCTACATAGTTGCAGTGAGGACATTTTAGTTTGTTGAGGCCGGTTGATGCATCTCCTAAGGACAAAAGAGAAAGAAAATACAACATTAGGTCTCATGGCAGCTCATGGGCCCCCACAGAGGTGTACCTTGAAAGAATAATGCACAGTTGTTTTGTTTGCATGTTTTCACAGAGCTACATTTTTATGATTTGATAAGCCAACAAATAGGTTATAGACCAGTAGAAATAATAATTATTTGTATATAGCACCATCATTTTCTATATGACTGAATCATACAATCAAAACCACTGCCTTTTTGTAACGGTGGTTTTGATGGAGTTTTTGTGCTTTCTCAAACTTGGCCTTGAAGTGGTCTTCTATTAAGTATCTTTTATTCAAAGCCGCTTTAAAGGCTCATTACTTGTAGCCTATACCTTCATTACAGTGACGGACAGTGGGTTGGAAAAAGATAATTTTTTGTTTTAGCCCAGAATCTAACAGTCCTGTCCCATGTGTGCACCTGTTAGAAGCGATCACTACCTGTGGTCAGGGTCAGATATTATAGGTTATATGTAATCGTGGGACAACCGATATGCTAATAGTTTTCAGCTATAGAAAAATCTCTGGCGTTACTGCACCAGGTCTGGTGACCTGAACTGAACTTTTCTGCAGAGTGAATTCTGTACAGAAAAGGCGGCAGTGTTTCGGTCCTGTGCGGACATACAGCATCATGGCCCCAAATTACACTCATCTATCATCACTGTATACTTAAACTTCTTTGTGGTTGTGATTTGTAGGAGGCAAAACATCTCGGCTCCACTGAAGGAAACTGGGACGGATTGCAATACCACACGCAACCTGTAGACATGTGTGGAGCTGTTTGTGAAAGAAAGCAGTCATGCTTTTCAGATACTGGGTAGCATTTATAGTTTACTTACTAGCCCTCACTACACATGCCTAGATACCCCTCATATATAATATGATGTGTCGACTTAGGGCCATGAGGCTGCAGTAAAGCAGATAGCTATCCCCAAAGTCAGGCAGAAAATATTAAAAAGATATACAAAAAAAATTAAAATAATCTGCAAAATAATATTTAGCCACAAGAACAACAACCCAGCTATAAAAGAGAGGATTAAATGGATAGATTACCGTTTTCCCACGTTTCCCTTGGCCAGGTATCTGGGAACATACTGAACTTGAATTCATTTGAAGTTCCTAAAGAAAAGAAAAAAACATTAAATACATGAAATTGTTCGGTGTATTTCTATAATACATTGGTAGCTCTTTTGCTGCTCGTACAATCCTCTACCAGATTTGCATTAGGCTCAGGCCCAAAAACTCTGCACACTAATAAGGCATTGGCATATCTTGGGTAGTACAAGCACATGCCCAGAAATCCTGAACGCAAATTACTAGCGCAGGAATGATGAGGACGGAGGACTTCATGCCACCTCTGTGTCCACATACATCTCATGTTACATGTATAATGGAGGCTGAGGTGTCAAAAGAAGAACAAGCCCCCCACTCCATGTACAGTGAGTGCCCGCAAACAAGACAAGCCCTCACTAGATGTACAGTGCCTCCCCAAAATTACAAACTCCACTCCACGTACAGTGCCCTGAGGTGCCAAACAAACAATACAACCCCCCAGGTGCCCGGCCAACAATACAAACCTCCACCTCAAACAAACCAAGGATCTGAACGACTGAACTTCCTCTGATCCTACATAGGGCTCTTCTATCAGGTGCAAGATTCTGCACAGCGTAAAAGGGTCTTCTATTCAACTACAAGTCATCTTATACAGGGCTAACGGACAATCAGTCCCTGGTTGCCTTATTACCGTGTACATCATTTATTCCTCCAAAACCCATTTCATTAAAAAAAAAAAAATTCTTAAAAACTCTCCCTATAACTGTGGATTAATTTTCAAAAATAGAAATTACAGCGCCCACAATATTACACATGTAGCCGTAATCACCACAGAATAATTCAGCAAGCGTGATCAGAGTATTTACGGTTACAAAAATTGACACTCTTAGTTTAAGAAAAATATTTCACCAATGATTTCCCTTTAATGCAAACTACTAAAGGTCCTGGTCACTCCTGCGTTTGGACCTTTATTTTCTTCCATCACTGAAATGATAGAATTAAAGGATCCGTTAAAACATCCACTGGTTTCAATGGACTTTTAATGGCTTCCGTTAGTGTACGGAAATATAGAGCTGCTGCTTCCGCCCAATTTTTAATGGAAGCAAGAACGTAGCATCGTAGCAACGTAGAAGGACACGTAAAAGGATCGCTCAGACTTCTTTCATCAAAATAATAATAATGGAAGATAATAAAGGTCAGATGCAGGTGTAGATGGGGTTGCACAGAGGCTGGAAAACATGGCTGCTTTATTCTAAAATCAGCGCCACACATGACCAAGGTTTGTGACGGTATTGCACATCAGCTGCATAGATATAAACGGAGCTTAGTTGCAATACCGACAACCCATGGTCCGTAGCGGCACTATATTTAGAACAAAACAGCCATGTTTTTCAATCTCTGGACAAGCCCTTTAAATCACCGTAGAGGTAAAGAGTACAAAGGGGTTAGACACAATGAAAGTCTGTAAAATTAGCCAGATCTAGAAATCATGTCAAAGGACTGGAACTTCAGAAACAAAATGTGGATTAGGGAAGGGGAGTGTTTTACATTACTTGAAGTTTTACGTGACAAGCTGCTACCGGCAGTAGCAAATGTAGCGTTCATGACACTACCCCCACTTCCCTCATCTTCAGAGCCGGGACCCCCATCAATTACAGCCCTCCCCCACCATACACTGCAGGACTCCCCTCCCCCAATTTGCCCCATGTACTCCCCTCCAGCGTGGTGCTGCTGCTAAGAGATATTGATGCAGTAGGGGAGCAGACAGAGCTGTCATTATGAGGCACCTGCTATGCGCGCTCTTTTTTCAGGAAGATTTGGAGGTAGAGAACATAAGATCTGCCTCTGACAGCAGCCTCACATCTTCTTTTAGAGGCAAAGTGTCACAATCTCTGCGAGTTCAGCTTCAGATGCCGATGAGCTATACCAACAATGAGTGAAGCCGTGTCCAGCCCTGCAACTCTATTACCATCATGGGGCATAGTCACAATCCACAGCAATGGCAGCCGATCATTAACCAAGAAACTGCAACAATCCACAGCAAGTTGGAGGCAAACACTGGAAGTCTTAAAGACGCATCAAAGCTACCAAATACAAATGAATCGCACATTTCACTATTGCTTATTGAATACACAACATCCATGTTTTGTATTTTGTGTACCACCTGTTGTCCCCAGGACCGAGGAGCAATGTACATAAGAACTACATACTCTAGTAGTGCTGAACATAGAAGAAACCTAATAGCTACCAAGGATAAAGCAACCAATAGGTGTTCAAGGAGAAGATGTGGCCGTATGAACCAACTCTTTTCAAAAGACTGCAAATTATTGGAAAAAGCTACAGCTCTTCCTAACCCTGTGTAGCGCTTGTACCTGGATCATTCACCTACACCCCATCATTGTATTCTCTACACAGCAGCAATATGCCTTAGTACGTCACACAGACTGCATAGAAAGCATCTCAACTCCACGTAGACTTACCACAGCGTGGGATGATTCCCAGAGGCAACGTGGCTCATAAACCTAGAAATGCATTGCTAATGGCTGACCGGCCCACGAAATGTCCATTTATACTACCCGGACACATACAAATATTCTGGCTGGCTTTACCTCCATGTACCGAGTGCCCATACCTTTAAAGTTCCAAGTAGATAAGAAGGAATCATAGGGTATGAGACATTGCTGGTTACCACCATATCAAAATCTTGAGATGGCCAATCGTTTTGTCCTTCTGAGCAGTAAATGTCAGAACACCACACATGTGAACAGAGCCTTGCAAGTGCCGGAGACGTTAAGGTTTGCTACAGAATTCCTATGTGGGTTGACTACCTGTAACAGGCAGCTAAGCCAACACATCCAACAGCTGACTGCCTATTTCAGGGCGATGGCTATACCTCCCAGTCGCCTGTATAAATGAACCCTCAGTCCGGCCAAGTATGCACATATTCTGAATTGGTAGAGGGGATCAAAGCACTGACAGGCCCCTGTGGTAACCACTAACCTCCAGTGTGACAAGGCAGAAAGAAAGTGGAAACAAAACCCGAATACACAAAAATCTAGTCCGTGCCTACAAAACTGATCATGTTATCCAGCTCCACCATCTGAACAGAGCGGCAAGTTATACATACTCTTGATACAGTAATAATAATTATGGGTCCATATGCTAGTGAAAAAGTAATCAATGGCCAAAATCCATTCCACATACCAAAAACCATCACACATTTTGGGACATTCATTAAGGTGTCAGAAGAGAAGGTGCAGCTTTCATTTTCGTTTCAGGCCTTTTGAAACAGGAAAGCCACTATGTAAGAAGTTCTTATGGCTTTTGTTTCACACAGTTTCATAAAACTTCCATATCTCCATCTATCTCTACTCCTATATTGTACATTCAACCCACAGCTAGGAGGACACGTTGTCCCTGCTTTTAGAGGGCATGCAGTGCCACAAAAACAGCTTGTCCTCCTTGGGTCGTTTGGTGCATCGCTAAAGGTTTTTTTCTTTTTTTTTCTTACTTGTGGCAGGACATGCATTCAAAATGAATGAGAGATACAAAGGATGGACCTGATCTGATTCAGGGGGTTCAGACTCTCGAGATTCCATAACCAACTGCCTCTAGCACCGAAAATCAGAGAACAGAGACAGAAATATATGGAGCTTTGTTTGGTTTAGTGGTGTGGAAATGCAGCTCAGCTACAGTAACACAGCTCCAACACTGCACAGAGAATGGAGCTGTTCTCCAAGTGAGGGAAGGTAGATGAATCATAGGATACAGAGTATAAAACTGCTACGCTACCAATGGGAATATTGATGACCTATCCTATGGAAACCCATTTAAGGGCCAATTCACATTATCTTTGTTAGGTCTTCAGTTTTTTTGTTCAATTATTTTTAACCCAAACCAGGTGAGACTTCTAGTTTAGGGTCAAAACAACTGAAAAAAAATAACCGACGACCCACATCTCCTGAAGATGTGTTGCCCCAATTTAAAAAGTTCTCCCCAATCCACAAGATAGGGGATAAATTCCTAATAGGCGAGGGTCCGACTGCTGGGACCCTAGGGTGTTTAGGAAAACAGGGATCCCATTCCTACTAAAAGGTTGAGCGGCAGGCAAAGCAGCGTTCTATGGGAGCAGCAAGACAGGCTAGTGCTGTGCGCAGCAAACTTGCTCCAAGTGACACTCCAACCATTAGTTAGAAAGGGAACGTTGCTGTAATTGCTGGGGGCCCTATTCTCATAATTAGTGGGGGTCCCAGCTATCAGACACACGTCGATTAGGAAGTTGTCCTCTATCCTGCGAATGACTTCCAAAGTTGGAACAACCCTTTTAACTCTGCCTGCCTATAATTCATTTGCCAATAAGTATTGGTGAGAAGTAAACAGTAACAGTTTAGACAGCGGAATATCCCCCATAATTATACATCCACCTGACAGGGCCGGCACTTCAGAAGTATGACCTACCTGCTCCATCCTGGAAACATTGCACATCCTCCTCTTGGTAAGGGACAGACTGTGGCAGCATTGTGTTTCCATCTACCTGAAGTTCATTGTTTGGAGGGATGTTATAAACAAATCTCTTTGTAGTTTGGTTTTTCCTCCTCGGTTTATTCGTCTCTTGCACACCTACTGCATTTGAAGCCATGTCATTCCATACAAACACCTTTCCCTGAGCTGGGGGCTCGATTTCTGTAACTTCTGGAGAACTATCCTGAATCCACGTTGAATCATTGGCTTGGAAGTTTTCGGCGGAGGTTTCTTCGACACTGAACCCTTCTGGATCTAGCTTTACATTGCTGGCTAAACTGGTAAGGTTGCGGGTGGCCCAGAAGCTGGCCGATTTCTGCTCCCGAGAGGAGTTTCCCTCACTGTTCTTTCTTTTATTGTAGCTGACCACAACACTTTCAGGAGCTTCAGACTTTATGCTTATATTCAAGGCATCTTTGATGAAATTACGACATGACTGGACCACCTCAGTCATCTGGAGATAGCTGGCCACGGTCATCACCTCTATGGCATTTTGGCTTGTGAGTACAAGATTCCCAGAATACATGAAGTCCAAGATGACGGAAAATCCATGAACGGCGACAACGTCCAAGTACGTAACAGTGGTTTGGTCACGGCTGTCTTTGTTTGTGAAACAGTATAAGGTTTTAAAAAAACGGCTGCCTGCAACCAGGATGTTCTTGTGAGCTCGGAAAACCTTGCCACTTACAACAATGTTGACATCGCAGAGGATGCCCTTCTTTCTCTGCTCATTTAGTTCCTGCAGAAGCTGATAACAGTAGGAATTCTCATTTGGCTTTATACTATAGTCACTGTAGGTTTCTGGCACTTCCTGTTTTAATTCAGGCTCCTGTTAAGAAAGGAAAGAAAAATTAATCTTTGGCAAATAGAAGCATAAGCGTCTTAACTTTTTGAACCAGTCTAACTACACACATCAGAATGCAGGCAGCCAAATACCCCCTAGGCCAGTGATGGCTAACCTATGGCACTGGTGCCAGAGGTGGCACTCAGAGCCCTTTCTGTGGGCACTCAGGCCATCACCAGAGATAACTCCAGGCATCTTCCTGCAGTCCCAGACAGCCCAGGACTTGCTGTGCACAGAGCTATTTTAAAGTGACAGCTCTACCTGGGACTACTGGATGAGTGGGAAGGTGTGGGCAAATCTGGATTATCATTATGTAGCTCCTGCTCCGGCCCTGACAATTCTTCCTGTCCCATAAACAGCTACAATGATCATCCAAATTTCTTCTATTTTCTGCTTTATTGGTGTCCTCAGGGGGCTGGTATGAATGAAAGCTGTGACAGAGAAGGGAGTATAAATCACTAATTACATTTCTGTGTTGGCACTTTGCGGTAAATAAGTGGGTCTCGGTTGTAGTTTAGGCACTCTGTCTCTAAAAGGTTCGCCATCACTGCCCTAGGCCAACAGCTATTCCTGCCACCACACACACTTGGCTAAGCATACATGTGCCTGACAGCCTGACAGCCTGACAACAACTGACCAGGTATGTGACAAATGCTAAAGAAATAACCTATGACCGATATCATTGATCATACATGTGACCTCTGAGGTCAGTGACTGCAGAGGTTATATGGATGATAAGCAGGACTGGTGCAAACTACAGACAGGCCTCCTGCACACGATCATGTGCTTCACCCCAGCCGGAACCTGGACCAAGGGCATAACCAGGTGCATGATGTTTATAGGAAAGCCCATAGGAAGCTTAGTAGTTCTGTCACCTTGTGCTCATGGGGGCCCCATGATCTGGCTGCAATTTAAGCTTCAAGATCTTGGCCCCCAAAATTGTATGCATGGAGGCCACACTATTCTGATTATATTCTACTTCAAGGTTTTGCACCTGATCACAGTCTGAGATAATATAATGATGTAGTTGTATTACATTAACATGAAAATTGTCCGTATATAGTTATAATATACTCGCATCTTGAAAAGTGATACAAAAACTTCCCATTCACTGAAAGCAAGCACATACAGAGCCCCCTACCCAGAAATGTAAAATGTGACACATTCACAAAATAAATACATTCTGACACCTTGTGAAAAGTTTTTTTTCCCCTAGAGGTACGCAGCAACATCACAGTAACAATATCCCAATCCTAAGAGTGAATTATAGCACTGGAGGCGAGAGCCTGTCCAGCTGATGCACATGTATGAGTAAACAACGGGATCTTCCGATCTGATGGTGTCTGGGCACAGTGGTAGGATAAGTCTAAACTCTGGGACCCTCTTCTAAGGCCTCATGCAGACTGTAAACAATGGGCCCATGGTCATGTTTTGTGGCTGTGTGTCACTGATGAAAGGGGACTGACAGGACATGCTATATCATTGTAGGCTCAGGCTGTCGGCTCATCCATGGGGCACAGTTGTAAGGATGGTCCCATAGTAAAACATAAGACTGTGTGATACACATGATAACGCTTAGAATACATCCCCAAAACACTAAGGTGTGCATGAGGCCCAATACTGAGTGGTGGGACCCCCTGTGGTCATGTACATGTGACAGCTCCTGGTGCTGACTGCTTGCTTGCAGTGAATGGAAGGTCTGTGTGCAGGTGCTGTCAGCCATCACAGCACTGACCCATTGGGGAGCAGCCACGTCGCTGCACCACCCCCTCCCTGCACAGTCCGAGGCGGCGCCCACCTGAGGAGAGGAGGGGGGCACAGGAAGGGGACACCAGAGGGCGGGGAGCACACTTCCGGCCCCTCTAGTAGAATGTAGGTCACCCCATCCCCCTCCTCCTGTAATCAGCTTACCCCCTCGGGGTGGGGTGCACCGCTCCAAGGACGAGCACACGTGACCGCAGCCCTACAGAGCCGCCATTACCCCCCCCCCCCCCCCCAAACACTGTCAGGACTACAAGTCCCAGCGGGACAATAGAAGGCCCTCCCCGGCCCCCGTACAGTGCAGCGCGGACACCCGGACGGGAGCCGCGGAGGGTCAGCCAGCTGAGAACTCTAGTCCCCCCGGCAGGGTTTGCAGCACTCACCTGAGCGGTGGGGTCGCTGAGGCGGTGCTCGGCGGTCTGGCAGTGGCGCACCAGCAGCGCCCTCTTGTAGGTGTGAGTGCCCTTGGCCAGCTCGTCGTGGCCGCCCGCCTCCTTGTGGCACCAGGCGCAGGACATGAGGCCGGTCTCCTGGCAGAAGCGCAGCCACGGGAACTCGTGCAGCCACGAGCCCTGGAAGGAGCAGTGCAGGCTGGGCAGCAGGGACTGGCTGCGGGCGGCGGGCAGGAGGCCGTAGCGCCGGGGCCCGTCTCCCTGGATGCTGCAGTCCTCGTCCTCCGGGGGGGCCGCCGGCTGCTGCTCCGCTCCCTGCTGCCCGGGCGCCTCGTCCTCCTCCTCGTCGTCTTCATCGTCATCCTCCTCGTCGTCGTCGCTGCTGTCGCCGCTGCCCACGTTCTGCCGGCTGTCGCTGCGGCCGCCCAGCACTACTCCCGGGTAGGCCTCGGTCTCCTCCTCGTCGTCGTCCAGCAGGCCCTCAGGCTCCAGTTCCACCTCCACTTCCTCCTCTTCCCCGGGGGCCGCGGCTCCGCTCCCCCCGTTGAGTTGTCGGCTCAGGCTCCAGGCCGAGGCCTCGTCCACAGAGAGCAGCCCCGAGCTGACGCCATTGTTGTTGTTATTGTTCACGGGGGCCCCCGACACCGCGGCCAGGCCTCCGCCGCCTCTGAAGGCCAAGGTCCTGCGGTTCATCTCCGCCATGTCCGCACCTCACACAACACACGGGGCCCCGGGAGCGCCCGCGGGGGAACTGCTGCCTCCCCCCGGTACAAGATGTGACGTGCCCGCTGTGCGGTGCCGCTACTGCCGCGGGGGCTTGTGGGTAGCACCGCGCACTCCCGCGTCCTCTCCGCCGGCTCCGGGGACAGATGGCGCCCACAACCCGCCGCCGCGTCTCCTCCTGCACGGCCGAGGTCGAATGGCAAATGAACAACGGACTGCGCCCACAATGCACCGGGGCGCTGTCCGGAGAGGGGGAGTCAGGGGGGCGGGTGAGGTGGGGGTGGGGGAGCAGCTGAGGGAGGGGAGGCCGCCTCTACACACAACCTCACCCCACCCTGCCTCCACTACTACTGCGGCACCCCATGTCACCTGCCGCAGGTGCTGTCACACACACTGGCTGATAACAGCGGGCAATAGCTGACTAGCTACATGCCAACCTCTCTGCCATCAGCAGCATAGCCTGGACCCTTCATATATCCCCCCCATACACTATAACCTATAGATGAAGGCTGTGACCTTGGGGTCAGGGTAATGTCACATATATTGACCTTCTAGGAGAAGCTGCAGGTCGCTGAGCACTTCTCTCTGCTCCTTATGTCACCTCTTGTTTGGCTCAGTTCACACTAGAAGGCAAGTGCTGGCCACTAATGGGTGAAATATTCTGCAGTCACATGTACTGATGACCCCCCACCCATAGGATCCTCTGTATAAACCCCCATAGATCACAGTATACACCCTGGAGACCACCTGCCTGGCTGTGTCATGTCCACTGATGGCCCATGCAGGGGTACAACATAAGAGAGGGGGTGACATCGCCCAGCTCTTGTAGTGTGGACCGCTTGGCGGTGAGGGGTCTTTAGGAATGAATGACCCCTGGTAGGGTTTTATATGCCAGTACAGAAATCTCATGTATCAGATAAGCAGCTGATCGGTGAGGGTCCAGCTGCTGGGACCCCAACTGATTACTAGAATGGAACTCCCTAAAAATCTTGAGAACGTGGGGTCTTGTTCTTACTAATGGTTGAGAATGTGGCCTCTATGAGAGTGTCTGAGCACAGCGCAGTCTCATAAACAGTGAATGGGAGTGCTGGAGATATCCAAGCGCTGTGCTCAGCCGATTTCTATAGAATGTAGCTCACACAGAAATGTGAGCATGTTCAAGCTGCTGTTTTATGAGTTAGTGAGTACAGGACCCCCTCTCTCCAGAATGCTGGGGGGCAAACAGTCGGACCGTCACCAATCACATCAATCTCACCTGTCCTGTAAATAGGGAATAACAATCAAACGTTATACAATCACTTTAAGGCTGCTTTCACATTGGCTTTTTTTAATCAGTGATTTTTCACTGAACCCATTTCTGCTTATGGACACACACAGATTGGTTTTCTCTTCCTGGACTCAGTGATTTGTCACTGATATTACTGACCCATTCCTTTCTATGGGCTTTTTTAACACTTCAGTTTTTTTCCCCTCTGATCCAATGTTGTCAGTGAACACAAAAAGAACAAGTTCTAAACTAAGTGAAAAAAATTGAAGTGTGAAAAAGCCCATTGAAATGGGTCATTAAGGCATCAGTGACAAATCATTGTCCAGGAAGAGAAAACCAATGTGAATGTGTCCATAAGTCCATCAGTGTAAAATCACTAACACAGCAAAACTGCAGCTCAACTTGTGCCCCCCCCAAAAAAAGAGAGAATTAGAATAATTATCTTGTGTGTATGGGACCTCCTGACTCCCCCTGGGACCTAGCATCATAAGGGTGCATTCACACGTTCCGTTCATAACGCGACGCTAGCGCACAGGGGGTGGTCCGCAGCCCGAACGCACATGAGTTTCCAGAGATCGGCTTATCAATCGCATGCGTTTCCCTGGAAAGGCATGTGCGTTCTGGGCCTAGGACCGCCCCCTGTGCGCTAGCGTCGCGTTATGAATGGATGCCTGGCAGTACGTTTGACCACGGCCTAAGGGTGATGGCACACGTTGGGTTTTGAACGTGTTTTTGGCCAGTTTTCAAGCAGTCTGTCAAAAAACACATGCATTTTTTGAAAACGCATCCGTTTTTGACCAGTTTGAATTAAGATAATTGGTCAAACCTGTCAAAAAAGCATGCGTTTTTTTGACGGACTGCTTAATAACGGCCCAAAAATGTGTTCAAAACGCCACGTGTGCCATCCTCCTTAGATGCCTTTTTTTGAAGTCCAAACTAAGAGAGGAGTGAAAAAGGAGAGGAGCTTCTCTCAGGGCGTGTTCACACATTGTGTTTTGCCCTGCGTTTTCATTGCATTTGAAACGCATATACAACAGCTGAGGAGAGGTGATTTGCCTAATTACATCACTGTTAACATTTCTGTTTACAAAACGCATTGTAAATGCCATGTTAATGTACACGTTAACAAGACATTAACAAATGCTTTTTGTTAACGCATGTGTTAACATTGCGTTAACATACGTAAACGGTAATGCACTTCAAACGCAATGAAAACGCAACCAAAACGCAACGTGTGAACGCGCCCTCAGTGATATGTTCTCATTATGATCCACACCTGTTTTTGGCTTCTAAAACAACTTAAGGCCGCGGTCACACGTACTGCTAAGCGTCCGTCATAACGCGACGCTAGCACACAGGGGGAGGTCCTCGGCCCGAACGCACATGCGTTTCCAGGGAAACGCATGCGATTGTTAAGCCGATCGCATGCGTTTCTCTGGAAACGCATGTGCGTTCGGGCCGAGGACCGCCCCCTGTGCGCTAGCGTCGCGTTATGAACAGACGTCTAGCTGAACGTGTGAACGCACCCTAAGAAGTTGGAATAGAAATACCAGATCCCCCTTAGATGAGCGAAAGCTGGTGGTGTCCTTAGACATGCACCCTCAGCCAGTCCTGCATGTGTAAGAGGGATTTGTGTATGGGAGGTTTGAGACTAGACGGTGTAAAGATGCACCAGATTAATCATCGTCCTCTGTGATAAATATGGCGCGGTTTTAGACGGGATTAGTAAATCTGCCTCATTACTTGGTCGGAGCAGATGTAGAAATACTTCTATGTAGGTTTTAGCTTGTCGATCACTGAACATGTATCATAGGGAAGGCAGCTACATAGTGTCTAGCAGAACAAAGGGATTGGCCATGTTATAACTCAGTATCTTCTATACATGGCATGAAATGCAACATCTGGGCAAGGGTGCAATGGATTCAGATTTCATGTAATAGTCCAAATACAGCCCAGGGCTTGACACACAAAGCCGTACCTGGAGCAGGTGTAGGGATGTGCTATTCCAGCAGAGACTGAAGATTAGGTGTCTTTCTGTGGAGATATATATTAAATCTAAGGAAGAGGTTTTTAGCAGTGTATCAATAGCTGACCCTACACATCAGTATACAGGATTGTGTATTGGGGTGGTCTCCAGCAGACTTCCGGGGAAGGGGGTGGTGTACGAGGATAAGGCATGTAGGATTTGAAATGCTTGATCCTTTCTTGTAGCAAGAGATAAGCATCTGTCAGAAGGAGCTTGTCCCCCTCCCCCCATTGACTTGGCATAGCAGAGTGTTAAAGGGGAGTTTGGGGGAGCTGTGGATGACCATGTTTTGTGTATGGCTGATCTATGGAGCTTGCCTTTTATGAATGTTTTATCTTTGAATCCAATTGAGATGTATGGAAAATAATCATAATGGATAATTCTGTCTCCAAAGTTGTAATACATGTGGTTATTTTTTAACAAAAATCCCTTAAAATTCAGCAATATAATAAAATGTATTGTCCTGAAGAGGAAATACATGTTTCATAATGCTCAAATGCATAAAAATGCATAAAAACATTAAAACACACATACAATAGACATATATTATATACATCACACAATATACTACACTATCACATAGATCGCTAACATACAAATAAAAACATAATACACTCAGCACATACAGACCTATTAACTCTGTTCTTACTGTAAAATCTAAGTGCAGTCAGGATAAAACTTCTCTTATCCCGTAGATTTAGTGTCGCTCCAACTTGTTTCGTAAATCACAAGCATCTTATAAAAATCGAAGAAGCATTAAAAGGGTGAATGCCCCTAATTTATACCCACTCTCTTAGATGTTGTTATAACTGTTCAGTAGCAATGATCATAGGTGGATTTAATAATAATAATAAATCTTATATAATAATATAAATAAAATGTATATAGCACCGTCATATTCCACAGCGCATTACAAATGGTGGGGGTACATATACAAACAAAATAGGACAATACAGAATAATAATACAGTCAGATGAAACAATAGGATCGGGGGGGTCCTGCACACAAGAGCTTACAATCTATGGGAGGAATATGCATCTACAGAGCTTAGATCTATCTTTGTTTCATTACTGATCATTTTACCCAAAGAACAAAATCAACAACATTGAATGGGAAAATGGCAAAAATGTAATATCTGTACCGTAATCATTTTACATTTTCGCAATATTATATTCCAACAAATGTAAATGATCCTAATATATTAGTTTGTATATATTTACATTATATGGTCACTTTTATGCCTGCAGTACCTTATACAAGTCCCCCTCCTCCCCCACGGTGCTTTCTGACTATATCTCCCCACTCCCTGGTGTTTTACTTGTTTTAATACAAAGAGGAATCATAATGTAGCAAAAAATTGTAACTAAGAAGTGAAAAATTAAACATTGTAATAAACATATAAAGAAAGTAGTGAATAGGTACATGTGTGTCCTTTGCAAAGAAATCCCTTAGGGCAAGGGGAGGTGTCCGCACACGGTGTCAGCGCCACCCACCTGCAGGTGGACAGGGCTTCAGCTGCGTGTGGCTGCTATGCTGTCTATCCCTAAATATGGCCTGCCCCAACCAATTAACTTCAGACGTGGCATATGATCTGTCATATGATGTCAGTATAAATAGCCTGGCCCTACAGTATGCAGCACCACTAAGCATGCCATAAGAAGAACAAGGAGCTGTCCAAACAGGTCAGTGACGTAGACCTGGAGATGTATAGATCAGAGGAACATCCCATAGGCACGAAAATCCATTACAATAGAATAGAAAAAAAAAGAAATAGAACGTAACTGCAAACCAGGTAAGAGAAGGCCGTCCACCCAAACTCACACACCGGATAAGGAGGATATTAGATGAGATTCAACAAAGACACCAACACTGAGGAGCTGCAAAAATTAATATTTTAGTAAACACAAGAGAAAACATTGGAGATTGCCGAACAGCAAACCAAGGAAGAAGGGCACAGAATACTAAAACTGAACCTCTTGATCATCTTGATGCAAACCCCTCCCATGACCAGGTTTAAGATGGCCATAAACCCGGGGCTGTATGAATATTATAGCCCCCGCAAGTCTGGAATCACTTTCTACATATGGTACTAGAAGCAGCTTCTTAGGGAATGGAGGATGTGTCCCTTCTGCCTGCTTTCAATCTTTGCTTTCAGGACCTTTGGAGGACCTTCAAAATTCAACTCATATGTACATCTGCATTGAGAGCAGGAACAGATGTACAAGAATTTCATGGATGAAGGTCCTTCTCCGTATAAAATTTGGTGAGTGGCTACTGCCCAAGTCGCCTATATAAAAATCCAATGCTGCCGATGACCCTAAGAAGAGCATTGCCAATAGGAATCAGAGAGGTGGCAGCTCCATGCTTGGGGATTCTCCTTGGGAAGAGACCAGAAAAGTGAACGTCTTAGACCCCTTCCACACTTTCATGCGTGCTTTTGACGTACAGAACTTGCATTGCACTCTGACCCATTGTAATCAATGGGCTTTTTCAGACTTTTCAATTGTCATAGAAAAGATAGAGCTCAGTCCTGAGTCCTTTTCACGTGCGTTATCTGTTTTAATCTATTAGATTAGTTTGTGTGGAGGAATGACCAAGGCACCCAATGTCCAGATGTGTGTCCCAAAACGTGCGCCTATAAGAGGGTGAATACTTATAGTACATATTGAACATAGTGCAAAGTCTCTGACAGGTAACCCACTATCTACATCTCAGCATCAAGTCCTAACCACATTGTATATAAAATACCCCTGAATAGATAGAATATAATAGCAAATGACATGCAATGAAGGAATCATCCAACAGGTATGTAATACCGTAGGTCATTGTGGCACATAGGGGCTTCCCGACTATTTCCGATTTGTGTCGATCGTCAAATTGTGTCTCAAGACATGCACTTACATACATCGGGAACAAGAAGGTGAACTCCGGCGGACCTGAGCGGGGAAGCGACACATGCAGGATCTCGGGCGCACGATCTTGGTGAATCGCGCCGGACTTCATCCTCGTCGGACAATCCGGATCGGGGATCGCGACAGGACCGGGTAAGTAAATGTGCCCCATAGAGTATAAAACACTATCCACATATTGCCTCATAGCTGCTCTGTGTAGATGAACACTACACTCACTAATCTATGACAGGTCCCATTCTGTACATTGTGCCATCAGTCAGCTTACCTATTCCTGGAGTATAAAAACATAAATCAACTGGTTGTTATATACATCTACTGGTCTGCATATATGTAAGATTGTATCCATTTTTTTGTACATATTAACATTTTTATACATACATGCAGCTAATAAATTGTACCAGGCTGCACATACATCCTTACACCAGAAAATTAACTTATTATTATCAAAACCATGTCTAAGTATTTCTCTTCACTTTACACTTTAGGTCCCTGACTATAGTTTTAAGATTCTCACCAAAAGACTTGAACCCTAGATCTTCCAAAAACGTAATAAGCAGGACACCGATGTTTATGCTCCTTCAGCTACACAAATTTCTCCCATTTCTCAGATGTGTCCCCCCAAAAATACTGTCCCTTACAGTATAGTGTCCCATGGATACAGGGGCGGATCAAGACTGCCATGTTCCCTGGGCTGTATGAATGTTATAGCCCTTAGAAGTCTGGAATTAACTTCCTACTTATGGTGCTAGAATCAATCTTCTTGGGGAATGGAGTATGTGTCCCTTGTGTCTGCGTTCACTTGCAGATTTAGGACTTTTGGAGGACCTTCAAAGGTCCTGAAATAGCTCTTGCATACATGTGTACTGAGCACAGGAATAGATGTATGAGGATTTCATGGGTGAAAGCACCTTATCTTTAAAAATTTTGGTGGTTTTATATTTTAAGCCACTCCTGCCTGGATAACAACACTGTGCTCCTAAATAATATATACAGTACTCCTTACAACACAACTGACCACACTGTGCCCCTACAGAAATTAATTATAATAAATATTACGGTCTCTGAGTAAATTTTATACTGTGGCCACCAAACGAATATATATATATTTACAGATCCCACTTAATTTATTTAAATCAATAGAGACCCTCTGACTAATTTAGAATAAACACAAAGAACTTACTGAATTATGTTTTTTACAGGGACACCTCGAATTAATTACACTGCTCAATGCTCGATGCAGAAGCATTCCTCAGAGATTTTGGTCCATATTGACATGATGGCATCACACAGTTGCCGCAGATTTGTTGGCTGCACATCCATGATGCGAATCTCCCGCTCCACCACATCCCAAAGATGCTCTATTGGATTGAGATCTGGTGACTGTGGAGGCCATTTGAGTACAGTGAACTCATTGTCATGTTCAAGAAACCAGTCTGAGATGATTCCAGCTTTATGACATGGCGCATTATCCTGCTGAAAGTAGCCATCAGATGTTACAGGGTACATTGTGGTCATAAAGGGATGGACATGGTCAGCAACAATACTCAGGTAGGCTGTGGCATTGCAACGATGCTCAATTGGTACCAAGGGGCCCAAAGAGTGCCAAGAAAATATTCCCCACACCATGACACCACCACCACCAGCCTGAACCGTTGATACAAGGCAGGATGGATCCATGCTTTCATGTTGTTGATGCCAAATTCTGACCCTACCATCCGAATGTCGCACAGAAATCGAGACTGATCAGACCAGGCAACGTTTTTCCAATCTTCTACTGTCCAATTTCGATGAGCTTGTGCAAATTGTAGCCTCAGTTTCCTGTTCTTAGCTGAAAGGAGTGGCACCCGGTGTGGTCTTCTGCTGCTGTAGCCCATCTGCCTCAAAGTTCGATGTACTGTGGGTTCAGAGATGCTCTTCTGCCTACCTTGGTTGTAGCGGGTGGCGATTTGAGTCACTGTTGCCTTTTGAGTCACTGTTGCCTTTCTATCAGCTCGAACCAGTCTGCCCATTCTTCTCTGACCTCTGGCATCAACAAGGCATTTCTGCCCACAGAACTGCCGCTCACTGGATGTTTTTTCTTTTTCGGACCATTCTCTGTAAACCCTAGAGATGGTTGTGCGTGAAAATCCCAGTAGATCAGCAGTTTCTGAAATACTCAGACCAGCCCTTCTGGCACCAACAACCATGCCACGTTCAAAGGCCTCAAATCACCTTTCTTCCCCATACTGATGATCGGTTTGAACTGCAGCAGATTGTCTTGAACATGTCTACATGCACTGAGTTGCCGCCATGTGATTGGCTGATTAGAAATTAAGTGTTAAGGAGCAGTTCGACAGGTGTACCTAATAAAGTGGCCGGTGAGTGTATGTTTAACACATTCCCCGCCATTAGTAAAGACCCCATGTGCAGTAATACATGTCTGCAGCATTCTGCTTCATTTCAGGGGAGAACCGACTATTTCTTCAGACTGTTCTTGCATCCATTTAGCTGACTTTAGATTTTTTCAACTACCTTAAATTAAATATTCTCTAAGTTAAAATAATGCCATCTGGAACAAGGAGAGCCTACACTGCAAGTAATGAAAGCAATACAGAGCTGCCAAGTCACTGGTTCTATGATCTATGCAGAATCCTGGCAAACCTTATCTGCAACCTGCTCCGGAATCAGGAAGATGCTGCAAATTTTAGATGTAATCCCAGAAAATTGAAGGTATTCATTTTTATGTTTCCCATGTATGTTGTTTTAAAATCATAAATCTGGCCTTGCACAGCGTTGCACTAGCAGTGGTTCTATGTTTAAGCCACTATTTCTGATTGGCGGGAAAAGGCCATTGCGATTTTTTGCTACGCCAAAAAGTTAGTGATAAATCTCCCCCGTAGTCTCTAAGTAAGATTATCTAATTTATAATTGAACTACAGTCATTTTTTTGTAGTGGGAGCAAACCCCCCCAACTACTACGCTTAGATTTGATAGAGGAACTATACAATCCAGCACTCAGAATTTTTGAAACTCCAATGTTATACAGGCGGTCCCCTACTTAAAAACACCCGACTTACAGACGACCCCTAGTTACAAACGGACCTCTGGATGTTGGGAATTTACTGTACTTTAGCCTTAGGTTACAATAAACAGCTATAACAGTTATTAAATGTGTCTGCAATGAAGCTTTATTATTAATTCTGGTTCTTATGACAACCCAACATTTTTAAAATCCAATTGTCACAGAGACCAAAAAAAATTGGGCTGGGGTTACAATTATAAAATATACAGTTCCGACTTACATACAAATTCAACTTCAAAACAAACCTATAGAGCCGTTCTTGTACATAACCCAGGGACTGCCCGGGTTAAAAATACTTGTTGCTTTGTATCCTAAACGGCCTATATGTTTAAGACATTGCTTTATATCCTAATCTATTGTTAGTGTTGATTGGTTTTGTCTTAAGTTTGTCAGTTCTACAGTAGTAGGATAGCATAAACCATTAATAGCGTGCCACATGAGAGATATATCTATCCACTTTACATAGTGATAGACAAAGAAAGTGCAAGATAATAATAATCTTTATTCCATCATATTCCGTAGTGCTTTACAAATCATAGGGGACATATACATATAAAATAAGACAGAGTACAAACTGTCATATGGAATGATATGTGCTTCTTGAAGGTCCTGGAAGAAGTGCTGTCTCTTTGAGGTCATACAAATTTAACTCCCTCTTGGATCATTTCATTACAAAAACAAAGTCATATCCAAAACATAACCAAACGTGTCAGGTGTGGTTACAAGTCCACTACACATGAAGCCGTGGTCTGTTATTTGCAGTTTATGTGTTATAGGCTCACATGCATGGTCGGCTACAGGTTTCAGTAGGCCCCTGGGTGATAGAGCCTCAGTGGGCCCCTTTCCAGTGAACTCACCTGGCGGCTTTAAAAATTAAGAAACTAAAACAGTCTCCTGTTTCCTAAAATTTTCCTAAGTTTTTTTGTACCAAACCGCCTTTTATATAAAGCCCCTATGTATTGATTAGATACAGCACCCTTCACCCCCATGGATTCCTTACATACAGCCTTATGTGCCCCCCCCCCCTCCCTTAGAAGCTCTGGGCCCCGGCAGTTACCCAGGTATGCCCAGTGCTGGTGCCGACCCTGCTTACATGCCAGGAATAGGACCTGCTCTAAAATTAGTATTTTGGGCAATCAGTTTGTACACAAGGCTGTGGAAACCACAATTGCGCCCATAAAAAAGCATTTTCCGATGTGCTTTACATTGGATCAACATAGTACACAGACGCATTCTACATTTTTGTGCATGTAGCCTAACAGAATATACAGTAGCTTAGGTAAATCTTAGTCCCAGTCCCAATGACCTCTAACAGCGGCCTGCTATGTGACGTACATTGAGAGGCTGGATTTCTGAAGAAAATACAATGACCACATGAAGGAAGCGGTGCGGATAAGTAGGACACACTACCCTCTGCCGGATTCACATAAAAGAGGTGTGACTGTTTAACAGGGCAGAGTTTTGTCTACTAGTGCAAGAGGTCAGACTATAAAACATGAAGCAGATGGTGAATGGCAGATCTGAGGAGCAGCAGCCGCCCAGTGGATAACTCCATCTATGTGATCGGTCATCCTTTGTAGAAGGCGGGTGTTATGGAAGGTGTCTTTATTAGGATACACAGATTTTACAAATCTTGCATCTACTGTTAAGATGTGGTCGGGGTTGCTGACAGAGCCTCCATTGCACAGCTTCATCCTCAGCTCTCCCGCAGTCTGTCTTTTGTTCACTTGGGTGATTATGGGTAAGAGCGCATTTGGCAGCCTAATAGCAATTAACTCCCAATGGGCATATTTTGGAATGAAACACATATGGATCATCTAGATAGAGAAACTCAGAAGAAATGCATTTGTATCAACTGCATACATAGATACACACAAATAAGGGGGCAGTAAAATGGGACAGCTGCTGGAGTTTCATCGTAAATACATTTTTCGCTTAGTTAGAATAAATTTGCAGAAATCTAAGTAACACCTCAGCCCATTTTATTATATAGAGAACATATGATAACAGAATGGAGTTTTATACATTCTGTATATATGAATGCTGGTGATCAGTGTTAGTAGTTTTTCTTTGCATGACAAACAGATTGATAAATTCACATAAAAGGCGTATTGAATAATTCTCTATTCATCGCTGCAGGGAGGTGTGCATGTATGTGGCAGCAATATGTTTAGTGCAGATGGATGTAAAGTATAAGAAGAATGGGACAGGGAAGCTCCCAAGACACATTTGCTTTACTGGGTGCATTGTTTTAAGGTTTGGGTGCATTTAAGAGACAGTTTGTAACACTTACATAAACCAAATTGTTATATTTCATCTTATTTTAAGGATTATGTTTAAGACATTGTTCGAGATCGGATAAAATGTAGCCAATTAAAAACAAAATTGCTTAGCCAATCATAATACTATTTTAGCTAATGACTAAAGGACCGAAAAAAAAGATCACATACTTATCCCATACTTGCTCCCACTTTCTGCGTCACTATGTTACTTCCAGTTTCAGGTACCGCAGGAAGTGCCAGTGGGTTCACGGTAGACGCTTCATCCAATGAGTGGCCTTCCTGGACCAGGGGAGAACTCAGTCTCCTGAAACCGAAGTGTCTTCCTGTATCCATGAAAAATATGCAAAATAGTTTTCCAGGAAGGGATAAGGAAAACAACGCCTCTTTTGCTACCTTGTAAGGCAGCTCCCTTGACATCAAGCGTGACCTTCAGGAAGCCTAATGACATGATTTGGGATTAAAACCAAACCAGTATATCTATTCCAGAAGGAACAGACTCCCAGCTGTAGACAGCGCTGTACAATGTTTCGACCTGGTTGGGTCTCTTCAGTACAGTGAGAGGCTTGTGACTAGGGGCGGGAAGTTAGAGTTCTCCTTACAGAGATGTTGCCAATTGAGGCTGCCTTGTAGATGTGTAGAGACTTATAGCCATTGATGCTCCTTTATTGGCAGTCTGCATAAGGAAAACTGTTACTTCCCAACCTATATCCAAGGAGGAGGACACTCAATGGATGAAGCAGGTCCCATGACCCACCTGGAACTTCCTGTTGGGTACATACCCAAAACTGTTAAGTACAGAAAACATGGGGTAAGTATGTATTTTCTTCTTTCTTATCCCAGCCTTCTTGGGGTGTCATTAAATAATATATTCTCTTTTGCATGAAGTAGAGAGCAGCAGAGGCCTAGGAATACTTGTGAATAGTGCATGTAGTGGGGGTGGATGGTGGGAGTGGGGAGCCCGTCCCAGCATTGTAGGAAATAATAGGCAGAATAAAGAATTGTCAGCTAAACACTCCTATGTATGGGACCTGATTATTATTTCACTGCTGATGAGTCTCCATTAGTGTGCAGCTACTGTCTCCAGTTGGTGCAGGCGGCCATTTTCCCAGTGATGCTCCTCTCTCCCTGAACCAATTAGTGTTATTATGTTTGTGGTTTATGATGTTTATGAAGAAGTGTAAGTATGTGGTTTTATTTTATACTGTTTATCAACGTAACTGGGTAATTACGTCTTTAATGCACCATCATTACCTTGTAATAATTATACAAGCTGCAGATATAATAAACATATAAAGGACATTACCGTGACGCTGGCCGTGCCCTGTTTTATAAGTATTAATCATCATTAATTAACCAGGAATTAGTACTGACTAATTAAAACCAATGTATTTTGTAAGTTTAAAGTGTGTAGAAGGAAGGAGCGTGCGACAGATGGGAGCAATGAGTGACCTTCACACTCCAGCTACCTCTCACTAGTCAGAGCCCCTCCACTTTCACAATTTAATTCATTAGCATAGAAGCGATCAATAATCCCCGGCTAGGCCACTAAGCAGTTAATTACTGAAATCCTAAATCTTTATCCCTGACAGGACTATAGACTTGGAGTTAGGACTCCAATATATCTATGATCCAGAGTGTATTGCCAAAGACAAGATGAACAGGTAAATCCCTGGAGGTCTATACTCTCTATTTATCTGGTTACACGCAAATCACCGCAGCGATGAAATAGAGTTACTATATAATATATGAGAGTAGATCCTCTGTATAATCACTGCTTAAATAACTTATTCTTAAGGTCATATGACCATGATATACACGGGCGTAACTTGAGGGGGTGCAGAGGTTGTGGTTGCACCCGGGCCCAAGAGGCTTAGGGGGCCCTTATGGTGTCACTTTCCCATATGAGAAGACTATTACTATAAACCCTACATTATAGTCGGGGGCCTGGCACAGACTGCACTGGTGCCCATCAGATTCTAGTTACGCCACTGATGATATAGGTACCAACACCCCATCACACACAAAGGTGGGCATATATCATCTGGTCAAGCTGACTATGAGGGGTACAGAGTCGCTAGTCCATAATGCACAATGTAATGGGGGGGCCCTGTTCCGACACATTACCTATAGCAGGGTACAGAGGCGGAGATCAATTCTACGCCAGGTGCTATAACCTGCAGCAGGAACTGGTTAAGGCTGTAGTGAATAGCATGGAGGTGCTGGGAGATTATATGGAGCAGTTTAACACAGTTTGAAATGCAATTCCCTCCTTTAAAAAACAAAAAAAAACTAAAAACTTCCTGTTTCTCCAGCTCTGTAGCTTAAAGAGCCACAAAGCCTGTAGCTATCAAAAGATGAAATTGTTATCTTTAATATGACATCAATGTTTTGGTATCTAAAGTGACACTACCCCCTGGATCCTATAAACTTGACTCATCTAAGGCAAATATGACTCTTCTCTGCTTATTTTTTCATGACTTTGGAGGAAATTATTTATAGGTAAATGGGTGAAATTTCTCATAAAAGAGTGAATTCTAGAAAATACATTTATACCTTACCTGAGGGGACTAGTAGTTTAATGGGGTATAATCTATAAACAGTTTCCCTCCTCATACACCTTAGTGAAAATATAGCTGGATCACTGATTGTGGCAGGTTCTAATATGTATGAGGTCTCCAGACATACCCCCAAAACTCATCTGATGGAAAATACTGGGGAAGATAAGGATAAGTTCAATTTACCGAATCATTTTGTTCTCAGGCAGATCCACCAGAAATGCACTTTTGTGTCAGGAGAAACACCTGTTATGTGAATCCTAGGACAATCATACATTTGGAGACCCTGCAGGAACCTCTAATTCAAGTTTTCAAACTATTCTGTAGCCTTTAACAACGTTATATAAGATTAGTAAATTCTTCAAGGGAATCTGTCAGCAGGATTTCACATTTTGACCTAATGACATGCCCCTTTTTAATAAAAATGTTACCAATCTTCTATTATAATTAACATTGCAAGTCCCATTCAGTTTTAAAAGTATGGGTCATTAGTTCAAAATATGAAATTCTGAAGACAGGTTCCCTTTAAGACCCATACCAGGAGGTATATGCTCCACAAGTACCCACAAATGCAAATGTAAAAAGTGCTTAGTAACACAATTCACACAATGTTCAAGAGAGGCCTGGATGACTTTCTGGAGAGAAAAAATATCACGGGTTATGGGGATAAAACATTTATTTCATTCTTAAAGGTTGGACTTGATGGACTTGCGTCTTTTTCCGGCCTTATATATACTATGATACTATGATACAATTAAAATGTATTCATGTATAAAATGAAAGCTGTATTCTGTGTGTGAGAAATAGAATGAAGTGACACAAATGACATAATGAGTAATAAAAGAATTATGTGACTACGGAATTCCCTCTGCACATTACAACATATTCCAGAGAAAAATAGAGCCAGCTTTCCATCAAAATCCCACACACAATGGCGGAACCTTAATGGACCAAATCAGAAGCCAAACATGGTCTGTTGTACATCACTTACATCAATTGTGCGATTTACTTGGCAATCCATTATTTTCGATTTTATGCTTCTATAATGAAACTGAAAAACTAAAAACCGTTTTTCCTATGATCAGTTTCCCATGATCCCTTGATCACTTCCGATGTGGGTTGGATCACTAACCACATGTGTTGCACTTCCAGTCTTAGACAAAATCAGTCATGAAACCAACGTCAGACTGGACCCACAAGATAAACATTATGCTGGGGAAACCCCTAGTAGCCTCCTTATTGGGTTTGTCTTCTGCTGTACATCGTCTCTGGTACCGGGTAAGAACTTGAGTACATTTGAGGATCCTCTGGTGGGTAAGTCCCACACCATGTGCAACTATTCTAGTGAAAATCATAAAGGAGGAACTACACATGATAACAGAAAACTAAGCACTATTCTAGTGATGCAATTTGGCTGTAAAAATAGCTGAATTGCCACCACTATGCATGGGTTTCGGGTCCAGAAAATTTTGTGACTTGGTGAGGTTTATTTAGACATATGTATTCTAATTAGAGTTCTGTGGACTCGTCAAAGTCCGGGTTTGACGAGTTTGGAAAAAGTTTGGTTGAGATACCCAAACTTCGCCCCAAACCCAGGCCCCATTGAAATCAATGGACCGGACTTGTGGTTGAAGTCCATGTTTCGGGACCCAGACAGTGCAGGACGAGTCCGTTCAACACTAATTTTAATTAATGCTAGAAAATTTGCGGAAATAGCAAATATTTAATATTAGAGTTAGGTTTTTGGCATTCTCCAACCCAGAAATGTGCCAATAAATCCAATACAGAATTTTAATAAGATCTCTGTAATAATAATAATAATAATAATAATAATAATAATAATAATTCTTTATTTATATAGCGCACACAGATTACGCAGCGCTGCACAGAACTTGTCAAACCGTATAAAACTCAAGCCTGAGAAAAATGATTCTCAAAAAATGTACGTGTCTTGTGCGCACACAGCAATGGCACATGTAATGTATCTTCAGCACAGCACTGTATGTATGGGGAAATACATTGTGATTGAAAGAATACAACAAGTACAATATATGTCCATTACTAAATGTAATATAATCACTGCAGTATAAAAGAGTATATTGAGAGAGTGCACCGGAGTGGCTAATTCCAGCTCCTGTCCGCCGCCAGTTTCTCTACATTGTGGCTGATGGCGGAGAGCTGCTGCCAGGCCTCTTTGTCAGAAGAGTGGTCCAGATCTCTGCGGAGCTTCAGGCTATCCATATCGTAGCACAAGCCGTCCACATGACCCTGCATGCGCCGGATTTCGTCATTCTTCTCTGCAATCTGAAAAGAATGAAAACATTTGTCTTCTAGTTCAAAGAAACTGCTGGTGTGTTCAGTGGCCGGGGCCATGCGGGGAAGGAAGTCTAGTGATGAACTGGCGGTGGGGTGGAGAATGCACACAGATGGGTTACTTGTGATCCAAACAGTGTTAACTTGGTTACAAATCTAAAACACATGACAGGTTTCTACAGAAAATGAACAGAAAAGTCAATGCTGGTTTAAGTGATCATACGCTGTGAGATATGTCTCCTGGACCCCCATGGTTGGTGAGATGCACTTCTGCTGTCCCACCATCACAAACCTGATTTGTGTCTAAACTATCAGTAGCAAGGCAAATTACATCATTAATTTAGAGGTTTTATAATATACAGGTGGTCCCCTACTTAAGAACACTCGACTTACATACGACCCCTAGTTACAAACGGACCTCTGGATGTTGGTAATTTACTGTACTTTAGCATTAGGCTACAATTAACAGTAATAACAGTTATCAAATGTTTCTGTAATGAAGCTTTAGTGTTATTCCTGGTTCTTATGACAACCCAACATTTTTAAAATCCATTTGTCACAGAGACCAAAAAAATTCTGGCTGGGATTATAATGATAAAATATACAGTTTCAACTTACATACAAATTCAACTTAAGAACAAACCTACAGACCCTATCTTGTAGGTAACCCGGGGGCTGCCTGTATACATTTTCATTTATAAAACAGGATATGTTAAAGGAAACCTATCATCAGGTAGATCTGATGGTAGGATGCTAGTAATGTGCTAACCCTAATCTGTATTTACCTAAACCTAAAATACTTCCTAAACTAAGATATATTTTATCTAACTAATATGCAGAGGCTACTGGGGCGTGGAATAGCCTTTGCTCCCACTGCCCGGAGAGGTTACTCCACGCCCCAGTAGCCTCTGCCGATAATTAGCATATTAACTAGATAAAGTGTATCTTGGTTTAAAAAGTATTTTAGGTTTAGGTAAATGGAGATCAGGGTTTAGCACATTAGTAGCCACCTACCATCAGATCTACCTTAAAGGAAACCTATCATCAGAAATCTGACTATTAAGGGCAACCTGTCCCCAGATTTTACCCAAATAAACTACTTGCCCCCTTACATAGGGTATGAAATGTGCTTTCTAGAATTTAGAAAAGAAATCTGATCCTGTGTCCTTCTTTGTCCTTATTTAAAGGAACTTGTCACCAGGGTTTACCCCACTAAACTACTAGTCCCCTCAGGTAGGGGATGAAATGTTCTTTCTAGAATTCCCTTTGTTATGTGAAATCTCACTTTTTCACCTATAAAAAAAATCTCCTCCAAATTCATTTGAAAATGAGGAGAGAAGAGTCATGTTTGCCTTAGAGGAGTCAAGTTTAGAGGTTGCAGAAGGAGAGTCACTTCAGACACCCCTAATTTCGCTTCTATAGTACCTGGAAACATGCTTTGGATGTCATATTGAAAAGAAGAAACATCAGGCTTGTGGTTTTGTGATCTACAGAGCCAGAGATATAGACAGTTACAAAATATTTCCCAGTTATGTTCCCTGGTGTGATCTGAAAGATTTTATTCTTGTCTTTAAAAGGACACCAAAAGCATGTTTCTAGGTGCTACTGAACCGAGCATAGCGGCTTCTAATGTGACACTACGCCTACATCCACTAAACTAATTTCAGGAAAATATGACTCTTCTCTGCTCATTTTCACTTGATTTTAGAGGAGATATTGTATAGGAAAACTGGTGAGATATCAAAAAAAAGAAGAAATTCTAAAAATGAGATTTCATACCCTCCCTGAGGTGGCTAGAAGTTTGTGGTAGGATAAAATCTAGTTTTCTAGGTTCCTTTTAAGAAATATGTGCGCCAAGCAGCTATGTATATACATGTTTAAGGAGTTATTTATGATCTTTACCATTTTGTCTCCAGGCTGTATATACTGTATACTGTACCTGTGCATTTTTACTAATGCAACCAAGCAAGTCAGCGCCCCCCACCCCTTGTGGTTTGTTGGATGAATTGTGGGGACATTGGAAATCAGAGGAGTAGTACACAGTAGCCAGTTGGTGTGTGCTGTAGAAATCACCAGGCTTGGCCGTCCTAAGGCTAATGTGTATGGTCGTGACTCAAATTAACTGGTCTTGTTATAGTTATACCGTCCCTTTAAGCTAGTCATATGCATTAGATTAATTATGGCCATGAATCCCAATTCAGTAGCACTGACCTACTGTCTGACATGTGCAGAGACAGCCCAGACACATTAGGTTTCAGCATGTCCAATCATTTGTTTTGCCTGGCGATAAGAGCTGTCAGAAGAGTCTTGTTCTCTTATCTCATATAGATTTATTATATTATCCCTCCATTACTGCTCTACTGGAAAACAGATGACCCAGCACAAAGCCAGGACTGAAGGACCTGAGAGAAACAGAAGGAAACTGGGAGGGAATTGGATCATTATTTGCAGCGTGCTGTCTTTAACTGTCTGTATATCTCATTCTGTAGCTCACAGAACCACAAGCCTGATGCCATCAGAAAGATGGGATTCTTATTTTACAAACCATGTTTTTAGGTACTATACAGCAGTAGATAGAGGTGTCTGAAGTGACACTCCCTCTGCAGCCTCTAAACTTAACTCATCTTAGGCAAAGTATGACTCTTCTCTGCTCATTTTAACATAACTATGAAATAGATTTTTATAGGTGAACAGTTGAGATTTCACATAAAAGAGAGAATTCTATATTATAATAATTCTTTATTTTATATAGCGCACACAGATTACACAGCGCTGCACAAGCATGTCACTTCAGTCCCTGTCCCCATGGGGCTCACAATCTAAACAACCTAACAGTATGTTTTGAAGTGTGGGAGGAAACCGGAGTACCCGGAGGAAACCCACGCAAACACGGAGAGAACATACAAACTCGTTGCAGATGTTGACCTGGGTGGGATTCGAACCCAGGACCCCAGTGCTGCAAGGCAGAAGTGCTACTCACTCAGCCACCGTACCCTACTTAAGGCAACTACTATTTTAACCCCTTACCGGCAAGTGACGTAATAGTACGTCACATGTCGGGTCCCGGTACATGGAGAGGGCTCGCGGGCCGAGCCCTCTCCATAGCCGGTAGGTCTTTGCTGCATATTGCAGCAAAGGCTTACCGGTAACACCCGCGATCGGTGCCAGCACCGATGGCGGGCGGGCCCCATCTTTCCATGGCGCCATCTTTCCGTGGATAGTCGCACCCCGTGACGTCATCGGGGAGCGTCGATCCGTCGCCATGGTAGCTTCGGGTCTCACGAAGACCCGAAGCTACTTCGGGTTAACCCATTCATTACAATGTGCTGTCAGCACATTGTAATGTATGAGTAGTAAAATCCCCATATACTGCCATACTGTAGTATGGCAGTATATGATAGGGTCGTACAGACAACCTAGGGTTAAAGTACCCTAGGGAGTCTGAAAAATAGTAAAAATAAAAAAAAAGTTAAAATAAAAAAATTTTAATAAAAAAACCTAAAAATTTTAATCACCCCCCTTTCCCTAGAACTGATATAAATATAAATAAACAGTAAAAATCATAAACACATTAGATATCGCCGCGTCCGAAAATCCCGATCTATCAAAATATGATAACAGTTTTTCACAGCGTTTAACCCCTTAACAGAAAATCGCGCCCAAAGTCGAAAATGGCACTTTTTTGCAATTTAAAAAAAAATTACAAATTCTATAAAAAGAAGTGATCAAAAGGTCGTACAGTCCTAAAAATGATAACATTGTAAACGTCATCAAAATCCGCAAAAAAACAACACCACCCACAGCTCCATACACTAAAGTATGAAAAAGTTGGCGCCAGAAGATGGCAAAATCCCCTAAAAAATTTTGTACAGGAGGTTTTAATTTTTTTTTTTTTTTTTAAAGTATTTATTTTTGCAATTTTAAAATTTTATACAATTAAAGTAAACAAAATCGAAGAACAAGATCGTCTGTCACATATTTCTTTCCCCCCAATACAGGATTATTATACAACAGCCATGGTAACATTCAGGTTCTTGCTGCGTTCCAAAATTAACTGAGGGATATTACACAGTAAATGACAGCAGGATACTAC
This sequence comes from Engystomops pustulosus, assembly GCF_040894005.1. Taxonomy (NCBI): domain Eukaryota; kingdom Metazoa; phylum Chordata; class Amphibia; order Anura; family Leptodactylidae; genus Engystomops; species Engystomops pustulosus. The sequence goes on along the minus strand of NC_092415.1, from coordinate 36,684,460 downwards.
AGCCAGACATCTTGATACAACACAAATAACTATTGACACATAGACAATCAGTCACACACACACACACACCAGCACGCTCAGTCTCCTTCATCATGGAGAGGAGTATAAATCACATGTGATTATAGGGCAGTATGGGGAGTCGCGCACCATCTGGACCAGATGCGATCAAACTTCTGGGGACACTTCCTGTTGGCATACAGGGACCGGTAGTGGGGAATGACACTGTTAATAAGTAGTATCCATCTTTTTAACGGAGGGGGCTCCTGGTCCTTCCAGGTCATCACCACCACTTTTCGGGCATAGTATAATACAAACCTAAAGAAAATTTTATCATAGTGGCCATTGACAACTTCATTTATGATGCCGAGGAGACACACAGAGGGAGACATCAGGCGTGGGAGATCAAAGTGTAGATTTAGGAACTCCAGCACTTCGGACCAGAAGACAAGAACCCTAGGGCAGGACCAGACACAATGCAGGAAGGATCCGACTTCAGCCTGACAGCGAAAGCAAAGATCATTAGGCATTGCTCCCATGCGGAATAGTCTAGCAGGGGTGAAATATACTCGATGGAGGAATTTAGATTGGATCAGGAAGTCCCTCGCACTCACTACAGATGTGAAGTAGGACAGTTCGACCTCCCTCCAGTCATCATCTGACAGGTCAGGGATATCCTGTCTCCAGCGTTCACAGGCTCTATCAAATGGTCTGGACTTTTGCTCTTGTAGGAGAGCATAGCACTGAGTGAGTGGCTTAGGGAGGTCCGGGGTACTCATCAGAGTCTCTAGTTTGGAGAATTTCACTGTCAGGCTGAAGGAGCCGAATTGGGCTTTGAATGCGTGTCGCAGTTGCGTGTAATGGAAGCTGGCCGTATTGGGTACAGTATGTCTCTCCCTTAACTCGTTAAAGCTGAGTAATTCTGCTTCCGGGGATAAGAGCTGACCTACAAATTTCACCCCCGCCGCCCCCCACATTGTCCAGCCCGGGAGGGAGAGGAAGTGAGAAAGCCACGGATTGAGCCACAATGGAGTCCTAGGCGAGAGAGGGGGAGAGCTGCCTGTGTCTACCAGGGATTGTGCCCTACGCCAGCACACCGCTACCGTACGTAGGGGCAGTGGGGTATCAGATGGGGACTTATACCTGTACAGCAAGTTTGTAAGGGCCTCGTAGGAACCCACCAGGGCACCAGCCAGTGCAGTAGCTGCATTACCCATGTCTATATCTATCCACCACTGGGCATATACTAGCTGGGAAGCCAGGTAATAAAGATACAGATCCGGGGCAGCCAGTCCACCCCTCGCCTTGGGAGCCTGAAGCAGCGCTAAGCTGAACCGCGGGGCACTACTCTGCCAGTAAAAGGACCTGAGAATGCCGTCCAAGCGTTTAAATAGGCTCTTAGGAAGCAGTATAGGGCAGGCATGGAAGAGGTATAGGAATTTGGGGAGGAAGATCATTTTAAATATATTAATGCGCCCATACAGAGACAAGGGGAGAGAGGACCAGGCTTTTAGACGCGATTCGGTTGCAGTTATCAGGGGTGTAATGTTTAACTCCGTAAATGCCTGGACCTTGCGTGATACCAGGACCCCCAGATATTTAAATGTGGACACCACCTGGACTGGGACGGGGAGGGAGTGTACCCCTACATCAGATAAGGGAAAAAGGGCCGATTTGTCCCAGTTAACCCGGAGACCTGAGAACCCCCCATAGCGTTCTATCAAGGACAGAAGGGATTCCAGTGAGGGGCCCACATCCCCAAGGTATACAAGTGTATCATCAGCATAGAGAGATACCTTTTCAATGATAGAACCTCTAGCAATGCCCTTAATGCTATCAGAGTGACGGATCGCCACAGCGAGGGGCTCAATGGCGAGTGCGAAGAGGAGGGGAGATAATGGGCAACCCTGTCTAGTGCCCCTAGCCATAGGGAGAGTAGGTGAGATGTTAAGATTAGTCCGCACCCTAGCCTTGGGGTCGTTATACAGTAGTTTAACTAACGCTGTAAATCGAGGGCCAAAACCCATTCTAGGCAAGAGGGTCCATAAATATGTCCATTCCACGGAGTCAAACGCCTTACAATTGTCTAAGGATAATATAAACCCAGGGTCTGGAGACCGCTCTGCCTCTGCAATGTTCAGGTGTAGTCTTTGTATATTTATGTCAGTTCCCCTCCCAGGCATAAAGCCTGTCTGGTCTGGGTGAACCAAGGATAATATTACTTTGTTAAGCCTTGTTGCCAGAATTTTTGCTAGTATCTTAACATCTGAGTTTAGGAGGGAAATTGGACGGTATGAGTCGGGAAGCAGGGGGTCCTTGCCAGGCTTGGGAAGAACTACAATAAGGGCCTCTCGCATGGAGTCGGGGAGGGAACCGCTGTCAAACGCATCGGAGTACAGGCTAAGGAGAAGGGGGACCAGAGTCTCACAGTTATCCCTATACCATTCACCACCCAGTCCGTCAAGTCCAGGTGTCTTACCGGGGGGCAACGATTGGATTGCCAGTTCCACCTCCTCCGCCGAGAGCGGAGCATCAAGCTCCGATGACTGTGCCGATGTGAGTCTCCAAAGTGGAAGACTGTCAAGGAATCTGGAAATCTCGACGGAAGAGGCGGACAATCTGGAGCTGTAAAGAGAGGAATAGAATTCATAAAATACCATGTTAATGGCCCGGGGTTCTGTGATCAGGGCTCCACTACTGTTACGGATAGAGGGAACGGAAGCACAAGGACGTTCAGCCCGCGAGAGATATGCAAGCAGCTTCCCATTTTTATCTCCAAATTCAAAGATAGACGCCTCCCTGGCTAGCAGGCGCTTACTGGTGCGCTCCTTCACTACAGCTAGATGGTTCCTCTGCGCCTGAGCCCAAGTCTTTTTATTCCCCGGATTCGGTTTCTTTAGATACTCCTTTTCTGCGGTCACCAGTGCGGCGGTCAGCCTTTCCTCCTGCGCATTTAAAGACTTTCTATGGCCAGCTACACCTGACATGAATGCTCCCCGCACCGAGGACTTGTACGAGTCCCAGACTAGAAGGGGATCAGGATGGGTTGAGTGCACATCCCAGAACTCGCTGTGCGCTGCCCTAACAGTACTCTGGACCGCAGGAGACAGGAGCCAAGCCGGGTGCAGGCGCCATAAGCGGGAGTCGCTGGGGGGGCCTATAAGGAGACTAATGAACAAGGCGGAGTGGTCTGATGCACTGCGCGGGCAATAGGATACCTGATCAACATGCTGCAACATATCAGGGGAGACAAAGGCCAGATCAATCCGAGAGAAGCTCTTATGAACAGAGGAATAGAATGAGTATTCTCTCTCCTGAGGGTGCTTACAACGCCAAACATCGGCGAGGTCTAGAGAAGTGAGCCACTCATTCAGACGGACCGAGCCTGTGTCCAGACCACTTGTACGATCCAAGGAGGGATTAGGGACTGCATTGAAGTCACCAATGCAGAGTATCGGACTGGGAGGCATAACAGCCAGCTTACTGGATATTAGGTGCAATACAGCTGGGTCAAAGGGAGGAGGGACATAAATAGACGCTATAGTAAAGGTAAAGCCCCACAAGACACAATGTACGATCACAAAACGGCCAAAGTGATCCGGCGCCACCTGTATGACTTCTATGGGAAGTGCTTTGGATATGAGTACGGATACTCCCCTGGCGTAGACAGAGTAGGAGGAATGATAACCTCTAGCCACCCAGGCCCGCTTCAGAGAGAGGACCTTCTGACCCGTAAGGTGTGTCTCTTGGATACATACAATATGGGGGGCCTGACGCTTAATGACGTCTAACATCAGGGCCCTCTTGAATTTGGAGTTGAGTCCCCTCACATTCCAACTCATTACCTTAAGTGAAGACATCTTAGCGGAAGGGAAAGGGGTGTGGGGAAGGAGACGTGAGCAACCAAGCATTCATCCTTTCATACCACAGAGACACAGACAGACAGACAACAGTGAGCATAACAAATATAACAGAACTGACAATCCCAAGAATACAAACCCCCTGTCTAACACCCTAACAGCAGTAGTGCAGACCTATACCCACTAACAGTCAAATAGTAGAACAGTGGTCCCTAACTCAAGACAAACCTACACCATTTGTCCCGGGACCTTCAACCCTTAATGTATATGTGATCAGGAGGTTATTAGGCAGCCATATTTTGCGAGAACCAAAGAGGAGATAGGGGAGGGGGGGAGAAAGGAAGGAGACGTAGGGAGGTAGTGGTAGCAGGAAAGGGGGGAGGAGGGAGAGGGAAGAGGGAGGGGGGAAAGTGCCATGTGTGGCGCACTGGTCGATATGACCAAAAAAGAGAACACAATCAGTCACAGGGTACAATTTGTGAGGTACGCAGTATGTAAACCAATATTAGAAAACTGTAATAATGATCTGGGACCCCTAAATATCTATTCGAGACTAAGTCCAGCACTGTCATTGCATATCAGATAAAAGGATATGTGAGTCCAGTCACTCAGGAGGTGCGGGCCTTCCAGTTGGAGCCCGAGGAGCTGCATCAGCCCAGTGAAGTGCTTCGGTTGGGCAGGTGAAGAAACGAGTCTTCTGGCCGTCCACAATTCGGAGCTTGGAAGGGTACATCATGGAGTATTTATACCCCTTGTCACGGAGACGGGCACGGACCTCGGTGAATTGTGCACGCTGTTTCCTGACCGATGCAGAGAAATCAGGGTAGAAGGACACTCTGCTGTTGGCATAGAGAATTTCTCCCTTGGTACGGACAGCCCTGAGGATAGAATCCCTGTCCCTAAAGTGCAGCAGCCGGGCCAGGAAGGGTCTCGGATTGCCCCCTGGGGGGCCAGGGCGGGATGGCACACGATGGGCCCTTTCCACTGTGAAGAACGGGGAGAAGGTATCTGCAGGCAGCATATTTTTGAGCCAATTTTCAAAAAAGGATACAGGGTCAGACCCCTCCACTTTTTCGGGGAGGCCAACCACTCTGACGTTGTTCCGTCGCAAGCGGTTTTCGAGGTCATCAGCTCTGTCGATGGATGCAGACATTTGGCGTTGGAGCTCTCTGATCTGTGCCGGCATAGGCCTCTGGACGTCCTCCACATCAGATATTCTGCGTTCAGTTTCTGTTATTCGCTCTTTAGCTTTGTGGACATCGTGTCTTAAAAGAACAAAGTCCTGTCGCAGCTCATCCACCTTGGTAACCAGTTTGGATTGGCACCCATTAATGGCCGCCAGCACCTCTGCAAATTTGCGGTCCAGTTCAGTGGCCACGTCAGGCGGATCAGCGCCCTCTTCATAGCTTACAAGCTGCGGCGGGCTCTGGGAGCCTTCAAAGAGGGAGGGAGAGGAGTTTGGGGACCCCTGAGGAGAGCAGGGCTGTGTGCGGGAGAATCTCCCCAACTTTTTGGCAGCGTTTGACTGTATCTGTGCAAGAACGGCTTGTGATGTGGAGCATTCCTGCGCATCCAGGGGTTCCAGGGACTGGAATGGAGGATCTTCATGGACGGATTCATCATCCGATGGAGGCGCAGACACCCCGGACGCTGCTTTGTGCAATTTAGCCGTTCTCCTCCGGTTACCCATGGCGTCTGGACAGGGGGGGCCAGTGATAAACAATCGAGGAGCCTAGCGTCCAGTAATTAGCAGAGATACAGTCCAAACCCACGTGGAGTATTGCAGCGGCACTGCAAGGGTTAATATAAAACAAAACCCAGGAGCAGGGGATCACTGGGAGTATGGTGGGCTGCACAGCTTGGGGTCCCCAGGTGAGAGGAGGGTAGCAGCAGGGGAATTACTTCCCTACCTTATTCCTGGCTGCAGTCCGGCAAGGGAGAGGTTAATCCTGCGCGCCTAGGCCTCAGGCAGTGCAGGGGAGTCCAGCAAGATGGCGCCTCCGGCAGGATACAGGGCTGGCTGGAGCGCTGCCACGATCCCCCGACAGGGCAGGTCAGCAGCACAGCGGGTCGGCGGCACAGCACGGGGGGGGTTCCCTCCCCCGGTATTCAACACCTCTCCGGTGTACAGCCGCGATGTCGGGCGGCTATGGTCCCGCCGCCGCGCGGGACACGTGGGAGGCCGCAGGAGCTGAAGTGCTGGAGGGGACCGCACGGAGCCGGTGACCGCCGCGATACCGCCACCGGAGTATGGGGGCAGGTACCCGCGGCACCGGGGAGCAGGCTGGAGGGGGTACAGGTGGAGGATGGCTGCCTGGGAAGGGTGATAGGGTGCCAGGTCCCGGGAGCTCCGCGGTGCACGTCCTCCTAGGTCGGCATCAGGCCACGCCCCCCCTTAATTTTTTTAAATGTATGAAAACATTATAAAACCTATACAAATTTGGTATCCCCGTAATCGTACTGACCCAAAGAATAAAGTAAACATGTCATTTGGGGCGTACAGTGAAATCCGTAAAATCCAAGCCCACAAGAATACGTCACAAATGCGTTTTTTTACCAATTTCACTGCATTTGGAATTTTTTTCCCGCTTCCCGGTACATGGCATGGAATATAAAATACCACCATTTTGAAGTGTAATTTGTTATGCAGAAAATAAGCCATCACACAGCTCTGTACATGGAAAAATAAAAAAGTTACAGATTTTTGAATGTGGGGAGTGAAAAATGAAAACGCAAAATCGAAAAAGGGCCGCGGCGGGAAGGGGTTAATGGGGTAAAATCTAGTGACGTATTCCCTTTAAGTTTCACTGTGACATATCCACATTTTCAGGCAAGTCCATATGCTTCAATAGTTTTAAATTACATGAAAAGTATCCTTTATATAACTTATTACCAACAACTAGTAATAAATCTTAAGACAATATATACTGTGGGGCTCAAAAGGAGCTAGGAACCTTAATTAAAAAAAAGTATTTAAAGGACATCTACCACCAGGATGAAGGATTGTAAACCAAGCACACTGACATGCTGGTGTGTGCCCGCTCTGGCAGGATCCACTCTTCTTTAAGCTCTTATGCCCTGGTTTTTGAGAAAAAAAGGGTGTGAAAATTATGCTAATGAGTCTCAGGGGCTCAATTTTCCATTAACAACTTTGTAGCCAAGAACCCCCTCAGGCTCATTTGGATAATTTTAAAAGCCTTTAAAAGAAATAAAAACAGGGCATAAGAAGCTAAAAGAGGAGCAGATCCTGGCAGAGGGGCCACACACCAGTATTTCAGTGCTTGGTTTACAATCCTTCACCCTGGTGGAAGATGTCCTTTAATAGGATTAAACAGGATAAAAGAGGATACAAAATTAAATAAAATTGTAAAACGTAGGGAATGTGGCGTAAAGTCACATCTCTGTTCCTTATTTTTGTTGTTTGTCTTATCTGGGGGAAGGACTAAAGGAACAGAAGTTCCCGACTTAGTTGGGGTGTTAATTATTTTGTGGAGTCTGTAACAAAGATGTGAACATAGGTTTATTTGGCCGGCAAATACTATATCATACCAGGCAGTAGTAACATGTGTTAACTCTACTTTTTATTAGTATTGGCAACTACAGAGTCAGGGCTCAAGGAAACCATTCATGTCCCTCGCTGCCGGCCCCTCTAAGGACATTAGTGCCTAATCCTCTGTGCCTTGTCCATCTGCTGTGTGCTGGTAGCCTTGTACTAATTGTGACAAGACCTAAATCTATCTGCAATTCTAGTAGTAACAGTAGTAGTAGTAGTAATAGCAGCAGTAATAGCAGTAGTAGTAGTAGTTGTAGCAGTAATAGTAGAGGTAGTAGTAGTAATAGTAGTAGTAGCAATAATAGTAGTAGTAGTTGTAGCAGTAATTGCAGTAGTAGTAGTAGTTGTAGCAGTAATTGCAGTAGTAGTAGTAGTTGTAGCAGTAATTGTAGTAGTAGTAGCAGTAATAGTAGTTGTAGCAGTAATGGTAGTAGTAGCAGTAATGGTAGTAGTAGCAGTAATGGTAGTAGTAGCAGTAATAGTAGTTGTAGCAGTAATGGTAGTAGTAGCAGTAATGGTAGTAGTAGCAGTAGTAGAAGTTGTAGCAGTAATAGTAGTAATAGTAATAGTAGTAGCAGTAATAGTTGTAGCAGTAATTGTAGTAGTAGTTGTAGCAGTAATAGTAGTAATAGTAATAGTAGTAGTAGTAGTAGCAGCAGCATCTAGGGGCTGAACCAGTCACTCACTTATGAGTAATAATACATCTTTATATGTAATGACAATATAATTTACGCATTAATCACTTGCTGCACCACATGTATGATGTGTAAGAGAGGCAGATATTAGCACAAGAAACAGCAATATAATGCTGAAAAACAAAAAAGCGAAACAATTTGCAAGAGATTTGTCAATTTGTCGTTTATTCGGAGATAAACGACATCATACGTCATAATGAGACCACACGTGGCGTTCGAATTGCGTTTTGAAACTCATGTAAACAATACAAAATACACGGCGCGTTACTGACTGTATGGGTCATCGGGGCAAATACCTCCCCGTTGTGTTTGTAGTGGGTTTAAAGATGCTATTGAAATTGCAACATGTGAACACAGCCTGACACTGCAAAACACAGTTTTAAACCCCTTAACAACCTGACCATTTTTTGTTTTTGAGCTTCTGTTTTTAACTCGTCAGCTTCCAGTAAGCCATAACTTTTTTATTTTTCCGTTTACAAAAATGTGGAAGCTGGAAAAAAAATTCCAAATGCAGTAAAATCGGCAGAAAAAACCATTTTCTTAACAAATTTATATTGATTTTTTTAAATGATATAAAGGTAACCTGTCAGCAGGAACCCTTTTTCTGGCTCCCCCATGTCCACATAGAGAATAGTGTACACATTGCCAAAGTGTTTTCATAGTAAAACTGGATGAAGATAAGTTAGATGAAACTTTACTTTTCTGTAGGCAGAGCTGTGTTCCTAGTCCCCTGGAAGTGGCCAGTGTGGAGTGGTCCCCCCCACACCCTCAGGAAACTGCTCCGGCAAGTATCAAATAAAAGAAAAAAAAAACTCCCATGTCCCCCATATCCCCATCGCTTCCCCCCTCCGGACGTTGTACATGTCTGCCCCACTCCTCACTTGCCACTCCCAAGGGCACCAGGGGCACAGCTCTGCATACGGAAAGGTATCATCAAACTTAGCTTTTTTTTTTTCGAAAAAAAAAAACTTTTTGGCAATGTGTACACTATTCTCTATGGGTACATTGGGGAGGCAGACATGGGCTCCTGATGACAGGTTCCCTTTAAAACATAGTTCTTTTTGCCCTATTGCTACACCAATATCTTTTTCATACTTTGGTGCACGGAACTATCTAAATGCATCATTTTTGCGGGACGAGCTGATGATCTCATTACTACCATTTTGGGGACTGTAAAAGCTTTTGATCACTATTTTTTTCAAATTTATATGTGTTGTAAAATGAAGTAAAAAAATGATGATTTGGACACTTTTTTTTTTTACCGTTACTGGGTTCAACGCAGAAAATAATAATTTTATATTTTGATAGGTCAGGCATTTTGGCTCGCCGGAATGCCTAAGATGTCCAAGTGTGTTTTATGTGTGTTCCAGGGAAAGCGGAGGCGATTTCAACTTTTAGGTTTTATTTTTTTTTTCCCTCCAACTCTGGTTTTACGCAGTACCTTATGCTCGATCTGTGAGTCCCACCTGTCTGGTTACCAGATTTCCCAGACTGAACATATCCAGGGACGTGACCCCACACATCATAGTTGTATAAGATGCCTGTAGCCACCACATAACAAGCCCACGGACTGTAATCATGTCTAAAATACTGCAAGGTTCTCCTGCAGGGAAGCAGGGACTCCTCACATCATATACAACTATGGTACGCATCCTACTATCCACGAAAAGTCTTTTATGTGGGAAATCCAGCCAGCACACAATCCAAGATTCACAGGTGGAGCAAGTACGTATGTTTTAACCCTAAGGGCCCAGGATTTGCAGTTGGGAAAATGGGTGCAAAAAACCCTCTCCCAATTAAGTCACTGGGAAAAGGCATCCCATATATTCTAAAATATAAGGCAAGTATTTCTAAGTCCACACCATAAAGCCAGCGGATTCAGACATGAAAATTTGCAAGTTTTCAGTAAAAAATGAGTGTCTCATACAGTCTCTATTCTACCATGTTAATAATAATAGTCAATTATCTGCGCTCTGTCCAGAAATTCATTGTTCAGGAGATGATATAGGATCCTTAAACTATTTTGTCTAATATGTCATATTAAATACATACTATTTCCCCATAAAATAGAATTTTCCTGAAAAATATTGTTATAATTTTTGTAAATTGGTAAACATGAGTAAACACTGATCCTGAAGAGGAGTAAAGTGGGAACGGTAAATGGGGGGAGCGACATCCAGGTTTCTGGCGAGCATCCTCCCCCACCTGTCCTGCTCACCAGCTGCCCATGAATAATCTGGAGAGGAAACTAGAAAATCAGGTTTACAGACCACACACTTCCTATGCCATATCTGCCGGGACCCCGAGGCCGTGCACTGACATCTGTTACCCCAGGATAAAGTCTGTAGAGTATATACTAACAGAGGCCAAGGCAGCACCACAATGGGAGGAGATGGCTGGATGTCTATGTACTGTATAGAAACCATCATATGGATGAATTATTTATTGCCTGCCTGGAAAAACAATTGAGATAATAAAGCTGCGGCAAGGAAGCACTGACACTGACATGCAGCAGGAGCTGAACTCCTGAATACTGCTAATGGCTAATAATATTTAGATAAAATCACAACTTTGAGTTATGGCGGGAAAAAGTTTTCTGCAATCTCTCTCGGAAATTCTGTGATTTTGACAACATTTCCAGATACATGGGGAAAGGATTAGATCTTAGTCCAACTCCTTTAAAGGACATCTACCATTAGATTTACTGACAGTGTGTCCTACTAAGATGTTTCTCAAGAACTTCTTCTATTATAACTGTATATGCCAAGATTGCAGCAACATAGAGCTATAAAATTATGGGAATCAGTCTGGGGCACCCCGGATAAGTCACCAAAGCGCCTCAGCGTGCCCCGTCTAGTTGACCATGGTCCTGCCCGTCAGGGCTGGTGCCAACACCAGGCATACGCAGACAAGTGCCTGGGCCAACACAGCCGAATCTCAGTCCTCAGCTGCCTGGCAGCATCTGGTTAGGGGGAACTATATATAATGAATCCAAGGGGACTCTACTTAATACAACAATGATGGGGCTGTATATAATAGAACAATGATGGGGCTGTATATAGTTTAATTATGATGTGGCTGTATATAAAATAATAGTTTATGAATTTTTAACTCCGCCACGTGAGTTCATTGCAAAGGGGCCCATTGAGGCTCTGTTGCCTAGGGCCCTACAGAAACCTGGAGCCGGCCCTGCTGGCCGGGAAATTAACAAATTATAGTATAAGGCGCTTTGAAGTGCTTTGGTGACTTATCTGGAGCCCCCCCAGACCAATTACCATCATTTTTATAACTTTATATTGCCGCAATCATGGATTATAGAGTTATTATAAAATAAGCCCTGAGAAACCTAGTACCTCAGGAACTTCTTAGTAGGACACGTCTACCGTTGGTTTTGTCTTTCAATGTCACAATAGTGATTTGACACTGAATCCCAAGCCTAGATGTACCCAAAGACAAAAACAAGGACAATAACGTTTCTATTGTCCTCGGTATTATACATAAATTTTATGTTTACTTAGATTACGTAATTTTTGAGGATTTCATAAAGACTCTTGTGCCATAGTCTTCAGGGATTCTGACACAATCTCCAAAAAGTTAAGGTTGCAAAACTCACCTTTCTGTAGGTTCCGCTTCTTTCTTCTAATCACATTGTAAATAATTGTCTAAATCGCTGAAGGTTTGACCAAAGGGACCACCAGGGGTCAAAATAATGGGGACCAGCTGCCCAGTGCTCTACTGCGTCTGCCCCGTGTGTGTGAGAAAGCGAACCAGAAAATCAGCTAGAAGTGAATGGAGCGGTGGCCAAGCATGCACATCTCTGTGCAATTTATTGGGGCATCCCTCTACTGGGCTCCTTACCAATGCTATTGTTTGGATAGGAGATACATGTCATTAATGAGAAAACCCCAATATATATTACACATCTGTCACAACAGATATTACGTCTGACTCTCGCATTAACATTTCAACAGTAAAAGTGAGTGGAGCTGCAGCCAGACAAGCCCCTTATCTCCAAGTGTAACTGAAACTGTCTCCTGACTCCCCTATAGTGTGTGTCATGGGGACACTGGACTCAGAGAAGACAGAAAGGACAGTGAACCCTGAAACTCCAGGCCCCAACAGCCCTACCTGCTTGTTTCTGCTTATACTATGCAATATGAGACAATGATGTAGACATGTAAAAAAGACTGACAAAGTGAAGGTCGACCATCTGAGTCACAACAGAGATGTCATATAAATTACAGAATCGTATACACAGGACAATAGTCAAGAACGCGAGCCAAATATCAGAAAACCAAAAGTACAGAAGCATAGCAAGCAAAGCACAGACATGAAAGCTAGCAGCACACACTTTTGTTAGGGTATGAAGAATGCTCTAGGTGAGATTGGCACAGCTCTGTGGGTGTGAAAGTGTTAACCCTTGCTGGTTCAGAGTAAGGATTGGAGAGAGCCAGCAGTCCAACCAAGATTGGCAACTGAAAGGCACTACACAAATTCATCTTCTCAGCCTGACAGCTGAACTGCAGAAAACAGGGATGTAAGAATGTGTTCAACTTTTATAACTTCGGTTTAGAAGTCTGTCCTAAAAATTAGCAAAGGTTTGCAGTAAAATATATATATATATATATATATATATATTTTTTTTTGCAAACGTCTAGTGTGTAAATTGTGGAATCACCCATTAGTTATCCCAGTCTCCACAAGTGACCAACTACACAATTTCCCAGCACACCGTATTTACTATAGCCTCTGTGAAGATCCCACCCAATTCTGATTAGATGCCAGTGCCTGGCAGACCTTGCGGAGATCCCATTCAGATCTACTAAGAGGCTGAAGCCTGGAAGACCTTGTGGAGATCCACGATCTCTGACGCTGTGTCTTCCAAAACGCTAGTCTTAATAAATTCCCCCCATTGTGTCTTTAGGTTATTCAGATGTCTTCTGTTTGTAACGGAGGTTACTCTTGGTTTACTGTGAACCCCATGGGGACAGTGACTGATCGGGCAAGCTCTGTGCAGCGCTGCGGAATCTGTTGGTGCTATATAAATAGAAAAATTATTAATATTACTGATCTGGATGTTCCGTGTAGGAATGTTTAGGCAAAGAGCTCACAATCCCTCATACTCTGAGCATCTGAGACTATCTCCAGTAGGTCTTTTGACACTCTTGTCCCTCCCTGTCTTACAACTACTGTACTCAGCCCTTCATACACTCACATACAAGACTCCTCACCTGCCTTTCTTCTTTCAGCATTATCAAATTATGTTGTGTTACCCTAATAAGCTGTACAAAACACAGGAAAATAGGATAATTATACAAACATATGAAATGAAATATACATGAATAGTATCTCAGAGTCCCCCGTTAATGTGATTGTCTTCTGTAAAGATCTGGTTCAACAATGTATAAAATAGAATAGAAGAATCTCATTAAAAGGTGATCATTGTGTTAATACATTTTTATGCCCTGGGATAAATTTCTTAGTGGGGGAGTGACTCGAGCTAAATTGCTATTTCGTTGGCGACCTGAGATTGGTCCTCATTAGCCTTTTCTGAAGGGTCACACATGGTACGCAGGACTCCCACCATGGTGTGCCCAGTGAATAGGAGGTTTGCATGCTCTGAGCACGTACCTGTTTATGTAGCTGAGAGATGTTCTCCACCAAATGGTTCTTCTCTACACGCAAGAGGGAGTTTTCCTGCTGAACCTTGGAGTGTTTGTTCTGTAAATCTGTCAGCTGCTTGTGCAGTGAACTTCCAGTCATCTCCACAGATTTCCTGCCTCGTTGTAGCTGCAGCACCTATAAACCCAAGCAATGCAAGCGGCTTATACAGGGTCACACTACATACACCACTGCCATCAATCTTTCATTGGTTCAGTGCATCTGAAATAAACAAAACTGCTTTGCAAACCCTTGCCAAAAAAAAAAAAAAAAGTAAAATCTGAATGCACGGTTATCCAGTAACAAACCTATACCCATATGTAGACACATGCAAAGCTCTGATAAATAGTTCAGGGGAGGACGCGTAGCCCGTTCACTTCTAATGGGGCCCAAATGGTATCAAGCACCCACTATAGCCACAGGCCGTTTCGAATACATGCTATACTTGTGCCCTATTCAGTTCTATAAAATTCATAAGTATCATAAAAGTGGATTTTTTAAATTACTGTATATACTCAAGTATAAGCCAACCCAAGTATAAGCCGAGGCCCCTAATTTCACCACAAAAACCTGGTAAAAACTATATTTTTTTTACTTGAGTATAAGCCGAGTTTGGGTTTTCAGCACAATTTTTTGTGCTGAAAAACTAGGCTTATACTCGAGTATATAATCCTTTTCCTGTACTTCAATAATAACCCTTCTACTTCCATTACCACTATTGATGTTAATGCCTTCTTCTACCCGGGAGGTAACCATCAATGTCTTTAGCACCCCAGCAGAGGCAAAGCTTAGAAATAATAGGTCCTGAATGCAAAAACTATTCCAGCTCCCAACTATAATGTATGTTCTCTTTCCTTATGGGGTAGAGACACTTTATGGAAGCCTTAAAGGAAATCTATTATCGAAATCCATCATGATAAATCAGGGAGACCTACTCATTGATCCAGGCCCCATGACTGTGGTAATATTCTTATATTTGTTATCCATGGCCTTCTTCCTTCTAAAATCAACTTTTAAAATTATGCTTATGAACCTGAAGGGCTCCTGGGAATGCTACCGGAGCCCCTCCGTGCTGTAGCATCACAGGCTTTTACAGTGTGCAAGGAGCACTTCCCCCTCCCATTATGTGTGCTGAAACTTCTTCTGTTGCAGTGAGATTACATCAGGCAGAGAGAAGGGAAAGTGCTGAGGGATCAGAGGGGGAGCGGGAGACAGTGTGACAGCCTGTAAATCTTCAGCATGGAAGGGCTCTGGTAACACTCACCAGGAGCCCTTCAGACTAGGTTGCTGCCAGAGCCCACCCATGCTCTGTTTTCACATGCTGTTTTCCCTGCCTCCACCCTCATAACTTCCCTGCTCCCTCTTGCTGCTGTATTCTCATGGCAGAAGCACACAGTCAGAGGTGGAGGCTGAGACAGTGAAACGGTTTGTGAAGACAAATGGAGAAGCTCAGAGCCTTACTAGGTGATTAGGATAATTTTAAAAGTTGATTTTAGAAGGATGGGGACCATAGATAAAAAATATAAGAAGATTACCACAGTCCCGGTGCCTGGGTCTAGGAGTAAGTGTCCCTGGTTTATCATGATGGATTTTGATGGTAGATTTCCATTAAAGAAATGGTAAGCAGTGGCACCTTTTTCTACTTCCTGGTCCCAACTTGAGAAGAAGTTCCTGCTTGACCTATCATAAGCCACCATGGTGGCCTAACTTTACTAGCAATCGGCTAAGCTAATACTTCTTGCCTGCCCAGATGCAATCAGGAAATGGAGATAACATGTGGAATATTATCAAAATTGGGGTTAATTATTTTACAAAAAAAATACAGATGAGAACAGACCAGATAACAATGTACAGATGCATCAAATGTCAATCTAGAGATCTTTCCCAGGACATTGACTTTTACTAGGAGCCATCATTTGTGTTTAGAAATAAATCAGGTTCCCACAACAATGTAAGTGGGTAAGATCATCATAGAGCCCTGTACATTACAAGCAGCAAACCTGTTCCTGAGCTGCAGTCACTTTTTCCTTCTCATCCTGTACAAGTCTTCTCCAGTGTGACAGTGTAAGCTCTAGATGTCTCTCGTTCTCCTTCCCTGATGTTATCTCGGAAATTCTTTTGGCACGATTTAAACTTTCTTGTTCTCTTAGTTGTCGTTCCTGTTGGTGTGAATGAGCAGAGATGTAAAACTGAAGAGAAACCCTAAAAGAGATCCAACCAGAGGTGTGAATTGGGCTTTAGTTGTTGACTTGTGTTGCTAAAATTCCTGGAGATGAAGAGTAAATGCCAATGGTTCAACCCCTTTAATAGTCTTCACAACAGCCAGCAGATACTGCAACTCATCTCTGATGTACCGAGAACAGATATGCAGTACCGAATTCCTAATTGGTGAAGGGCATGTACACTGCACCACATGTTCATGGGTCCTGGGGGCATTGGGTTATATTGGGTCATAGCCCATTATAGTGCATGAGGGTACAAGGGGTGTAAAAGTCTGATGCCCGTTATTGCGGGAAGCTCATGTTAGACTTCGATTGTCTTTGAATACCATTCTTAGATGTTGACATGCAGGGTATAAACTTCCCAAAAACATTGCAGTGACTGGAGCACATTATCTTATTGATTTACTTATTTTTGCTTAATTTGCATAATCTTTCAATAAAGTCCCTTCTATTCGCTAAATTCTATTGTTGTTCAAATGTTTACGGTCTAACAATTGTTTATTTTAGTCCTGAATAGAAGATGTCATCATCCATGAAGCATTTGATCATTTCTTGACTGACCACAGCCATGTTTTCCCAGGCCAATGATTAGGAAGAAGCTTTCATAAGAATGGTTTATCATCTGATCATCGGACAATGTACAAGGGCCTTAAAAGGGGTTGACCACTTATACCAAACATTACCCATATTAAACTCACCCTGATAAAGTTTGTCAGCAGCCTCCAGGAGTTGTGCATCATGTGACCCGCAGCCAGCAGGAGGGAGGTAGCCCAGGGCCCAAGGCTCCCAAACCACCCATCAAGTTTTATACTGGGAAGAACCTTCACCCATGAAATCCTAATAAATATGTTCCTGTTCTCAATACACATGTACACAAGAGCCAATTCAGGACCTTTGAAGGTCCTCCAAAGGTGCTGAAACTGCGGAATTAGGCAGACAGGACACATCCTCCATTCCCCAAGAATCTGATTCTAGTACTATATGTAGGAAGTGAATTCCAGACTTAGGGGCTATAATATTCATACAACCCAGGACCCATGGCAGTCTTAATCTGCCCCTGCATTGAGATTACACACTGTAATACTTCAGTGCATTTACTTCACCACCCAAATTTGTTTTCATATGCATTCCTTGAATTGTACTGCTTTGATTAATAAAAATTATCCATAAAAAAGAAATCAGATATGTATTGGTCTGGGCAGATACCACTTAAATATAGATAGATAACAATAATAATTCTTTATTTACATAGCGCACACAGATTATGCAGCGCTGCACAGAGTTTGCCAAATCAGTCCCTGTCCCCATGGGGGCTCACAATCTAATCATCCTACCAGTATGTTTTGGAGTGTGGGAGGAAACTGGAGGAAACCCATGCAAACATGGAGAGAATACACAAACTCTTAGCAGATGTTGACCAAGGGAATTGAGCTCAGCTCCCCAGCACTGCAAAGCTGTAAACCACTAAGCCACCGTGCCGCCCTTAAATCCGAATCTGTGTCAGAAAATTTGGTCTTTTGCCAAGTTTTCCAGAGGAAAATTCCTGTGAACTAACTATTGAGAACACATGTACTGCTCAGCCAATCCCAGCATGGATGGAAGAGTCGGACAAGATAGCGGTCAGCTCAATAAGCGTGTATGGCCCGCTGTAGGGCAGGAGTCTTGAAGTTGCAATGCGTAGAGTGTGTGAAGAACAATACATGGGCCGGAGTAAATTAGCATGACTTAAACTAATCTAACTCTTGTTAAAGGTGCCACCCATGACAAGATAAATAAACTGGACATAAGAAAGCAGCATGAGGGCGTGAGTACTATTTGTATAGGGCAGGCCGCTCTGTTTATTTTTGAGTTTTTTTCCCCATTGTGATTATAAGAACAATTGGGCTCTGTTCACACTGACATGACTCTGTTTTGTGCAGTTTTCATGCCTCTCATCTAATGTTTTGGTCAAACATTGACCAAAAACGTGCCAAACCCTTTATACGTCAATGTGTTCATATCCCCAAATCCCTTAAATACACAATTCAATTCACATAGGGCCACAAGTTTGTTTTATCTTTTAATCTGCCCGATCGATTCCATGATGAGATCTATGGAATCATTTTGTTTAAAGTCTCCGATTTCTGCACATCAGGTAAACTACAATCATTATCAATATATCGATCATCAAATTGTAAGGGCCTAGGGGGATCTGTCACGCGTTAAATAGCTCACATCTTTGTCTCTGCTACAACGTGTCTCTGTCACCATTCAGTACTTGCGGACACATCTGGTCTACCCAAATAAACATTGACATCATTAGGTACTTTCCCGGTGATGTCATAGTGATGTCATGCAGACATAGTATAAGTACAGGGGTGGATTAGATCATGGCTGGGAAACAGGAAGTCAGAAAAGTGTCACGACCAGGATTTCTAACACTACTGTAGTGTTGTATGTGACATATCAAACATGACTGTTCTACCTCAACACAACATATGTACACATAGAAAGCTCTAGATGTTTAGAGAAGCTGCTGAAAGTGGCGCTGATCAGCCAACAACTAAGCAGACCCTTATATGTGAATGGATCTGATGAATTATATGAGCAGTAATAAGCTTGCGGGCTGACACAATGCCCGATCTGCAGACATCATGCACAACACATAGGGGACATATAAACCCATGGACAATCGCTCCTCCCCTTTGCAGTATGAAAGGAGCACTATATGCTCATTAACATTGATAGTTACCACATGTAAGTAACCCTTTACAGCCTAAACCAAACAAAAGTCGATCTTCTTCCAAGTCTTCTTCTTTCTACTTTATTTCTATAGCGCACACAGATTACACAGCGCTGCACAGAGTTTGCCTAATCAGTCCCAGTCCCCGATGGGTCTCACAATCTAATCAACCTACCAGTATGTGTTGGGGTGTGAGAGGAAACCGGAGGAAACCCATGCAAACACTGGGAGAACAAACTCTTTGCAGATGTTGACCTGGATGGGACTTGAACCCCGGACCCCAGTGCTCTGTCACTTGAGTATTATTGAATAGAGCAGCAGAACGCTTGCTTCATCTACTGCTCAATCGATTAGTGTGAACGGGACTCCTATTCTCATAACTAATAGGGGTTTCAGCAGTCAGACCCAAATCATTCAAATATTAAACCCCCATCCTGTGGATAGGGAATAACAATCAGACTTGATACAACACCTTAAAGTGGTCTACACATTAGACAAACCTGCTGATTTGGAATAACTGGATGATGCTGGCTCTCTGAGAATGGAAAATGTTCTGGAAGAAAAGTATAAGGATTTTGCACTGGCATGCGCCTTATTCTATTGTCTCGTAGAGAACATAGGCCATGCTGAGCATGCTTGTGTATACTGTTGTCGGGAGGAATAGCTGACAGCCTTCTAATATGCAGAACTTTCTTAACAACAGAACTGCTATAAGTTAACACATGTATATTTCATATAACCAATACCCTTGGTAACAACTAGAAAAAAATATGCTTCTCTCTCCTCTTTCAATGTCCAGCATTCCAGTAGTATACGCTATTCCCTTACCTCTTCTAGTTGTTTAGTAGCTTCCAGAACCCTAGATTGTAAGTGGCCATTCTCTTTGGTCAGCCGGGCACAGTCCTCCATCATTTTGTTCCGCAGGTACTTATCCTCATCCGCTGTAAGCTGCCTTTCCTTTAGCTGGGTCCGTAACTTTTCTGCCTCTTTGCTATAAATTACATAAAGGTCAACCATTACTGATGGTCCATTACAACAAAACCTCAGGAACGTCTGAAAACACAAAGGGGGTCATTTACTAACGGCCCGATTCGCGTTTTCCCGACGTGTTACCCGAATATTTCCGATTTGCGCCGCTTGTACATGAATTGCCCCGGGTTTTTGGCGCACGCGATCGGATTGTGGCGCATCGGGGCCGGCATGCGCGCGACAGAAATCGGGGGGCGTGGCCGAACGAAAACCCGACGTATTCGGAAAAACCGCCGCATTTAAAAACCGAAATGTGTCGCTTGGGAAGTGCTCACCTTCACCTGCTATGGGATGGTGCATTCCGGGGCGTTAAGATTATTTTCGGCGCAGCAGCGCCACCTGGTGGACGGCGGAGGAACTACCTTCTTAAATCCCAGCCGGACCCGAATCCTGTGCAGAGAACGCGCCGCTGGATCGCGAATGGGCCGGGTAAGTAAATCTGCCCCAAAATGTTCTTAGTTCTGCAAAATTTGGCTAAAGTATCATCGAAAATTTGAGGTGAAAACCCATAAAATAAAAATGACATTCTGTGATTTATAATACGGCGGCAGGTTAATTTACACAAGGACAAAGACATATACAACATGCATAGACACATTGTGGGTGTGAGAACAATGATGGACCTCTAAAGAAACTGCTTAAATTCTTCCAAAGTCTTGTTATGTGTAAATAGAAGAATTACCATGATAATGATATGGACGTTATCAAGTGTTTATCAGCCCAGAGGTAAAACCACTCCTAGACTTCACCATATGTATAACTGGATCCCATTCACATTATTGCTATTCATGGCCAAGATCAAATGAAAGATTTGGATAGACAGAATGCTCTAAAGATTCCCCAAAAAACCTTGTTCGCTATACGTCTGGCAGCCTAAAAACTCCCTGCAGAGTCTGCTGTAGCGTTGGCTTTGTGAGCTCTAAAGCCTTGGGTAGAGAGCAGATCACTTGTATATCACACATACTGTACAATATATACACCAGGCTGTGGAAGGGACAGCAGAAGGATCTGTATGTGACGGGAGGCAGATGTAGCAGTCTACATAACAGGGGCAATAATGGGAGCAGTGTGTGAGGATCTCTGTCTATTCTAATTTTCCTGCTATCAGGGACATCGCAGCAACCAAAAACCTACAACATTAAGGCCAGTGACACACAACTGCGTGTCCGTAATTCCCCAAGCACAGCTTCAATTCACGACGCTGGTTGTCTAAGGTAGTGAAAAGGTTAATGCCAGTGGCCCTTCGCTTTCACATGTAGTATAGACCATTCCAGTGCCAACACAGAATTCTATACAGGCCTATATCTTTCTCCTGAGGTTCTGTGTTCCTTACATTGCCCGCCATGAGGCCTCTATAACAACTACTCTTTAAATTGAAGCTGTGCCTATAGTTGCAGCTTCCGGCCACTAACCTGAGCACCGCACCAATGTTGATCAGTGCACAGGATAGGTTTTCGCTCTTCACTATCCTGTCGATGGGCCATCGATTCCAATTTCTTGGCAAGTGGAGCTTCCATTTAAAGGGGTATTCCCATCTGGGCATTCCCATTTAATTTAATTCATTTTCCATATATAAACATATCCTCAATTGGATGTTATTAAAAAAAATGTTCCTGTGTGAAGATAATTTCTTATAAATGTAGCCATGTTGTCCCTTAGAAACGAGATAGCTTCCTCGGATACGACCACCACGCACTCTGGCAGCGGTGGCCAGAGATGCACTACTAAACCATGCCTGACCTCCTGGATTCAGCAATCATTACCACAGGACGGCTGCGGGAGCTGCAGTAACTCCCGGACATTTCATATACAAAAACCTTGTGTTTCTTTGTGCAATCCCTCCAGCAGAGGTGGTCGTATCCAAGGACACAGTCTTGTTTCTAAGGAACCATATAACTACAATTATGAGAAATTTTCTTCACACAGGAATATTTTTTTTTAATAACATCTAATTGTAGAAATGTATTTATATAGGGCAGATTAATGAAACTAAATGTGAATGCCCAGATGAGAATACCTCTTTAAGTAAATACGGAAGCAGCTGCCGTTATACAACGTTCCAAGTCTAAATTTGTGCCACATTTGCAACTCTTTGTTAACATTGTAGACTTTATATGTATTTTTCATAGTTTGCATAGTCGGCTTGAAAAAAAAAAAACCTTTGGGATTTGGGAAGACCATTCCAATCTACCTACCGCAGCTCAGTCACGATCCTGTCCTGAACAGACTGAGCAGTGGTTAAATACTGTTCCTCTAGCTGATGGACCGCAGCCTGTAATGACAGGCAGTCTGACCTCTTCTCTGCCAGTTGTGCCTCCACGGCTTCCTGTTGCTTTATTTGTTCCTGAAGCTGACACAAAATAATGGAAATGTTGAAGCAGCTCAAGAAAAACTGGAACACTTTTGATACATTTAGACTCTGCTGTGACTATTGTGTTTGTATGTGAAATCAATAAGGATGACGAAGCAATAAGACAGATTTAGAGAAACTGCTTCTTAGCTGCAGGTGAGGACAGGGCCGGTTTTAGACAAAGAGGGGCCCTCGGCAAAACTAATAGCGGGGGCCCCAAAATAAAACTATTTTAAAGTGGCAGTCAGTAAGAGGCTCCCTATAGCCCTGCACAATAATAACACTTTGTAGTTTACAAGCAGTAGTAGGGTAAAACAATTTTTACTTACCCGGCCGCTGGAGATCCTGAAAGTGCATTGTCCGACTCCAATGCACAGTGCCGCTATTCACTAAGATCGTGCGTCTGATATCCTGCATGTGTCACTTCCCCGCTCAGGTCCGACGAAGTTCACCATCTTCGTCCTGATGTATGTAAGTGCATTGGATGCGCCACAACTTTAATATTAAATCCCGCGCTCAGTCCGACGACCCCCCCTTTCGTATGAAAGCCAGCGCCGCTGAGACAAAATCCGATTGCGTGCATTACCATCCCCTTCTAAATCCCTGTCACAACGGCGCAAATCCCGAAAAGCATGAACAGTCCGACGGAAATAGTACATAAGCCCCAATGTGTAATATGGGACTATAGGGGAATTTTATAGGAGATAGACAGGTGATAGGGAGATTGATGATAGAAGATAAATATGAAAGATGATATAGATTTATAGATAGATTTATAGATAGATTTATAGATAGATGATAGATTTATTGATGCAGAAATATAAAGTAGATTATATATAGATAGAAAATAGATATGATAAATAGATAAAACAGTAAAAGAGAGATAGATTGATTAATGGAAAGAAGATAGATAGAGAGATAGATATTAGATAGGAGATAGAAGTTATATAAATAAATAGACACAAAGCTATATAGACAGCTATATAGACAAATATATAGATAGGAAATAGACAAATTATGGGATATAGATAACTAGACAGCTAGATGATAGATATATAGGCAAGAGAATTCAACCATGGGGTATTAAAAGAGCAATACATCCCCTGGCCACAAAAGTCCACATTCAGGGGGCCACTTTATGACAAGGGGCCCTAGGCAAACACCCAGTCTGCCGCCCCCCTAACGCTGGCCCTGGGTGAGGACTTAATGGAAAAATCTGATTACTCTCAAGAAGTAGTAAAAAGGAGCCAATACCACAGTTCAATAATCCATGATTAAGTCTATGGGATGGAGAATAAGGAGTTTCGAAAAGCAGGTGCCATATCAACACTAGACATTGCCTGAATACTGAAAAGTTGGTTATTTTATGGAAATCCACACAACACCTCATAGAAATTGGTAAAAGACAACATGACTCTTGGAGGTCATGTTGGTTGCTCTTCTTAATTCTTGGGTCCTCCCAATCCTTAGCCTTGCAGAAGTGCTACGAATTGTCCTGCCCTGACCTAGAATAGATCATTGTGCTATTGTAAAGGGGCAGACATTATTACTTGTGTTTGCAGGAGGCGGAGGTCTCGGTCTTTCTCCTTCACACTGTGAATGGTGCCGTGCAGCTGATGAAGAATGCTCCTCTGTTCCTCCTCTTTATGAGCGAGGTCTTGGGCAGAAACATCTGCCAGCTTTTTAAGTTGGGTCACATCCTCCACCAAGATGCTCTTCTCTCTCATATTGGCATCTTAAAGGGAAAGACAAAGCTGAAATATATTTATCTAACACTTGTAAACCTTGAATATCCATCTTTTTGCTAATTTTGTAGCTTATTACTTACCCAACACTAAAGCTACTACACAAAAATGGCTGGTGGTCATGACCTGTCACTGTAAATCCAACAAACAAACTAAACTATCAACTAGGATTCCACTTATGGTAAAAGCTTTTATTGCTAGTAAGAAAGACATTTACCACCAGTAATCCCAAGAATTGATCAAGGGAATGGAAATAGTTCAGGATGCATGATATTTCCTAAAAACAATGGGGGACTTGAGGGGTAAGGAGGTTGCATGGCGCAAAGATGACTTACACCCCTGCTGGACATATGGAAGCTGAAAATTAATGAAAAAAGAAAAAAAAATCCTAATAATTTCAATAATTTTGCATCCATCCACTATACAATCATAGGTTTAGAATTAGCTGAAGTCATAAGTTTTTATAAGATTTAAAGGGAACCTATCACCGGGGAGACCCATTTTTAGCACTCCCTCTTTTCAAATATATGAAAACGCCCATCACTTGGCTTAGCGACGCCCCCTTCTCCTCTACAGCCAATCCCGAGTGAGGGGAGTTATTCATATATTTGAAAAGGACACATGTAGGAACGGTTTCCCAAAGGTGGGGGGAAACTGCTCCTCTATAGCCACTCCCAGGTGACAAGTGCCTAGTCTCACAGCACATCTCCTGGTGATAGGTTCCCTTTGAAGAAAATACATCTTCCCTGTATCTGCCGCAAATTCTGGTCATAGCAATAGAGATCTATTGGTAAAATTGTTTGGTCGATGACTCCCCATACACTTGTACACCTGGATCGGTGAAGCATCTATGGGTTCTCAATGGAGAGAGGCTAGACAATTTTTTTTTTCCAAAAGGAATACAGAATCAGGTATGATAAGTTGTATCATGCCCAAGCCTTCTTCTCCTAAAAGTATTAAAATACTTAAAAGTATTAAAATTTGGGAGTATTAAAAGGGACCTAAGACTTAAATGCGTTTTAGAGGTACAATATTTTGGCACATCCATAGAATATGTTCTCAATTTCTGATCAGCGAGGGTCCACACCAAGCAACCCCAAAAATACTGTTCTCTACAGCTGATGAACTTGGAGCAGGAAATAGACAGCGCCGTTCTATTTGTAGTGGTTAGACCAAGTTATTGCAGATCGCTTCCCTTTCAGCCAATACTCTGAGAACAGCTTCCTGCTCCATTCTCTGTGTAGCAGCTGCTGAGACCCCCAACAAACCCCCAAGACCCCTTGGGGCTGGGGCAGGTTCCTATATCATGCTGTTACTTCTGGTTTTCGTAGAGAGGCCTCCTCAGACAACAAAGGGAGTGATGACGCATGGTCCAAGGAGGCCACTCATTGACCAAAGTAGGTCCCATGATTTCCAAAAACCGGAAATATTAGAGCAACATATGCACTGGGAGCAGAAGTAGGAAAACTATAGCTTCTACCTCCTCCTCCCTAGATACTCTGGGGAGTTGGATCTCCAAAAAGTGAATGAGTACTTTTCATAAAGCTTTTTGGGGTTAACAAAATGAGTCTATTGTCTTACAAGACTATGAATGAAAAGCTTTTCATGACCCGTAGTATCAAAGCCCCATTATTGGGCAGTGTCATAATGTTCTCTCTGTCCCCTGCGCCCCTCCTTGTAAACTGTTTGGATAATTCTGTAATTTATGATGTGCCTGTTCCCGTGAAATCACAGATTCCTCATCCATGAACTGAGCTCCTACCAGCTGCTAACTTTTTAAGACTTTTCACTCCAGGTTTGATCCCATATAATAGATGGAAGCTTTTACCAGTTCCACTCGGAAACAAGTGGATTTCTGGCCTATGTCGGAGGGGAAATGTAATATTGTTGGCATTTCAAATGAAGATGTCTACCAATGTGAAAGGTGCCATTTACACTGCCCTTCTTCTACTCTGGCTCATGAAGATGCTGTAATGGGATTTTATAGAAAAAAAGGCCATAATATGTAACACAATACACCAAATTTATAAGGAAACTAATAGGTGGTATAAGACAGTTTAACAATGTGCTAGATTTATTCTCATCATCCATACATTCGATGCATTTTGAGGCTGCGTTCACACGCTGCATTTGAATTGCGTCTGTGCTTTCAAAATTACAGCAGTCTTATTTTTTTTCTTTCATGTGGACCACAAACTTCCATAAAAGTCAATGGCAATGTTAAAAACAAACAGCACAATAATATTATCCAAGGTCCGTTTTTTTTTTTCCAGATGATGCTGGAGAATCAAGTGTTTTGCCAAAAAACATATGTACTATTTTATTTAAACATAAAAAATAAATATGGCGTCAGATGCAGAGGCATATACCACACAGACTGCCAACAGAGGTAATTTTTGTGAAAGGTCAATGGCAGGGGCGTAACTGCAGCAGTAGCAGCCACAGCCGCGGCCATGGGGCTCACAGTGTCAGGGGGCCCCGGCATCTGGGGTATTGGGTATGAATATGCTGTATGTGTGTATATATGATATGTATATGCTGTATATCTGTGTATAAGATGCATGGTGTATATGCTACTGTATGTATGTATGTGAGTATATGCTGTATGTATGTATTCATGGTGTGTATATACTGTATGTATATTTTTTAAGTATAAGTGGGGCCTCATTCAGAAGTCTGCTATGGGGCCCTGCCTCCCCCTGTTTCACTCCTGGTCAATGGTCTCACTAGTGTGAAAAAGCCCTAGTGAACAAGCATGAAAACAATTTGACCAGGAATTTTGACTTCGCCAAGGGGGCATGATGGGACGTGGCATGGGGTAGTCTGGGAATGTCCTGGCTCGGCAAATTTACCGTAGATGGGGGTTCCTGGTGCAGATTATAACATGATTCTACGCCAGGCAGGTGTACAATTCATCCAGATGCACAAGTATATCTGGTGCAATGTGCGTGAGGGGGGTTCGATCAACCCTGCCACGTGATACGCCAGATCTTGATAAATTCCCCCCAAAGGGTCGACAAAGAACACTGAGGACCTTTTTTACCCCATTTGTGATGTGTTTTGTGGATCAGGGAAAAAAAACCTGGATCAGTTGCGTGTCATAGGGACGTGAAAAAAACCAGATACGGGTATAAAACAGATACGTTTTAACTGGACGCATGATGTGTATTAGGCAGGATCAGTCCCAGTGTCTGGAGTAGATAGTTTTGGATTCACATCACATCCAGGCGTGAATTGTATGAAAGGTAAAGCCAAGCAGGCGGCGGGTTGCAGGTGTACGATCACTGACATTTACCCTGCAGCTCGGATTTTCCCAGGAGCTTTAGCAGAAGTTCGTTGAAGCTGCTGTTCCTATAAGTCACTGTTATTACTGGGTTCAATACCTCAGCCGTGTAGTATCACATTACAGCAGCGCCTCCACATATGCCCCTGCAATGATACGCACACAGCCGCCACCTGATAGCCACACATTGTAATGGCACTCATTATGTGGCAGTGGGAATCCGATTAGAGTATTACTTAGAGGTTCAGTGTCATGGAAGAATAGGAGTTAATTTAACCATTTCTAGCCATACCTGTAATCATGTACCTTGTAATGTCTATAGGGCACCTGTGTCATAACTTTGGCTTTGTCCATTCATCCGTCCGTTTTTTTTTTAAATTTGGGGTTTCTGCTAATCACATGTATCTTAGCTTTTTTTCCCTTACTGATACATGTGGTGTTTGGTCTGCAGTTAATTTGCAACTTTTTAAACCAAAAGTTGAAAAAAGTCTCCAGATCTGAACTAATTTCTACGCCTCGTCAAGGGCAGCTGTAGATTTGTGCTAAAATGTGCCACTTTTTACATCTGGATTCAGGTGATAACTCAAGGAACACCGCAGAAAACTAGACAATAGTGGAAGGGAGGCTGTCTTAGCCACACAAGAAGTCGCAAATGAGCACATATGCGCTAAAAAGTCACAAAAAATAAAGAAAAAAGAGAGCCAAAAGTTAGATTCATGTGCCCCTATGTGTCTTGTCCATGATATTACATTGCTAGATCATCATAGAACTCATCTTGTGCCATTCCTCTTTTATTCCTCCTAGAAATCTGGTGTAACCAGTTGTCTCTCTACACAGTCAGCACCGATTGGATAATGTCACAGTCTGAGGGGACACCATTTCTCCCAACTGAGGTCATCCAGTTGCTAAAGGGGGTTTTCCAGGATTCCTGTAAGACCCCATGATGTCCGGGGCAGGGGAGACATAAAAAAAAAAAAAAAAAAAAAGCATAACAACTCTACATAGGAGAGATCCTTGACTGTAGATGAAGGGTCATGTGATCTCTAATTACCCCTGCAGGACCTTATACTTGTATTCATAAATACTATCATAAGGTCCTGGAAGGGCAATTGTTTGTGGACACTTAGGATCACATGACCCTCCCTCCATCTGTGGCTAATATCCTGCCCCCACACTTAGGGTGCGGTCACACATGGCATTTTGAGCCCGTTTTTGGGCCATTTTTAAGCAGTCCGTTGAAAAACGCATGCATTTTTTGAAAACGCATCCGTTTTTGACTGGTTTTAATTAAGATAATTGGGAAAACTGGGCAAAAATGCATGTGTCTCTGGAAACACATATGCGATCGCCCCCAGCCCCGCCCCCTACGACCTAGCGTTGCGTTGCAAACGCGACGCTAGCGGAACGTGTGAACGCACCCTCAGGGCTCTTTCACATTGGCTTTCTTTTTCCCGTCCGTGGTTCAGCGATTTCCACGGATGCCTCACAAAGCCAGAAAAAACGGATGCGCAACTGAAGCTGAACAACAACGCCAATGTGAAAGAGCCCTAACACTCATTTTACATAAAACATGAAGAAAAGTGGCCAACCCCCTTAATTATATTTATTCCCTATTCACAAGTTAGGGAATAAATATATGAATGCGGGGGACTCGGCTTTTAGACCCCCCCTACAATCATTAGAACGGGGGATAGAAAAGTTTCCCTTATGTGCTCCATAGCACAGGGAACTCCACGTTGTGGCCTAGGTGTATGCCGGTCTGCAAGTCCAATAGAAGACAATGGGGCACAGGAAGAATAAAACCTGGAAGTCTTAGGGTGATGGCAGAGGTGCCGTCTTGGCTGCGTTTGTAAACGCAAACCAAGCCGCACCCCGATCGCATCGCGTTTCTATGGAAACGCCTGCGATCGGGAACGAGCCGCCTGTGTTTTGCATTAAAGTAACGCAAAACACCGGCGGCTCGTTACCGATCGCAGGCGTTTCCAGAGAAACGCCGATGCGATCGGGCCATGGCCCGCCCCGGTATGTGCGGTTTTGTCTGCGTTTGCAAACGCAATGCAAATGCAATGTTAATTCTACAGTAGATCATGGGAGGAGCCTTTGTTTTGCGTTTCAAAGCACAAATGGAACAATCGTAACATAGGAATGCGTCACAATGGTATCTGCAAGTGTTGCGGATTACCTGCGGTTCTGCTGTGGTCATCTCTTGCAATGTAAGGCTGGAGGCACACGTGGCGTCTTGAACCCGTTTTTGGGCTGTTTTTAAGCAGTCCGGTAAAAAAATGCATAAAACCTGTGTGTTTTTGAAAGGTTCTACCAATTATCTTAATTAAAACTGGTAAAAAAAGGATTTGTTTTCAAAAAACGCATGCGTTCTTTGACGGACTGCTTAAAAACAGCCCAAAAACACCACGTGTGCCACCGGCCTAATGCGTAACATGTACAGATACCATTACATGGCCCTTTGTCAGATTGATGTAACACCTCCATGTACCCCAGCACCTATATCTGTAATACTTGTGGACCTATCATTTTATTCTTTCGTAATATCTAAAGTGCGCAAAAGAGGAAAAAATATATTGTATGTTTTCCATGCATCTTACCGATAAAACACACAAGTGCAATGAGGGGCTTGTGTATCCAGGATAACACAATGGACTGATAGAGACAGAGAACAGAGGGATTCCCTGCGGAGATCCCTCCTTATCATCCTGCATTGTGCTCCACGTCTGGGGAAACGCTCAGCGGTGGCGTCTGAGGCAGGGCAGGTGGCCTGTGTCCCCCAGACATTTGGTGTCTTATTCCCATTATGTTTGGGGCACACCCTCTATTGATGGAGGAGACAGAGGAGGAGAAACAAAGAAAAGTCAATCTGCATAATGGGAATACCTGAGATATCCTGCAGGTGTCTCCGCTGGGACCCCACCTCTCCTTTCAGGGCGCTGATAGTGGCCTCTTTCATAGCCAGCTCCACCTGCATGGTGTCAATGTGAGACTGCAAGTCCTGGAGGGAAAATACAGCAAAACATATTCAGATGGATTACCCTCAAATACCAACTGCAGCAGCGGTGTCCCGACAGGGAATTTCCAGCTTCAGCAAAAAAATGTAACAATCAGCAAGCACATTCGGATGCAGGTTGTTGGGACGTGCTTGCGGTTTGTAGAACTAAACCAAGATTTGGGATGAAATGGGTAACACTCTGGGGTTGGGGGACACTGGTAACAGATTCAATATTTATGTCTGCAAAGCATTTTTACTTTTTATGGCATTAAAGCTGGTAATACATAACAGATCAGTATCGGCCGAACTCAACTATTTCAATTAAATGTCAATTAAATGGAAGTATTCTTACTTGCCCCTGATGGTAGATGTATTAGCCCTCTAAGGAAGCTATGTGGAAAACGCCCTCTTTTACCTATAAAAAATCTCCTCTGAAGCCATGTGAAAATGAGCAGAGAAGAGTCATATTTTGCTTGAGATGAGTCAAGTTTATAGGCTGCAAGAGGTAGTGTCACTACAGACAGTAGTGACTTGGCTCTATAGTACCTAGAAACATGCTTTTGGTGTTACAAATTGTAGTTTTGTGAGCTACAAGAAGCCAGAGAAATAGCCAGATAAAAAAGGAGGACATTTTTTTAATATAGGTAAAATTATAGAAAGCACGTTTCATACCCACCTAACGGGGCAAATAGTTTAATGGACTAAACTGAAGAGGATTACCAAGTAATGAAATTGATGACCAATCTTATGGAGATGAATTTGCAAGCAACTATCACTTTTAAGGTGCAGTCACAGTTTTTCAGATGCAGTTTTTAATGTATAAACCAGAGAGGAGGAACAGCTTCTCTCAATAATATGTTCTCATCCATTATAATCCACCCCCGCTTTTGGCTTCAAAAACAGAATCTGAAAAGCTGAACGTGTGGACACACCTTTATTCTCTTGATCAGCGGGTGTCTTAAAGGGGACCTGTCAGCAGAAATTTACCTAATAAACCAGTACCAGTATGTTGTCAAGCAGCTGAACACATTCCAGATCATGTTTCTTTCATGACCCAGTGTGGTGGCATCATCCTGAAAATCAACTTTGAAGTGAGATGTAAATTGGTAGTATAAAGTCAAGGAGGAGGAGATTTTAACACCCAAGCCCTCTCTTCCTCAGAAATCCTCCTTCACTGTAATTGAAGGCCCTGCATCCGGACACAACACTATCCAGATCTCCTGAAGCGCATGATTTCTATCACAGAGGAGGAGGCGTTCAGAGCTCCCCACCTTGACTTCTGTGTTCAACTCTCCTCCTCCTTGACTTTATACAACCAATTTACATCTCACTTCAAAGTAGATTTTCTGGATGATGCCACCACACTGGACCCTGAAAGAAACAAAAACTAGAAGGTGTTATGCAGCTTCACAATATTCTGCTTATTATCTGTTTATTAAGCAGATTGCTGATGACAGGTTCCCTTTAACCATGTGACCCATCTAAGATGTGCAAAAAAGTGGTAAGGCCGCTGACAAATGTGGCGTTTTTGAACACATTGAAAGTGCACGTGCTTTCTTATTGTTCGACTGCATTTTTAAAACACAACCGCTACGAAAAGAGTAATGAAAACGTACCTCTAAAGCTCAGACACAAAAAACCACAATGGAGAAAAAAACAAAGTTAACACACTTTATCCAAAAATCCATTTAAAATGGCAAAATGCAAAGCTGATGCATTTTACAAGGATACAAAAACGCAATGAAAAAACGCCTCAAAAAT
Source organism: Engystomops pustulosus (assembly GCF_040894005.1). Lineage (NCBI taxonomy): Eukaryota > Metazoa > Chordata > Amphibia > Anura > Leptodactylidae > Engystomops > Engystomops pustulosus. The sequence continues at coordinate 36,652,581 of NC_092415.1, read as the reverse complement.
GCCACGTGTGTTATTTTCGGATGCTGAAGGGGATGTCGCCTAAGGGGTGGGTGGTGGATGTAATACAATTTTGCATACTTACCTGAACACTACTTTGTTTGGGTGATAACTAAAAGGTAAGAGACAAAATGCTTGTTGCTCATGCCCAGTGTTGAGCTGGCCCACTAGAGGATGTCTGCCGAGCCGCTAATTGGTGGTCCAGCAGTAGATAATCCAATTTGAAGGCTACTAGGGTCTATTTCCTAAGGGTTGATGGAGGGTGAACCAATGGATAATTTTATCTAGTCAGCCCAAGGCTTTCAAGTCTGACACTTCCCATGATCACGAAGAAGGCCGGCGGCACACATGGCATTTTGAAACCTTTTTTAGGCCGTTTTTAAGCAGTCCATTAAAAAACACATGCGTTGTTGAAAAACGCATCAGTTTTTGACCGATTATCTTAATTAAAACAAGTAAAAAACGGATGCGTTTTCAAATACCGCAGCCGTTTTTTAACGGACTGCTTAAAAACACCCCAAAATGGGTTCTAAACTCCATGTGTGCTGCCGGCCTTATGACATTGTGCTTCATTATCATTCATCATGTGATAGAGGACACATGACAATTTTAAATATGTGGTCAAACAATAACAATCTGGAACTGTAATGATGCATTAGTTCCCCATAGTATTTCCGTCCTGTGCCTATGCTGCCAGAGGTATCATCATGAAGTCCTCACCTAAACATCGCAGCCTACGTAAGAACATCCTCCGCTTCACCATTGTCTCTCCAGAAGTTAAAGGGCACCTACCACCCTGATTCTACCTATAAAGGTAGAAGGGGTGGTAGGTGGATGGATGGGACGTGAGGATAGCCCTTTTTTGGGCTAATCCTCACGTCCCAGGTGTCTTTTAGAAAACTTTATAGCAAGTATATGCAAATTTTTTTATGCGGCTACTGGGGCGTGGAGTAGCCGGACATGAGGCTACTAGTCGAGGCTACTCCACGCCCCAGTAGCCACGTTACTCCGCCTACCAGGTAATCTTCGGCGCGCAGCTACCAGGAGCCGGGTCCCCTGCGTTCTGCGCATGTGCAGAACGCAGGCCTTCGGCTGTGCGGCCGCGGCTCCGGGGCCGGAACTACTGTGCATGCGCAGTAGCCGGGGGACTCGGACGAGGGCGCGCAGCTACCAGGAGCTGCGCGCCGAAGATTACCTGGTAGGCGGAGTAACGTGGCTACTGGGACGTGGAGTAGCCTCATGTCCGGCTACTTCACGCCCCAGTAGTCACATAAAAAAATTTGCATATACCTGCTATAAAGTTTTCTAAAAGACACCCGGGACGTGAGGATTAGCCCAAAAAAGGGCTCTCCTCACGTCCCATCCATCCAACTACCACCCCTTCTACCTTTATAGGTAGAATCGGGGTGGTAGGTTCCCTTTAATCTCCCTCATCCTTTCCTGATTATCAGTATAGTATGAGTGCATTGTGTTGTGACCTACCGCTGAGTACCACACAGCAATGTATTGCTTTTCACAGCCGAGGGCCACATGTGGATGTGTGCTATAGGGTCATCATAGGATCTTGTGGCTCAGGCATGAATATATCTGGGGACATTTATCAGGGCTTCTACCCCAGTTTTCAGACATGTCTTGAAATAATTAGAATGTTTTGCTTAGTGCCAGGCATTGTGACTATTGTTCCCTTTATGCCATCTCCACACCTAGGATACGTGTAGGGGCATAAATTGTGGTGGGGATGGGGGGGCGGACATTCTTCATGAATCTGGCGCCCCCAGAGTGGACCAACTTTTTTTTGGTGCACTTTAAACATAGAGCATGCAACACACTTCTGCCGGACTCTGCATGATAAATGTGTCGCACGGTCCGACTGTGCACCGGAACACCACTTTCAGTGCAGAATTTTGTATGGCGTCGGGTATAGTGCAGCCATGACACATTATAAATACCAGTGCAAACCGTTTGCACTGAAAAGAACATTCAAAGTCCATCAGAAAACTGGTGCAGGGGCTTTAATAAATGTGCACCAGTGGGTATAGATTTAAATGTAGCGTAAGGATGAAATGGGGAAAAAGGGAGCGGGTGTATTAGGGGCAACATCCCTTTAAATTGGAGGCAGCCATGTACACCGCTTTCTGTACTACTTTGGAAACCCAAGAGTTGCACTTGGCAGAGGAGAAATCTATAAATCCCCCTACATCCTATAACATGCCATTTATGGTCACATTGCACGGATGTGACTGGTGTTGTTACACAGGCCTACACGTCTACAAGAAGCGTTCCATGTTTATATAATGCTGTATACGTTCCAGGACAGAAGTCCACGCAGACGCCTATGTATACTGTACATTAAGACACAGGATATTCCAGGGAGGACATGTAACCCCTCTATGGTACCATTCCTACTGTTGTGAGCGATGCAGTATAGAAAGCAGAGATGTAGAAAAGCACAAGGAATTGAAATGGAAAGTATATTGGAAAATTGTATACATTTTCATTAAACACAGAATAAAAGAATATCCATTATTTGCTGAAAGTGGAAAACCCCTTTAATTCCTGAATGACTAAGCAGCGGCTTGGTTATTACAAGAATTGGTGCAGTAAAGCTAGGGAGTTATGTGGCTGAAATAGAATTTTGCTGAATAATAAAACTGCCCCAGATCATCAACCCTACTTTATGACATCCTTAATTTTTGGAGGATTTTAATGTAAGCACCATAGATACATGCTTTCACGTGCTTGACGTAAAGCTGGATATACCCGCACCAGATATTCAACACGCTTAAATCTGCTGAGCATGCATGTGTTGTGAATGCAGAGTGGGGAGTAAACTCTGGTGGTGGCTTATCTCCCGTTCCATTATGCCCAACTCCCTCTACCTTTGCCATTTAAAGTAACGCCCCCCCCCCCCCCACGTTTGGTTTGTCCTGACAAAATCTGCATTAAACAGATTTTAGTCGATCACTTATCCTTATTTGAGATTATTGAGGATCCAACAACTAGCACTTTACTGTAGTAGTGGGGCGCCCCAGTGGGGTCCTTTTCAATGTCATACATGTAACCCACTTGTGGCTGTTTGCAGAATTATGTGGTCACCAGCCATCACCTCTCAGAACTTAGGAAAACACAAGCAAATACATAGAATTCCACTCTAACACCGGGGAATATCACACTGCTGGGGTCTGTGGTGATAGACCCCCCAAAGACAGCGATTAACCAATGTGGAACGGACCAAAAAAAGAAAAAAATACATGATCTCACAGTCTGCACCCTTTAATCCCGGTACCAGGTCCATTCCTACAGAGCACAGCTTTGCTTCATAGACAACTGATAGGATGTAAGAGTAGACTGAATGAAGCATGAGAACGTCACATCCTACAGTCCATCCACAGCCACACAGTGTGACATGTCAGATAAGCATCACCACGGACCTTCCTCTAAGTGCAGGATGTTTGCTCTCCATCTAAGTGACCCTGGAGGATTCCCTCATATGAGAAGAAGAATGAGCCCTCCATTAGCCACACTTTACTGTCAGATTTGTCATAGAGTGAAAGACATAGAGAGTCTGAAATAGAGATTGATCCTGATCAGCAGAGATCAGCAGTGATTTATAGCAGGCCTGAAACATTAGGGAGTCATGGAGAACCGTTTTAGCTCTTACGTTCACATTAAGGCCTTATTCATATTTGATTTTGTCCATCTGCGGTCATGGGCAGTTTTTCTTTCCAATGACCTATTGATTCCTATGTGTTTGTGTGTCCAATAGAAGAAGCTGTTCTTATTTCTTCATTTAAACGAATCAAGCAAAAAAAAGTGGTTGCACCGAGTTTCTATCCACAGGATAAGAGCTTACAATCTGACTCGTGGGAGTCCGACTACTGGACTACACTGATCACAGGAACAGGGCTCCCCTTTCTCACTAAATGATAAAGTAAGAGGTCAAATATGTGTTCGCCACTCAATAATATGGGAGCTTCAGAAATTGCTGAGCATAGCGCTCTACTATCTCCAGGTCACTTCCTATGAGAGCGACGGTGCTCTGTGATTCCCAACACTCCAATACTATTGAATGGAGCATCTTGACACTTTCTCCACCTGCCACTGATGAGTTAGTGAAAATAGGACTCCAGATCTTGTAATAGGTACAGCTCTACAACCTCTGCCACTTACATGAAAATTAGTGCTATAACAAAATAAATACACTGGAATCTAATAAAGGAGATATATGGTAAAAGTACTATTTAAAGGGGTTTTTCCACTAACAAAAGTTAGGGCCTATCAACGGAATAGGGCCTAACTTGCTGATCAGTGGGGTTCTCAATGCTGAGACTCCCACATATCACAAAATCGAGGGATCCCATGGGGTCCCATGTACCTCTGTCAGACTAATGGAGCAGACGGCCGTGCATGACTGTTCTGCTCGGAGATCAGTGAGGGCGGCGCTCGGCAATTTCCGTCAGCTCCATAGAGATTAATGGAGCAGAACAGTCATGCGCGGCCGTCTGCTCCATTAGTCTGAGGCACCCAGTGATTAGTTCATTGGAAAACCCCTTTAATAATCTCTTTAAAAAAAAAAAAACTTAGAAAAAAATCATTAAGACTGGCGTTTTAAACTCTATTCTTAAAAGTCCCCTGAGTATAGAAAACCTTGCCGACCCTGCTCCCCGACATGGCCAAAGTGTGGTGCGGGTCAGAGAAGCAAGGAAACTGATGGAGAAGGCAAAATGAATCTCCCCCATTGTATTTTTTGTCATTTGTGGTTTCTAAAATAAAATTGTATGAGTGTCAAGAGTTTTTCACCAGGTGAACCCCTTCAGACTCTGGATAACATGATCTAGCCCTTTTCAAACACAAAGTGGGTGCCACCCGGTGGAGGAAAACTGCCCCAAGTAAAAAATAAAATAAACTCATTACTCACCTTCCGGCGCTCCCTGCGGCTTCTCTTCTCCCCGGGATTCTTCAGCAGTAGTGCGGGCATAGCCAAGTCTGTGTCATGTGTCATGCGGTGGCGAGTGTGCGCAGTGTCTACAGAACAGTATCTAACTGTTTGGGGGGAGGCAATGTCTAAGCTAACATAGTGGGACAGTGTGACATACACTATAATCCATACATAAATGCATGTCTCTAAGATTTTTAATTTTGTGGGGGGCTGCTTATGCTAAAATCGGAGAGATCTGTATATATTTAAATGACCTCGGGGAGGAGTTGGGAATTTTTTTGAGATTCGCTCTGTACAAAAAATTATCTAGAAACTGCCCTGAACATGAGGTCCCAGCACCGAGGTGCTGGTGCCATTTTAGGATTGTTGATGTGATGGTTATGTGAAAAAATTAAAAAAAAATACCCACTTTTACTTCTGTAATGATTTTTTCAGCTTGCAGTGTGAGTCGTGGCTGGTTGCTTGAGGCTTCTCGCGCCTTATTCCTTGTGCAATTTGGTTAAGAAATGAGTTATACTGTTGGTCAATACAAACAGATTTCTCCATCCACATTATAGCACAAGTCCATGAGTAACTTTCTGAATACATTACACTCCTCATATTCTATGGGGGCTACACTCAGTATTAAGACCCAGAGCTGAATTTATAATTCTGCTGGTTATTTAGCAGAACATTTTCAGTCAGTCAGACTTAGTGGGAAGATGTTACCAAACAATGACCTATTTTTACATCAACATTTTTTATTATTATTATTTTATAGGAATTTTTCCATGTTGCTATCTAGTATTATTGTACCATATCTTCGCTTTTTAGCAGTAGGACTAATAATAGACTGATAGTGGCCAATTCTGTAGGGGGTTTCTGTAGAGAAGTCATCCCAATTATATCAAAACATTAAGACTGGAGGGAATTCTTTAAAATTTCAGCTTCAATACATGGAGAAAAGTTTAAAATAACTATTTATGCATAGGACAATCTGTAAGAAATGTTGTCAATTGCATAATAGTTAGTAGAATAGTATTCACACGTTACTGGGTGGCACAGCCAATTCCAACAGCATTGCTGATCCACAAGGATAGCGCTACTAAGGAAATTGTGTCTGTCATACAAGCAGGATTTACAGATTGTTAGACTGTGAGAAATGATGAACTGTTTTCTTACAGAAACAACCATAGCGCCACCTAGTGACATGGAAGGGTTCTGCTAGAAAAAACAAACTGTAAGCATGCCTCCCAAGTTTTGGGCTACAGAAAGGGGGACAAAGCATGCCCCTTGTCCCATCCCCAAATATAGTATAATAATGAACTTAAAATCCCCTACATAGTATAATGCCCCCTTCCAGTGGCCAACCCCCCCCTCCACGGTCCTATATAAAACCCCCTACTTCAACTCAGCAATATATAATGCCCCCCCTTTAATTTTATCCTCCTGTCCTCCTCCATCTTCCCTCATAGGATGGTGGAAAGGATATAAGAAAGATGTCTCCAGTTCCAGGAGGTAGACTTGTTTCTGAAGATTCTTAATGTACTCTGTCTCAATTAGCAAAGATGGCTCCATTTGTCTATAAAAAAAAAGTGAATAATGCAAATTCTGATTAATATCTAGACAGTAAAAAGAAGTTCTAGGAATTCTGGAAACCCACTTTGCAGGTGTAAAAGCTTACACTGGTTATAGGCAATTACCAAGCTGGATAAATTGGGACAAACACCGGGTAAGGGCTTATTCACACATCTGTTTTTTTCTCAGTATGCTGCGATTTTTAAAAAGGACCTTTCAACACCTCATACATGTGGCTATGAACATACGTTATGTAGGAGCTGCCTCAGAGATTTAGGGGTACTTTATTTCTAGCACCCACAGTGGCTGAGATATCAGTCCAGATATCTGACCATTATAATCTCTCTACTGCCAGAGAAAAGGAGCGTGTATTAAGACAACATTTTACACTGTCAGAGAGGAGGAAATGGACCAAAAGTAGGGGCATGAGGGGAAAGATTAGCATAACACATGCCCCCTCCCTCTACCTCCTTTCTGACAAAGGATTACAATGGTTAGATACTGGGGCTGATATCTCAGCAGCTCTGGGGGATACATAGAAATTTCAAGTGCCCCTAAATCTGTGTAGGAGCTGCTAAAGAACGGTATGCTAATTTCCATATGTGTGAGGTGATGAAAGGTTTTTTTTTTTTTTTTTACTCAAGTCAGGTTTTTTTATGGGTCAGCAGAAAAAACTGATGTGCAGTCAGTTTCTTTTGACTCGTAGTGCTGGGGTACCAGGTGTTTCACCTTCTAACAAATGTCAACCTTTTTTTTTTTATGAACAACAGATGACAAATGGACATGAAAAAAACCGTATGAGGATACAAAACAAAAGCAGACCTGCATTGGACATGCACTGTGTGAATAAGCCCTATCTCTTTTCCTATTTCTAATCAGTTTCCATAACTGACCTAGAACTGGGGGTTTCCATGGCAGATTTCAGAGTGAGGGATTTCTTCAATGTTTCTGGGAAGAAAACAGAAATAGCTAAAATAAAAATAGTCACATAAGTGGCATTTGCCCCAGCACACCACTGGTAAAAAAAAATTTATATATATTTAATGACATTTTCATAATACATTTGGTGGTTTTTTAGCTGTGCCTGGAGATGACCATCTGCTTGGCAGATTCTTTCAAAAATCAAAGATGCATTCAAGGCTTTCTGTGAGGCAAAATGATATAGACAACAGGATAGTAGCCCAAAAGATCCCGTTATAGTCAATGGGATTTTTGGAGGGCTTTGTTGGTGTCTGACACTGGGTAGGAGTGGTGTTGCTCCTTATACCACTAGCCTAGGAAATACCTCTGCCTTTTTCCTAAGATGTTTTACCTCCCTGGCATCTTCCACTGCTGCAATATTTGGAAGAGATCAGGACCTATGAAATTCATCCCAAGCTCCTTAAACTGCAGCATGAAACCAGAGAGGAACATTCAGAACCTATATTAGGTTTATTAAGTGTTTTCGTGTGCAACTGCCCTCATCCTGCATATAATGAGCACTACACATTACTACTACTCCTATCCTATATATGGGCCCAGTACTGCCACTCATCCTGTATATATGAGAAGACAGTACTACTACTCCTATCCTGTATTTATGGGCAGAGCACAATACTGTTACTCCTATCCTGTATATACAAGCATGGTACTACTACTCCTATATACTGTATATCTTGTATATATAAACACAATACTGTTACAAGATAGGAGTATCTATGAGCACAGTACTGCTACTCCTATCCTGTATATATAATCACAGTATTACTGCTCATACCCTATATATATGGGCACAGTACAGTACTACTACTCCTATGCTTTATATATGGTCTCAATACTACTACACCTATCCTGTATATATGGAGACTGCACAGTACTACAACTCCAATCCTGTATGTATCATCACAGTACTACTATTACTATCCCATTTATAGTGACACAGCACAGTACTATTACCCATATCATGTATATATGGGCACAGTACTAGTACTCATATCATGTATATATGGGCACAGTACTACTACTCATATCATGTATATATGGGCACAGTACTATTACTCATATCATGTATATATGGGCACAGCACTACTACTCATATCATGTATATATGGGCACAGTACTGCTTCTCCTATATTATATATTTAATTTTATGTATAAATATATACAAGCATGGTACTCCTGATCATATCCTGTATATATGAGAACAGCACTACTACTCCCATCCTGTATCTGTTGTCACTGAACAGACCACCCTATTACTCTGCACACAAAAAGCCAAGAATGCTTTCAGGAAATCTCTGTTCATTTTATAAACCCAGAGAATTTTTTTTATTTTAAGTTTTTCTTTAGGAACCCAGTGAAGTATGTGACACAAATCACACAAAGATGTTGAATACATTTCCTAATAATGAATCTAGTTACTCCATGTCTACCAATTAGGCTGCAGCTTGCATTTTATAAAGTCTATGTAAAAAATAAGAGCTACATGTTGATTGGGCGATATCATCTTCCCTGCTGTGCCTCTCCCCAGTGCAGCTGTAGGGCGTCAGTCATGTGCAGGACGTGTGAGGGTAACTTCATGCACTCACCCGCCATTCCTCCCAGTCAGGTGCACAGCTGCACAGAGCGAGAGAGCACAGACCCGGCCGTCACCTTAGCAACGTATACAAACTTCTGTACGTCACTGCTGCTAGGCGGAGGCGGCGTCACGGCGGCCATGTTGGATGTGGGCAAAGGTCGCCAGTAAACTTAGAATTTAATATACAAAAAGCTGAATTTACCAAAAGAGTACCTAGGTCACTTAAATACATTTTCTCTATAGAAAGGGGTAACAGAACTGTGAAACCTTTATGTATTCAGCGACGCTATCAAAATCACATGACTACCTGTCAGACATTTTGCCGAAGTCCTTTTTTTTACCTTAATTTGCTCATTTTCTCTCAACCAGACCTTGACAATGAGCTACTCACTCTATCTATCTATCTATCTATCAATCATCATTATCCTCATCTTCATCCTACAACAAGTATAGGGGGTCATTTATCTTATTCCCCCTTCTTTGAGCTCTTTTCGCTGCCTTTGTGAGTGTATTTTTGCACCTGATTTGTCTTTGTCTTAGAAATTTTTTTTTTAAAAGAAAAGGCACAATGTTTGCGCACATCACACCATTGCCTTTCCTAAGCACGGCTAGGACTGGTGTGTTATTTTGCAATTATTTGTGCCCATATAGGCGCAAACATCTGGAAGCAGGAGAAACACAAAGACAAATTAGGCGCAAACCATTATCACTTCTACATAGCGAACTGCTGAAAAAGGTGGAAAAAATTGTGCAAATACCCCAATGCGCTCAAAAAGGTCACTAAAAAAAGGTGCATCAGACTAAGATAAATTACCCATCCCCAGAACAAATTTCTATGTTTTACTTTTTCTTTAAATCAACCTCACAACAGCAGCACAATGAAGAAGATGTTACGTTTCCCCAATGGAAGCACAAGGGTGTAGGTGGGGACAGTCGCCTCTGTCACATTTATCATAACCTGTGTCAGTTTTCTGCTGTAAATAATCACAGTGATTTTTTTTGTCCACAATATTTATTTCTTGAAAATTTACATTTGGGCATGGAGTGTCTTATATTCTATAGGATACGTTGTTTGCAGGAACAGACAGGCCCATCAGAGGACCAGTGGATCCCCCGGTGGTCCCCCGATACCTCCACTATGGCAGGGGCCTCCATCCCCATCTTAGGCCCCTGCCAGTGACAGCATTGGTACTTGGTGTGACTGTAAGCAGCCACTCGAGTACTATCGCTAATGTAACACAGCGGTCAATGGCACTTCCATTAAGCCTGTGTGTGCAATGGAGCCTGGAAGTTTCCCCGGCACACGTTGCACTGTGACCCCACATGCGCAGCGGTGAGATGATGCACTCAGGCTGGCGTGCGTCTTGCTCTTGTCAGTCCCACTGTAGCAGAGAGAAGAGAAGTGGAGGACAAAGGAGTGCTTCTAAAGGTAAGTGAGTATTATTATTTTTAACTACCAGACTAAATATATTATAAGGGGGCCCATTGCAGGACTATATATAGTAAGGGACTACATATAATAAGGGACCCCATTGCAAGAATATATATATTTAAGGGGCCACTAGAGGACTATATACACAGTATAATAAGGGGGAACTAGAGGACTATATGTAATAAGAGGGGGCTTTGCACATACAGGATAGAAGTAGTAGTACTGTGCTGTGCTTATATATACAGGATAAGAGCAGTAGTACTGTTGTTCATATATAGAGGATAGAAGTAGTAGTGTGCTGTTCCAATATATACAGGATAGGAGTAGTAGTACTGTGCTGTGCTTATATATACAGGATAGGAGGAGTAATTCTGTGCGGTGCCCATATATACAAGATAGGAGTAGTAGTACTGTGCTGTGCCCATATACACAGGATAGGAGTAGTAGTAGTGTGTGGTGCCCATATACACAGCATAGGAGTAGTAGTACTGCGCAGTGCCCATATACACAGGATAGGAGTAGTAGTACTGTGCGGTGCCCATATATACAGGATAGGAGTAGTAGTACTGTGCCGTGCTCATATATACAGGATAGGAGTAGTAGTACTGTGCTGTGCCCATATACACAGGATAGGAGTAGTAGTAGTGTGTGGTGCCCATATACACAGGATAGGAGTAGTAGTACTGTGCGGTGCCCATATATACAGGATAGGAGTAGTAGTACTGTGCCGTGCTCATATATACAGGATAGGAGTAGTAGTACTGTGCTGTGCCCATATACACAGGATAGGAGTAGTAGTAGTGTGTGGTGCCCATATACACAGCATAGGAGTAGTAGTACTGCACAGTGCCCATATACACAGGATAGAAGTAGTAGTACTGTGCTGTGCCAATATATTCAGGATAGGTGTAGTAGTACTGTGCGGTGCCCATATATACAGGATAGGAGTAGTAGTACTGTGCTGTGCTTATACATACAGGATAGGAGGAGTAGTACTGTGCTGTGCCAATATATACTGGATAGGACTAGTAGTGCTGTGCTGTGCTCATATGTACAGGATAGGAGTAGTAGTACTGTCCTCTGCCCATATATATAGGATAAGATTAGTAGTACTGTGCTGTGCCAATATATACCGAATAGGAATATAAAATTTATTAGAGCTTTTATATAAAATATTTGATGAGAGGAGCGGTAAATATAAGTAGAATAATTAAGGAGAGCATTGTATAAAACGTAATTAATAAGTAGGAGCACTGTAAGACTGTATAGATGAAATGATTAATTAAAAGGAATGATGTCCAATTTAATTTATTAGAAGTCACAATGTAATATTTGATTTATAGAGAGGGCACAGTATGGTTTTTGTTATGGGGGTATATTTGATATACCCTGGTTGTTTGGACAGTGATGAATGTAAACTAAACAGTAAGACGTATATATATATATATATTGGGGCACATTTACTTACGCGTCCTGCGCAATCCCTGAAAGTGCATTGTCCGACCGGAATGCACCTCTGCCGCGATCCACTAAGATTGTGCACCTGATATCCTGCATGTGTCGCTTCCCTGCTCAGGTGCGACAGATTTCCCTAGTTCTTCCTGGTGCATTGATGGCGTCACAAATTGAATCTTAAATCTCCCAAATTATGTTGCATGAAAGCCAACACAGCTGCACCGCAAACCGATCGCGTGCGACACAATCCCCAATTAAATACCTGTCACAACGGCACAATCCCCGAAAACGTCAAAAATCCAACGAAAGTGAGATCCTCGGACCCTTAGTAAATAAGCTTCTTTAGTAGAAACAATAGGGGAAGGGGTTCGTAGGATATAAGCAGCGGTCCACCTGCCATGAGGCGATTTGAGCATCTCTCCTCAGGCGGCGCGCCTCATGCTCGACGAGGGGGCAGCACCGTGCGTCTGGCACCATGCTCCGGCACTGTGCTCCGACCCCCACTCCCTCCATACCTCTGCTCCCGGCTCAACCAACCCTCCGTCCGGCATCATGCACCCCACCGGCAGCGTGTGCCCACTCCCCCTGGTGGCTGGGAATTCGAATTCCTGGCCACTGTTTCAGCGCTCCGTCCTCCACCGCGCTGCATCGAACTCCTGCCTGCACGTTTCAGTGCTCCATCTGGCACAGTGCTGCAGGCCAACACTGTGTTCGCGCCCCCACTCCCCGAATACTGGATACCTCCGCCCCTGCACTCACTGCACTCCCTGCCCAACCCAAACCTCCCCCCTGCTAACGCCCCCTAATGCTCCCGGATCACACATACCCCACCCCCGCTCCCAGCGGTATGCTGTATGCATTTTATAGTACATGCCAGCACG